>NW_004504311.1:2400000-3600000 GCF_000149335.2 Coccidioides immitis RS | reverse complement strand
AGTCACCTTTTGTCGTGCACCCGGGCACGGGCCGAGTCTGCGTGCCTATCGATGTGAAAAGAGTGGAGCAATTCAACCCCCTCGAGGTGCCCACGGTGGCGGAATTGTTGGATGAAATTAATGCATGGGACATGGAACATCGACCTGAAGCGACGGATACAAAAATGTCAGCCGGTGACGAAGATGATGGCGCAGATGGCGACGACATGAAGAAGAGGAGACTACAGGATTACGAAAAGACAAAGCTGAGGCCATATATTGATTACTTTAGAACCTTTGTTGCGAGTTTGAATCGGGATGAGCGGGCGTCAGGGAAAAGGGAGAGGGAGGAGGATGGCGCTGGAGAACAGGGTAGCATGGACTTTTAGCCTCATTGACTTCGTCTTGGAGATGTTGGGTCGCAGGGAAAAGGCGAATTTTTATGGCGTTCAGGGATGCGTATCGGTTCTTCCTGATTGAGTGTCTGTAGTAGACTTCGAGGTTCGGATGCCTAGCGAATGCGTTTTATATTTCTCTACCCCGTGGCAGGACATGACGACTTTGGAGATATAATCGGATCTTGAGCCAATGTTTCGAACAACATTGTCAAGCTCTGGAATGGAGTAAGGAGTATCATCGAATTAAGTTTACCTGGCGGGCATAGAAGAGCGAAGTATGATCCCCAGATTACTGTGTATGCACCAGTAGGAATTTCATCGATGCGCCGTTTCTATATTACACGGAGGAAAGAGGCAAAAACGGACTATCTGCTGGCCATAACCGCCATAATAAACTCCATCTTGTCCAAACACAACCAAAGCCATACATAAGGTACAAATTTTGTGTCTGAACCAGGTATTGTTCCCAGTGAAAGTTAAATGAACATGATGACGTTAGAAAGACATCGCATAGAAGTTAGAGTTGAGGGATGACACCGGCATGGGCATCTTTATTCAGGCCCAATGGCAGTTGAATGGGGCAAATTAATTTACACTTCGACAAACTTCTTCAAGTCTGTGATAAAAGATCAAGTCAGCTCCAAAGTGCGCCTATGCAGAGAACCGAGACAAGAATGTAAACTTACTTCCGAGCCAGCGGACATATTCCCTCTGTTCCTTGAAATCAATGTAGTCAGGGATGAAAGAGGCAAGAGCAGCATCGATGCCTCGCTCTTCCAAGTATCTCTCCACAAGGATCTGCAAGTCCTCATCCAAGTTTCCAAATGGTGGGCCAGCGTAGATATTGCCTCTAGCCCACTGCTTATCGGCAGACTGGGCGTTGGCAATATCGGCCTTCTCGAAGTATTGGAGCTCCAGGATCTGGGTCACGCCATCTTCAACTAGACATTCGGCGTACATGCAACCCTTACCAGGCTTCTCGATGGTAACATTGGCATGAACGGGGTATCCAGGTTCAGGTGCCTCCTCGTCTAGTCCTAGATCTTCCTCGCGGTCAGAGGGCGCAACTTTGTCCTCTGGAGCCACCTTGATGTTTCCGGGTTTGGCGCCTTTCTCGTTGATAGCATGAGAGTCGACATCTTCGAGTTCATCGGAAAGCGCGGTGTCATAATCATTCTCAGCACCAAGGTTCTGTAGGTCGGCAATTGAGAAGGAAACTCGGATCCTACACGTAACATAATTAGGAAAATGAATAATAGATCAGGCCTAGTGGGAGAGGCATACTTTTCATCTCCAAATTTACGGGTCATAATAACCTCTTCCTCGCCTGGGGTGTCTTGGATCTTGTCAAGCTATTAGCACAGGGCCAATCAACCAGCACGGGCATATGAATACCTCAAATGGGCCATTTTCTAAAAAGTATTTCAGCGATTCCGGGAGTTTGTCTGCTTCACCAGTTTCCGTCTCCAAAGCAAGCTCGTCCTGGAATTTAGCGGCGAGTTCAACGTCGACTGCAAGAGCATAAACAGCATTAGCTATAGTGTAGTAACAACCATAAATTGAGGCCAGACAGTACCTTGACCAGCTGATTCCCATCTAGCTCTCGTTGTAGAGAATGCGGCATAAGCTGGGCGGGAGGCTAGGCCCCATGCTGGCTGGGTGAATGCATGCTTTGGAACTGTGTTTCGGAGAGGTCTGGCGATGGATCTAGGAAGCGTTCGGGGAAGCGAACGGGAAATTGCTCTGAGGGAGAACATCGTGTAGACGATATGACTGAATTATCAAAGTACAAGCTGGATGGTAAATTGACCTGGTAAATTTTGGGAGCGGGTTTGGAAAACGAGGCAGTCAAAAAAAAAGCTGATCGTCGAGCTTGATTTGATGACGGAAGGAAGTTTGCATGGGTTCGCTTAGACTTGCCCCATGTCCCGGCAATACTTGCACCGTTGCCTTCCCCAGCTCCAACCCACCGGCCACGGTTTATGACTCCCGAACGAATCAACCATGATCTCACTAACCAGCCTCTTAACTACTCCTCCGGTGGCAGTGGGTGCCCTCAAGTCCCAAATTTTATAGGGTCATGGTGTGCGGCGGCAGCTTTTTCCGGAACTTGCCTCCAATGCTACAGCGAATCTGAGGTCTCGAAGATGGGCATCAAGGAAAGCCTTTATTATCTAGAGGCGGATAAGATTATTCGAACAACGTATGATGACCCGGGGCGCTCTCAAGAATGTCGAAATACTAGCGAAATATGCCAATTTGGTGGAATCCCGAAGATGATCCAGAGATATCAAGAGGCAGCATGAATTGCCGTGGGGCTTGTGTTCTGGAGGCAGGGGACCCGAGATACTAGGGAAAGCAAGTCCAGGTGCTGGGTGTATAATATGTGTCGTTATAAGTCTACCAGAGAAACAGATCGAAAGTAATACATTGGCATTAATTGGAGCACAGGGGCGTGCTAAGAATTCGACCGACGTTTGTACCGATATGTATAGCTCCCTCTATAACTACCTAAGTCATGGTAAAAGTTCCTCCACACGCCAAACTTTATCTCCCAGGTTTCAGCATCAGCTTTCATTCTGCCAGGATTGTGCTCAGTGCGCCTTTAGCCAATGTTAGTATACCAATTCCCTCCACGGCTAGGCCAAGCGCGCCTCCAAGGTCTCCAATTTCACTTTGACTTGGTGGTTTGGAGATTCACGGCGGGTTTCAGTCTAGGGTGGCTGGAAAAGGGACACAAATATGCGAAAATATATATTTCGAAAGTCCTGGAGTAAGGGATTATAAACAAAAACACCTTGCCATGCCCTTTTTGGATTCATGACCCGTAGCCCAAGACGCCGGAGGTAAAGCAAATAAAAAAAGAGTTGATATGATACAGGGCTATACAGCATTGCGAGAAGGATTATAACGCGGTAACTGGTGGATTAAATGGGGGAAAGTTAGGCAACGGCCTTGTCTGTTGGAGGTGGAGGAAGCTGCAATGACAGTTAGCTTGGGTTTAGTAGGCTTGAAAGCGGGGAAGAAGCAGGATCTTGTCTCACATCTAATCTTGTATTATCGGCCATCATCCGCTGGAATCCAATACCCACACCTTCGATGACTGCGAGGAAAACGCCGCACATAATAGCCGAGTTCCGAGCAGCCTTGTACCCGCCTCTGATTGCCAAAGCACCGCCAGTGAAGAAACCGGCAATGACTAGGAAAAAAAGGAGTGAGAGTCAGTAGATGTCGTATGTGATTACTACTAGTGAGGCCCGCGGAAACATACTGGCATTATAAGGATCTTCCTTCTTCCGAATTCCTTTCACGGCGCAATCAAATGTCGAGAATAGACCTCCCCAGACACCAAAGTTGCCTCCTAGAACAGGCGCTCGCGCCTTGATAGCTGTGATTGCTCCTATTCGTCGCTCGCCGTAGGGGCTGTTTCTGAAACCTTTGACGCCATGCCAGACGGCGCCGCCGATAGCCTGTCGAGTGGAAAAAGTCAGCGATGATGAGCAGTCGATACTAGGGGTATTGGCAGGTAGTCAAAACTGGTGTACATACACCCATACAGAATGCTCCTCCGAAATCCGATAAGGCAACCCTTAAGAGAAAGCCGAGTTAGTAGATCAAACATATCGCGATAAATGTATAACAGCAGAAAAACCATTACCAGGGACAGGGATCGCGGGAGTGATCCATTGTAATAAGGCGCAAGTGATCTGAACTTTTAAGACTAAAACAAAAGAGGGACGAGAGTAAAAAATACCGAGAGAAGGGGGGGCGTGATGCAGGGTGTGGATGGGAAGATTTCAAGTGGCTGCTCAGCGTCGATGAACGAAGTTTTGCGGATTCCAGGGCCAACATTTCTTCGGAGCCGGGGAAACTTTTTTGTAAAACTTTATTCGTAATTAGCTTGCTATAATCTCTTGGCACGGACTCGGAAAATAAACAGACCGAGGATCCGTCCAGGTACGACTGCCCAGGCATTGATCGAACCACCAAACACAGGCGGCCACTTTACAATATCGGTCTATTTCAATCAACCGGGAGGCCTGGCTTGTGCCATCAGAGTTGACGCCTGACGAGATGCCTTTCCTGCTGCAAGAATGGAGTGCCCTCAGCCAATCGTTCAAGACAGCCTTGAGAAACAAACTAATTGTGCCTCATGGCGCCTAGGACCTGGGTGACTGAGGCAAGCCACTTGATTCCAGGTTAGGGCTTTTCCTCTCAAGGCAATTCGGTCCCCGAGGCATTTTTTGCCGCAGAATTCTGAATGGACTGAGGCAGGCCATGATTTCAGCACCAAAGGCAGCCTTTCCTCAGGGAGTTCCTAGTCTTGGGGCATGAATATCCTCAGGGCGCTTTTTGGACTGCGGCAAGCCTCGTTTGAGCTACGAATTCCTTATTCCCTAAGGCAACTTGTCGCCCAGGGATAGCCACCTTTCTTCACGCACAGCCATATATTTCAATTATCCCCCAAGGCAGTCGCATTTCTTCACTTGAAGCCATAAGTCTAAATATTCCCCCGAGGCAACATTTCATCCTCTAGCACAACCACCTACACTGCCAACTTCCTGCTGAAAGCCATAATTTTGATGATTTTGGCCTTTATATTTGCTCTCTTTTCTGCTAGACACTCTTCACCGCTCAAGAGACTCTCTAGATTACTAGCAGATTGAGTACCCTGAGCCATGAAGCCCGACCTGTCACTTTTCAGGGGCACACCTAGGAATACTCCAATGTCCGATGAAGAGGATTGCAGGTGCAAATTATAGTTTATCTGAGCTGTTCTTTTCCTAGCTGTCTCGTCCAATGGTGATATAAGATAGGGCAGGCCATGACAGCCGAGGTTGGGCTGGAGAATGGATTTCGAAGTGCTTCCTACATAATGGTGACTGGCAAGATGATAATGGAGGCAGCCTCAATAATTATGTGTTGACCAAAAGGCCTGGCAAAAAGAATAACTCCTCCCTAAAACCTGTCTTCCGCAGGTTCACCTACGGAAACCTTGTTACAACGTTTACTTCCTCCGGATACATTCCGAGATAGCTCGCCTTCCACTTGATCGAAGTTGCTCTGAGTTCAGGAGCGATCCTGGACGGCTTGGTGCACTCGATGTTTGACAGGTAGCGTTGGTTCGCATTTCTGCACACCTACATGCAACCCCCTCGGTGGGTTTCCCCGCCAGGAGGGACCATGACTGATAGTATCATGATATCACGGGATGTTTGGCCATAAGAACTGGAATGCAAAAAGCGCACTACTTGGAGTAATGAATCCTTGTCTACTTCTACATCACTGGTGCTTTGAAGATCCCATTCACTCCACTGTGCGGAAAGAGAACAAAGAGAAGGTGTGTAAGGGCAATAGAATAATAACACATGGAGAACGCCTCGATGATGTGCCAATTTGCCTCATGTAAGGGGGAACCTAATTGGAGGACAACATTGATAAATAGAGGCTTGAAATCACATAGTTAACTAAACAAAGATTAATCTACATTCAGGACCTCCTTGGTCTCCCTGCCTGCTTCCTTCCATCCCCTTCGCGTTATGTGTTGATGTCAAAGAGTATACCAGTGACTGAGAGATGGATTGGAAATCAGCAAACATAGCTCAGCAAGCAAATTGAAAACCAAGACTACACCATACCAGGAGGCTCCAGGCCTGAGTATATGATACATGTGCTGTCAAACACAAAGGGCCTTTGGGAAAAAAGAGCAAGTGTGCAGTTGGCCAGCGACAGCGATACAAATAAAAAAGGGATGTAATAGAAATGGAAGGGACTGCAATTATGAAGAAGACTTGAACCACCATCATCAGGAATCATGACTTCTTGAGATACTCACGCACCCAGTCTGGGTATGTGACATTCCTCCCCATGGCAGTGCAACTAAATCGACTGATGTTTGGGGGTGGATTGCGCTCAAAGCAGTTTCTAAACAAGCCGAATTTGTAGGCATCAAATGAATCAACATATTGTGCATCCGGTTCGGCTTTGAATGGTAGGAGATTGCTCACTGCTGCAGCGTCAGACACAGGGGATATTGTAAAAGCAAGTTGGGTGAAAGCATCAAGTTGCTTGTCAGACATCCGCATGATTCCCTCATAAGGGAAATGGATCCAGGGAGCTCCAGGCTGTGTTCGGTTAATATAAGGTACTTTTGAACAAGTATACAGGATACACAGAAATACTGACAAGGGTTGGGGATTTATGCTGACCTCACCCAGGGGATTCCCATGTTCAAAAACGACCACTCCCCCAAACAACCTTGTTTCCATCCAGTAGCCGACAAGCTCAATCGGCCCGTGTGGATACAAATAAGACTGGAGGTATTTTGGATGTCGGAAGTCCGGGAGCAGAGCGCGTTCGGGGCCTTGATGAGGTGTGTTCTGGTACTTGGACCGGTGAAGTTCTTCAAAAATGCTGACGGCAAGGTCATGGACCATCGAAACAACCAGGTCGAGCAGACCACGCTGAAAATCCGCAGACGATGCCTGCACAGCAGAGCGCTGGAACCTCTCGGCGGACTAGGAGACGGTTAGGCATGTATTTCATTAAATGGATCATGGAATCAGGGCGACTGTGTCGGTTTATGGGAACACATAACATACAGATGCCTTTATTAGTACGTGTGACAGATCGAACTGTTCTCGCAGAGAGCGAAACATGGATATGGTGTCCTGGCTAGGCCCAGTATACTTTGCTATCTCGTCATAGTCTTCACCCAGGCGGATGCGTCTGCATGCCCTCAAGGCTTTCATGGTCAGTCGGCCATCTATCAGCATGCTAAACGACTCCTCCGCAACCTCCGTCGCGAGGATGCGGCGAAGCGCCTGGATCACCCGGCGAGCATGGCAATCGTCGAGATGGAAAAAGGGAACTGTCGTGGGTGGGGATGCAGAGACTTCACCCGTATTGACAACGGCTAAGAGCATGAAGAGCCAGTCAGAACGCAGACAGATAAATATTGAGAGCACAACAAGATGGACTCCTCAGAGATTGCAAATAGGTATAACATCGCCTACGATCTGTTGTTGCTCATCAAGAAGCGGGACTGACATGGAACGACCGCATGCGCATGTGGTAAGCTGTCGTCCAACGATAAGTGGTGGATAATTAGTTGAACAATTTCTAAGGCCACTGCTTTGGTTTGCGTTTTGGTTTTCCATCCACAAAAATTGACGCCCGAACTTGCTCGTCCATCTCCCTCAAAAGAAACTTGCGACGCACCTCTCTCCCACAGAGCAGTTTGACATTGCGCTTCGGAACTCGGCTTGTCCATGGAACTTCCCCGCTTTCGTCTATGGCGCTGGAGAGGTTGTAATGGTCATGGGCATCACCAAAGGAAAAACACAAAAACACACACACACACACACACATACACACACACAGAGTTGAATGTGTATGTCTCCAACAAACATTCAAAAATTGATCTCTTTATCACTGAATCTGAGAGTTCTCCTGCCCTACTTACAGAATATCTTCAGCATGTCCAGTGTCAAGATCCAGAATATACTCCTGATAAGACTGAAGATGATGGAGAATGTGGGGACTCTCTTGATGAAAAGTGCAATTGAATGTTGCAACCATTCCTACAAACTTCTATAAATTTGCTCCTCTTCGCCAAAGCCAAAAGTAAAGTCTTAAGAACTACTCGGTATCTGTTTACAGAGTAATTCCACTAAACTGTGCAAGTACTGAGTAATGGTAGACCGTTCACTCTCTATATGGCTTGGCAACTCCAGGAACAAGCGCCGTCTAAAATAGCGAAGCTGACTAACGACGACCACGAGATTCCGTATAACTAGTTAATATCACGGGTTGGATTTCCTAATTTACCAAAGTACTCAACAAATTATTGGAAAAGGGTTGAATAAGGATGAGTATCTCTTCCGCAGCTACTCCAATGTTATTCCCGAAGAAGTCAGATAAAGACCTGCATCTCTGTGTTGTTTACTACAGCACAAATAATCTCTCGAGAATTATTGCTCTCTTTCTTTGATTAACTAAAAAGACTCTGGCACATTCGACAAGCAAATAATTTACAAAGATAGATATCATCATCATCTTTTATACAATAGACATTGCGAAGCAAACAATAGTCTTTTACTTCTGCAAAGCAGAGTTTTATCTGGCCCGCAAGCTTCCGTGGGTTCAGTTGAGAGCGAGCGAGTCCGTTTGAACACCGGAATCCATTGGTTTTCGTGGCTCCCCTGAGCTTTCATGCATGCTTAACTACCAGGCGAGCTAACCTATAAGATCAGGGTCGAGCCCTGTTACAGAGCCTGTTGGTCTGTGGGTCAGGTCAAATCAGGTTTACCCGACCCAAGATCCCATTTTGGAGAGGACCATTCAATTCAGCTGCTGAAACTGAATTGATTTGTTCTTGCGAACGATCTATCCGAGACATCCACCCTCTATTCCGTATGGCCAGACGCAATGCAGGGTTGCGGATGCCAAGGGTCGCCGGCGGCAAGCTTGACAAATGAGGATAGCATTCGCAGGTCAAATATAGCTGCTATGGTCATAATAAATACACGCTTCGAGCCCGGCCCAATAATGACAGCCGGACATCGATATCAGAGAAGGGGGATTCCCAGCTGTTCCTTAATCTTTATACCCAAAGCACATCATAAACCGACAACACGTACTCTTCATTCCACCATGTCGCTTGATAAGCCCAGGTTAGATCACAATACTCTCAAAGAGGGTAGGATATCTTGCTTTGTGTGGACAGCGGGAGATCTCAGTGCTTACGGGCAAATTCACCGGAGCGACGAGTGCCCATCACGACTGCCGGGACGTGTTGAATCGTTGATGGAAGCCCTCCTGTCCTTTGATTTCCTCATACCCGACAGACATAGGGAAACCTTCGCCGCAGAGTGCGCACAACATGAGATCACATCCTTGCCCCTAGGGAGTAGCTTGGTCCCTCCGGAGTCAGCCTACCTTGAAGATTTTGAATTCCAAACACCAGCTTTGGGCGTAGCGAAGAACGTTATTGAGAGAGAAATTGAGGAGTTTCGGGCTGTGGCGGAGAGATCGCGAGACCTTTGCTTCAAGAACGCTACACGAGAACAATGGCAGCATTTCCTGCATTCTTATGTGTTTAAAAGTTTTGAGGACACCTTCTCACCTCTCACGAGATACGAGTAAGTCAAGTAGCACTTCGAAGGATAAACGCGTCTCATCATTTCTAACACATCGGGAGGGGTATGATCAAATAGTTATCTCTTTGATCAGTGGTATTTGTATGCGAGCCAACGCATTTTTCCTCTTTTCTCCATATAAAGTCTAACATCATCCTTTAGAGCAAGCAATGTTCACTGGGATGAAGCCAAAAAGTATCCAAATGTCGATCGTTCTGCTACGCAGCCGATAGGTCCTAAGCCCGATCTCACATATGGGATTCCAATTCTTAGGCCTTGCGACCTGGATGGCCTTCCCAAAGGATTTCGTGACCTTGAACAAGTCACTAATTTTACGATCGAGAGCCTGGGGACCCTATGCTCCGCTGGCCTTACTTCGTCCCCGCAGAGCGGCGTCAGTAAATGGACAAAGGATAAAAGATTTCCCCTCAATCAGAATCATCTAGTGTGTTTTCCCTGGGCGGCAGTGGAGTTGAGTCCTGTGGAAGAGGAGCAACAGCCAATTGACTTTTGCTACTACCAAGCGGCAAATACGGCCTCAGCTGCCCTTAAGCTGCTTGAAGGTCTATACACAAGCTCTGGTACATTCACCATCGATTCCTCTCCCCCAGTGGTTATGTTCACCTGTCACGGTCCGGAACTGGGTGTTTGGCTGGCTTATTCGTGCTCTAAGGGGTTTGGTCCAATTTGCTATGTAATAACTCTTTTCACTGCTTTTCCTTCCTCTTAGCATCGACCATTTTAAGTGCAAGGCTGACAGGGTTACAAACTTCTGCAGAAAATGGTGCGCATCTGGACCAGTTCGCTGAACCTCACCTGGGGAGTAATAGCAACATGTCAGATAGTGAAAAACTTGCTGTTTTGGGCATCACGGTGTTTTAAGCCCCAGATTTCAGCTTGCATTAGCCAGATCCGCTTTTCCCCCTTTTCTCCTCTTCGGCGAAAACTGTTGGGAGTATCGCATGTCCGTGGAAGAGCTTCAGGAAAGCCCGCACAAGACCATGAGACGCCTGTTTCTGATACTCTAAATGCGAATTCACAAACTGCATGTGATGTCAGGCCTCCTAAGCCTCCTACATCAGAAACTACGCCGGTGGCCAAGAGGATACCTTGGAGGGGAAGGCGAATCGAAATCTGGTTACCAAGGGCCATTGCCAGGAGTAAAACTAAAGATACCAAGACACCTCCAACTCTGAATCTTGCCCCATCTAAAAAATCTACCGAGATTCAATGTGTTCCGGAAAACGAGACAGGAAAATGCCTTGCGAATCCGGATCATGAAGCAGAAGAGGAAGGCTACAAGGAAAGCAACAGAGAGAGCGAAGATACTGGCGAATCCAACAAAGATAGCCGTGGTCCAACTTCTGGGGTTCACAAAATTACAGTACTCGCTTCCGGTATGGACGGACGTTGAATGAGTCAAAACTACTCCGTACTTCGTAGTCCAATTGGATACAATGCAAAGGTCCGTAAAAAGCGTAAAAGGGGTTGCCACTCATGGAAACTACTTTAGAGCGTTTTAGAGATTTAGGAAAACTCTCCCGGTGGTGCAAGGGCCACTCCACTCAATTCTGATGGGGCTCAATCAAGCACTGGAACTCAACGGCTCCGACCATATAATAATACAGCACATTTCAAAGTGGGACAAAGTTGACCAAGAGCTACAGCAAATACAGTAATCAAACAAAGAAAAGACCTCAGACGTCTCCTGTCGAAGGCACCCCCTAGAGTGTTCGAATCTTGAGGGACGCCTTGCAATGACCCCATCAACCATTGGTAAGCCAGAGTTACATGCATGCCAGTCACCGGCCCAGTTCGCATGTGACGTACGGAGTACGGAGTACTCCGTATGTACTAACTTCCCTCCACCGACCGTTTTCCCTCAGTTGAGCCTTCTTCCGATCCGTTGCCCCGAGGCTGTGCTTGACGGAAAAGGGGGCGCATGCGGGGGTGGCACAAATAATGGCTGATGGAATGAATCAACCTGCATTGCCAAGACTGTACATACATACATATTGTTCCTGCCTAGCCAAATCAGGCTAGAGTGACACAAGGTTGCGGCTCGCCCCGCGTCCATCGCCCACAAGAACAAATTCTCTATGTACATAAACGCCGGGCTGCTGGATCTGTTCGGGGGGACCAATTATATTATTACTTTGGTCAACAAGATCGAGTCTCATGCTAAGAATCTCCCTTGTAGACTATTGAGTACAGTGTACGGTGTAATATATCAAATTAAATTTTGTGATAATCCTCAGTGTCGGTTCTGTGCCCACTGGTGGGAAATCGAGGGCGGCTAGGGTTAGGGCTGGTGGCCTATCCACGCTTGGGTGAGATGCACTGCGCTTGAAGACCTTTTGAAAAGGAAAATTTTTACACCATTCGACGCAGCTATATATATATATATAAGCCAATGAGGAGATTACACGTGTAGTATTTCGTCATGAACCAGAAGATGGTGTGTGGCTGATCAATTCGGTGCCTGTGCCGCAATTTACGGAGTACTCCGTACAGAGCGGAATAAATTCTGGCCTCTCGTCCAGCTAGTATTCCGGGTTTGCAAAACAATTTTCCCTGTCGACTCGGACAGTGGCTTAGACTTTAAGACTGCGTTTCTTGGCATCTCGGGTGTGTAGATCTAGCAAAAAAGAGAGTTCCCCCACCCCGTTGATCAAGACATATATACTCCGTACTCCGTATATCATATTGGTCTCGCTGCTCATGCTCTCGCTCACCTAGGGCAATGCATTAGCCACCTCTCAAAGAGCTATTATCTTCTGTCACAGCTTTTGACTCCTTTGATCGTCCACAATGGCCGTCTCCCGACGGGGGTATCGCTCTTCTTACCGCTCCGAGTACACATGGCCCTTAGCCCCGGTCACATTAGGGGAAAACCTTGGAGATGTTATCGGTGTTGATGTGCATTCTACGTGTGTGGGGTATGCTGTAAGTAGAGGCCGCCGTTGTCTCAATCGGATTGCCCGACATAACCGGGCTTATGCCGCGGATCTGCTTGCCGAAGGTACAGCTCTTCTTCACAATGCACAAAGTGTCTCTGAAATCTTGAGAGAACTGGCACCCGTCATGCTCTGCCGAAAAGATCATCAGAATCAAGCCTATTCCGTGGTAAACCGGTGGGAGCGCGATGTTGCTGATTACCTGCGAAGCCAATGCAATAGGCTTGCAGCAGAAATGCGGAACTATACGCCGAGATCTATATCTTCATCAAGGCAACGTCATCGGCTTTCTACGGAGAATGATTCCGATCGATTCAGAACAACCAGATCGAGATACTCTCCTTCTTCAACCAATAGCGCAGTCTTTACGTACAGGTCTGCTCTCATCAGTCCTCCTGAAACTCCTGCTCGCCGTGCAACTCCTCCTTCAACCAATAGCGCAGTCTTTACGTACAGGTCTGCTCTCATAAGTCCTCCTGCAACTCCTGCTCCCCGCACAACCTCGCGTCGCCGTACAATTCCTACTCCCAGTGCAACTCCTGCTCCCCGCGCAACCTCTCCTCGCCGTACAATTCCTACTCCCAGTGCAACTCCTGCTCCCCGCGCAACCTCTCCTCGCCGTACAATTCCTAGTCCCAGTGCAACTCCTGCTTCCCCTGCAATTCTTGCTTCAACCTATAATCCAACCCCTACGTCCGGGTCTGTTTTCGTTAGTCCTCCTGCAACCCCTTATCCCCGCGCAACTCCTTCTCCACAGCTGGTCCACACCTTTCAGAGGAGTTCACAGCGTTCCTTGATAGAGAGCCATTCAATTGCTCCTAATGAACCGGCACAGCCAGCGATTGAAGCCAGTCATTCAACATCAGCAACACGTGCAACCAGGAAACGTGTAACATCCGATCAAGAATGCATGATCTGTCATGAGCGCCTTATCGATAGGTTGGCAGTACCGAGTTGTCACGGCACCTCAAACCGTTCCTCTATAGCATGGTGCATGGCTCGATGCGGTTCAAATTTTCACGCAGACTGTATAAATTTATGGAGGCAGACATGCCTAGGAGGTTCATCATCGAGTTTGTGGTCCACACCCAGGGAAGCTAGTTGTCCATGTTGGTATGTGCATATTTACGTTCTCCTTGCCCTAACCAGCTTACCAAGCTTTCCCCTTTTTTGCATCTCTGATGTTTTACGGCTGACCGTGAGCCCCTTGCTTAATCAGTCGAGCTGAATGGGTGGACTCCGATGATTTCTCGTACCCCGAGCTTGACGAAGATGACATAACGGAATCCGCGAATAATCACAGTAGCCTCAATGATACTCGCCACAATCACCGGCAGTCTCCTCAAGATGAGATTCCGGAAGGAGCCGGGCAGGTAGGAGCAGTAGAAGAAGTGGAAGAAGTTGAAGAAGTGGAAGAAGTTGAAGGTGAAAGGACCGAAGAAGTTGAAGAAGTCGAAGAAGTCGAAGAAGGTGAAGAAGGTGAAGAAGTTGAAGAAGTCGAAGAAGTTGAAGAAGTCGAAGAAGTCGAAGAAGTGGAAGAAGTTGAAGGTGAAAGGACCGAAGAAGTGGAAGAAGTCGAAGAAGGTGAAGAAGGCGAAGAGGTGGAAGAAGTTGAAGAAGTCGAAGAAGTTGAAGAAGTCGAAGAAGTTGAAGAAGGTGAAGAAGGCGAAGAAGTCGAAGAAGTTGATGAAGTGGAAGAAGTTGAAGAAGTGGAAGAAGTTGAAGGTGAAAGGACCGAAGAAGGTGAAGAAGTCGAAGAAGTTGAAGAAGTCGAAGAGGTGGAAGAAGTCGAAGAAGTTGAAGAAGTCGAAGGTGAAGAGGTTGAAGAGGTTGAAAAAGTTGAAGAAGCTGAAGAAATTGAAGAAGTCGAAGAAGTCGAAGAAGGTGAAGGTAAAAAGGTTGAAGAGGTTGAAAAAGTGGAAGAAGTCGAAGAGCAAGAAAAGGAAGACGTAGAAATAGAAGAGCAGAGCAAAAGTGGGGAAGGAAATCAGGAAGCAGACAACGACGAAGCAATAGACTCGGAATCGGGCTTCACCGAGGGAACTGTCGAGCAAATTACAGCAGGTCAAGAGGCAGATAACTTGCTCGATGACTCTGCAGACGATGTTGAAGCCCAGGTTACTGCGCTAGGTGGACAAGAAAAACAGCCATCAACGTTGGGGCGTGTGTCAAAAGATGGGTCTCCGCCTCAGGTGGAGGAGTTAAATATCGGCGGTTCCTTTGATGCCATTTGTCTCCTTTTGCGAATTGTGTTGTGTCCTTGATATCGTGTAATTTTGCATAGAGGGACCACGGAAAGGCGTTTCAACAGGAGGAAAGTTGAGTTCCAAATAGCATATGTCGGCAATGTAAAATGTAGCCATGCTTCCTATCGGCCCATAAAGAGAAGCGATACAACTCCAACTGCATCGAGCTGTCCAGCTGCACGCGTATATAGTAAATAAGAAATGTTGTAAATTCAAGCAATGAGAAAAAGAGAAAAATCAGCCCCATCATATCAACAGGTGAGCTGATGAGAGAGGGCATTAGCTGCAAAAAACGCCATCATCGGGAGGACCGTGTACCAACAAGCAGTTGTACAAACCGGCTTGCTTGCCATTCCCCAACTCCCCCAGTGTGTTGGCGTTCTGGTGTAGGCGTACGGCGTTGGTTGCTTCCTTCTATCTGCCCTGCCCGGTCGCATGGGCCCTGCGTGCGACGCCTGGGCTTTTAAGCTTGCACCTCTACGTTGGAGCCCAGTAGCATCAGCCTTATGGTGAAGCTGAGCAAGCTGAATGTGTACTCTGCTGGATAGACCGGAAGTTCTGGACGGAGGCCCCTGTCTCTTTTTGATGACATATCAAATCACATTCAACTTCTGAGTGTGCTGACTTCAGGTTGAAAGTTTTGGTTGCTCCTCACTCGGCTCAAAGGCAAAGTCTTTCATCCCGCGGGTTTAGGGTAGAGCATGATGTATACTTGACAGCATTAGGAGTGTTTCCTGCCAGCCAGGCGGGTAATTGCTTGGGAATCATGAGATAGATGAAGGCTGGGGAGAAGGTGAGGACAGCATGAAGTGAGAACAGACGGGCGAGCGTCTTGCACTGACCAGCTAAGTCGGAACAGGAGAATCCAGACCCTCTGATAACTTACGGAGTGTACCTTTTACACCTCTCTACTCCGTACGCCGTACCTAGCTAGTACTAGCTAGACATCTTCCACGGGTGCAACCGAAAATCAACTTACTGCTCCGTGGCGCTGCCCCTGCCCTTGGCTAGACCCACGCCAAAGTCTATGCTCTCCGCGTCCTTGACGTTGTGAAAGACATATCGAATATGCCGAAAACAAAGCTCCTTGCTCCTGGACCCTGCGTCATGTGGTGCACTCCTTTCCGGCCCCTTCCGTTGAGTTTGAGGGGACGCACGTCCAATCCATAACGAACTTGGGGCGAGAGCAGATCAGCATCGACCAGATTGTCGGATACCCGCGGAAAATGTCTCCTCCTTCGTATCGGCAATGCCACAGCCGGCGGCTTTACCGATCGCTTCTGAAATACTCCATTCGGAGCAGTAATCTATGGACGGAGGGTACATAAATACGTATTTGCTCAATTTTCTTTCTTAGCCAACAACTCCTGCTGTGGTAGACATAACGGGCAAGCGAGATATATTGAGCCATCCGAGAAAGGTCGGATCATTCAACGCCATTTACGTCTCGTCGGTTAGGAATCATGGTCAAACGAATTGTCCAGCATCCTGTGAGCATCTGTCGACCTGTCGTTCAACAGCCAATTGACCATGGCGAAAGCATCCAACATCGCATTGTAAGGGTGACCGAAGATATCGAGTGCTTGAAAAGGTTCTACTCAATCGACATTTCACCGACCACGGTGGCCAAATTGAAAAAATACTATCATGAAGAGTTGGGAGAACTGGAGGCTTTGCCATTTCAATCCTACAACCAGGAGGATAAGATAGATTTCCTACTTCTGAGGAACTTTCTGAGACGGAGCCTCCGACGACTTGAATTGGATGAAACTCGGACTAAAAAGATGGACCCCCTACTACGGCCATTTGCTCCGTCCATTATTCAATTATGCGAGGACAGGCAAAAGGTGGCCCCGGTGGATGGCCAGGTCGCAGCGCAGCGACTCGAGGACATCTCTAAAGCGATAACATCTCTCATGACAAGGCTCGAGAAAGGTGACATTGAAATAGACAAATTTAGCGCCTTCCGTGCCGCCAGTGCCGTGGAGCAACTTCATCATTCTCTCGCAGAATGGTTCAGCTTTTACGAAGGATACGAGCCTCTACTGACTTGGTGGACATCACAGCCGCATTCTCAAGTGATTGTGAAATTGGAAGACCTTGCAGCAGCCATTCGACGAAACATTGTTGGCTTGGATCCGGATGAAGAAGACCCCATCGTCGGCCAACCAATCGGCTATGAAGGTTTGCTTGCTGACCTAGAAGCCGAAGTGATACCCTATACTCCAGAGGAGCTGATCACAATCGGCGAGAAAGAATATATATGGTGTGAACGAGAGATGAAAAATGCTTCACGGGAATTGGGCTTTGGAGAAGATTGGCGTAGGGCATTAGAATACGTCAAGAATCTTTACGTTTCTCCTGGGCAGCAACCGCAACTCGTTCGCGAACTTGCGGATGAAGCTATTGAATATGTAACCAAGAATGATCTGGTGACCGTTCCTCCTCTGGCTGCTGAGACGTGGAGGACGTTCATGATGTCTCCCTCCGCACAGAAAGTAGCCCCTTTTTTCCTGGGCGGCGAATCTATTCGGGTCTCCTTCCCTACCTCCTCAATGGACCACAGCGACAAGCTCATGAGCCTCCGCTCAAACAACGTCCACTTCTCCCGTGCCACTGTCTTCCACGAGCTCATTCCTGGACACCACTTACAACTCTACATGGCCTCTCGTTACCGTCCCTATCGCCAGCTCTTCACCACCCCATTCTGGATCGAGGGTGGTGCTTTGTACTGGGAAATGACTTTTTGGGATAGAGGATTTCCACAAAGCCCAGAGAACCGCATCGGAATGCTCTTCTGGCGCATGCATCGCTGCGCCCGCATCATCTTCTCACTCAAGTTTCATATGGGCCAGATGACACCGCAGGAGTGCATCGACTTTCTCGTCTCGCGGGTCGGACACGAACGCGCCACAGCGGAGGGCGAGGTCCGTCGGTCATTCAATGGTGATTATTCCCCGTTATATCAGGCCGGGTATATGCTTGGTGCCCTACAGCTTCGGTCACTGAGACGTGAGATTGTGGATTCTGGAATTATTGGAGAAAAGGAGTTCCATGATTGGATTCTGAGGGAAAACCAGATGCCGATTGAACTTCTCAGGGCTATAATGCAGGATTTACCCTTAACACCGGAGTATAAGCCGTCGTGGAAATTTTATGGGTAGTGCAAGCAATAATCTAGTTTAAGGGGTTTCATGGTTCTCTCTCGTCAATATTCTCTTTTGCGCTTACTCGAAGGACTGGTTAGCATTGCGAAGGGATCGAACTCCTGATCGTGTGGATAGCCATCGAGATGGCAATGTGATTTAATACGAGTATAGAGGTTCCATCATTCGCTAATTCTTATATCAAGAGGATAAGAAGCAGATAGTGCCATCAAAAGTTCGCAAAACAGGCAAATCCGCGTTAAAAGAAAAAGGCATAGCTGGCCATCTGAGCAGGGGGGAAAGAAGCACCAATGAACCACTTTACCACTCTCTTGGCCCGAACGTCTCACCTGGCGAAACTGTCCTACGCACCGCTTCGTAGGTGTAATCCTTCTCCTGCGTCAGCAGCCATTGAAACACGCAATGTGTTGACTCTACATTAACTTACAATCGTTTCATACGGGATATTATTCCCCCACCAGTTCGGGAGGCTAACTCCTGGGAATGTAATTGCGAAAAATATTACGATCGTGGCAATCACAAGGCCAGAGTCGAGTGCTGCGGCGGTGACATAATTGTACTGATGCCACCAACCGGACCACTTGCGGCGAATCCAGTAGTTGAAAATCAAGCCAACAATAGCCCAAGACGAGAAGCTCAGGGGAGTAGCACTGTACGCATAGTTAGATATCAAAGTTCTAACCCTGTTTCATGGGACCTCTCGACCAAATCAATGAGTTAGGACTTACGGTGGCAGCCAGTTCATAGCGCCGAGCATCCTAGTTTTCGTCGTTAGCTGGGTCCAACCCCGAATAGGGAGTCCTGGGATTAGAGTCACATACACTGGAGCATTGAGGAATCTTGCTGGGGATCGAGGGAAGAGCCTAATGAGAACATAAAATACAACAGGGAGGGCCGCTCCAATCAGCCAGTACCATTGAATGGAAGAGTATATGGAACCTGGGCCGAACATCCGCTGTGGTCCGATAACACCTAGAAAATCAGCCGTTAAAGAACAATTCACCATATCAGTGGCTAGGTGTTCGCTTACCCCATACTATACTCGATGAGAAAAATGTTTTACCGTTGGGACAGGTAAAATGAGCTGGTTGGTCGCTATTTCAAATGTTAGTACGTCGCGATCTTGCGCGAACATAGATGCGGCAGTGCAACTCACGGCGTGCAAACATTCTCGATGTTACCAAGAGTCCAGTTCATAACTGCTATCTGGACAAAGACAGCCCATATAGTGGCTCCGACCTGGCACGTAAATGTTGTCTTCGGTGGGACTTTCATATAATGACCCAGCTAATTCGGTCAGTATCGCTGCACAACGAATTTAATATGAGGGGCCCGAGTTATCTCGATGGAACTTCACCTTCAAATCTCGGCTATATGTTTGCCTGTAAGCCAGGATTAGCTTGAGCGCCTGCCCCAAATATTGGCAAAAGACTTACGCTCGTCCAAGTGTGTTAGTGGCATAGACCTTGAACACCATGACGCCGATAGCTTTTCCTGGTAACATGAACCCACCGATGAAAGGAGAGAGGACATTTAGTGCTAGGATGAGGGTTAACTCCAACTCCTTTCACAGGGTAGGATGTTACTATACCAAGCGGTATATTTGCAATGGCCAAAAGCATGCATGTAGGGACCTGGCCGGGAGTGAGCATGGACACCGACAGAAGGGGGGCTAATTGATCGCACTTACAACAAAGACGAGCCCCATGATTGTAGCAACAAAAAATGCCCACCCTAAATTCAATGTTTAGACAAGTTAAGTAGTCGTAGAGTTGAACGGTACTTACACGGGAGCTGAGAAGAATACGCCTCGGAAGTAGCCAAACCCAAGGCGACGGAAACTGCTAACAGGACTGCATACCACCATTCGGGGCATTCCTCGTATTTCGACATCAATTTCATATGGATATCGGGCTCTTGATTTCTTGCAGCTTTGGCACGGTAAATAATTTCCTTGCCATGGTAGAGTGCGATATGGACAAGAACGGCGGTGAGGGCAGCGAATGATAACCCGTAATTTAGGGCAAACGTTGGCGCCAGAAACAACGGAGAGTACGATTTGTACTTCTCAATGTCGAATGAAAAGTTTGGTCCAAGAATTCTTGAAACATTATAGAAATTCTGGGTATTGTCGAACGTGGAAGAGGTGTTGATTGGAAGATAATCCGAGTACCTGTATTATAAATGAGAGACCCTACTTCAAGCAAAACCAAATGATACCTACATAGCCCCAGAATAAGAGATTCCAACAGTGGTTATGATGACAAAGAGCCCAAGCCCTATCAGAGTGTTAAGGTGCGAGTGCGTAGGCGACAAAAGTGGATTCTGTAAATAACTCGATATGTATCTAGTTAACATGTTAATTTAATGGTAGCAAGAAATATCGAGGAATACTAACGTCCAGTCAAATGTCAGCGGGATCAATGATAATCCCGTAAATCCACCGAACAGTTGGTTGATAACGGGGCTCTTGGGTCGGATCCCTAGAACAATGTTAGACGGGGGCGTCGATCCCGGGCATGGGGAGAAACTAACATGTTACAAAACAAAATACCGAAAGCCCTTGCCATAGAACTCCGGGAAGCCTGTTTGGCACGTTAGCTTTGGACATGGCAATCCAAAAATGAACGGCCGTACCAATAATATGCGAATGCGGCCATCATAAGGTACAAGAACCAGCGATACCGTGAGATTCGCCAGCCATTGGTCATAGATGGATCCGAGCGAGTTTTATCGTGAAGGGCGTAGAACAAGGATGTGTTTGAAAACACAGCAGGCCAGATCATTGCTGCTGGCCTGCAAAGTTATCAGTGAATGGATTTTCTCACAAGTCATAGATGGAAGATAGGTTAAACAGACCAGATAAGGAAACGACGGAAGATCCCGGAGAGAGCCATCCCTATCATCTGGCTACTCAAGGTGAAAAGCAAGGCAAATCCCCATCCCAGGTTGATATTAAAGAATGCTGTATATCGTGTCAGTCGTATTGAACGAAAACCTGTCTGATTTTATAGGGACATACGTTTTCCTTGAAGAGCGAGAAGGGCATCGGTGCTATATGCATAATCGATAGCGACGCTAGCCATTTATATGAGCACACCCCGTTGATGAGATCCGGTTGATTCAAGTATCCAAGAACTTACTTTGACATGATCTGCAGAAATGTATCAGAACATTGAGCATGGTCTTCGGAGTTGGGAAAAATAGCCGACTTACGGTTATCACCGCATGCTCCTTGATTGTAAATGGACCAGTGTTAAATGTCCAACGAAGCCCGAAGACATTGAAAACCCTTCGTGGAACAACCTTCGCCCAGAGACATCCAACGGGGTAGACCAGTCTAAGAAATGGTTGTTAGTAGCAGTCAAAATGATCGTGGACACTCGAGCTGGCATGTATATACATACAATTGGACGACAATTGAAGGAAAAGTAATTGCTGGGCTCCTGGGAGGGATATCAGTATCCGTCAGACGTTGAACAATCATGGGGCATGTAATAAACGAACCGCATGCTCAAGAACATGTTCAGCCCGCTTCCCACCGTGACAAAAACCAATCCCAAAATCCATGCGCGAACGGTGTTGGCCACCTCTCCTTCATCTGTGTTTCTTACGGCGGCGCGAACTTCCGGGTATGGCGAGTCCTCGAGAAAGGCCTTGTCAACTTGAGTGACAATCTCAACGTCCCCAGTCCGCCTTGCTTCCTCTATAGCGTCAATCTGCTCACTGGGGAGGTTCGGGTCCCATTGATGAGACTTTGCGACCTTCTCCAGGTCCTTCGCCGCGATCTCGCGCTCCTGAGACTCAGGCTTCCCCTCTCCCTTCACCTCATCGGAGTGCGTCGTGATGACCTCTCCATCACCATGGCCACTGGCTGCTGACCGGGAAAAGAGCCTTGATTTCCACGTCATGATGGTCAACTGGATGGTCAAATGCGCTTCCAAAGGATCTATCAAGGTTTACAGTCGCAGCCGGGGTCAAGCTGTATAGATATCTGGGGAAGCGGGCCCCTCTGTCATTGTGCTACCTCCCCATGAACACGAGGTCCGTTAAAACGCCCCCCCCCCCCCCCCCCCACCTCCCCCCAAGACCCAAGCCTGTCGAAATTCTCGAAGCGTTAACCGGAAATGCTACATCAGGAGGTGCAAGCCACCATCCCCAGGCTTCTCCATGCCGATCAACATGGCTAATCGCGGAACCGTGGAACCTGTGTAAAGCCAACCAGGGTCGTGGAACGACCCAACAGACAAGACCAAAAGGGAGCGCACTACGGAGTACTTCGTGTACCTCTCTTCAACACGAGATGGTAAATGACAAGCGTCCTTCTCCGCAAAGTTCTATTCCAAGCAGCAAAACCCGCTTGGAAAAGAAAATGGACTCATTGTTAGGCTGTGGTTGGGCTCGGAAAACTAGGGATGCGACGGGGATGGCGACAGTTACGGATTCGACCGCGATACATGGGCCTAGATAAGCTTCAAGAAGCGGTGGGGGTGATGTAACTACTAGAGTCCGCGCGGTCTTGGTAGCTGCTTGTTCGCACCCTGGCTTCGAGCCCAAGTAATGAGGAGGCAAATTTGTTATCTCTTGTGAACTCACTTTAGTCGTTGGACTGTGGCTGGATTTTAGTACTTTACCAACTATACGAAGTAAGTACTCCGTACGCTGCAGAGAGACTTTTCCATCTTTCTGACATGCTTGCTCCTTGTCGTCTTCTACACTCCTTATACAAACCCGCCCTCGGGGAAGAGTAGATAAACGGATAAAATGAAGTACCCTGAGAGCGCTCCCGCGGCCAATTGCTTGTGTGAAAAACGACTCCATGCAGCACCCTGCATCCCAAGGCGCCTATCAGAATTCGGGATTCCCGAACAGGCGATGAATTACATGCAACCTGGACGGTTATTAGCCGGGTTTCCAAAAATTGCCTCGGAGAACACACATCCCAATCGTATGATGACAATGAATCTAGGGACCAGCCTCCGCCCCGAGAACTCGAGTCTGAAAATACATTCCTCTCTCTCGCGATATTTTCCCGCATTTGGGACATCAGATGAGTTGGTTGACGGTGCTATGCCAAAGCCAACGGAAATACGACCCTACACTGTGCAATGGGCGTGGCAGGTTATTCCATGCTAATGACGGAGGTGCTCGGGTTAGCCAATCCTTTGGGACGAATTAACAGATAAGATAATCAGCTGAAGTCTTGCTGTGGCTTTATTATTTTAAATCATACAGTTAAACGGTTAGCCTGAAAAGTTTCTTGAGCTGTGCTGCTTCTTCTAGTGGAGCGACTGCGGGAAAAGGTTAGGGTACTAGAGCTCCCTTGCCCCCTGGCACCCGGAACGCTGAAACAAGGTCATAAATGAAAAGCTTGCTCAGGGAGCTTAGCCTTTGTTTTCCTTGCTTTTCCGGCTTGCAGGGTCGGGCTCGACCCGAATAAATGTTAGTTAATCTCTCCGATGCAACTGTAGCTTGTGCCCGAGGATATTGGCGAGTATTCAGCTGCAAAAAACTAAGCGCTAAATTCAACAGCCGTCTCTAACTCCCGAGTGGCATCGCGCCGACCTTTCTCTCAAACGAGCAGGTAAGTCCAAGGTGACCATTAACACCAAGTATTTTGAGGAGGCATGCTCCGTAAATGCCCAACCATTCTAGCTGGCCTGTTATTATCAGCAACCAAACTTTGTACCAGCATTATCTCCACGTTTAAGACCAGAATTTGTGACAAGGAATATCGTAGCGAAGTTAATCGGCGATCGGGCCAACCTTGATCATGAAAGTCCCCTCGGTGGGAACGCCGATTGTTGTTTGTTGCCGTCTCGATTTAACCGGACAAAATCTAAGTTGCTCAGCGACGACCAATCCCCATTCCACCCCTTCAGCCTCCTGATATTATCTTCCGAGCCTAGATCTGGCACCCAGAACCCTGTGGCGTATTCCTTCGCTTCAAATTCTTCTCTTTGGGTTAGTGTTTCTTCCCGTTTACTCGGCGGCCGGCCTTTCCTCTTCTCCTGACGAAGTTCTGTGAGCTCAGGTGCATATCGCGCTATATATCTACATATATTCGATAAGAAAATTAGCAGGAGTTCTAAGACAATGCAGACAGTAACTATATTAGTTAGCGCGAGTCTCACCTTGTAACCAATTGGGCCACCTCCTCATCTGAGAGCGGCGCTGCAATATCCTGGATGGAGTCTTTGAAGAAATTCACTCTGTCCACTGCAGCAGAAATACGATCGCGTCAGACAGGACATTCAATGACAATGCCACGGAAAGGTAATGCTCACGGTATATTTGCCTTCCCTTCACATGCTCCGCAGCGGCGCGCGCCAGCTTCCCCTCCCTCGCACTCGCTCGGCGGAGACGCTTCGAGTCTCTGCTATGGGCATGCAAGGCGTCAAGCGCTCCCCTTTTTTTGGAGATTTGCTTTTGCACCTTTTGTAGGTTCCTTGCCATATTCTGATATCCGTTCGCTCTATTCTTGTCTCTTCTCTCAGCCACAGTAATTATCAATAGCTCATCAGCCTGATACTGTACTCCGGACTCCGTAGGCAGAGAATTTTTTGGAGCCTGCAGAAAAAAAAAGGCGGTGTGTGAAGATAAGATAAGAATCTGGACGGAGTACGGAGCATGGTTGCGCCGCTAGCGTTGTATCAAAGCCCCTTTCAAAGCATCAAAAAAAACCGCCAGCAATGTTTATCTTGTGATCATCAAACTATAAGTACACATATTAACCAACAATTAAAGATCTTGTGTGTAACATGACTACGATGCGTCGCAGCATGCTCTGGACTCTGTCCAAGTGGGGGAGTTAATTTTGCTAACATATTCAGGAACTTGGATGCAGAAACCCTTGGAGGTTACAGAATACTCAGTACAATCATTAACTTTAAAAGTCACAGATTTGTTTTAACCATATTCTGGAGATAGCTAGAGTACAGAGACAGTGAGATGTGAGATGCATAATTCTAGTTCCATCACCTGCGCTCTAAGCCCGAGGCATTGAAGTGTCTATCTCGCCAGAAAGTAGTGGGTAGGCGTAAGGGGGGTTTCAGTGTGGTGTTGGCGCTTCATAACTCTAGGGCATCTCATTTCAAGCCAGCGTCATGGAAACAAAACAAGTTGGGACATAAATCAATATTGGTCTTGTTTTTTTGCCCTGTAGCGGATGGATTGGCGTCGAAGCATTATCACGTGATAAAAAGACATGGATCCAACACGTGACTTCATCGCATGCAGCTCCACGTGACGTCAGGACGCTCATTGGCCATCGCGTCCCCGAGCGCGTTTCCTTGGAAGATTGCAGTTGCTCTTTCCTCGAGAGTAGCGATCACTCCTGTAGTCCTCTCTACCTGCCCCCTTCTATAGAGCGTGTTTGTTTACCCTCTATTTATTGATTCCGAAATATGAAGATGACATAATATTTGCAGGCCTCGCGCTGTATAGTCTGGCCCATGTGCTGCTGACTCGAAGGGTAAACATTGGAGGAGCTCACAATATATCGCCAGCATGGGCATTGCAGGTAGGGTATAGAGCTTTGAACTGTTAGTATTTTCATTTGACACGTTGTAACAGGCCTCCACTCGCTTCTGAAATCCATCCAGAAGCCATGCAATGTCAAGAAATTCAAGGGCCAAACCCTTGGAGTCGATGCTTACGGATGGCTCCATCGAGGGAGTGTTGCGTTTGCTCTTGACTTGGCTCTCAATCATCAAACGATCGGGTATGTTTTACCTTGTCGATCCCTTGTTGGAATACGATATGAATTGCTGGCCCCCGTTTTTAACCTTAGGTATGTCGATTTCGCCATGCACCGAGTTCGCATGCTCCTTTATTATGGTGTCACTCCATACCTGGTCTTTGATGGTGGGAGATTGCCGAGTAAAGATTCAACAGAGGAGACCAGAGCAGCCCGGCGTGAAGAGAGTAAAAGATTGGGTCTCGAGCTCTACCGAACCGGCCGTACCTCCCAAGCCCAGCAAGAATTACAAAAGGCTGTTGATGTAACCCCATACATGGCTCGGATGCTCATCGAAGAGTTGAAAAAGTTGAACGTGCAATATATCGTTGCCCCGTACGAGGCAGACGCACAGTTGGTCTATCTCGAAAAGGAGGGCATAGTCAACGGGATCATTTCAGAGGATTCGGATATGCTTGTATTCGGTGCGAAGGTCTTGCTCTCGAAGCTCGATAAGCACGGCGATTGCATTGAGATCAACAGGAGTAACTTTTCTGCCTGTCGAGATGTTAGCCTTACAGGCTGGACGGATGAAAACTTTCGGCAGATGTGCATCCTCAGCGGGTGCGACTATCTCCCTAACATTCCGAAACTCGGGTTAAAAACCGCCTATCGGAAACTTAGAAGGTACAAGACGGTGGAGAAAGTAGTCAAAATCGTGCAATTCGAAGGACAGAGTCGTGTGCCTCCGAACTATTTAGAGGAGTTCAAACGAGCCGAACTCACGTTTCTTCACCAGCGAGTCTTTTGCCCAAGAGCTAGAAAGCTGGTCACTCTTAATCCACTGCCGAATAGCGCCCACGAGGGATTGACCTTTATTGGCAATGACATCGAACCCGATATCGCGATTGGGATCGCCTGTGGTGATCTGGATCCAATCACTCAAGAAGTGATAAAGATAAATCCATCATATCCGGAGAGAGCAAGAATGGCAAACATGCGGCGTCGGACACTTCGTCTTGTTGATGAGAAGGGACAAAATAAGCCTATAAGCTCTTTTTTCACGCCCAAGCGTATTCCACTAGGAGAGTTAGATCCGAACAGCCTTACGCCTTCTCCAAGTCAGCAAGCTCTGCTTGCGCAGAATAGCCGACGTTCTTGGTCAGCCCGACAAGCCTCCACACCAACAAGCGTCCCGCGAGCTGTGTCTGCATCTGAGCGACCTCCACAAGCACCAGATGTGAATAGGGAGTCGTTCCTGTCGCGTGCTGCAACGTTAGCTCGGCCTCTGCCAGCGAAGAGGCAGCGGCTATGTTCTGATGCTGCTGAAAACGAACCCGGCACCTCAGTAGGAGAGCGTAGTCGTTTTTTCAGGGGCAACTCAATCACCTCCGAGAAGGATGCTCTAAAAGGAGCAAAATTCAAGAAGGCGAGGAAAGCAGAATTTGGAGTCTTTTCAGATGACGGCGTCGAGAATATTATGTGTTCACTTCCTGATAGCATAGATATCGTTGCATCACTTACACCAAGTCAGGGGGACGACCGGGATACCACGTCGACGCCGGAACCCGATGAAAAGGTGAACCCATATTCGGTCGTCTTCAGGAAGCATACTGTCACTCACCAGAGCTTGCCCACACCGTCACCAGAATGCAGCCAGAGCCCACTGGTAAGATCGGCCCAGGGAAACAACAGCAACAACAACCGCAAATCAGCTTCATTGGGCCTCGAAGCTAGGTTTGCATACGTTGAAGAAAACCACCACACGAAGCACCCGGATACTGGTCGGAATGAAGAGCTCCGTAAACCGCTCCGGGAGGGCGTGGCGAATGGAGGCGGGGCAGCATACTCTCAGGTCAGCAAACCGGGGAACCGCGCACGGATGACCCCTCTGCAACGATTACAGCAGAGTGCGCTGGGTAGATCGAAGTCGATGAACTTCTCTAAAATGAACATGACCAAGGATGGACAAGCTCAGCGTGGATACGAGTCGGACGATTCGACATCCAGGCCAACTCCGCTCGCGTCATTTGAACCGAGAGGGAGTGAAGATTTGATTGTTCCAGGCACAGACGACAGCGACGACGGATCGCTATCTAATGGGGATAAGCCACAACTATTTATGTCTTTGGATCTGAAAAAGTTTGAATTCTTCCCAAGCTGAACATCCAGGACGAAGAGGGACATTCCTTTTTGATTATGTATTAGGCTAGGTGGGGGAGAGTTTAATGATCCTGACCTTGTGACACTCTGCGTTCAGGGCACTGATTTGTTGTCACGAGTTGGTCAAGAGAGGCCAAAATGAAGCATGGCGTATGGCGTTGGTTGGATCTGTCTGTGGAAATCCATATTTATGTTGGACAAGGACCCCGTGATAAACCAGGACCTTATATGTAGAGCTTATTGAGATGCTCCATATGCAAAGCATAGAAATAAAGCTAGTTCTCCCCAGACCCTGAAGGTGAAGTCTATGTATGGTAGCTTGGTCGTTGGAGATTGGGATGAAGTCGAGCTGAGTCAGCAATCAAAAGCAAGTCTGACGGGCGCCCCACCGTGACAGGATGCGCTAACCAAGAGTTGCCTAGTGCATGCAATGCTCCGCGTGGGCCCCGGCTATTTTAGCGCGCGGCTGATTCTGCCAGGGCGGCAACGCGGGGTTGCCCCGGTAATAGAGAGTACTTCGCAGCGTAAACAAAAGAGCGGCCCCGTTGGCCCAGCCACCAGCACATGCCAGTCGTCCGCCGGCAGCCCTGACAGCCTCCAACCATCCCATAGATCCAGCCACCGTCGGCCGTCGATATCTGCTACTGCAACCTTCGGACCCCGTGAAACCTGATCTTGCCTCTTTTCGACGAGATGAAGCCGTCGGCGCTGCGATTCCCTTCCCCGTGAGATTGGTCATTCGTTTCGGTGACATCCTGCAGTCACTATATGTGTGACAAAGAGGACAGAGAAAGAAAAAAAAGAAAGGGGGTTTATGCACTGAGTTTCTACTCGCTTATTCACTCCCTATCATTACTTCACGTCACTTACTATCTTTTCTCCTCCCTTCCTTCCATGCCTTATCCATTCTCAGTCGCACCGCATACTGTAATTAAGAAGTTTTATCTGACACTTCTGACGTCTTAAATATACCTTTGTGCAGGAGGTAAGGGAGGTGCCCTTGCATTGAGAGACGATAAACCGCATCGCGCAACTTCGATACGTTAGAATCGGTTACGGCGCGGAGTCGAACGAGTTCCACCCAAGTCGCGACGCCACGCGGGATACTTGCATCAAAGATCGAGGCTTTTGGGATTGCAGAAGGACATCGTCTGATTGGAATTACACCGTGCTCCTTCTCGGGGCACCGAGAAGTGAGCAAGGATTGGAGCTGGAGTAGTACGGGCTCTGGAGCAGTGGAAATCGTCACATAACCATGCCCGAATTGCGGTTTGTGACCGGCGCCCGCCGTGCGTTTGCCCCCGTTCCATCTCTTAGAACCCGGAAGGATTTCACATTTCAAGACTGACATCTTTATCAATAGGGTTCATAACACAGATCGGGTATCACCATATTCTCATGATATTTATCGCCCTTGCTATCATTCTGCTTTGTAAGTCAATGAATGGCCTATATCGTCCTCTCAATGTTTGCTAACAGTTTCTTCAATTAGCCCTTTTATTAGCAGGATGTTCATCCTCTTCGCCTCAAATACCAACAATCTTCTTAATATCCTTATTTTACGAACACTATCCCCCCATAGAGTCAACCGCACAATCCGCTCCATCCGTAACAGCAGACATCGCAAATATAGTCCGTGGCGCGCAGCTTGAGGTTCGCGTAGGATATTTTGGAATCTGCGTTCAGCGTGGCGGCGGATCATTTATCTGCAACGCGAACGCCACAGCGCTAGCTGGCATCCTTCCTGCCGAAGATGACCCCTTGAACCTTGTCTGGGTGGCATCAACATTCAAAGACGCTGTTGTTTTCCCATACCTAATGTAAGTCCTATCTCTTCTCTCTCTCACTCACTCTCACTCTCTCTCTCTCTTTTTTTTCTTTTTTTTCCGGGTTCTGGCTAACATAGCTGGATATCTCTTAGCATTGTTGCCGTAATATTCGCATTTGTCTGTTTCCTTATCCTGGGTACCTTCCCCGGCTGGCACGAAGAAACCTCTCCCGATGGCTCCGAGCAGGAGGTCAGGCCGTTCCCATCACGACCTGTTTCGCAAGTCGCGCTCTCTCTGATATTCGTTGCTTCCGTGTTCATTTTGGTTTCCGTCCTCTGGCAGCACACTGCATCCGTAGCGGCAAGCACAGTAGCCCAGGATCTGGGCAACGGAAGCGTAAAAAGTGGGGTGGGCACGTCAGCGATGATATTAGGCTGGTTTGGATTCGGCTTGCTCGTTGTTGTTACGATTGGGTTACTGGCGATGATCCTAAGTATTAGTTTGTTGACGAGGCTTACAGATGATTGATGATATGAGGAACATTTCTTGATGAGGGAAAAAAAGGATGGCTGGGATGGATTTATACGCGCACTACATTACGCTTCATGTCCATGGTTTTGATGCTTTCATGTTTTACGGGCTCGTGGGCGGGATATTCCCCTTGAGTTTTTCTTTTTGCTGCGAAATTGTTGTCATATTATAAAGATGGAGGTTAAATCGCATTTGGATGGATCTGGCTACTTTTCGATTCTTCAACCCTGACTCTACGATAATAGGGTAGTGGCTGGGAGTATGTAAAAATATTTTCGTACAGACTCGAGTGCATTTATTAACTATCAAAGATGTGAGTCAAGAACTGACCTTGCTCTTTGCGAGTATTGTTTTAGAATGGTGAAGTGGAGGAATTCAAATCAGCTCTTATAAAATCGGTAATACAATGCCGATGACACCGTGAATTATATGTACCGGACATAAAGTCGGAAAATGGCAGAAAATATCCACCTCCAGCCGGTGACCCTGGAGCCCTACATACCCAGCAAATCTCTCCCACCGTACGCCTTCCGAGGAACTGAAAACCCAACTAGGAGACGGAGCCCGCCCCAACGCCGCTCCTACACGTAGAGATAGTTTTATTTCATAGTATAACGCCATGATTGGAAGCAAAAGGGAAATATCAACATGCACACCGGAAACAGGGACCATAGGGAGGGAAAAACGATCTCAATAGTTCATGACTGGATTTCCACTCCCAGGCCCCCCTCTATCGTCACCGGCTCCATCGTAGCCGGGTCTGCTGGAAGGATAATCGTCCAAAGATCGGTATCCAGCATAGCCGCCACCTTCTCGGGGACCAGGCGCACGCCCTCGTCCTCGTCCTCCTCTACCTCCGCGGCCCGCACGCCCACGACCACCTCCACGGTAGCCTGGTGGGGGTGGGCCACGGCGGGAATCCTCGTCATGATAATGCCTTGGCGGTCGGTCATCTGGGTGTCTTTCGTGGCGAGATCGACTGTAATCATTGTAACCACCACGGGGGCGCCCTGGTTCGCGATGGTTCTCCTTTGGGTACGAAGGGACATCTTCGTTGTCACGAGTATCATACTTGTGTCTGCGCTTGAATGGTCGGCCTACATTCGGCGCTTCTCCATCTCCATCATCTGAGTTATCTTCTGCCACTCGCAAAACCAATTTTTCTCCTATAGTGGTATCAAAAACCAAGGCATTTTCTTCGGAAACGGGGTTCCAGTTGCGTATCCTTCCCACGTCAATGGGCCGAGCGCCTCTCCTTAGGGCAAGGACAACTACAGGATCAGGGTTATCAGTGTAAATATCTTCCGAATCGGATATAGGGGCTACTCTTGCAGCCCATATCTTGTTTTCAAAAACAGCTGTATCCGTGACTCGCCAACGCACGACCTTACCAATGCCACCTACTCTGTCGAGGATAGCCTTTGGCGCAGCGCGAGGTGTAATCAATATGGTATTGGCCATCAGTTTGACATCCCCCGAATCGACAAGGCTGGGTGAAATCATAGGTAAGGTAAGATATTTCACCAATCGTTCGGAGTCAGCATTGGCAAGCATGTAACCGGTGTAGAAAATTACACGATGAATTCGAAGGCGCCCATATGGCGACTTGGTGACGTTTCCGGAGGCGGCCGTCACAATTGCATTGTGAGAATTAATCATACGTTGTACCTCGGCAGCTTCAGCAACAGGTGGCAGATACCTAGTGCTCTCAGCAACATGGATGACTTCGGCCGTGATAGATTTCCGAATTGGATGCGAATTGGGAGCAAGAAATTGGAGATTGAACTGCTCAAAGTAGTCCCGAAAACCTTTGACACTAGAAAGATTCAGAAGGTTGTTCACGTAGTTTGGAGGCATTATTCTTACTGTCTAATACGATCTTCGTAAACTCTGATCTCATCGGCATGCTTGTATGTAAATATCATATCTTCAAGGAAAATCTGCTTGAAATTGATCGTGCTAGAAAAGCGTTGGCTGTTGGGTCCAATTTCGGGCTTTAGGCACACAAGGTCAAACTCCAAAGACCTGCTTTTGACAATTCGTTTGATAATCTCTGCAAAAGAGCTCTCCGCGCGTCCAGTAAGAAGTACTGTAAGGACGTCTTTTTGCTTCATGCTCAATTCAACAAGTTCAACCTTTTGGAAAGTCAGCAGATAAGGCCTATATTGATCCATTCTGTAGAAAGCATACTATTTGTTCGTTCCACCAACCTTTCCAAGCTAAAGGTTCTTCTACGTCAATCCCCTGACCAGTGGCCGCAAGGATATTGGGGTCATGCCACCAGCCGCCATTTGCAAATGATTCATAGGCCTGAAGGAAGCCAATCGTAAGACCATTCCAAAGCTGTGGGTTGGGGAGGGGGCTGTTAAACACTATTGCGATATAAAAGCCGTCAGCATTTCCCAGGAGGATCTCATGCACGAATATTACTTACAGGTATTGTCAAAATCATAGACATGGATAGCTTTGACATCAGGAATTGCTATAATCCCCAGGTCAGCGCCCGAGCCAACATTATAGCAACAAAGAGCGCACCTGGAAGGTCTTTATTATTGTTTAAGCAGGACCATCTCTTCAGAGCGGTGGTGCTGTACGTCACCGGCTTCTTCGCATCAAAGGAATTGGACGAGTTGAGCAGGGGAGGTGCCATCTTGGAATATAAAGCCGCACGCGCAGAAATGTGTTTGCCAGACCGAAGCATCACAACACATCGTCCAGGGAAAGCATTCCAGAAGCGCAGCAGTCAGCACACGCGATGAAGTAGAGCGGTCCGTAGCACAGCTTGAGCAGCCTCGCTGGCGCCCGCCCTTATCAAAATTCGAGCCCGGCAGGCTGCCCGATATTATGTAATCACACTGCCGGCGTGCAAATTCTTCCTTTCCCGAGGCCTTAGCCTCCATGAGGTCCAACCAAGCTTGTGGCTGCGTTTGTCTGATCAAGCGCGATGGTGGCTGGATGGATGGTGTGAAATTCCCATGGCATGCGATGGAGATTTGCAGCAAGAAGTCATCCGGAAGACGCTCGACGAAGTAGCTTGTGACGCTACCAATGATCATGCCAACCCCTGTGTGATATGCCTGGAGCAAGTGCGGGACGTTGGAGTCACGATACCTTGCAAGCACGGAAACTTCGACTTCCTATGCCTTGTGAGTTGGCTGCAGCAGCGGAGAGCTTGTCCGCTATGTGAGTCGAATTGCTTGTCCTTCATAGGAGACAGGCACGCTGACTGGCTCTAGGTCAAACTGAAATAACGGGAGTAAAATACAATCTCCAGGCGCCGAAAGGCCCGGAAATATTTTATTTGCCTTCTTCAACGGAAGAACAGAACTCCAGTACTCGTCATCCATCTACACGACAGCGTCCAAATTCGTGCCCAGAGCGTCGGTCTGGCAGGCGAATATCTTCTTTCCGACATCCTCCCCAACAGCCCGACGATCCTTTAGGCCGTCGGCGTTATATTTATCGACGACAGCTATACTCCCAGCATGTCGGTTCAAATCGACTATCACAGTACCGTGAGTTCACTCCACAGCTATTCAACAGGGATGAGAACCTGGTATCCCGCGCCAGGAAGTGGGTACGAAGAGAGCTACAAGTATTTGAATTTCTCGATCCAGATAATGCCGACGTACAGGGTGGAGGAGAGCAGCAGAATAATAACGGCCCCGTAAGAACTCGTCGGGCGCGCAATGCGGAATTTTTACTGGAGTATATCATTGCGATACTGCGAACAGTTGATATCAAAGGAAGCGGTGGACAAGCAGAGGAATTATTGCAGGAATTCATTGGAAGAGAGAACGCGCGATTATTTCTACATGAACTACAGGCCTGGTTGCGCAGTCCTTTTAATTCGTTGCAAGATTGGGATAGAGCAGTGCAGTATGATGAACGTGCGCAACCCACTTTGCCAACGATTCATCGTCGAGAGCTCGACACCCATCGAGAAGACGGAAGCAGATCTCGGTCCTACATGGACCGGACACATAGGAATGAGTCGCGAGGGGTACGAAAACACAGAATGCAGGACCCTCGACCTGATCTTTCCCAGGTGAGGAGAGTTGAGCGCGCCAGGCGACTGTATCTGCCTGACTGAGCGTGCATATCATTGTCATGAAACCCTTCGACGTGTGCGACCAGGTTCCGGGGAAATCGGGTTAAAGAGGCGGGTTCTGGGTTTGCAGACGGTGCCCATATTGTAAGCGTAAGGCCTTCCTCTGGTTGGCCCTAGTGCCATTGCATCTAGATATCAGTCCAGCAATCCCCATTTTCGGCGTCCATATCAGGATGCGAAGACCGTCTGCTGCAAGGAACACTCTGCATAAATGAATAAATTATATATAGCGAACAATAGCAGCGCTACCTATAAACAATGCACCATTCCAGAACTATGATTTCGTAGACTCATTATGCCATGCTATTTTCATTTGGTTCTCGCTGCCGGTCAATATTACCCAGTCTCGGAAAGCAATACATCATGCCCTTACCTCCTACGACCGAACCGTCCCTTGCCACCACCATTTTTACTCCTTATCTTGAGCGCCCTGTAGTTGGCATGCGCCGCCGCCTTAATTTTTCGCACCTTTTGGACAAATTTATTCTCGCTCTGTTTTGCTTTCCCGCCCTGGTTGTTCTTATCTTTAGAACGGGTATTACCTTCGTCCTCACTATCCAGATTATCTCCGCCAGCGGAAAAAGGACCCTGAGACTCGGCCGCGGTAGCCAGCTCATCCTCACTATCTTCCTCAGGAATGGCAAATTCAGGAGCTTGCCGCGGCTTCGCGCGCACAGGACGCATATAAACCAACCTAGTAGTCCTCTTTTGACCTTTCTTCTTCCAATATCTTTCAGGTTTCGAGGGGGTATTCGTTGGGTCTGGGGCGTCCAAGTTGCTGTCTGGAACCTGACTGTCTTTGACAAATACCTTACCTGCCTCAGCATCCGCAGCTTCGGCTTCACGGAGCGCGTCCATATCGTCCTGTATCATTTCATCTTCTAGATCACGGAGCCCCTGCACGAGTTGGCTAAGCCCTTTACCCACCACTTTCTGCGGCATCCGTACAGCAATTGGGCTGGTGGTGTTGATTTTACCCTTCCCATTGTTCGTTGTGCGAGGAAATAAAACGCTCCTCCGCCGCAGAAACGTGGGTGTCTCTAATTCGCTACCGTTTGTTTTCCGCGATGGAGTGGGTTGAGCAGGAGAAGCGACTTCGTCTCCGACGTTGGCATTCCCTTCGTCTGCTTCTATAATAGTGGCGTATCGCATCGTGCTTGGAGTCCCAAAAAATTTCGAAAGATAGAATTTCTTCGCCGATGAAACTGGTGTTAATGAGTATCTTCGTGGGCGGATAGCAGACCCATGGTCTCTACTGGGAGTTTGCATCTTTTTAGTAGGAGATGGCGTGGCCGTCGCATCGATGAGAGTCGACTGTTTCTGTCTAGACGACGGAGCTGCTGTGTTCGGGCTCGATGGGGAGAGCAAGTCAAAAAGCCCCAATACTTTGCCATCGCGCTGAGGAGTAGGGCCAATGGCTGCCCGAAGAGGTATAGGAGAAATGTTTGGTTCATTGGGGCTAAGCAATCTTCTAACATTTGGGGGTGATTCGTATGGATCTAGATGAGACGGGTGTTGAGGCGCGGAGGTATGCTTTGCAACTTTTCGAGGAGTCGCAAACGCGCAGCTTTCGTGTCCGGCTAGGCTGTCGGTAAAAGGATACGTGCGCTTTTTTTGGGAGCGTGCCGGGGAGATTGCATTATGATCCGTAGTGCTTCTATCGAGACAAGACGATGGTTTCTGGGATCGAAGTCGTGAATAAGTTTTGTACTTTGCAGCTGTCCAACTTAGCATGCGACTCGATGAAGGGACATTGAGGGGCACCAGAGAGACCAGCACCTACCTATAGCGGCGTCCTTTTTGATGTCTTCTCGCGTGGCTTTTCGGCCTTCATTTGCGTCAGAGAACGCCTTTTCCCACTCCTTTAGCTCGGAGCGGAGAGAAGCCAGTTGCTGTTCGATGGGTGAACCAGCGGAGGTTGCCATTGTCAAATTACTGGAGAGCAGAGCAATTATATATCATGGGAATGAAACAGTCATTTGATGCCCACGGAGCATGAGTATGTCACTACGGAGTGCTCCGTACCATGATGAACATTTGCCCTTCAAAAAAGTTTCCAGCCGAAATTAGATACTAACCAACAAACGCGTCGCGTCTCCTACGCGTCCACCCAATGACATCAACCTCACTACTCCGTAGTTAGTTACACCAAACTCCAAAATTTATCCCATGTTTTGTAAAATTTTTGCCAGCACCCAAAAGTTCCCCGTGTTTTGCTCTCTGTTAATCCATCTGAGAACCCAGGCATATTTTGGATGAATTGAAGCACCACTCTATGCGACCGTGTACACTACCAACTTGTCAAACAGCGTTTGTTATCAAATCCGCCCCGGAGCTGGAAGTCGGGGTGAACCACTTTGCCCTTTAAAATTGTATACTTGACAATTCCTTCACAATGCTCTGGTCGAACTCGTGCGAGCCAGATCATCTGTTCTGCCTCCTTCCGGTAAATAAGCACATTTGCCGAAAATTTATGCCCGCCCACGTGCGAGACGAAGTAAACACTCACCCCGCCAGGGCGGTCGTCACTGTCGTCGCGATGGAGCCCGAGAGGTCGCAGATGGCGCTCAAGTTCGCGTTTTATAAGTGGTGCTGATATCCCGCATCGTGCATCTCGACTTTTGTGAGAACAAAGTAGGACTACATAGTCTCGCTGGCAAGATCGAGGTGTCAAACGACGCCCTGTGTCGGCATCATTTCGCTCGTCTACAGCTAGGGCTTCAATGAAGCGGCTCTTCAACTCCGGAATATCTCCAACTCGCACTCTGTCGACAAACGTAAAGGAAGGCAATAATAGAATAGTAGATTCGTCTTGGAATTTAGGGATACAGCATCGGTGCAGGCTTGTGAAGTTGGTATATTCGATGCAGAGACCATAATGCGCTGCGGGTGAGTGTTAGCATATTGATCCTTGCATTGTACGAAGACCGGGCGATGGGTGTATGGAATACGAACACCCTGCTCTGTTTGACGCGAAGTACTTGCAAAAGCTTCCATCAAGGTTCCCTGCATATTTTCCACCTTCGGAACCCAGTCCGACTTGCCTGTGGCCACAAGGACATGAGTCGCAAACGGCTTGACCTTGCCATAGAGCCGTCGTTGGTTTTCGGTCATGAAGCGCGAAGGATATTTTATCGTACAATCTGCACAGTCTCTGGTACAATCCGGGCCGTCTGATTCGGGGTCTACCGTGGGAAATATGTATCCATCATTTCCTTTCGTTCCCCAAACCGACCGCGCACGAGACACGAGTGAGTTAAACATCATGGACAGACTGGAATCCGCGGTTGTGTAGAGAACAGACCCGATACTAGGATTTTTTTGGTTTTATAAAACGTCGAAATGTATTTGCCTGATGCCAGCTCAGCGTTCCATTTAAGAGTGGAATCATATATCTCTGCAGCACCACAGGCAACACCGAGCTATCAGGTTATCTCCGATCCTTGCGTTTTCTCGCTTTCCGCATGATAAACTACATGTGTACTCCCCACTGGCTAGGTGATTGGAACGCTGTTGAAGGCGTTTCTGAGAGATTAATCCCCCGCCAAGGAGTCGACTTTCCTTGCATCCTCACACGGTAAGCCATAGCTGTGCCGCTGCATTAACTAGATTGAGCTCGCTTCAAGAGAGACAGCGAACAAACTGCAAACTAAATCGCTGCTGGGACTGAAGTTACTCCGCAATTCCGCCAATCGGAGGTCGGTCTCGAAGTTGCTATGGAGTTGCGGATCTTATTGCCGAATCCCCGCTGGATTTGACGGATTTGACGGATCTATCGGGCTCCAGCAGTATTTATGCAGACGACGTCGCCGCATCATGTCCATCTCCCCAAGATCGAAGACGGAGTAATCGATTGCAGACTGTGCGCTTATCTGGGTGGCAAAAATGGTAGACGAGCAAGAAGTCGTGGTGAAAGCGTGTCGTGGTGTCTCCGAGCCGCCTCGGAAAAAGAGAAAGCGTAGGACGCTGGCTTGTTTGCCGTGTCGCAACAGAAAGGTCAAGTGTGACTTTGGCCAGCCTTCTTGCGAACGGTGTCTGAAGACTCCCTGGCCAGAGAGATGCACCTATGAGAACCGCCCACCAGCGTTTCATGCAGATTACGAGCCCTCAGCGCCGCCCCGTCCTGAGGTACCCCTGGTGGCGCCAGAGCCTGACCAGGTTGAGGGCCAAAATCTGAAAACCCTTGAGTATTTGGTGCAATGCCTTGCTCAACAGTCAGCTCATTCATTCCCGACTCATACAAACCCATCCCGGGCGCCCTCTCCCAGGGTCAACTTCCATGGAGCGGACCCTGGCGAGAGTCCTGTGTCCAAACGACCAACCACACCCGCGACCATATTCAATGCTACCCTCCACGGAAGAGAAACAAAGACCCGATTCCATGGCTGTAGTAATATCTACAGTTTGTATCCAGAGGTGGGAATAGTCTTTCATAATCGATAGGAGAATATGGTATTGATGATACCGTCCAGTTTCCAGAACTAAAACAATACCTTCATCGGCTGAAGTATGAACACCCTGTCCTTGCCGGCTTTCTACGTGACCTGTCCAAGCTAAAGGAAGGCCGCGTCAAAAAGCAAACATTACCTGGGGAGTTAGCCCTTGATAGCAATTATCTAAGTGGTCTGCTCCCACAATGGTCAGTGATTGAGAGCTGCATGGGCATTTACTTCAATTCTTTCGGAAGTGTGAGCAGGCTGTTCCATAGACCAATGTTCAACCAACAACTACAGCTTATTAGGGACCGTCCACAGTCCGCCCCACCCCTTTTCATTGCTCAGGTTTTCCTTATTATGGCAATAGTATGGAACGGCCTCCCCGATGGAACTATCACTCCGAGCACTGTTTCAAACTGGATACGATGGGCAGATACTTGGCTACAACATTGCGGGATCAAACGCCCAACTCTCGCCACATTACAAGTTCGATGTCTCCTTTTGCAGGCCAGGGAAGTAAACCACACGCAAAGAAACCAAGCATGGGCTGCCACCGGAAACGTTGTAAAATTAGCAATGTCTGCCGGGTTCCATCGCGAGCAGCCGCCGGATTGCCGAATTTCTATTTTCAACAGGGAAATGCGGCGAAGGGTTTGGGCGACAATCTTAGAATTGGACCTTCAAGCGTCTCTGGATCGTGGTATGCCGCCAACAGTGCAACATGCCGACTATGACTGCTTGCCTCCATTGAACATTAATGATGAAGATATTCAAGAATCCACCGCTGAGATACCCATACAAAAGCCTTTAAGCATTCCCACGGATTCTTCCTATCAAGCCATGGCAGCCAAATCTTTGGGTTTGCGACTACATATTTGCTCACTGATCAACTCCCCACGACTTTCGATATCGTCTTCCCAGGTTTTAGAGTTGGACGAGGCTATATATCAACAACTTTCTGGCATTCCAGGGTGGAAAGGGGTCGGCGATTCTGATGTTAACGCGAACCAGAGAATATTGCTATGGCGAACGCTGCTTCAAATACAGCTTCAGCGAAGCCAGCTCTCGCTGCATTCATCCTGTATCTTAGGGGATTCGAAAGCAGGGACCTTTGCGCACTCTTCCCGTTCTAGATTAGATGTGGCCATGTCTATCCTATGCCACGAACAAGTCCTCTTAGACCAACTCGGGAGAAGGGCATGGTTTACTTTGAGTGAAGTTATTATGCAATCTGCAGTCACTATTTGTCATTATCTATATACGTCTGATAGTGGTGTTGGTAAGCTCAGGTTTACCCTGTATCCACTCTTCTCCCTGCCAGAACTCTAGTCTAATGCCACCCTCGCAGGATCTTCTATAGTACGGCAGATACTTCCGAGCCTTACACAGACCTTGGTATCTCTGACCGAGCGTGTCCTGCCTTGGTGGGAGGAGAAGTTCACCGCTGTCCAAAAGGGAATGAGGGAGTATTTCATCCTATGCGTCATAATCTCCATGGTTAAAGGAAAGCTATGGCCAGAATCAATCGACGCGCACCGAAAGGAGAGCATTGATCGAATGACGACGTTGTGCTATAATACCCTATCAAAGCATATGGGTCGATCGAAGCTGGATATATCTGAGAAGAACTGGGTGCATTTTACAACAAAAGCCTCTCCTTGTTTCTGGCTTCGATAAACTAACTCTTTTACAGACTCATCCGATTGAATCCCCGATCGCCGCTCCAACAGACTCGAATTATCCTCCGTCCAACGATTCTTTGGATATCACTGTGTGTACCATTGAGCTCTTCCTCTTTCATGCTATTCCCTGGTCTATTTTCACTGACAAACTGTTTTCTTTTTGATACCAGTTTTTTGAAGATTGGGACGCCATTTTCGGAGATTTTACGACTGAATTTTCTGATTTTGGGGCTTAATAATAAATAATCTATGGCTATACGCTCCACCAACGTCTTACCGGAGTCAATCTCCACGGAGACCCAACTGCAACGAAGTTGTGAAAAGTATAAAAAAAGCTCCGTTTTTGCCCAAAAAAGAACCGCTATCACTCGATGCTCCTTGTGATTAACGTAGATCCTAATTCTAGTTTAAGAACCGAGCTTTTATGACCATTTTTATGACAGTGGGGTACACAAGCACTTAAAACTCGGGACGGTGGTCCGCATAGACTCGGAGGCACAAAGCAACTGGAAAGTTTTTCATTCATAGCATATCATTTCCACGAAATATCATGCCCAAAAGCACCTCATCAAAGATATACAAGAAGAACACAAAGGGACTCCGGACACAAAAGTAGCTTCACGAAAACCAAACCGACCAGCCTGATCCACATCTTAAGCCTAGAATGCTCGCCCCGCTAATTCACGATAAACATAAGAAATGGGTATCCGGATAGCAATCTAAACACTATTCCCGGAGCGGGTTATAAGCATGACACTGCATCTTCAAGCTTTCTTCGCGATATAATCTTTATTTTCCACAGTGACGCTCTTGGTCATGTGGTTAACCTTATACACTCCTACAAGCCGCGCGGCAAGTTCAAACTACGGAGGAGAGAAGACGATGTTAGCAGTGACAATTAAGATCAAAATATAACCAATGAAAACCCGGTGTAAGTAAATTTGGCCAACTCACCATGTTATTTCTCAACGAGATGACAATGAACTGCGCATTTTTCGTACGCTCCTTGATATATGAAGCAACAATAGAGACCTAGCAAGCATGGTTAGACGGCACAAAGTATGCAATCCTAGATGCCCGCGGAGTGTACTCACGTTCCTAAAATCTAAAGCAGCATCAATTTCGTCCATGACATACAGCGGGGTGGGTTTGTAGTGATGTAAAGCGAACACAAGGGCCAGACTGGACAATGTCTTTTCACCTCCAGATAGATTACTGATATTTTTCCAGCTCTTCTTCGGTGGCATAACGGAAAACAGGATGCCTTCCGAAAAGGGATCAAGAGAGTCCACGAGTTCGAGTTCTGCGTTACCACCCATCGTAATCATTTGATACATCTCCTTCAGGCGAAGAGAAATGGTGCTGAAACCCTCCATGAATCCTGTCAATCGAAGCGAGCGAAGGGTATCAAGGCGAGATTTAGCATTGTCACGGCTTGCCAGTGCGCTTGCAAGATCGGCAGAACGAGATTCGTGCTCCGCAACTCGACGCCGATATTCAGCCAGAACAGACAGATCCACTTGAGCATTTTGAGTCTTTTCCTCCAACGCGGCAATGACGGCTTTGAGGGATTCTTTATTCATGCCAGACAGCTCGTCCTTTGTATATACAGGAAGCTGGTCCGATTCTTGTTCCTCGCCAAGGTCGCTAATGTTCTGTAGCGAAAGTTTCGACAATTTTTCTTCCCAATATCTGCACCGTTTCTGATTCTCGACCAGAACCTTTTGATTTTCCTCTAACTTGTTGCGCATTTCTATTTCAACCGCACGGGTCTCATTGAGTTCGGCTGTCTTTTCATTCAGCTCAGCCTTGAGCCCAGCAAGTTCTTCCTTTTTGGATAATAAAGCCTAAAACAAGTTAGCGAATAAATCCGTTTCATGCCCTACGCTGATACTCACTTCCTGCGCTGCCTCAGTTCTTTCTCTCATTTCTGAAACTATGTTGGCCTGGTCCTCATTCTCCTGAGATAATCTGTCGAGTTCCTCTGCAAGCTGCTCAAGCTCTCCTTCGGAGTCCACACGAGACTTCTCATGTTTTACACGAAGCTTAGCATTCTTGGATTTCGAGACTTCGGCACTGGACACTTCTTCTGTAAGGAGTGAAATTTGCTCCTTAAGTCCATCTACCTTGGCTTTTTGGCCACGAAGTCTCACTCCACCGATTTCCATGATCTTATTCTGCAAAGTTTGGATCTCTTCCTCAACACCGGCTTTTTCTGCACGCAATTGATCGATCTCTGCTTCCAACAAGGAGATATGCTTTCTGAGCGCCGCTGCTCTGCTGTCATCATCCTTGGATGGTTTATGTTCAGCAGTAAGCTCTTTGACTCGGCGTTTGGCGTCCGCCAGATTGCGGCCGGCACTCTCGATCTCGAGCTGAAGCTTCTGGATGGTGGTGTTCAGCTTAGGAATGTCATCGTTTTTGCTTTTCAATGAGGATTCTAATTGGCGTTGCTTTTCTTGAAATGCTTGGAATCTCTTCTCCATATGGTCACGTTCAGCGTCAAGCTTCTCTACCTGGTCCTTTGAAACTTCCGCCACCCTCTTTGATGACATGGCGCCCCTAGCGACACGAGTTCCACCTCCACTCATGGTACCGGAAACGTCAATCAGCTGTCCATCAAGGGTGACGACCCTCCATCTTCGAGCCCCGTACGCAATCTTATTGGCTTGTTCTAAATCCTTTGCAACGAGGGTGTTCTGCATCACGCTATAGAACGCCGGGCTGAACTTTGGATCAACAGGCTTGACTAGATCGAACAATCGCGGAACGCTGTCCGGAGTAAATATGGGAGACATGTCTCTGCGAGGTAACCTGTCCAGCAGGATAAAGTTCGCTCGGCCGAGATTGTTTTTGCGAAGATATTCGATACACTGCTGCCCGACCTCCACAGAGTCCACTACAAGGTTGTCCAGGGCAGGGCAAGCCGTCGAGATGGCAACATCGAATTTCTCTTCGATTGTCCCGAGGTTTCCGAGACGCCCGTGGAATCCCTGAATACGACCTGACTCTTTCAGTCGCATTAGGCCCGCAAGAACGTTGCCCTGGTTCTGCGTGCTCGTGAGGCTCGATCGGGCCTCTTCCGCGTTCTGTCGAGCACGAGACAGACGTGAACGATATTCTGGTTCCTTGTCAGAGAACCTCTGTAATTCTGCTGTTAGAGTTGCAACTTCATTTTCGAGCTCCGTCAGCTCCAAGCGACGCTGCTCTAGCTCGTGTGTTTTGGCCGCACCCCCCTCCTGAATGGAAGCAATCTTTGCCTGAGCTTCTTCCAAAGCTACAGCACCTGCATTGCTCTTTTCATGAAGAATATCCAGCTCACTTTGAGCCACAGCCATCGCGGACAGCTTCTCGTTAATTTTCTCGTTCCACGGTTCGAGACCTTTTTGCATAGCGGCGATCTGATCAGAAAGACCCTGTGTTTTTCCTTTTAGGCTCTCACGGATGGACGCTAGTTCCTCCTCTTCGCGTCTCATTTCCTTTTCGAGAGACGCGATTTCTGCAGTTTTTCTCTCAACGTCATCGGCATGCTTTTCGACTAAGCTCGCACATTCAGAAGCTGCTAAGCGACTAGCTTGCATGGCCTTTTCGAGTTTCTTCCGCTTGTTTGCCAGGAACTTGCGCTTTTCTTCCAGTTTGACTGATTCTTTATCATATTTGGACATCTCCTTCGCGATCGCTTGAGTTTCCTTCTCCATGGCCTCATGTTCCTTTGTGCTTCGCTTAAACTGCCGTTGAAGGTCCTTAATGCCCTCTTCATTCCCCTGATGCTTTTCGAGCTCGAGGTTTAACAATTCTTGCATCTGCAAAATAGCCTCCTCCGTAACTCTCGTGTTATCATTGCATTCATCGATGTAAATTTGATACAGAGCAGACTGCTTTTCTACAAGCTCATTTTCGTCTTTGATGAACACCAAAGCCTTGTTTTTCTTGTCTTCAAGGGAAGATTTCTCTTTCTCAACGTGCTGGACGCGGCTGCTTTTCTCTGAACAGACTTCATTTAGCGTTTCAACCTCTGCCGCAGCCTCCTCGATAGGAACCTTGTATTTCGACGTCCCTATTATGTCTTCCAAGTACTCCAGAAGACCATCATCATGGTCATTAGCAGCTTTTGGCTTCATCTGAGCGATCGATTCGACTTCGCCTTGTAAGATGAGGAAGCGTTTATGATCCAGATCAATGCCCCGAGCTCGAAGAAAATCGGTGACCGTCGTGAAGTTGGTTTCCTTGCGGTTCATGTAATATTTGCTCGTATTGTTCTTAAAGGCTCTCCGCGAAACAACGAGCTGTGAGTTTTCCACAATTTCGTGGCCGCCTCCTGGAAGATCGAGAACTTCCTGAAAATGTACCTCAACCTCACAGAATGGGAGGTTTGGGAAATTGGCGGAGTTATGAATGAGAGCGGAGATCTTGCCTTGTCTCATTTTACTGGCCCGGAAGCCAAAAACAAAAAGCAGTGAATCAATGACGTTTGATTTCCCAGAGCCGTTAGGTCCAACCACCGAAGAAAAGGAGGCATGAAATGGGCCAACAACCTGTCTACCTGCATAACTTTTGAAGTTAGTCAAAACTAGATGGGTGATGACCATTCGTGGTTTCGGCCCCAAGGGTTCTTCCGTAGGAGGTTGCGACATCGCCCGAGATTTCATCAAGATATCTATTGGCTTCTCCAATGCAGTCGACATTGGATTAATCGCTTCAATGTTAGATGCTTCAGGCAGCGCTCTTTGCAGAGGAATTTCATCGGTTGGGTGTTGTACTGAATCTGTAGGGGTTGCCTCCCTTTCCGATGAAGCAGGATCATGTTCTATGGACGGTACTGCCGCAGGGTTAGCGCTAGAGGGTTCTTGCTGCGGCGCTTCACGTGTAATACTTCGACGGGATAGTCGTCTCCCAGTCTCTGTGAATTGTGTGGGTGTTGGGGTGGCACTATGTCTTTCTGATGATGGAGTCGATTCAATCTGTCGAGAAGAACTCCGACGAGACAATTGCCCATCAGTCTGCTCTGGCTGCATGGGCGCTGGTGTGAGGCTATGTCTTGTTGAGGATCTGCGTGGCTCAACATGTTGAGAAGTACTTCGACGGGATGAGCGTCGAGTGGTTTCGGCTTGCTGGATGGGCTCAGGAGGAATGCTGTGTCTTGCTGAGGATGGAGTTGGCTCAATCGACCGAGAAGTACTGCGGCGGGATCTGTGCGAACTAGGCTCTGGAGATTGTGAGGGTGCTGGTGTCGGAATAGAGGAGAACTCCACTCTGGGAGTAACTGAAGACATACGAGTACTTCGATGAGCCGTGCTGTGTCTTGACCTGGAAACACTTTGCCTTCGTGTCGGAGACTCTGGATCCCCAATTATAGCACTCGCTTCCACTCCGCTAAACGGATTCGATGTTACTAGGCTCTCTCGGGTCTGGGTTCGTCGGGTCTTCCGCGGGGGCTGCACAGTAGACTGGGAGGATTCAGCAATACTTTCAGCAGCTTGTCGTCGAGACGTCCGTCTTGCGGCCGTCCGATTTGGGACCGGAGTGTATTCTTCATCGTTGTTGTCATCGTCGTCTTCAGCCGAAAACGTCGGGGTTGCTCGGCCGGACTGCAACTCATCCTCCGAACTTTCTTGGACGATTAATCTTTTCCTCGTAGAAGCACGCCGTGGAGGGCGCGACTGCGATATTGACGACATTATTGCGTCTGGACTACTGTGTTAAATTGTCGGGGAATGTCGAAGGATATGGTCCCTCCATGTCGACGCGAGGGTTTGTTGTTGGGATGGCTGTTTATCTTTAACCCGAAGCAGCGCCGGTCGCTAGCGCAAGCCACTTCTGTGGCGCACGCTGCATTTATTTGGTAAGAACTATACGGTGTAATTTTATACCTCACTACTCTATTGGGTAGAATATACGGGGCTCTGTAACGACAGCGTACGTTCGAAGGTAGCCATGCTGACTAATCTATTACGCTTGGACAATATTGCACTGCGGCTGATCGCAGCATGCCGACTGAGGAGCTGCCTCGCATCGACTCTTGGGATAGCGCTGGACCCTGGAATAAGCGCATCAGACCTCTTTCTGCATCGTCGCGATGGCCCGTTGGGATGACTTCAACGTCACGTTCGGTTTTAAAGGAGATTATCCTTACAATCCCAAGGTCGTTGACCGGATTATCGCGAATCGGAAAGCTCTCTACAGCACCCTCTTCATCGATCGCCTTCTCGGGGCATTAGGAATTGATTCAGGTGCGACAATAACACTCTAGTTCTTTCAATGGAAGCTTGACGCTCACCGTTGTTCTAGCACCAAGGCTCTATCCACCAAAGTCCATTGAAACTCTCCGCAAACTTCACAGGGAAATACTTGCGTCGGGCTCGCCAAATCACCACAAGCAATCTGTGATCTACTATCTTCTCAGAGATTGTGAGAATCTGGATGATGGAACCAACCGCCTTGAGTTCGCACGTCGATGTTTGCTGCCACAAAAATACAAGTTACTTGTAGACGGTATCTGGTATATGGATCGATTAGAATTTCAGGTCAGTCTTCTGGTATCATCAGCTTCATACTCGTCTTTACTCATCTTCTTTGGGATGCAGAGCGCACTGGGTTACCTCACAGAGCCATCGCTGATCCCTACCTTTCCCGACGAAATTCTTTATGTCCTCTCAACCCTTTCCGAACAAGATGATCACCTTGCCACTGCGTACTATGTAGCCGTTTCCCCGCCATTGGCGACCAGCGAAGTGTTGAATGCCTATTTTGCGGTGTTGTGTCGGAGCGGGGTTTCCACTGCCTTTTGCTTCACGCGCAAACAACCTCTCGATATTCGACGTGAACTCTTTGGCCAGTTGGTTGTTTTCGTCTTAGCCGCAAAAGCGGGCGAGGAAAGGGCAGAAAAGGCTATGGAGTTGGTCAATTTGCCATTCAGCGATATCGAGATAGAGTGGTTTGAGGATTGCCTGCTGCACGGTAAGGCTAAAAATCTCCCAGGCGCGAAAGATACAGTTATGATGCGGCGCGTCGCGACTGGTCATCTTGACAACCTTGGAGCCTTGGAGTCTCTAGGTGGGCGTAAGATCGAAGGGTTGAACTGGGACATACTGAGGAAAAATTTGAAACCTAGTGTTTCCTGACAAGCGGATTGCCCGAGAAACTTGGTAAACTGCCACCAACAGCTCGTGGCTATGTTCTGATACAGCATTGGCATATATGGAGTTTGGTGTTTGGGGCCGGTGTCACCGCGACATATACGAATGATACTCTTTTGAATTGAATGACTGTCATAAGCCCACTTAAGTTCGGCATCCTAGAATATTTGATGCATTCTGCTACGTCCACTAGTGTAACATTATTCTCACTTCATTATTGTGCTTTAGAAAGTGACTCGTATCTCCTATAACTTGCTACCTGCAAATTGAGCACTCATAGGCCACATAACAAGCCTCTATCCGGAAGATATTAAGAGGGATAGATCCGGATTCAATGTACAAAGTAGGACTGCGCTCCTTTCAAAACCGAAACGTCATCGCGCGGGCATGTCTTGGCATCAACTACAAAATAGCTCTGAGGTATCAATGAGCGAGATCATGTTCAAACTGACAATCAAAATATTCCCCCTACTCTTCTCATAGCCCTTGTGTGTGCTTTACTTTCATCCTCTATTCAGTAATGGTTGTTTGTAAATATTTCCAGGAAGGCAGATGCAGGTTTGGAGGTATGGAATAGCTCCCTTGATCAAAAGCCAAACAGCGTCCCGAGGACTTGCTAACTTTTTGCCAGATCAATGCAAGCATGAGCACCCTGGAAGTAAGTCATTTGGTGGAAACCGGTTTAGCGCTCTCCAATCGGGTGCCGGTGGTGGTTTTGGAGGTAAGGCCCTGGCTTTGTTCTGTGTGCCCAAGCTTTGCTCCAAGAGACGAATTCACCAGAACTAAATTCGGGCTGCCTTTGTTGTTGTCATCTGTCCCTATTCTTAGTTACATGATCTCTATCTAATCTGTTTATGTTGTGTATTTCCATTCTGAAATTCAATGAGCTTTCTGAAGCATTTGGTTTTGCATTGGTGTCTAAGCCTCATATTTTCCCTTATATGAAATTGAGCCTTATCATTGACTCTCATGTGGTTAGGTTCTCGTCAAGCCGCTCAAGAAGATCTCCGAAAGAAGTGAGTGCTCCTAGGTTCTCATTATTTGCTTCTATCCTCTAAACGATAGCAATAGGTATTCCTTGACTCCCGACGATATCAAGAATGACCTCACTCCTGGAAAGGGCAGGCCCAACTGGATCTTCTCATCTTATGGACCGGGCAGATATGCGCCAGTTCAACTCTTTGGTGGTCCCGAAAGGGAGCAAAGCTTCGAGGAAATGCGTGTTATACACTATGCCGCTACAGCTGCTGGCAACCCTCAAAAAGCCATTCAAGATGCAAACAATCTTTATGCAGCCACTGAAGCCCAGATTCAGACCATTTTATCTGACGTCGAGGGAGCCATAAGATATATTATCGATGGCGCAAACCAACACCCAAATCGAATTGATATCACAGCAGGAAATGTAGCGGCGGCCCCTGGGCAACAACCTGCGTTTGGTGTCGGTGCAGGTACGGGTCAGCCATCAGGTTTCGGTCAGCCGACGCCATTTGGTCAGGCTGCACCAAGTGCTCCTTCGGCTTTCGGTCAGCCATCCGGACTGGGACAACAGCAACAACCCGCGTTCGGAGAGCAAGCATTCGGTCAGCCCTCTACACTCGGCCAAGCAGCTCCGCAGCCACCGTTTGGCCAATCGTCATTCGGTCAACCGTCCGCGCTAGGACAACAGCAACAATCTGCGTTTGGGAAGCCAGCATTTGGCCAGCCTTCTACACTCGGGCAAGCATCTACGCAGTCTGGGTTTGGTCAGGTATCCCCATTCGGCCAGCCTGTACCCCAGGGCCCGACACAGCCCAGTTATTTAAACCAGACCACCGAGGCTTCCCCCTTTACTCAGCTCACTAGTCAAGGCCAGGGTTTCGGACAACCGCAAAGCCAAGCTCAGGGTCCATCCCCATTCGCAAAGCCGGAGACCACGGCTCCATTTGGGCAACCCCAGTCAACGGCTAATCCATTTGGTCAACCTTCTGGTTTCGGAGTCCAACAGCAGACAGCATCTCCTTTCGCTCAACCACCTGGGTTTGCTACGACGGCCCCAACAACACAGCCAGCACCCCAATCAGCCTCATTACCCGCTGCGGTTCCAACAGCGGCTCTTGGGACTAAAAAGGATTCTACAAAATTGAACCCATTGCCCAAACTTGTTGGTGAAACTCGGCGAGACCCAGTGACGAATAAGCTTATTTCATGGAAGGGCCAGCAAACTAAATACATCGACAATGAACCCTGCTTCCAACACCCAGACGACCCGGCAACGTTCGTGCACATTTACTTTCCACAAGGCCCTCCAGCCCCGGAGTCATTTAGAAGTTCAGTGGGAAAGGCCGAGGAATATACGCCCCAGGTCCAAGAGGCGTATAAATTCTTGAAAGCAAATGGCTCGTTTCAGAACGGGATTATGCCGTCTGTTCCGCCGAGGCCAGAGTGGTGTAGCTTTGAACTTTAAGTGGGCATTGATCGCTTGTAATTTTTATTTTATTTTTTTTTCCAGCGCAGTTGTCCTCGAGCGACACGGAGTTTTAGGTAGGAGTTATACGGGGGTCAGGGGCCTAAAATTTTGACGAGCAATATTTTTTTTCGGGCTGATGTGATTCTTATACCGTTATGTTTACAGTATATTAGTTTTTGGATACACACTGCATCCAATTTATTCAAGCTACTTTTGCTTCCCAAGAACAGGGCAGAGTGGATTTGAAGGAGGCTGCGATTCAACGCTGCTCAACGTTTTAATTTCGATATTGTAATACAGTTCATAGTATCATAACATCCATTAAGCAGGGCATAATGATCGAGCTCGATTTCCGGGCATCCGATCAAGGTTTATCCATCGCTAGGTCGCTTATGCGGCGATGGTGACTTCGACCTCAACACCAGCCTCGATGTTAATGATGATCTGCTTAACCGTCTCGGTAGGGGCGTTCAAGCTAGAAAAAAGAAAGACTCCATTAATATCCGATTCAGAGGGAGAGACGAAAACAAATCTGCAGGGCGGAAACTCACTCAATCAAGCGCTTGTGAATCCGCATCTCGAATCGATCCCAGGTCTTGCTACCCTCACCGCAAGGAGTTTTGCGAGTGGAGATGGTGAGAGTCTTGGTGGGAAGTCTGACGGGGCCCTTGACGTGGAGCGACTTGGAGCGGGCACGCTCAATGAGCTCCTGGCAGACTTTCTCGAGGGAAGCAACCTTGCGGGAGGTCAAGGTAATACGGATCTTGTGGATTTTCTGCCAAGACCGTGATGTTAGAGGGCCGATGCGTTTCTCAAAGGTTTGTGTGTCGCAGAATCCTAGCTAGCAGAATATAGGTATATGTTTTCACATACTGGGCCTTCGCCGAAATCCTTCTCGGGCTTTTGGTAAGACATCTTTGCGGTTTGAGGCTGAGCTAAGGGAGGAACGTTAGTAATTGCGATGGGGTATTGCTTCAGAGGATGGTATCAGGGGGTCCGTACAGGTGTATTGCACAAGACGCAGTGCCGGTCAAGACCTGAACGGTTTGTTCGGTAAGGTGATGACAGGCTGGATAGCAGATTCAGGGTTGTCGAGATGCGCTCGCCGTCGCCTTCGTCGTTTTTGGCCGAAATGGCTTTGTGGAGTGTGAACTCTTGGCATTCGCCTACACTTTTCTAGCCGTATTCGGACTAGTTAGATCATATTGCTGACTCATCCCGACTCTATCAAGTTCGTTCGTCTTCCTACAGGCATCGACACTGAGTTCTCCTCATCAACTAGGCGGAGAGGCAGCCTTGATTGATCGACTTACCTGTCTTCTCGGATTTGCTCTAATTGCGAGTTCATTACTTTTTAAGTGATTCCTTCTTTTCCGTTGAAACATTGTCAAGCTTTCCTCATGACGGAGGCTAAATTACCTCCACTTGCACCCGTTCCTCCTCCAAATGTACAAGAATGTATTCCAAGCGAGGATTGGGCGTCATGTCTCGATGCTTGGATTGTCTCTGTTGAGTTTCGTCTAAGGGTTTCCGAGGGAGATTTCGAAACGCTTGCTTCCAAAGATACCCAAGCTAAATCATTTCTATCCTCATTTTTTAACTCCCCTACGTCATTGCCGGGACCAAATGCCAGCACTTTACGACGCCTATGTTTCCTTCTGGCACGACGGTTATTACTCTATGTGCCAGAGCATGTTCTCGACTGGCAGTTCTTGGGAGCCTTTTGCAGTGCCTACAATTGCAGCTCCGCCCTCAAGACCGTTTTAAGAAATGTATGGCAAAAGGCTTCCAAAAACTTGACTCTCAGCATTGAGAAGGGCAAGACAAATTTGATGCAACAGCTTTCCCAAAGTGCTCCTGGGAGAGATTCAAATGTACTTGGTGATTTACGATCTTTGACGTTGTTGGCATTTTCTCTTCCAGAAGTTGGTTATGTTCTGATGACGGGATCCGATTATATTGACGCGATGTTTGAGGCGTACCAAACCCAGAAAGACAAATCTTTACAGGATGCTATAGTTGCGAATATATACGTGGCGCTATCATCATTAATGATTACGTCTCCTCCAGCAGTATCGCTGCTTTTGGATCAGCTCTTCAATTTGAAGGCCTCCGCTAGGGTGGATGGTTCAGGATCTCCGAAAGATCCAAATCTGTTGTCAGACCTTGTCTGCAGTACTAATTTACTAAAGCGGATGGATCGATTGTGTTCAGAAAACCCGCAAAAACGTGCTGACAAGCTATTATCCTCCTTGTTGTCATACCGTAAAGTTTGTCGTGGGATGCATCCCATCCGCCGGCGCCCGGTCAAAGAAAACAAAGGAAAGCAGCGCAGAACTGAAGCTGACGACGTAAATGAGTTCCACATTCATAAGATGTCCCTCGTGACGCAAATCCAAGATCTTTTTCCAGACTTGGGTTCTGGATACGTGGTTAAGCTACTTGATTACTACTCCGACAATGTCGAAACCGTCGTCTCACATCTTGTGGAAGATTCTCTGCCTGCTAACCTGAAGATCCTCGACCATTCGGATCAACTTCACATCCCAGAGGTTATTACAGAACTCGCACCTCAATCAACACCCCCACCCGCGACGTCGTTCACTAGGAGAAACGTCTTTGACAACGATGAATTCGACCGTTTGGCCATAGCTCCATCCAAGCTCCACTTTGGTCGCACAAACGCCGACTTGACTGCGGATGATATCCTGGCAGATAGATCCGGCCACTCAGTCAACAAGGCTGCCATTCTCTCAGCTCTTGCTGCGTTTGACTCTGACGACGACGAACATGATGATACTTATGATGTTGCCGACGTCGGTGGAACCGTTGATTCAATGCCCCCAGGCGCTGGAATCGACCCAGACGTTGAAGCAACGCAAAGACTACGTAGCGGGCTTCGAGAAGACACCGAGTCTACTTTATTCAGCCTATACAAATCAAACCCGGAAGCATTCAAGCGTGATGCGGCGACACGTCGGTCGCAGCAGCGGATATCTTTGCGAAAGGAAACGGGAATGACAGATGAAAGCATTGAGGGCTGGGCAGTCATGCTATCTCGTGATCCAAAGCGTATGGCGAGAATGGAACATGATTACGTGCTTTCCGCCGGTCTTTCTGGACACAATCAGCCCGATCTTCCATCGACTTCTTACCGGAAGCCACGTGCGGAAGATGGAGATGGGGAAGATCATGATGCTGAAAATTCGAGAGTGGAAGGCAGTAAGGCCGGTGACACCGCTGGCGGGCCGCGTGGTCACGGCAGAGCCCAAGGAAGAAGCAGGGGACGCGCTGGACGTGGTGGGCGCGGTGGTCGAGGTGATGCTGGGGCAGGTGTTGCTGGTCCGTCTGGAGATCACGATACCGCAGTGGCGAGAAGAAGGAAAGATGCCAATAAATCATCACGAGCGAACCATAGTCGTAAAGACCAACGAGCCCGCAAGGTCGCTAGAGGAGGTTTATAGGTTTGGGATGGTGTTCAAAATTTTTGAGGTCGTATATATTTATGCGGAGTACCACTTGCATGTACGGGAGTATATAAGAGAGCTGCGCAAAAGCTCCACTGAGACCACAGCTGCATAAGCCTAAAATCATTTTTCTATCTTTATCGTGCGTCGAGGCTAGACAAGCAACACACATCTATGATTGAATGGGTCCACATGTGTCCAGAATATCCATGAACTTGGTCAAGGGAGAATTTACAAAATTTATAACCATCCGTGACGTAAGAGAAAAGGTGCATGGAAACGAGGGACGAAACAAAAAGCACCGAGAGTCTAATAACATGTCATTGAATCATGCCACAAAAAGTGACACGTGCCACTAGTGGTGATGATGATGGTCCGAAAATATACCCTGTTGCGCGACGCTCTTCTGACACTCTGCGAATATCCGCGCCTGTTTCGCAATATCGCTCAGCCGTCCAATAACCTCCTTATTCCCATCGTAAAACGTGAATATCGCATACGGGATGTCCACATCCTTGCAAAACTCTTTCACCAAGTTCTGAGCACTGCGGAGATTGTGACGCGGGATACGGGGGTACAGGTGGTGGATAACCTGAAATTGGAGGCCCCCGTGGAAGAAATCCAGCCAGGTAGGGCAGTCCACGTCCATGGTGGTCCGAAGCATCTTTTGAGGGAACGACTCGTGAACACCCAAGTCGGCAGTGGACATTGCGAAATGAGACAGCGTAATCTGAACGTGTAGCGGCCCTTGCACCATGTGGCTCACCAAAATGAACACGAGGCGGTTGCGCCAGTCTGGGATGTTGAGATACACCACTCCATACCCATACCAGGCCCAGAAAAAGACCTGGCCGACGACTTCGAACCAGAGGTGCCACCAGGCTGGGCCTCGTCTGGGAGCTTGGCGAAGTAAGAGGTATTCCCAGCTGAGACGATAAAGATTGAAACGGCCGAATAGCAAAATAGGATAATAAAGGTAGTGCTGATAGCGGATCAGAAACTGTGCGAACAAGTCATACTTCATGATACGTTCGTAATACGTGCTTCGGAGATTGCTAAAAAATCGATGCGAGATGGCGAAAAAGGGCATGTGCTCGATATCAGGATCGTGTTCCGGGGAGTTGGTAACGATATGGTGGACGTTATGATTACGTTTCCACCATCCAAGGCTAAGGCCGCCGATGTAATCCGCAACTATTATCCCTATCACAGTGTCGACATGAAAATTATGGGTAATGCCCATGTGGCCGGCATCATGGGCAGTGAAAACTAGTTGGTGCCACAAGCATCCAAGAAAGAACGCAGAAATAGCGTACCATCCACGGCGTAGGAAGAAAACAAATAGAGAGAACAGAAGGCTGTATCGGCAAAATTCCACGAAATAAGCGAAATAATTACAATTGTACAATCCCTCGTCTTGAATCCGCTGGTTCAGCTGCCGATATTTCTCCACGATGTTGTTTTGGGTTTCGGAGTTGACAGAGGGGTATTTTGCGACATCGAGGACTATCTCTTCTTGAGTTCGTGCATCGAGGAAGAAAGGCTTTGGCTCAAAATGTGCCTTAGGTCCGGGTGATGGCGGAGTTGAGGCAACAGATGAGATTGAAGTCGCGCTCGATTGTCGACTTCTCAGCTTTTGACGGTCGACTGCTTCGAACAAAGGGGATGGAGGCGACGAGCTTTCTTGAGCCGATGAGTGGGAATCGTCGACGTCGTCGGGGATCATCTCATCTATAGCCTCGAGGCGAAATATACCTCCTTGAATCGGTGGGAGGAAATTCTTCCATTGTCCTTCAATTCGACCGATTTGGTACGACTTCATCCGTTGGCGAGCCTCAAGAGAATGTAATCTGATAATCCAACCGTCAGCTCAAGCAAAAAAAGGAAAAGAAAAAAAAGGAGGGCATCAAGGTCGATCTCACGCATTGATTTCGTCCGTGGCATCTCGACCAACCATGTGTTGGATTGCCTTTTCTCCGCCAGGATGGAATTTCAACCACGCATCAACTTTCAGCACTTTGCCTTCGTAAATAAGGATATGCCTCCCCCTGGCAATCAGGCCTTCTATCTCTCGTCGGGACAGTACAGCATCTTTCCGAGGTTGTAGCAGGCGCTCAGTTGACGGGTGAACCATGGCCCCTCTCAGCTTCTGAACATTGGTCATGAGATTAGTAGTGATCGAACAGCCGTGTGTGAACAGCAAGCAAGCAATCCGGGGTAATTCAAGCGAGGGTCTCCATGAGGATTCTTCAGACGGCCAAGTGATCTCTCCTTCTCCTTTTCCGGTGTTGTTATGGGCTGTTGATCAGGGTTGCCAGCTTCGAGAGGAGACGCGGAACATCAGATGATCAGCGCATGCAGCATCGAGGACGTTGTGGTGGAACGGCTGGCAATGGACGCACTGAGACCGTTTCTCTTGGCCGCCCCCACTAAAATCGCGATCACCTCACTCCTGGATGGCTGGCTCCGCCCGGGAAGTCTCCTGGAAATTTTGAAGTCCCGACAGTGGACCGTGGTGCAGAGAATTTGTTAGCGCAGGCACAGGAACCAGCCCCAAGGATTGCGACCACCTGTGGTTCTACAGTGGTGACCCCTTTCACAACGTCCAGCGAACAGATATCGTTACTCACTACGGAGCACGGAGCCACGACCATTCTTCTCCGTCCCGAAGAATATCTTTCAGTGCTTGAACTTTTACGGAAATGGGTTATCCAAATTCTCAACTTGTTGCCTGCTCCGTTGCGGTCACGCCACAAAGCATCACCAGCCCGAGTTTCGCCTTCGCGAGATATCACCTTATATTTAATGGAAGCTAAGCATCCTCAAAGCGGAAAAATACTCCATAGTTACTTCTCTACATCAGGCCCAAGATAGAGTTGGCCAGCCGTTTGAACCTCTGCTGGAGATAAGTCACCCCCCGAAGGCACACCCTGACAAGTTGGCGCAGAGGAATCTCGCCAAGCCATTCCACATTGTATGACAAACCCAGTAATTTTGGCGAATCTTTAAATTGGGCAAGACTCGAGCCAAGCTTAAGATATCCTAAAACTTCCACCGACTCTCCAATTTTAATTTAACTCCTCCTTGCTCTGCCTCCATACAGAGTACTCCGTACGGAGTACAGAATACCTGGAAGTGGACCCCTTGAGGTTGGGCACATGCAGTTGCGGAACGGAATAACTTTCGACCGTAGGAAAAAAAAAACCCTAGAGTGACGTCATGGTGGACCGCGCTGGCTCGGGGAAACCATATTCCGAGCCTCTCCAGCGGGCGCTGCGAGAGCAACCATGACGCAGCTTGCTGGAGCGATCTTACAGCATAGAAGACGGTCTGAGAGCCTGAGACAAAGCATCATCCCCTCACCTCCAGGAACCAAAGCGCGGCCGTCACAGCTAATAACTAAACCAACTAGTGTAATTCATATATGGATGACACGATGGTCAGTACCAATTTTTGTCTGCCTTTTAAGTCTCCTCTTTCGTCAGCAATGGCATACAGCGTGGGCTAACTCCAACCGGCGCACAGGAACCACTAGAGACACTGGTTCAGAGATGGTTAGATTGGGACCAGGTAGGCATCCTAATGCTTTGTAACCTCATTCTTGCTTTGGACTCTTGAGCTCAGAGCCCGTAGGACCCGCAAACTAGGGAGGAAATCAAGAATCTCCACGACTCCCACAATCTCCCGGAACTTGAAAAACGCCTACGAAAACGTATGTAGTAGTTCCCAGACACCTTAGATCTCGCTATACTCCATTTTATTTGCACCTCCAGATCAATAATGCTAACCCAGTATACCCAGGTATCCAATTTGGCACTGCAGGCTTGCGTGGCCGCATGCAGGCCGGGTTTTCATATATGAATTGCCTTACAGTCATTCAGGCTTCTCAAGGTTTGGGCAGGTATCTCAAAGCGCTCCCCCAAACCTTGGGTCCTCTATCCGTTGTCATCGGACGAGATGGTCGACACAACTCGGAAAAGTTTGCTATACTAGCCGCCAACGCCTTCAGAGCAGAGGGTATCCACGTGTGGTGTTTCAACAACCCCGTTCCCACCCCTCTGGTCGCTTATGCAGTCCCGTTCAAGAAAGCGATTGCGGGAATAGTGATTACCGCTAGTCATGTAAGTACTTTCCAGACATTGCCGTGCTTTCGTCTGAGCTGATCTGCTGGATAGAATCCTGCCCAAGACAACGGTAAGCACTCCATTCCTCTGAGCATCACGGCTAATATATTGATTCATTGTCGTTTACAGGCTACAAAATGTTAGAATGTAGGCTGTCTATCTGCAGAATTACAGGCTAATGTCCTCAAGTTATTCTGCGAACGGTGCTCAAATAAACTCACCCATCGATGCTCATATTCGAGATTTCATATCGCATAACCTTGAACCGTGGACGGGTGCTTGGGATAGCAGCGACAGTCACTATTCATGTACAGATGCCTTTAAAGAACTCCAGAAGGCTTATTGTGACGATGTCTGTGCCTTTGTGGTAGGTATATACCGTCCTTTAACCTTTTGATCCTTGACTAACGATAACGAGGCCTCCACAGCTGACCTGTCGGCTTCACCGGGACGCTTCGTATACACTCCTCTCCATGGCGTTGGCTACTCCATGATGTCGGAACTTTGTGAAGTGCTAAGCATTCAAGGGATGACCGTTGTGAGTGAACAACGGGATCCGGACCCAGACTTCCCAACGGTTCGTTTTCCGAACCCAGAGGAGGCTGGCGCGCTAGATCTTGCCATGAAAACGGCAGATGATCTAAAAATCGATATCGTTATTGCGAATGACCCTGATGCTGACCGATTTGCAGTTGCTGAAAAAGTAGGGTATGTTTACCCAACCCCCCAATTTATCTCTCACCATTTCTCTATTTTGCCCACAAGCCTAACGGTAAATAGCGAGACGTGGTTCAAATTTACGGGAGACCAAGTTGGAGTTCTTCTAGCCTCCCACATATTAGATCAGTGGAAACACCAAGAACAAGAAAAACCCATAGCAATGCTATGCACCGCTGTTTCTAGTAACATGCTGGCTACAATGGCAAAGATAGAAGGATTCCACTTTCAGGAAACCCTAACTGGATTTAAGTGGCTCGGCAATGTCGCCAAGGATCTTGAATCAGAGGGATATAATGTTCCATTTGCCTTTGAGGAAGCCTTAGGTTATATGTTTTGTAATGTATCCTACGATAAAGATGGACTAACAGCAGCCATGGTCTTTCTCACTGCCCAGGCACAGTGGAGAAAGCAAGGTTTTACCCCTTTCAGCAGGCTGCAGCATTTATACCAGACCTACGGCTATCATGAGACACTTAATACCTACTTTGTCTCGCCAGATCCTAGTATTAGCGCGACTCTCTTTGATAGTATCCGAAATCTCCCCGAAGACAAACGCAGCTGCATAGGCGGCTTTCCAGTTCTCAGATGGCGAGATGCCACTAAAGGCTTTGACACAGGAACGCCAAACAGTGTCTCGAACTTGCCTGTTGACTCGACCTCGCAAATGATTACGATTTGGTCCGATAAAGGCCTTAGGTTTACGCTCCGGGGTTCCGGCACAGAACCTAAAGTCAAAAGTAAGTGTTTGCTTGGGCCCTGAGTTCTAAGCAAGGCTGATCAATTTATTTGCTTCTCCTAGTTTATATTGAGAGCTGTTGCCCAACACGTGGAGATGCAGTGAACGCTGTCTGTCAGGTATTTTTAGCTGTCTTGGTGAATTGGATCCGGCCTTTTGCATCCATTATGACCTATGCCCCTGCTGTGACCACATCTTCTGGCTATATATTTAATATACCCTGATTGGCAGATCTATATATTATAAGAACCTGGATCACATTTTGAATCAACTTCAGGCTGTGATGACTTGTTACACCTACAAGTTACCCACATCTCAAAACGAGAAGGAAAAGAAAGAGAGATACCCAAGATTTCGTATATCCTGAAGACCTAGATATCGTCAACGTATATCGGTTGTATCAAATGCCCTTGAAAGACAAATCAAGAAGCTTCACTGCGGGAAGTCGTATTAAAATCGGGTCTAGCTTCTTTGTAGACTTCCTAAGCCTGGCTTCTTATGATAACTACGGAGTATATTGAAGCAAACTTCAGCCATGGTTACTGTCAGAGTTACACTGCCAGTAGTCCAAGCAAACAAACAAGCATAGAGTAACCCTTTGTATATGTACTGACTCCATGGTTTTTTGCACATTTCTTGCGCAGCAGTGTTAGATGCAGTTGGAAAGGACATACTTCGGCGTTACTTCCCGAGTGAACGCGGCACCTCCTTTCAACTCGAAGCTCGGCGCTTTGTGTTACCATCCATGGGCAACCCCAAGCCCTGCTTATTGGAAGCTAGGATGCTGAAGATCCGGGGCAAAGGAGCGAATAGGATCATGTTGAAGCCGGAGCCTCGTGCAGTATGTTCCGACATGTGCTTTAATTCTGTGGTAGAAATTGACTAGCGGCCTATCCAACTCCAATTAGGAGCCGTGAGAAGTCTCTTTTTAGGCGAAGCCACCAAGGATGGCGACCTCTCCCTAAGATAATAATAGTCTCCTGGAGGTGCATTTCCCCCCTTTCTTCGCCACCTTTGCGAACAGAATGTGAACCAAAAAAAAAAAAAAATTAAGCATCGGATTACATACATCTAATTCAGAAAGAATTGAGCCATCATATAAACTTGACTAAGTTAACAATATTTTAAGAAGGCAGATAGCTGGTGGGGGAATAGGGTGATTGAGATTAGTGAGGCAGAGTGAGAATGATGAGGATGGGTGAGGATAGAGCACCACACCCATTGCACTAACTTTGAACGGGACTGGTAACTACAGAGCACTCCGTACTTGGATAAACACAAGGAACATGGGCGGGCTTCTTAACTCCGCACGCAAAATTATCCCTTGTTTACGGAGTACTTTGTTAACTCCTGTCATTCTGCTGCATTAGCTTCATCATGGACGAGCCTATCCCAACCGGCCCCGTGTACCCCACTATCTTCAGCCTTCTCTTCAATTTTTTTTGCTTTATTTTTGAACCGGACTTCATATGAAATACCAAATTCAGCCAGCTATCCAAAATGGTCTCTATATGGAAGAGTGGTATGGACTATCATATATCCTATTAGTCTGAGGGTGATGTAGTTAATGTTGCAGTACAGGAGGGTTTCGTTTCCTTTACCTTGTTGGCTATCACCATGTGTTAATGGGGATCACCATATTCCCGATCATCTTCGCATGTATGTCACTCCACATCTCATACAAGCTTGGGTTTGGAGTTGATGAAGTTGTCATTCTCAGCAATACTGGTTGCCGGCTGTACAAGCACTGACCTCAGTAACGTCTATCTTCTCTCACTGTCGTATAACACTGTGGGGAACAATGGCACATCGTACCTCGATTCAACACAAGTTAATGAGAACATGGCGTCCACAATTTCACATCTGGTGCGCACGAATGCTTCTTACCCATCCCTAGAGGTTCGAACTGGATACCTGGGAATGTGTTTGAAGCAGGCCACCGACCTCTGGATTTGCGCCCGAAGCGCAGAAGCACTCGCCTCCCTGGTCAAAAGCAGAGCGGGCAATTCATCACACAATGATCCATTGAATCTGATATGGACCGCCAAAACATTCAAGGACAAGCTTGTCTTCAATGGATTTGTGTATGTCCTGACCAAGCTGGGTGTCGTTCTTTACTCGCTAATTTTATTTGGATAGATTTGCATCGATACCACTTTTACTGATTTGTATTCTTATTTTGGCGGTGTTTCCCAACTGGCTGGAGGATCCTGATGAGGAAGATCAATACATCAGGCCTTTTCCACCAGCACGTCCTGTGAAAGTTCTTATGGTACTCATGTCCATTACCTCACTCCTTGCTCTGCTATCTGCCTTCTGGCAACATATATCAAGCTCTGCTGGTGTGACAATGGTCGAGATCCTATCATATAGCACTGTTACTGGAAACATCGGGGTCGCTGCAATGGTTCTTGGGTGGGGTTCTTTGGTCGCAGTGGGTTTAGCCACTCTTGGAATTATTAACATGCACTTGAGTATTAAAATTATGCAAACGCTTACTGATGAATAACAGATGGGTAAGGCTAAGGTCTTCCTGCTACTCTCAATATATTAAAGTATGTTTTGTTTATCACGAAAAAAGGAAAAAAGAAAAAGAAAAAGATTGGTGGATATATATTTCCCCCTTAGATATAAACCTGACTAGTTGAAGTACTTACCTTTTGACAATAAACTTCGCGATGACACATCAGAAGAGGATGTAAAATTTAGCATTGAACCAAAGAGCCGATGCCAAGTGTAAACAATGAGAGCCACCAAAATGGCGCAAATGATAACAATTGTCACAGCAGCCTTTATACCTGTCGCTAAACTTTGTGTCCAGATGACTGCAAGGATTGCCACCATAGCCGCTAGAAGGAATGCCCAGCCCGCGGCGGCTAAGCCTCGAGCGTATTTTAACCATTGCGCAATCCTATCCTGATTGAATGCGATGAGAATGAAGGGTATAGATACAGCACTCGATATGCCGACTAGTCAATCCAGGATTCTGTTAGTCATTTTGCTGGACACAGAAAATCCGTGCCCGCGATAGAATTCTTACACAAGTATTTTAGGATGTAGTCCAGGGGAAGCCGTCCACTGCTGGTCCACGGAAATACGTCAATGTTGATTGCAAAGAAAGCAGAGATGAACGATAACGGAAGCTGTGTTTTGTCAGTCCCTTTCAATGAAGCATGGCAAATGCATGTTCCTTACAAATATAATTGTTACCACTGTGAAGAGTAAAACTGTCCTGCCTTGTCTTGTAGCTTCACGCGATTGATCATGGGTATACTGGGCCAATTTTAGGCTCTCTTCTGTGAGGCTCTGGGTCGCTTCAGCCTGAGCAAAAGTGTTTTCGGCCTGTTTGCGAGACGACAGTGCCTCTAGGACGTTGGCTTGCTTTTGTTTCAGGTCAAGCAGGTTGTAAAGCTACCGGTATTAGTATAGGTAGTAAAATAGATTCCCAGGTACTCTTACTGCTTGGTAAGACCTTTCTGCTAGACTTTCCATCAGTTTAATCCTAGATAGATGGCTCCCTAGAACTGTATTCCGTGCCCACGGCGAATCATTGGTTTTATCTTTCACATTTGTGTCTTTCGTCCTGTGCCGAGCAATGGTCTGAGCGAGGATTTCTCTGGGCTCCTGCTGGTCATGGAGAACCATTTTCAATATTCCAAGCTCATCGCTAATATCTTTAATCTCAGCCAATAATGTGGCTTCTTTAGTTATGCTAAATACGGCATCTGTCTCGCGCGGAGATTTATTAGTAAGGCTCTTCGCAAAACTTTGAAAACATTGCGTTTCTTGGTCTATCTGCGATCGCTTTTAGTAGGTCCCTTACAGGCGATTACGAGGCATTACCACGCTTACCACATCGCCAATAGATCGCTCAAAGAAGTCGAAGAATTGGAATTCATCTGGAACTCGGTACTCGTCAAATAATTCCATGCAAGTGTCCGCAATTAAGGTTGCAAGTGCATAGACTGATGTAATAGGGTCTCGTGCTCGACTTTGTAGGTGCTTGAGTATCATTTGATGGACATTTAAAGGATCTTTCCGGAGGAATGCCCGACGTTGTCGATTTTCCTCGGAAGATGATCGAGGGCTGTAGGGCTCAAAAACAGTCTCTAAATGATCACGACTACCAGCAGGGAAAAACTGGCCCCGTTCCTTGTCTTTCCGCTGAATAGCTGCCTTTCGGATTAACTTAGACTGCTTACCGGCCATCCACCCTAATACGACGTTGCCTTCGTTTTTGCTTTTGTCCTTGGGTTTGCCCTGAGCAAGCTCGATGGAACTAGGCACGAGCGACGAGTTTCGATGCCTGGTAACCGTTGGATTTTCAAGTCCTGACTGATCGGGAAACGGCTCGAATAATGTTCCAGTCATGTGAGAAAAGCTGCTGGAGAAGATATCCCACCGTTGCGGGCAGCAGCTAATGATGGTATCTACAACCCGGTTAGCATGTAATCAGCTGTTCAGGATAATCATGTACCATTATTGAGTATCCAAAGCCATAGTTGGTCTACCATCCACATCTTAGGCTCAGCGAAGTGCTCCTGCGTATACCTTTGGATCACTTGTCCGCCAGTATTCCTTTCTGACATGTGTGCAAGATGAGTGTAGAAGTATTGATCGAGGGTTCTCCTTAGTTGGAGAGGTGAATCACCAGGATTACTGGGCGAGAAGTATCCTTTCACGAGATGTTCGTCAATATTCATCAAGTCCGCTGTCTGGTCTCCACCATTTCTTGTTCGAAAAGCGCTTTCTTCGGCTCTAAAGTTGAGGTTATCCACGTCGTCAGCGCTCAAACCCCAGAACGACCGGCCGCTTCGCTGACTTGGGTTTTGCTGACTAGCAACAGAACCTTCTGTGTTTTCCTCCACCGCCGGTACCGTCGGAGGTGGGGACCTTCCAAGACTCCCGCTAGTATTATCAACCATTGGCGAAGTTTTCGTACTCTCAATATTCAAGCTCACTGTTTCAGCTCTCTCGCCTTCGGAGCCTGGCTTTTCACTCAGGGAGAGGGAATTCGCAAGTTTTTCACTATTACTATCAACCATTTGTGAGGTTTTGGAGCTCCTAACATTTGAGATGGCCGTTTTGGCTGTGTTGTTTGCAGCACTTGGCTTTTCGCTCGGAGATAGAGAGTTCCCAGTCTTTCCACGGTCATTACCAGCCATTTTTGAGGCTTTAGTGCTCTCAGCATTGGAGATAACCGTCGCAGCCTCATTTTCAGCAGTCAGCTTCTCATTCGAAGACGAGGTTGGCCCAAATAATTGATCCCTTTGTGAAGACGCAATTGCCTCAGCAAAATCTTTCGTGTCGCCTCCAGGGTGATCGCCTTTCTCTATGTCATCCTCATGGCCCGAGGATGAATCCTTTGTTATTGGACCTCGATGTAACCCTCGTCTCATTACATCGGCTAGATTTTCAAATGCTGAGCGTAACTTTCCCTTTGTGTGTGTAAATGTCCTCTGGGTAGAGTCCGATGAATCGGAGGACGTAATGGCACTCGCGCTGGGGCCAGCATTTTGAAGCGGATCCAAGAGAGAAGGCACCAGGGTTCTTTCTCTGGGCCGTTTCTTAGGCTGTCGAGAAGCGCGCCACAGGCTTGGTGCGGGCTGACTCTGGTGTATGAATTGCTCGCTTAGAGCCTTTAAAAACCGGGCCATTTTATGATATCCTTCAGATGTTTCAAAATGCAAGAACGGAATATGCAGGTAAATCAGCGGCTGTATCCAAGGGAATTAGATTTTAGACATACAAATAGCACAATGTTATCTATTTCATCGTTTGGATCGGAGTCTGGGCTCGACTGCTCGTTGTCCGTTAATTGACCTTGGCTGTAAATGTCGAATAAAGATTAGGGACCCTACCTTGACAACTCGACATTGCGGCCTCATGAAAGAGGAGTGCTTCGTTGAAACTCGATATTGTCGAAGAGTGGAGTTTGACAATGCAAGCTTGGACTTAAATTCCTCGTCCAGCATCGTAGCACCAGAACTCCGATTGCTGAAATGTCGATTAACCAAAATCTGCGCAGATTTCGGTAGAATCCTTACGTTAGCTACTTTCAATAGGGTTAGGATTACAAAGTATGAGTAGAAAGCCATACATGAACCCACTCTATCTAATAAAGTCAGATCCGATCGTGTGTATAAACTGGGGTGGAGAGCCTACATTGTTGGCGGGTAGATGATACCATCTGAATGTAGGCTGCTGTCCGTCAATCTCCACTCGACTGGCTGGATCCATTATGGAGTCAGGCCCTTTGCCGTAGAGCAGCTCGTAGATCGGCACCGTTTTCTCGATCCTCTGCTCCGTTGTGCCCACGAAAAAATCAACAATAGTGCCTTCAAATCCCTGGCAGGCTTTCAACTTGTTGGGCTGATCAGATGAAAGGGGTGGTATCCTGATTTGTCGCTTTGTGGAGGTCTTTGGGCCTGTAATCGCGGGCCCTTGAAGGAGCTGGTCGGATTGTAGCAAGGCTAGCATGGCAGGATTTTCGACTGCAAAGTCTTCAATCCTTCGGCCATCATCGTCACGTAGCTTCTTATTTGCTCCATTCTGCAGCAAGAACTCGACGGCCTGCAAATCGTTGCGGATCACAGCATTGAGTAGTGGTGTATGTCCATCGCAAACCAGAGCATCAATGTCCGCTCCCTTTGCCAAAAGAAGCCCAGCCACAGCGGGGTGCCCACAAATAACGGCCTGGTGGAATGCCGTGCTTTGAGCCACCGGATTGAACGACTCGACATCGACATCGAATCGCAGCAAAAGTTCGACCAACTCAAGGTCGCCAGTCTCTGCCGCAATGTACAAGGCCTTGGCTCCCTTTGAATCGGCAACTTCAGCATCGACGCCCCTGTCGAGAAGCAATTGCACCATGGAGAGAGAGCCGTTCCTGACTGCATCGTGGAGAGCCGTTTCGCCATCAATATTTTTGGCTCTGATATTAGCGCCGTCATCCAACAGGCACTGGACTGCATCTTCATCGCCGCGGCGGACTGCGTCAAGAAGACGAAGGCACTGAGAATCGCTGGAGACCCTAGAATTCCAGGAGGCCTGGAAGTTTCGTTCACCCTTGCTCCCTCGATCGCTACTGGAGGGGTCACCGTTCATTATCGCTGATTTCACAAAAGGGGGCTGCTTTATGCTGTCTCATTGCGGGCACGGAGAACTTGTAACGATGTACATACTTAAGACGCTGATGATGTGTTTCTCTTCGGCATAGGTACTCCTTGTTGCAGTTTGCGGGATCAGTCATCCTGGACTTGGGATGGGGTTTTGCAAAATCAATTCCACATACTCGCGCTTGTAGCCGGGGCGCTAAATGCTGATAAGGGAAGGTTAGCCGTTGTTGGCAGGCTAGTTAACTAACTAGCAGAGATCATGCCTTCAAGGGCAGCCCATCACGGTTGTCTAGGTAGCGATCCGGTCAAATTAAGGCTTCCCAGACAAGCAGGCTTCCTCCCCAGGACTAAGGTAATTATTGTGCAGCTTGGTCAGCTTCGTCGAGATATGGCTTCTTGTCCAGCATTCACCTGCGAACAGATTATTACTCCGTAGTACGGAGTAGTACATAAGGCTGTACTCGCTGGCTAGCTCCTGATCTGCATGGCCGTTAAATGGTCCGCGAACTCTGCTGCGACAATCATCCAATCCGGCGCTCAACCAAGCCCAGCACCAGGCAGCTGGAATTTTTATCCATTGTGCCTGAAGACTTTTCCCCTTCTTTGTGGACGTTGTCGTCGCTCAAACTGAAATCTTCCGTCCCGTATTTTCACCCTCTCTTCCACCAATCCTGAGCGGAGCCGGCTTGATTTAGACGACTTAATACCCTTTAACATGGCCTCGTTTGCTTTGAAGGGTTGGAATTTGCAAATGCCACCGAGCAGCGTCCAGCAAAGACCATGGCATTATCGGATTCCGAAGAAATCCCGGAACGGCTGCCAACAGTGCAAGCGGAGGAAAGTGAAGGTTGCTTTAAATTATGCCTCTCCGTGCTTTTTGATCGCCCCTCGCTGACCGACAACCGGCACGACTTCAAGTGTGACGAACAAGGCCCCCGTTGCCGCAACTGCCGCCATCGCAAGACGCAGTGCAGTTTTGAATCCCAGTGCGCGCCCAAGTCACACTCCGCTCCATCGCCTGCTCCTGAAACACCCGCTTCAACCAGCATTGTACAGGGTTTGGAGCAGCAGCCCGTGCGATCTTTGGATGATCAGGTTCCGGTTGACTTACGCCTTCTATACCCTAGCAATCCGGATCCTGTAGAAGACCTTGAATTGATGTACCACTACACCACAGTCACATTCCTCTCGTTCATCGACTACGACATATACAAGCCTGTCTGGGAGGTTGACATTCCTCGGGAAGCCCGGTCTCAACAATTCCTGATGCAGCTTATCCTTGCCGTATCGGCTCTGCATATCAACCACCTATGGACCTCCAAAAATCTTCCCGCACTTTCTTACAAGGAGGCTGCACAAAGGCACTATAATGCTGCAGTGACAATATTCCGATCCACCGTTCCTACGATGACGAAATCGAATACCAGTGCCGTGTTCGCCTTCTCGAATTTGAGCATATTCTTCGCCTTCGGGTCAGCCCAATTTTCCAGTCGACGCAAGAGGCTTGAAAATCCGATCGATGAGCTTTTGGATATTTTCATTCTCCTTAGAAAGGCCATGGCAACCATACGCCGATCATGGCATATACTCGAGAAAAGCCCACTGGGAATCCTATTACAACGCGGACCGCAAATTACGGATCGCCGGTATCTTCCCGTAGAAACTTCCATGGCCCTTGAGCTTATGGAGCAACACTGTCTACATGTTCTAGCTTTGAATTCTACCGAATCTACCTTAAACCCAGTCTATCAAAAAGCCATCGATCAGCTGTGGGACTCATTTGTCATGGCCCAGACCAAACGCAAGGATTGGTCGATGGCACTGAGATTCCCCATGATATTTTCAGACTCTTTCTTATCGTACTTGAGATGCAGAGATTCGGTCTCCTTAATCATATTAGCTCACTTCTGTGTGATTCTCTACAATGCGCCTGCTCGTTGGTGGGCAGAAGGGTGGAGCGTTCAAGTTATCAACGCAATATTTGAGAATCTGCCCCAGAACTGGAGATATACAATATCGTGGCCGATGGAAGTGGTTGGGCTACCCCCCACCCCTTCCAGATTTCGAATCTGCTGAGCATGTCACTACGAAACCCAGAGATATATATTGCTTGGATTCACAGTTGATTACATGTCACCGGGTGCAAGAGCCTGTTCGAATATATGCTTGCATATTTCTTAAAAGCTCAGTACGTGGTGACTTTGCACGCGATTCAGAGACTACATGCTGACTTGCTGGGATAGGTGATGGCATGCAGGCAAAAAGCTTCATGACAAAGGCAAAATACCTCTCGACGTTTTTCTTAAGTACAGAGAAATCCGCTAAGTATTTCATCATATGCATATCTTCAAATCTCACCCATAGTGCCATCCAATTGAAACGTCATGAGGCGGCCAGCCAAATTCGCATGCCAAGGAATCTATCATATGTGCTGTATCGTGCTTTAGGCGAGACCCCTGGTAGCAATGGCATGCCTCGCGTATGCTGTGTCGACGAAAGAGACGCGACCATTGGCCTCGTTCTGCTCGGAGCCAGTCCCGCCGGGCCTGTTTCGCCTGCGTCCACCGCGTCGCATTTCTAAATCACCGAAGTTCAGCCCTTTATCACCGTTAAGAAGCTCTGCGATTTCTCGTGGATGTACAACATTTAACAAAACCATGAGTATCAGCATCAGGGCAGCGTCGAAAACATATAAGTACACCTCATTGCTCAAGAGCTCTCCATCAGCTCCCTGTATATATTCAATTACCCTGAATATAGACCGCGTCATGATGAGAGCGGAGGCGATATAAAGCGCGAAGAGATGTTTGTGCCATGAGAAGCACAATGACATAGACTCCGTCGTTGGATTTGCGGTCATTCGACGATGGAATATGATGGAAGCGAGAATAAAGAAGCCGAAGAAAAGAAGCTGGATTACCAAGCCGCCAATAACGATTTTTTGGCCGAGAGAGAGATTGGAAGGCGTTCCGCTAGCCATGATACCGCCACCTAGTTGCAACTTAGCCAAAGTTACCTCTCACTTTGGCGTTTACTCACCCATTCCTTGGACCACAAAAGACAAAATATCGCCCGTCACAAATATCTTGGTCATCCATGTTCGCCTTACGATAGCAAAATGGTCGGCGTGAAGAGCCGCTATCAAGCGGCCCAGAAGCATGTATACCGAAGCAGCAAAAAGAGCTGGAGCGAGGAGCAGAAATAACGTCTGGATAATGTATGGAGTGTCCTTGAACAGTGGGGCTTCGGTGCTTGAGACAATGCGAGCGGCATATCCCACTATCTCAACTAGAAACAGAGTGTTAAAAGTCAATCGAATGCTAGGTCGATGAAGTACTTACAAACGCCGCCAACCACGATCGGGATAAAGAACCACACTCGTGGCTTCGCAAGTTGAAAAGCATGAAAGGTCGATGTCAGCAGAAACAGAACGATGAATACCGATGCGGCTGCCTTGGATGGAGTATATTTGTAGAAGTCATGGAACTCTCCGTCGTCTGCCATGGCGAGAGAAATGCGTTCAATGGTGCAGCGGACAGATTGAGGTTGGAGCTGAAAGTGATATGGAGAATCAGGATGAATGAACGTCCTCGCGAAGCAGAGACTTTATATAACGACGGGTAAGAAGAAAACGCAGGAGAAAAACACTGCAGCCTTTCGAAAATCATCGTCCAAAATAAATCCTCGACGCAGCCACCGCCTTGATTGCGTGTTCACCCCCATAGATTTCTAACATCCTCAATCTCAGCCTTCCAGCGCTTACGTTTTTCACTTCCCATAGTGGCAGCGCGTTGTGTTGTTGAAGCACCATTGGCATGGTCGCTGCATGGCTCATATCTCCTTTGCCCTCCCGGCCTTTCGGGTTCTCGTGGCAGCCCGGATTAGAGTTTCGGGACTAGGTCGTGTTCGGACACTAAGCCTGAATCGTCCTAGCCTCGGAACCTTGTCCGAATGACAGACACTAATCGATTTCGGCCAGCCAAACTCAGCTTTCAACGACCAGCGCCAAACCGCCATGATCTAGGCACCGGGGTGGCAAGTGGCTGGTTGAATCGACTCGACCCTGCTTCGAGATAGTCTCGAGATGCGCCTTGAGCCAGTGAGATCTACGTGCCGATGGCGTAAATTCTTATCCTTGAGCCCGTCTTTGTCGCCAATAAGTTCCCCACTTGCCCATAATAAGATCGATCAATGTTGGGGATCACCAGAGTTGATTAAAACTGCAGCTTTGTCATAATTTCTCATTCAAGAAATGAGATCTGAAAAGGCGCGGCTAGGAGAATGATTTTCGGTGTTGTAAGACATCTCATCTAGTTCATCGGATGGATGACCGCTTCGGGAAACAAGACTTCAATTCTATCCTACGTTTTCCTGCCGCAAGATCCTCATGGCTTCTCCTACAATCCAATGCTCTCGTTTTACCAAGGGTTGACCTGTACTTGTTCCTGCTTTCACTAAAATCAATTCTGAGTCAATATGAATTTCGCAAATAGAAAGGATTCGGCGATGGCTCATTGAGAGGCCCTGTGGCATTTCCCTAGCTTGTCCCGGCCTGTGTGTAAAATCGACTGTGTTGAAATTGCTGGGGATCTGCACGTTCCACAACTTATTTAGATAGTGATTGATATACGGAGTACTCCGTAGAGCAAGATTTCCCACCTCCCGACTCGTTGACGTCACATATCAATCCGCGGCGGTATCTGTTAACAAAGTTGGTCCCTGTGTGGAAAAAAAAACGGAGTATCCACCTTAGCTAACTACATTGGAAGTACGGAGTAAGCATGTATCCAATATTGAGAAGTAGAACAACAGCAGTGGGCGGGAATATATAGAGATATGTTAATTTTGGTAATGGGGGGGCGATTTGGAAGGAAGTACAGAGTACTCCGTATAAAGGCTTCGAGGAGTGATGGGCGCCCGTGGTTTGCCGTTCCCCATTAAGTTTCAGCTAAAGAGCTTGCTGATGTCGAGGCTGGAGAGGCTTCCCAGCGCCCTTCCAGGGAATGCAATCTGTCGATTGTTTCCTTAGCTCCCGTGCTCGTTATTCAATATTACATGCAAGGAATAAATACTATCCGCAAGAGCCGGGAAACAGACATAACTATTCTATCAGGAGCCATCACTCTGCTCCAATTGCTCTTTGCAACCTTTTAGGTACTCTTTCAGTGCTTTGGTTCGTGGAAAAAGAATTGAGTTTCAGCGCATGTCTCCCACCAGACAATCCAAACACGCCTCAACCCCACGAACTTCGCTGCGCGCCTCTCCAATGCTCTGCTAAATTGGGTCCCAATGGAAAAGTACTCTCAGTTTCGCGATCGAGGTATGATATTGTTTATAGGAATGTGCTTCTATAGCTAAATTGTCCTTGCAGCCTCTGGTATCGCACCATTCCTCCCGGTCGTTGGCCAGGTGCAGCCATTGACCTTCGCCCTAAAGCTCGTTCTCTTCTGTATTCGACTTCCTCTCTTCGCCTTCGCCTTGTTCGTATACTTTGGGGTTTTACAATGGCTCCCAATTGGATCGCTAGGAAAGAAAGCTTGTCTTTGGGCCATCGCGGGCGTTGCTGGTTTGTGGTGGGCCGACTTGCACATTGACGGGGTTAAGAAAGGGTACGAATGCCACTACCTCTAGTGAAAGAGTGAGGATGGAGATACACACAGCTATGTCACTGACTCCGTTGTTTCTGCCTGGATGGTTAGATCTCTCGCCCGACAACATGCCAACCGGCTCCCCCAGCCAGGGTCGGTTATTGCATCCTCGTTTACCTCGCCCATCGATTCTCTCTATCTCGCTGCGGTATTTGACCCGATATTCACGGTTTCGTATCCCTCTACACAGAAATTACGACGCGTTTCGCTGTTTCAAGCCATTCTGCATGCATTTTCCATTCCACAAACGCATCCTTCATCTTCAGATCTCACAGACCTCCCTTCTCTTTTGAAACAGTACCCGCACCACTGTATTGTTGTGTATCCGGAGTGCACCCCTACAAATGGAAAGGGAATCTTGGAACTCAGCCCCTCAATCACTTCTGCGCCCGCTGGTGCTAAAGTATTTCCCGTCAATCTCCGATATACACCCGGAGATATCACCACCCCTATCCCCAAATCCTACTTTGGTTTTCTTTGGAACTTGTTGAACCACGCGACTCATTCCATTCGGGTCAGGATTGGGGAACCCGTCGTTGTTGGGCAAAATGACCCAAACAATTTCATTTTTGATGAACAGCAGACATTGCTCACCCAAGTTGGTGACGCTCTCGCAAGGCTGGGCCGCGTCAAACGGGTTGGCCTCGGTGTAAGGGAAAAGCAACAGTTTATTAAAATGTGGTCCAAAAACAAGAAAGGTCTGCTGAGCTGAATGGAAGAGGAGGAAGTGCCTATGCTTGATCACTTCTACGTACAACCTGCTCAATCCGCTCCGTCCTTGGAAGGCAACTGGCGCCTACTCCCTGGCCAAAATTCTACCGTTTTGCAAAAAAGAATATGCGTTCCATGATGCTTGTAATTGTTGATATCACTTCGGAAATGATTACACAATATTATACTCACATATGATCTTAAACGCCACTTCATGTTGCGCTTCCTGCACTCTCGATCTGTATGTCCCCACTATACAGGCCTCCAATGTTCCTATCAAGCTAACGTTGTCCAGACGGGTGTTACTCTACAACCTGGATAAATCTCTTTGTTCTTCGTCCTTTTCTCTTGGGGGGTTTGTATAAGTCATGCGGCATTCAAAACCAGGATATCACATAGAAAGCCATATTCCCTTTGAAGAACACCAAGCAGAAACTATATGATGTAAAATTGTCAGGCGCTGAAGGCCCTTTAGGCATTTAGCTCCGGCCCTGATTATCATTTCTATCTGTTCGATCCACAAAGTCTCCTGAAAGATAGCGACATCACACCAAAAGAAGATACCATCAGCATTGGGTTGGATGTTTGACCAAATGTGAGTGCTCTTCACTGCAATTTCACCTAGGCCTACATCCGCTGGAGTAACATAGTGCTTCATATCAGAGGTGTAAACTGCCTTTCACGAAGTTCACAGAGCCCTTAGAGATTCTCTCGCGAGCTGCACAGTTCGCTCCAAATCCATATTCATCAAACCCACAGAATTATATCAGTCGGTGTACGGGAGTTTCGGCTACAGATCGACAGGCTGATCACTCTCTGTCACCGTGCCTTTTTCTGTGTCTCGTGTTTCACTTGTGTCTCCCTGGGTAGTCGCCGTCAAGGCAGCTCCTTTCCTCCCAATCACATACCAAGGCAAGCTAAACAGTTCATCCATAGCCTCCAATGACTTTCCGGCCGTCTCCGGAAGGAAAAACCACATCCATAGGAACCCAAGAAGGGTCACAGCAGCGAAGAAAAAGAAAGTTCCCTGAGGTTTCATCACTGTTTCGAGAAGCATGGTTGGTACAGCTTTATTCAAACCACTGCACAAAAGAATTTCGGATTTTAGTCAATATGTGAACTCCAAGTTATTTAGAAGGGCCACAGAAAAGTACGTACTATTGATTGGCAAAGTGGAAACACATGACCATTGACGTCCCTAGGGCTCTAACTCGGAGTGGGAAAATCTCTGCGTTGATGAGATATTGCACACTATTCCATCCAAGCGCCCACCCCACACCGGAGACGTATATCGACACAATAGCTGCGGTTCCGGCCTTTTTTGCACTCCCCTGGGGCTCTTCACCTCCTTCAATCGATGGAGCCACCGCTAAATAAATTGCCACGTATAACATGCTCATAAACTGCAAGATAATGCCATATTCTAGTGCCCTCTTCCGGCCTAAGATGTCGACAAGGAAGAGAGCGCAGACAATAGAAGCAACAAGCTTTACCACACCAAAGATCGCAGTTGCAAAGAGCTTCTCTGACTGACCGGTTGTTCCCAGCATAGCGAAGAATTGAGGCGCATATATGGTAATGCTGGTTGCGCCTGACCACTGGCTGAGCAGCTGTGACATTAACCCTACCATAATGCGATATCGATTTGAGGGCATAAGGAACAGCTCTTTAAGAGGACCAAGCCAATGGAGCCCCAGTGTTGCCTCTCGTTCTCGTTCAAGCTGTTCGTAAATACCATTCATTTCTGTCTGAATGTATGGATGGTCCGGGGATAGGTCTCGAATATAGGCCATCGTGGCAATAGCTTCTTCATTCTTGCCTATTTTCGCAAGGTATCGAGGGGACTCCTTGACTCCAAATGACAAAATTAGAATAACACCAGCAAACACTATATGGACAGAAGTTGGCACAAGCTGTGATGTTGAGGAACGTTAGCGATCAGCATTTCGGGCTAGGCGGGAACCAGGAGCCATAAATACTTACCCACTCCTTCTGTGTCTGATCACTGATATGCAATGAGCTTCCCCAGTTGGCAAAGTATGCTACCACGATCGCCACGTACACCGAGCCTGAAAATGCACAAGTGCAAAGTCCTCGAATCGCCCTAGGTGCAACCTCTGCGAGATAAGTTGGCCCGACCACAGTTGTCTGGCCAACTCCAATTCCAGCAATAAAGCGCCCGGCATAGACCTGGCCCAATCTGCCATTCGCGGACATATAAATGGCTATTCCAATGGCCCATACCAGGCATAGTTGCCGGGTGGCCCAGACGCGGCCGATACGGTCAGTTATAAGAAAGGCACTGCATTTGTATGAGCGCCGAGGCCTGGATACGAAGCATAGTAGGAAACCTACATCAATGCACCGCCAATGCTTCCTATTTGAACCATGGCGGTGATATTGCCTAGTTTGTCTGCCTGTTGCGACGGGCTCAAGTTTTGGTCCTCCAAGCTATACTTCGAAATGAAGGATTTCTGCTGGACCGTTCCACCGATCAGGCCCTCATCGATTCCTATGGAATGTTAGTATACATATCCGTAACCGCGACGGAGAAATGCAAGGACAACCCGACCTCGACTTGCTCCCATCAATCCAAAGCAGAGAAGAGCCATGCCCAGTTTCCAATTCAGCGCTTCGCGGGGGGTGTCCCCCAAGTTTGGCATTTTGGCCTGCGGGATGTGTTTGTTTCCGGCAAATATACGTCGGTACAATCGAGTCGATAAATTAATCGCATTGAACGTCGAGAACAGGCGTTGCCCGCCATATTACAATTTGAAGCACACCACAAGCTCCAAAAATGTGGTGACACAAAAACATGATCTTCAGTCGCTCATTGACAATCAGACCAGCGAATGTTAAGTCGTGGTGATCGCATTATAGACAAAGCGACAAGGTTAAAAGCCGACGCCCACCTTCGCGCTTTTGGATTCCAGTCCGCAAGCCTAGCCTTTGTAATGGCCTCAAGCCTTTGAATTAATTGGTGCTATAATGGTAGATTTCAATGGATAAACTGGGAGAAAAGCCGGCTGAGGTTTCTTTCTAATCACCATGTCTATCGCATCTTAACCTAGGCAAAAAGTTGTATTCAGTCTTCATTTTGTTTAAAATGCTTGCGAAGTCCAATTCCATTCCCATGGGCGCCATTGTACAAGATATGCTCTGTACTCCGTACATAACAATCAATCTGGAAAGCAACTTTTGGTAGTTTTGTTAACTAGTCTTACTCCACGAGTCCATTGCGAACGGTTTTCTCTTCTCCACCGGAATCGACAATTCTCACCACACAAAACGTTTGACGCTCAAACCCGAGGAGCGAAGATTTGTGGAGCACCCTGGCCAAGAACTCATATCCCTAGGAGTCCATTCTTGCACAAAGAAAGGGTCATTGTTAAATAAATACTCCGTACATGCTGCAGAATGAGATGAGGTCTAGAAAATTGGAGCAGACACAACTACACAGTAGGAAATACAACTATAAGGCAGCACGGCCAGTTGTGTCGAACCGCGTCCATTTAATCAAACACAGGAGAGTAAACCTGTGGGGGGTCGGGGTAGGTTTGTTAACCTCCTAGATCATGTTTAGCAGTGATTTCACGGGTATGTCACCGCAGGTCTACAGTGGCAAGGGTGATTGAATTCTTTAGTTCTGTCACCATGGCGGACCTCATCGCCGGCGAGCATCATTTCGCAGCACCAAATGGCCTAGACTTCACCTACACAGTTCGATGTTCTGAGCAAAGTGTGAACTCTTTGCCGGTGCTTGTTCAGTGTCCAGGCTGGGGTATTGGTTCGCGATACCTCGAAGTGGGCTTGTCGCCTCTGGAGAAGCACTTTAAATTTATCTATTTTCATCCACGTGGTACAGCTGGGTCATCTCGTCCTGATGATCCCACAGAGATGAGCTGCTTTGATATGGCCAGGGATCTCGAACTCTTCCGTATTTACCTAAGATTTGACCGATATCCTGCCCTACTAGGCCATTCGCACGGCGGTGCCATCGCTTTGGCATACGCTCAGTTATTCCCGGAGAAAGTGACCAAAATTATCCTGATAGACCATAGGTTGATTGGGTTCGACGACTCTAGTGCTTCTAGGAGGTTTAAGAGAGATAGGAAAGGTGACAGTAGATACGACAAGGCTTACAAGATGCAAGATACCGCTTCTCCCACGACTGACTCTGAATTCACGGAGCTTTTCCACGAAATGGCCCCGATCTATTTCTATGATCCAGAAGCCCATATTCCCGCCTTCTTCGCTGCTCTCGGCCCGGATCAAATATCGTTATGGTGCGTTCAGAAGGTAAACGCGGCAGAAAAAAGGGTGAAAAGAGAGGCAACGATGATTAAAGGCTTAAAACGAGTCACTGCCCAAACTCTCATCATATTCGGCAATCAGGATGCACAATGCACCATCGAAAATTTGGAACAGACGAAATCTGGTATCCACAGCGCGACTGGGATTGTGCTGGATGAGTGTGGTCATTTCCCTTGGATTGAGAAACGAGAAGAAACGTTTACAGCAGTAAGGGCGTTCCTAGAGGCCGAATAAGGGGATGCAAGGTATGACAGTGTTTTGCCACCGCGCTCTACGTAATTCCTATTAAGCCAGGCATAACAGTCTGTAGATGAGACCTGAAGTTACACGGTCGGACTTTGAAAATACCTTAACCGGAATTTCAGGCAGAGAGAGCTGCGCATGGGGAAAACCCGCAAGAGTTCTGAGAACTCCTGAAATTCAATGAATCACCCCTTACCGATGATCTGGATCGTTGGTCTCAGATACAATCCGAGAACATGCAAGGAAACAGATCAACTTACTATCAAAAGCGTCCGGCAGAGTTAAGTGGTTCCAACGACTTGCATTCCATGCCTGACATATGAAAGTAAACGGCTTCGACTAGCTCGATTCAAAGAGAGTCAAGAAGGGAAATAGATACAAAACCACCTTCGGGTATCTGATTCAAAATGTGCCATTCCTCGTTGAGGTCGTAAAGGCTGGGACGCCGCATCAATAAACTGGGCGCTGGAAACGGGGAAAAAAAAAAAAAAAAGGGGAAAGGAAAAAGGAAAAAGTTATTCACAATCCTTTGTCAGAGTTTGGTGTTCAATCGAAATGATACACCATGATAAGAAATGCCTGCCGATATAAAAGCAAAAGGGAATCGATCCTAAGAAATCCTGCTCCACCAAACACACGATGAAAGCGGTGTGGCGAGCCAACAGGCCCTGCGACTACCTACCCCGTGCTTTACGAGTCCTTAATCCGGGTTTGTCTCTTTGCAGTGCCGATATGCGTATTGTGTACTTTGGTTGCAAATCGAAGACTAGTCAATGTTTCACTAAGATGTTCCTGTCGCGGACTGACCATCACAAACATAAGCGTTTTTGAATTGCCACCGAGCGAAAATTGGAGTAGGTATGTGAGCTATTGAAGTAAAACGTCAGCTCAAATTCTAAAGAAGATTGAGTGTACCTCTGAGGATATACCTTGCTATTACGGTAGGGGATATGGCCACCCTCCTTTCCTTGACCAAGGGCACTAATCACATCACCAAGGCAGCTTAAGCTGCGATTGATATTCTGCGTTTCCCTCAACCTATCTCCTGTAGCCCCGCTGTGGCTAAGACGTTCACTCCCAGCAAGGTCCACAAGATTGAGGATGCCTTCACTTCGCTCTCCAGTGACAGAATTCTCTCCTGTTAGCTTCAAAATAAACACTGAGTGGGATCGAGATGATCGCCAGTTAGCCTTTGTGGCCGCCACAGATCTGTTTGCTGCAGCCTGGCGAAGCATAGATTCAACCGTTGCTGGTGAGTCCAAGGTAACCGTGGTGATGTTCGTGATGGTTGTCTGACACTTTTGCATATCGTGCCGTATTTCGTGCTTCTTTTTGTCGAATTCTTCTGCATTCCCGAGCAAGTCATTTAGATTTTCATTGTAGACTTCCACAAAACTCCCTTCCATGGTGTATTTCCATCCTTTCTCTTCGAGTTCCGCTGCCGTTTCATATATTTGGGCCACAGCTCGTGGGATCATACCGTCCTCAGAAGACATCGTATGCGTTTTCCCACTGCCGGTCTGTCCATAGCAAAAGATGCAAACGTTGTAACCATCCAATGCGCTTTGAACAAGTTGGCTAATTTCCTCGAACACGTCGGGATTTCGGGATGACGGACCAAAGACATGATCATACGAGAATGAGAAATTTTTGGCCGTCACGTTTCCTAGGCTACTCTTTTCTTCTGGACCTTGAATGGAAATTTCCTTCGAGTCAACGTCGGAATCCGGGAACCGAATCCGGGCGGCAGCATCCATGGTTTCGTTGTCCAGCAAAGGTCTCACTCGACAGAAGACCCGAATATTCCCTTTGAGTTCCTGGACTTGGTTATGCAACCTCCGTCGTAACGTTTCCTCCTTCCTCAACTTTTCCTTTGTGGCTTTCGTTTCCGCAAGGGCATCGTTGAGTTGTTGATCGAGCCGTGCAAAAGCATCGGATTGTTCCTTGTTTCCTGACTCCAGAAACTCGATTCGAGCTTTCAAAGCACGGATCGACGATTCCAAAGTTACGCCACTACTGTTTGCAGTCACCAAGTTTCGCTGTAATTCATCGTTCGTCATCCGCTCTCTTTCTAGGTCTATCCGGAGCCTCTCTATCTCCTCCCTAAAATTTCTGATTTCTCGCTCTTTATTCTCAACATCCATCTGTCCGCGTTGTCGCTCCATGGCTGATTCAGTATTAAGCTGCCTCAATTCGCGCAAACGGGATTCTCGTTCTTCTTCAAATTGCATTTCCAAGCGTCGTTGTAAGCTGAAGAGTTCCTCCTGATGCTTTTGGTTGATATGGTCAATTTGGGTTTTCATTTCGTGTCGCACTGTTTCGATTTCTATCCGATGTCGCCGGCCAGCGTCATCAAGCGTTATTTCGTTTTCGCGGACCGCATCCTTCCATTTCTCTTCTGCGTTCTGGAGTCGTAATTTGGCACTATCGATGTCGACGCGAAGGTTGACATTCTGCTCTGTAAGCTGTATTCTTTGCTGCTCGAGGTCCCGGACTATGATTCTGCACGTCAGTGTACTGCTACTAGCAGAATAAGGAATCCAAGTTGGACATACTCTGTGACTTGTAAAGTTCCATTGCATCTTGAAGCCCGGTGCTGAGGGAGGTCGAGTCTTTGATCTGGTGCATCAACCGCCCACACATCGCTTCTAAGGCCTCTTCTCTTTCGGCTTGGTCCCAACCTTGAACATGAGAATAACGTGTCAGATACCGGTTAACCTTTGAAGGAGTGCGGCGCGAGGATCTTAAAGAGGATGCAATAGATGGACAAGGAGAAACAGCAGTAGAAGATGGTAGAGTTTTGGGAGGGGATGTGCGACAGGGTAACCTCGACGCCGGTGGCCGTTTTGGTCGGTCTGCTGACGGCGGCGCACCGGGGGGCCTTTGGGAACTGATAGACAGATCGTTGACGGCAGCGCATAACAAATCAATGTTGGGCATCCTCGTAGGGGTTCTGTACGACCTTGCGGCCGGAGAGCTCGACCAGTCTGATGTAAAGTTCAACCGGTTGTCATGGCTCCCTCGTAATGGTGTGATGGGCATTGGAGAGGTGGATGAAGGTACGGGGGGACTAGGATTCGCACCCTTTAGTTTCCCTGAAGTATCACCAGCTCTCTTTGCCTGATGCGTATCCATCGAGGTGACCGGTCGAGCACACGGGTTTCTCCCTGTGGATGCATATCCAAACGAGGTTTTGGGACGGGTGGTACCACGCGCGGAGGGAACTGCTGCCGAAGAGGTCACACTTCGCGTCGCATAATGTGAAGTCGCCGACGGTTTGCGCGCGGATGGAATGGTTGAGGTAGACCTGGATGGTGCGCCGACCGATTTGGAGGTGGAATGACCCGGTTTGTGTTTGGAGGAGGAAACGGGCTTTTTCTTGAAAGTCACGTCGATGGCTGCGAATGCACTGGGTTATTGATAACTCCGGCAAAAGGAATCCAAGAAAAAGAGAATAACATACACGAGCAGTCGGCCTGTTTTCTTTTCAAAACGCCGTTCGGCGGGATTGATAGAGACGCATTGTTCGTAGCAGTCGTTATATCTTTGAAGGTTCCCGTCGTCTGACTTCTCGTGAGACGGGGAATGGCAGATGACTGGCGAAGTTAGTCGCTGATCACTTTTCATATACAATGATATTAGAACCAAAATGATCGTTCATACTCGACACGCGTTTTCCTCTCCGTCCATGGCTGGGAGCTTCTTTAGGCCGTTCGAAGTTCCTGATCGCGCCCGACCATCGAGGAAGGGGTGGTATCCTTTTCAGAAAGACCGTTTGAGGTGGGTTTGATTGCAATGCATATGAGGATGGTTGTGTCGAGTTAATAGCTGTCACACAGTGATATCTGTGTCCATTGGCCTGTTGGCGGCAAGGCGTTGAGATGCAATGACCGACGTTATGCAACGTTCACAACCAGGCGGATTTGTTGTTGTTTGGTTGTCGGGCCAAAACAAACAATGTAAACAAAACTTATTAGCGCTAGTCCGTATATAGATTAGTCAACATTTCAACGTTTCTTGGCATCAAATTAGTCAGTAGTCGGCAAATAGTTAATCCACAATGCCCCACCAACCTTATGACCTCAAGTCGAGTGGAACCCCATCTCCCTCTAATCAGCCTTCTACAGAGTACTAACTAGGTAGCGCTGTTCGAACACCAAGATTATTCAACAGCCCTCCGACGGAAGCGTAACATAGGCCCATCACCAACCGCGATGATATATTCCTTCATAGGGAACTCGGTCCACCCGGGACTTGGATGCAAAACGGACCCTTCGATTGTGACGCGATTACCATCGGGCGCCAGAGCCTCAAAGTCAAGGGACCAAAATATATGGGCTAAAGAGAGCATCAGCTCCTGCATTGCGATTCCTTTCCCGACACAGCTGCGTGGACCTATCGAAAACGGCCCATAAGCTCGGGTTTCATGGTTAACAAGATCTGCAGGACGAGCTTCTGACAACCAACGCTCGGGGCGGAACGTGAAAGGGTCGGAAAAGTGGTTTGGCTTATGGTGAATACTATAGATGCCAACTCCGACGTGAGTGCCTTTGGGAATAACAGCACCGTCGATGGTAGCTCCATTTTCGGGCTCGACTTCGCGCCATAGTGCTGTGCCAACTGGGGGCGAGATTCGGAGGGTTTCCTGAATGCAAGATTTTAGGTAGCTGCAGGAATATAGGGTTTTTCCGAGGCGTATGTCCGAGGCATCGTTGAACTTTTCGCGTATTTCTTGCACAAGTCGGTCGTATGCTGATCGATACCGGCTTAGGTAGAAGAGAGCTCCGGCAAGACCCATGGTAGAAGTATCAGACCCTACAGGAAGTTTGACAGTTTGACCGCAGCGGTTAGATTTGCTAACTAAATCTTCCCAACAATAACAGCAAGGAATTACAAAGGGTCACATACCGGCGATGATCAAGGTAGCGCATTCGGCGCTGAGCTCTTTTGGAGAAAGCTGTGCAAGGTCTGCTGAACTTAGATTATTACGAAGATATGCGAAAACGTCATGACAGGGATCTGAATCCGCAGTATAACTGGCGGATTTGTTCAATCGAATACCTAGCACGGTTCGAATGAAATGAACGAACTTGACACGCTCTCGCACGGCTGTCTTGAAAAGGTACTTATGCAAACCAAGTATCGCCAGGGTTTTGTCCTGAACAAGCACACCCTGCAACACTGAAGATTGATGAATCGCGTTCGGAATATGACGATACTTGGGATGAGTAAGTAGCTTCGAGTCGCTACTAAAAACCATAGACATCATAATGTCGAAGAGCAGATAATTACCTATTCCTGGTGTCAAATTGCGACGTTCAGAGATATTTGCCAGAAAAAGAACGAGATAGCCCATCTGCACTTACACCATGGCGCCATATTCCGGAGCGCAGACCAGCCATCTACGTTCTTTACGCCTTCCACCATCTTGGCACAAAAGGTCCGGATATGGTTTAACATCTGCGGTTCGTAAAACCGAACATTATCCTCTCCGAGTGCCAAAGCAACACGGTGCCGGCGGCGTCTATGTTCCTTTGCGTCTCGAAGCGTAAGGATGCTCGGCGCCCTCTGAGCAAGAATACTATAATTTGCAGCCTTCACCACCTTTCCTCCGAAGCCATAGATATCTATTCAGACAATTAGCACGCCTTTGATTCCTATGATCAGAGAAGTGAATCAATTCTGGATAACATGCCCTGATGAGCCTGTGCGGTGTTGATGAGAAGTGCATTAGGGGCGTAGCGAACATAATCCCCATATTTCTGGTGGCATCGCCAAATATCGTGTGCTATATCGCCTTTCCACCCATGATAGCCTGCGTGAGCATGTGTGAATTTGGCAATTAATGGCCCTGGATATTTAGCAAGAGGATGTAACCAGAGCTCATAGATGATGACGGCTGTGATCTTTCGCCTGCTGTTAGTGATGTATTTACTTTTTCAAGGTGTTATTTCCGACTCACACATAACACCACCGCACACACCCCGATTTCTACCACTGAGCATGGCATATGGGCGGGTACACAGTCTTGAATGAATGTTTTGAAGAGATCCATTTGCAGTACTGCTAGTCAAGTGAATTGTATTGGAGGAAATATGCACTATCTCATCATCCTCCCCAATGGATGGGATAACCACTGTTTTTCCTACATTTCTGGAAACCAAAAGGGCGGGTAATTGCCTCCCACGCGGTCCCACTCTTCCATAACTCATCGAGAATTCGATGCGAAGTGGTATGATGACGATGTAACTTTGTCGGCGAAAATTTAATCCCTTGCATTGGCATTGAGTCAAGGGTTGGACCCTTGTTTCACGCCAGAATTGCTGTACGACAAAGCGGGATTGGAGCGATATTATTTTCTTGAGGGATCATGCCGCATCCGGGCCATTGGATTACCCAATTAAAACAAGCGATGTGCCCTCAGAAGCGCTGCATCAAGCCTTTCGCTTTGAAGCTTCAGGATTTGGGGTAATACCTTGTGGGTTGTATCCAGGATCCTGCCTAGGTTTGTTGAGCTCAGCTTCCCGGAGCGGGACTCTGCACTCAGGTTCTATGGATGCGAGACTATGCATCATGAAAGAATCCTAAACGGTGGAGCTGAATGCGATCTGGTCGAGCCCAGTAAACAACGAGTTTCTTTGTACATGATGCGCAGCCTCTAATAATGCTTCAATATATGAAGTACGTATGAACTCCGCCTGTTGTTCGATATTGTTTCAAAGATTCACCGAATTATGGGAATCGCCGCCTTCAATCACCCTGAGGTAAAGCTTTGAGGTCAATTCCGGGAGAATTCATTGTATCTTCCGTCTAACATCTCGGCTAGACCATTGATCGAATAATACTATTCCATCACGGTAAGATAGAACAGACGTTTCCGTCAGAACCCACCAACTGACCGACTCCACAATGGGGACAGTGGCACATGCTCAGTGACCCAGTCCATGCCTGTTACGAGCGGAGCTCGGGGGGATCCCCTCTCTATCACCGCATTTGCTGGGCCAGATGTATGAAAGGGCAATCACAAAGCCCTTCTAGGTTCATAACCCCGTATCCAATTCAATTCACTTTGCACGATATCCGCAGCGTTTGTCCTAAAAAACAGTCGCTGAATAGTCTCGACCCCCTGACCGTGGCGTGAACTGACGGGTGTCATTAGCTTCGAAGTGCGGCGGCGGCGGTGGGGACTGGGCTGGGCTGGTAAGTTAGTTACTTACATAGTTAACTAACTCTCCAGCAGTGGATTGCCATGACTGGTTAACTAGTTAACAAAGAACCTTAACCGGTGTCTCCAGGCACCAAGCCTTGCTGGGGCGCTCAAAATGCGCAGTACAAAGTCATTAACACAGTAGCACCTCGACCAGAGGAACCCACTCTCATCCCAAACTGCTCACAATTCGGCCATGGCTTCAAGACCCCCGACCTGCGCGTTCTCAACAGATCTGTGGGTTGATCAAGATCCTCTTCTTCACCCGACGCTACCAGCCGCCTCTAACGTGCATCGATGCGCAGTTCTGGAATGGGCGGCTCGGCTTCTATCACACCCGCACAAGGGTTTCTATTTTTGGATAGAAACTGTTCGTGGCATTTTAAAGCATTTGTCTATACCCCATGTTGCGCTTGCATCGCATAGCGCGGGAACAATTTACCCGCACAATACCGTGTTACTGGTATTATCCATCCACAACGACCCTTTGCTGCATTTTTGGGTATGTGTTTTGAGAAATCGACCTACTCTTAGATTTCACGTTCAAATCTATTTGGTTCAGAGTAATATGCTTCGTCTCTAACCCTGAAAACACACCTAGCTCCATGGATTGGACCAAGCACTCTCGAGTGCCTTTAATGCAGCTTGCTCAAATGCTTCCCAAGCAATCATTCAGTCCCTGGAGCGAAATATCCCGCTTTTTCATTCTTAAAGGTGCCCCTCTACTGTTATCCAGCAGTGTTGCTATAGATAAACTTCGCTCTCTTTGGCCTGGTACCAACAACGCACCTTCATTTTCTTTGCGGGAACGGCAAAAGAAAAACGGAGTCTCAACCAATACCCAAATTGAAATTGAAGAATGCATACTACGAGTCATCTTCAAAGAAAGCGTTATAGCGGCGAATGCCGAAGCATTGATCTGCATCAAAAAGCGGCCCCCGGGCGCTTGGGGGAAATGTGAGGATTACGATGAATTTGTTAGTGAATTTGCCGCAAATGAGCGCCAAAGGATAGCTGAATAATTGGATGGTCAGTCGCTGAATGGACCCCAAAAAAATTGGACTATGGGAAGTTCAAAATACACGCATATGTCGCAGAGAGCGATGTCATGGTTGGAAAGCAAGGCCATGCTTACTTTGAAGAGTGCTGGGAAAGAAAGAAAGGGGTTTGGTGACGTGGTGGAATTTGAATCAGCCATTGTCCAAGATACAGATCATGAGAGCGTATTATCGTCGGTTGATGCTCTCGAGGGAATTCTCTGTGAGGTCGGGTACTCACTCATTCCAAAAGGACATCGGCCGAAGATAGCATTTATAAAATAAACTTGACTGACTGCGGCCTGCTCTTCGACCTCGAGCAGTAGCCCAATTGACTGGTATCCAGTGGTCCATTCCCGCAATACTTCGCACTCTTACTCTATTTGTCTCTTAATACAGGAGGTGCTCGCCACACCGTTCTCGTATTGTTTGTGTGCGAAGGGGGTGATTCAGTGCCGCAACCCATCACCTCTACCCCTCCTACACCGGTAGAAGCAACGTTTCTAAGTAAGCGGCTGACCCTCTACCTGAGGTCGCTCTTCACGAGAATAATGGTAGTGGAATAATCCGAGAGTGGCCGGTGAATCACGTCCCGGTGATGGAGATGTTCTTGCAACTAGGCTTGACATTCTAGTCGCCGGTCTTTTTCATTTCATTTTTGCCTCGCCGATAGCGTGTACCAGCCGGGGTTGAAGTCCTGTCACAAGACTGTCATATCAGTTTCGAATATAGACCGGTTCAGATAATTCAAAGGGCCAAAATATTCAAATAACTCGTACTTCATGTCAGAAACCGCTTTCTACGGAGTAATCTCGGACTGACTATCAACGTGACGTTAAGTATTCCCGTAGCAATAGTTGTAGATAAGTTCGTCGTAATCTGGCTTGGATTCGAACAACTGCTTGCCTTGGGGCGACGCGCAACAGGGGGTCAATGAAACATTCTTGTCTCAGCCATGACTGCAAATTGCACAACAGTAACTTGGTCTCTCATTAAGTGCACTGCTCTGGGACGTAGGACTCAATAGCATCTGTTTCAAGTGACTCTGATCTTGAATAAGGCCTATGCAGAGTCTTGTTTCGTGGTAGTACGGAGTACTCTGGACAGATATGTGATAACTGAGAGTATTCTTAGTATCCCGATCGGCATTGTTGGATTAGCCCAAAGAGACCCGAAGAACTCCCAGCATAGACATAGATGAATAGAGGATTGCGTCGAGGAATGTGCTAATCTTCATAGAGTCGTGGTGGTCAGATTTGATGCGTCCAGGCTCGGGGTGGAGTCGGTCGTCTAGTTGATGTTGCGAACGTTGCCAAGACCGCCCTCCTGAGCGTCAGCTGTCTCTCCCGTCTTCCCCTCGACGAGCGCAGCGAGCATCCCCCTCCGCCTCAAGTCAGCTCAAGGAGCTTTTTTGGTACAGCAGATCTGCTTTACACTCACTCGCCCTGCTCAATTGGCATCTGGTCTTCCTTGATCATCAATATTTCTTCCTCTTCTCCCTGAAACTGCTCGCAAACTTCCGGATAAGCCACTGTGTCGTGTGCTTCCTCCTATCTCCCCTCTACAAAGCTCACTTTGGCTGCATCGCCGCTGTACACTTATAAACGCTTCCCGCAGGGCTTATTTTCTTAAACTATAGCGCCATGGCCGGTCGATTCGTCCGCTCTTCAAAATACCGTAAGTACCGTTGTTTGGAGGCAGCCCTTCCCACTTCTTTCCAACACGATATGCTCTCTCAGTTCTGACTCTCGCTGCTCTGTGCTAGGACACGTTTTCGGACGTTCTACGCGCAAAGTACGCCCACTTTTTGTCTGCTCCTCCCCTTCCCTTCGCCGTTTACTCACTACTCCAGGAACAATGCTATGACAACCTCCGTATCTCCACAAATGCCTGGGATACCAATCTCGTCAAGGTTGGTCACCCCTTGGAAGCTCTCGAACGTAGACTCTCCGTACTCACGGCTTGTTCAACCCGTAGGTAAATCCACAATACCTTTCAGTGAACTGGGAAACAGGTGGTGGTGGCGCCTTTGCCGTCGTCCCCATCAACGAAACCGGGAAACTCCCCGAGCGATTTCCCCTCTTTCGCGGACATACTGCCGTAGTGCTGGATACAGATTGGTTAGATATCCCTGTGACCCCGCAGTGTGATCTCTAATGCCTAATACTTTCTGCAGGAATCCTTTCAATGACTCCTTGATCGCATCGAGCTCCGAAGACGGGAAGGTATGGGAATACATACAACGACAGCATGATCGGATAGTTTCGACTGATAACGTGCTAGGTTTTCCTTTGGAGGGTGCCGGAGGGCTTCACACTCCACACCGATGCCGACCAAGTTAACGACATCGCGCCCGTTGGAAAGCTTAGTGGCCATCCCCGGTACAGCAAGAATTCACTATGATCAACTCAGCGCAGCTACACAGCTAATATATTGCTATGTAGAAAAGTCGGGCATGTCCTATTTAACCCCGCAGCCGAAAATGTCCTCGCGTCCGCCGCCGGCGACTTTACCATCAAAATCTGGGATATCGAAGCTGGATCTTCGAAACTCACTCTTAAACTTGGAGACGTTGTCCAATCGCTGTCATGGAGTGCAAATGGCTCACTGTTAGTCACCACTTCTCGAGATAAAAAGTTGAGAATATGGGACGTTCGTCAAGAGAAACCTATTCACGAAACCCAGGGCCACTCAGGCGCAAAGAATAGCCGAGCCGTGTGGATGGGAGAACACGATCGCATTGCAACCACTGGTTTCTCCAAGATGAGCGATAGACAGATGGCTTTGTGGGATGTTCGCGCTCCCAGAGAGCCAATCAATGGGTTCAGAGTGCTCGACTCTATCTCTGGAGTTTGTGTACCTTACTGGGACGATGGCACTCAATGTTTATACCTGGCTGGGAAGGGGTAAGTTGAACTAACACTATTTTCTCCTGCCTCAGACCCTAATCTGTCCATTCTTTCTTCATAGTGATGGCAACATTCGTTATTTTGAGTATGAGAACGATAAGTTTGAATACCTATCAGAATACAAATCGAGCGATCCTCAACGTGGTATTGGATTTATGCCCAAGCGTGGCGTCAATATGCACGAAAATGAGGTTGTTCGCGTTTTTAAAACGGTGAACGACACGTATATTGAGCCCGTATCGTTCATCGTACCCCGTCGAGCAGAAGTCTTCCAGGACGATATTTATCCGCCAACCACCGGGCTTAAACCAGCAGTGTCTTCGGGCGAATGGTTCGAAGGAAAAGAAGGCGTTCCTCCTAAAATCGATATGGCGAGTTTATATGAAGGAGAGGGCCTCAAGGAACTACCATCAGATGTTGTTCCAGCACCAAAGAAAGCCGCCGCGACTCACTCAGCGCCAGCGGAACCTGCCAAGGAACCCGCGAGGAAGCCCCAAGAAGAACCAGAAGTTAAAACAGCTCGCCCAGCGGCCACAGTCGCCCCTGGTAACACCATGAAAGAACAAGGGGCTTCGATGGCTGCGATGGTCTCCAAATTTGCTGACGAAGAGGAGAAAGCGGATGAAGGCGACGATAGTTCCAGCTTTGAAGAGGTCTCCAAGCCACCCGCCATTTCTGTCGCCTCTGCTGAACCTGAGTCGGTTGTGTCACCGCCTGGATTATGGAAAGCAAGAAAGCCCGAAGCACCGAAGCCGGCCCCTTCTATCGTAAAGGTAAGCCCCATCAGTTTAGCCGCGAGTCTTCATTACTTTATGCATACTATCATTTTATTTGGCCATGTGCGAGCGGGACTCATTTGACTAACAAGTTCTTAGCCAACCGAAAATGTTCCAAACCTCCCCGTCGTCACTCCTGGCGTCTCAACTCCAACCCTAGATGACTTCTCAACGGCCCCACAATCACTCCTGAAAGAAATGGAACAGATAAAGGCCATGATCACTGAGCAGACCAAGACGATGGCCGCCCAAGCTAAACAGATGGCCGTTCTAACCAACGAGATTGATAGCCTCAAGGCAAAATTAGGCTAAAGTGAACTCTTCTGTGTATACTGTACGCGTCTTTTGGAATAGGCAGTCATCATTATATTCATTTACCACCCCCTCTTCCTTTTTTTTTTTTTTTTTTCCCGGTTATTTTCCCCCAGTTCTTATCATCCCCAGCAACCATATATTGCCCACTGGAGTTAAAGCAAGCTGCTATGGGTTTTGCAGCGTCCTAAACGTAGCCTTTATGATTTTCCAAGAGGTGTCTATAGACCATGTTGTGTATATTTCCTTTGCACTCTGTACTTAACTGTTTGTTTCTATGTTTATAGCTATATGCTTTAAGCGAGGAACTTTACTGTTAATTTTGCTCAAACAGCAAGAGTGCAAATGTTGGTGTAACGCCGCAAGCTATAATAAAAGGATTTGGGATTGAAGGCATGGGATCACTTCCATCATACTGGCTTTTTATTATTTAGTTATACAGCACATGCAGTTTTAAGTGCCTATACATAGAATTAGTGCACAGCGCAAAGAAAACGCGAAGCGAGAATTGCCTGTGACCACCCAAAGCACATCATTATATAACACCAAAAGAATGATGAGAGCCTTGAGCAAGCCATACATCACAAGTGGTATCTACGATTCATAATTTTCTCGTCGTCCGATATCCGAATGTCCAAAGTACCGTCAGTCCCAGAAGAGCAAAAACGAGTATCTAGAGATCAATTTTCCAGCTCGAGAAAAAATATTCGAGAAGCAACCGTGCGCCAAGTCAGATATCCAAACTTTTAATTCCATTACTTAGGGCTCCATTAACGAGGAATTCGTTGCTTTGCAGGTTTTTGGTGACTTCATCCAATACACCTGCGCTCGCGGCAACGAATCCAAGATATGGCTTGCTGGGAGAAAGGACACGAGAAAGATATTCCGGATGGAATTGGACACCCACAAACCAAGGGTGATCCTTAAGTTCCAGGATTTCCATTCTCTCGCCCTTATCATCTTTCCCAATGAAGTTGAGCCCGGTTTCGGAGAGACACTGAACATACTCTGGGTTCACTTCATAGCGATGACGGTGGCGTTCGTCAATCGATTCATTAGATACCCCATAGAGAGCTCTGAGTTTAGACCATTCCGTACCCTCCTGGAAAATGGTCGGGCGTAGGCCGAGGCGCATGGTTCCTCCTAAATTGACTTTGTCAATTTCGGGCATGTAGATGACAACGGGATCGTCGACGCCCTCGCCTCCCAATTCAACAGAGCCAGCGTTGGGAAGTTTGCAGACGTTGCGCGCGTACTCAATCACGGCAATCTGCATACCAAGGCAAACGCCGAGGTAAGGTTTTGGTTTGGTTCTCGCCCAATTAGCAGCAGCAATCATGCCCTCCGTACCTCGAGTTCCAAATCCTCCGGGTACAAGGATGCCATCAGCCGTACAAACCTCATGCCAGGCCTTGTGGTATAATTCGGGAGATTCGGATGCTGTGGATTTCTCCAGATGAGAAGCATCAACCCAAACTAAGTTAAGTTTCCTTCCGCAGGCCATTGCAGAGTGTTCGAGGGACTTGATAACCGATAGATATGAATCATGCAGGCTGGTGTACTTGCCAACCAGTGCAACGGTAACTGTTTCAAATAGGCGTTCTTGTGATGTTGTAAGCGTCTTCCATCTTTGCCAAGTTGTTTGCCCTTGAGAAACGAGCTTTTGTTGGACTGAAAGATCATCAATCTTTAGCGTATCACGTAGAACAGAGATCAAGCCTTGTTTTTCAAGGAGGAGAGGGACATGATACGTGCTAGACACATCATGTACACCGAACACTTGTTCAGGTTCAACTTGACAGAACATTGCAATCTTATCGATTGTTGATCTTTCGAGAGCCATGGAGCAACGACACGCGATCTATGTTGAGGATAGTGAAGGTCAGTAAGATCATTTCTTAGTTTTCAGGGGTTGGCGCATTTTCTTACCAAGTCTGGACTTAATCCGGCGGATCGGACATCGCGTATAGCTTGCTGTGTTGGCTTGGTCTTTTGTTCTCCATGTATAACCGGAACCAGCGAAACATGGATATTGACAAAGTTGTCCTTGCCAGCTCGTCGGCGAAGCTGGCGCATAGCCTCAATAAAAGGAGCGCTCTCGATATCTCCGACGGTACCACCAAGTTCAATGATGCAGACGTCGGGTGTCTCGTTCGTATCATCAACAGGGATCCTTGCAACGCGCTGAATCCAATCCTGAATCGCGTCTGTCAAGTGCGGAACCACCTGGACGGTGCGGCCAAGATAGTCACCCCTGCGCTCTTTCTCAATGACATGCTTATAGATTTTGCCGGTGGTGATATTATTCTCCCGAGTCAAGGTAATATTGAGGTATCGTTCGTAATTTCCGAGGTCAAGGTCAACTTCACCACCGTCATCCAAGACGAATACCTCGCCGTGTCTGACATCCGATATCGATGTCAGCGACATTCACGAAAGCGCTTGGGAGGCAAGACGGAAAATTACGAAAACATACTCGGTAGGCGCCATTGTCCCAGCATCGACATTCATATAAGGATCTACCTTTATGGACGTAACGTGCAAAGACGGTCAGATTTTGAGCTCTCAGCACTCGTACTCGGGTTCACATATCTTAAGTCCAATGGTCTTCAACAGCAAGCCGGTCGAAGAGGCTGCCGCCAACGATACACGGTCAGCAAGGACAATTTCCAGTCAAAGCTCGAGCAACTCTTAAGCTGCACGCAAACCATACCTATCACGCCCTTCCCGATGCCGCTGATGACACCTGCAAAATTTTTTGTCAGCCAAGCCTCGAACCTGGTCGAGGGCAGCATAGGGAAGACATACCTCCAGAGACTAGAACGTACTTCATCCTGACGATTCCAACAAAACCTTTCTGCAAACGTATGGGTGCCTTTCCTGGCCACTGCCAGGGGGGGAGGAGAGAAGAAGAGAACAAAAGGAGAGCCGGTGAGAAACTGCAAGATTCTGACTGAAACTTTGCACGGTCACGGGATCCGCGCAAGCCCTTGCCCTAGAACGCGTCGCGGAGCCCGGAACCGGTAAAGTGCTGGCGGGGCTTGCCAGATAGAGTTGAGGAATGAGTCTTGGCTCTATTAGGTAAGATAGCTTATTTACACACTAGTCCTATTCTGGGCTAGTTGACGCAATCGTGCTGGGAAAGCCGCAAAAGAGATTTGGGGCTCCATCGTTGATGAATGCAAAGAGTATGGAGGAAGCATGGGACGGAAGAATACAGTATGACATGCAAGGTGACATTTCTATCCTGAGCTGCTCTTATTACACAGGCCCTCCCCCATATACAGTTATGTTTTTACAGCTATTTTGAAAATTTCACGCGCAGTGGAAGCAAAAAACTCAAATGTCGCAACCATAGAAGAAGAAAAGCAAGCGTCCATAACACCACAGAGTAAAAAGTAAATGACATGGAATACACACCAGTGAGCCTGTCCACCATTGCAAAGTCGTACTTTTGAAGTCAATGAAATAGATTTTCACCACATAGTGGGCACATGTCGAGCTGATTCATAGCATTTCAGCATTTAAATGATCTTCCTGTATTCTACTAGAGAGAGCACTAATGACACGACATTCTATCCCCATCGTGCTGCCTCCCTCTCTTGCTCCACGCGCGCTGCCCTCGCCTGATCATCGGCTTCATCTTCGTACTTGTAACTCAAGCGCCTTCCCCCTAATAGACTTCTTTCCAGCTTGCTTTCGAGCCGACGGCTGCTCCGGCTGTCGCGATCAGCATTCATGGCCTGTCTCCGCTGCTGTTCTTTCAACATTCGCTCCCTGTTTCTCGCTTCACGCTCTAGGGTATGCGGATCTTTGTCTTCCGTTGCCGATTTGGTAGATGTTCCATTAGCTTGGACGCGTTCCGCCAACTTCTTGTCTCTGCTTCCGTTGACAGGTTCGTCGGCTTCATCACGTCGAGCTCGTCGTGCATGTCGCCGTGAATGTTCGCTATCTGCCCGAGACTCTGATCTCTCGCGACGACGTTTACGATCGCGGTCCTTGTCACGGCCTCGATCTTTATCTTTGCCCTTATCCCTGTCCCGGTCTCTCTCCCTGTCTCTCTCCCTTTCTCTATCCCTGTCCCTATCCTTGTCTGTGTCCCGTTCCCGCTCCCGCTCGCGGTCTCGGTCTCGGTCTCGGTACTTCTCCCTGTCGCGATCCTTTTCCTGCTCCCGATCTTTGTGCCTTCGATGATGATCTCGATCCCTCTCCCTTTCCCTTCCCCTTTCCCTTTCACGACGCCGATGCCTATCTTCTTTCTCCTTCGCACGCGCGAGCCGGCGGCTCTCACCATCTTCTCCAGCCAGCAGCGCCTTCGACGAGGATCTTTCCTTAGAGTCTTCTTGCGCGTCTCTACGCGTCGGGCTCCGATACCGGCGAGAGGATGACCCCTTTTCATCGCTTCGCCGAACCCTATCACGATCGCGGCGGCTGCGGTGAGACGGCCGATGCGTGGTGTCAGCAGAAGCCGATCTCGACCTGACACTCGCCTCCCCATCATGGTCAGGATCCTTGCGGGATTTTCGGCCGTGGCGGTGTCTGTCCGACCTTTCATCGTCATGGGAAGATCCAGGGGAGCGTGAGCGCGAGTAACTTCTATAGCGTGAACGGCTTCGATTTCTATGTGCACGGGACCTTCGTGACGGTGAGCGTGAGCGAGATCTAGACTTTGATCGTGACCTTTGTCTTGAATGGGACCTATTCTCATCGCCTGTCTTGGCGGGCGAGGTACTTTTGTAAATAAAAAAGAAAAAAAAGTCAGACACATGTTGCTAAAGAAAAACAATGTTACGTAGGTTGTAGGTAAATCACAAACCTTTGGCCGTCTACATGTTGCTGCTGCGTAGGTTGTACGTTTGCGCGACCTAAGATCGAAAATCCTCTAGCATTACGAATACTAGTGTTTGGCAGACCTTCTCTCATTGCCCGCGGCGCAGCTGGCGCACCGGCCACACCCATGCCCCTCGGTTCATTGTTGAAGCCATAGCCAGCAGATACCGGTGGCTGCGACGGTTGAAAGCCAGCTGGTCCGCTGGGGAAATAGTTATGGCCGTAGTTCGGCTGGTAGTTCTCTCCAACCACTGGAATACTGTTGCCCACTGAGTGAGGGCCGGACTTTACTTCCCCGGTACCGGAAGGATTCCCACTCTCAGATCCGGCCCCAGCCGTGCTCGGGATAGCAGAGAGTGTCTCCTGTGCGGCATCTCCGGGTGCTGATTTGGTTTCGGCGGGTGGTTCTTCGGCGGCCGCCGCATTGTCGGTGGTCTTTGTTGCTTCGTCTGTCGGCTGATTCTCGCGCATATTTTCCTCTCCGCCCGGCGCGGTCTCGTCGTTTAATTTGCGCTGAGGATTTTCTGGGGCATCGGTAGTTCCTGCGGGAGCGGGGCCACCGTTACTCTGGAGGTGCGGTGGGATCTGGTGCTGGAAAGGTGCTAGGTTAGTAGAGTGGTAATTATCATGCATACCCGACATGTAACCGCCGCGACCACGACCGCCGAAACCGCGACCACGGCCAGAACCACGACCATACGGGCCGTAGGGTCCATGGAAATCATTGCTAGGATGGTGCATGTGAGGATAATTTCCCTGTGGTTGTGACATATTATATCCAGGATATCCAGAATAAGGGCCGAAGCCGGCACCCATGCGATTTGCGAATGCATTTGCATTGAATTTATCTGGACCTCCATTCCACATATTGTTCTGAACATCCCAGCCTCCATACATTCCCTGACCGTTATTGAAATTCATTCCCATGCTCATATCACCACTCATGCCATTCATGTTCATTCCGTAGTCCGTAAACATTCCCTGCGATGCAGCCATCGGATCCATTCCCATCCCAGGCATGCCAGGGAGGCCTAAAGGGAAAGACTTGTCAGAACAATGTCGCAAAGACAGTGTGAATCGTAAGGTGACATGGCGCTTTTACTCACCCATTTGGTTCGGAAACGGCATCATGCCGGTTGGTTGCATGCCATTAGCCATAAAAGGTGGCATCATCTGGTTGAAATCAGCAGGCCCTTGCCAACCCATTGGCTGGAATCCGTTTGGATTACTCGTGCCCATCACCATCGAATTGTCTACAGGCTGGCTGGCCTGAGATGGATCTTGCATGGCACCGCCGTCGTCTTCCGCGGCGGAGCTTTGATCGGCAGGTGCTTGCGAAGGAACTTCGAGCGAGGTGGACTCTTCATTCACAATGCCATTCGTAGGTTCAACATGAGTCTCGGTGGGCTCCTATTACAAGGAGTTAGACCCTAAACTGTCGGTATTTTCTGATGCCCTGAGACTCACCTGTTCCGTAGGTGAAGGTTCATTATCGGCAATGGTAGCATTGATAGTAGGAGACGTGGCTGGAGCAGGTTCAGGTTTCTCGTTCTGTGAGATCGTATCGGCAGGCAACGGGTTCGCTGACTGATCGGGAGCCCCTTCGTCACCAACGCCGTTTGGTTCGAGAGGCTCTACCGCGGGAGCTGGTGTCTCAGCGGGAGTTCCTGTTTCCGTCGTGGGCGCAGCGGGCTCCGCGGCAGGCTTCGTTACTGGCCGCTCCCTTTCTCTTTTCTTCTCCTCTGTTCGAAGAAAGGCCTTTAAGGTTGTTCTTAGTGCTTTGTTTGGTTTGCATAGATCTGCATCCAGCGGCGTGTGAGCGCACACGGGACAATTTTCTGGAAGAGAGCCCTGGCCTGAAAATTATCAGAGTTAGCATTTCAACAAAGATATTTTTAGGCAACAGGGGGTGTTCATACAGCTTTCGCAGATAGCTTGATCGCAACAGGGAAGCCGAAATGCGTTCAAGGCCAGCTTGTTGCAGATGGCGCATCGGAGTTTGAAAGGGATCTCATCTTGGGTAAGTGAACTGGGAACGGTCAGCAAAAGGGTATATCTTTCACACCAAACCCGGGGACAGGGGCTCACCTAGCAATGTCCAGCAGACCCGATGAAGGTTCCAAAGCAGCCATTATTGCTTCGGAGCGTGGCGAGGTGTGTTAGCTATCCACGGCAGTGAGGAAGACTGAGGATGGAGGATTAAAATCGGGGTGGCATGGTCGGGTTACAGGTCAGCCAAGGGAGGGATTTATATGGTGACAGCAACACAAAGCATTTTTTTTTCCAGCTGCACAGTAGAGACGAAAAAAAAAAAAAGAAGTGAAAACGGGTCTTGTGTGTATGTGTGTGAAGTGGCTGGAGCTGGGGTAGAGTGATGTGAATTAAGCTGAACGCCGTCTGAAATCCTTTGAGAGCTTTGACCGGGAAGATTTTGAGGGCCCACGCGTCGGAATAATGTTGATCCGGAGGTGAGGGGATTTTTTGACGTTCAGGCCTTTTTTCCAAGATGGCAAACAAGAGTCAGCTAACTAGCGGAATAGCAGTGGTCGACAGATCCTGGACTGGAAGGGAAAAACAGGGCAACGGACGAAACAAAGTCGGTATCATTCAGATTAGATCAAGTAATTTGCAACCTTCATCGATGCTCCCCCGGCTGCCCGTTTCACAACCGACCCCAAGGCTCCCAAGATCGCGGCCGTTGGGTGATACCTTTTCGAGAGAAGAGCCTCAGGTTTCGCCCCGACGGCCGCGGAGAGACGGGATAGTCGGGTGTTGGAAAGGGGGAGGGGGGGGGAATATCTGTCTTTTGCATCTCCGGTTTTGCTCTATCATCATCGGACCCGACAGGCTGTCTGCAAAGGTAGGATCAGGGTAAAAGGAACAAGACAGGACCCCATGATCACTGTCCTTTTTAATTTGAAAAGATAGAACTATCAGCTGTTTACCTTTTGCGACTAGCTAGCTACTCTAGAGGGGATATCATGGATGGAAGTGAAAGGATAATAGAGAATACGCCTGTGCGGGCCTCCATCGGGGGTTCGTGATGGGTTCGAAGGGATGGCACTGCGTGATGATGGAATGAGTTTGGATGTCAAAGAAAGAAGAGCGAAGATTGAGTTGTGGTGAATGCCGGGTGATGATAGGCTGATCTGCTTGGTGGTGATGCGTGTGGGGTGGGCGGATGGACCGGGGGGCGAACGCTGGCTGGCCGGGGGATAAAAGGGCCTTTAATGACAGCCGCCCGCCGGCCCTCGCTCGCTTTCCTTCTCTTCTTCTCGCCCCTTTCCAAGACCTTCCTGCTGCTCTCTTGCTCGGCGCTGGGCTGTGGCGCTAGCCCATACACCCACCTCCCATCCCCCATCTATTGCCACCTACTGAGGTCTAGACACTAGACACTTGGCTCTGCAGAGTTTATGCGGAGCTTGGCCTGCCAACTCTGTCAACTGCCACGCACACCTGCCACCCTTAGGCGCACCTATCTTCACGTGCGATCTTATCTGCGGAGCTTGGGCCAAGAAAAAAAAAAAAGATATCCGTGAGATTGTGCTGTGCTGATCGGCCGCAACGCATCCCATCCCATCACGTCGCGAAGCTCACCACAAAAGCAACCACAACTATCTCTCAACTTTGTCTCTCTCTCTTCTCTCTCCCTCTCTCTTCTCTCTCTCTCTCTCTCTCTCTCTCTTTCTCTTTCTCTTTCCCTCTCCCGTGGAACACCCTCTGGCCTCTGATATTAATTGCTATTTATGTTGAAACTGTGGAAAAGGGCAGAATTACACCTGCAGTTTGGTCCTGCCTAGCACCATTCTTGATCCACACCCTTGCTTGACTCTTTTGCAGCTGGGACTTTGCCTTGGTATGTTGTCACCGCCGTGCCCCTTTTTTTTTTTTTTTTTTTTTTGGTTCGAACTGGCTGTCGTGCCGGCACGATACATCCTATGGAACGTCGCATGTGCTCATCGTAGCTCCTAGAGTGCGATTTAAAACTCAGCTAACACGAGCGTTTGCTAGCAATGACAGATCAGGACAATTCCTATAGACCACGGTCCCCTGATTTTTCCAGTTTTACTGGAACCCTACAACAGCAGCCTGTTGCTGATCCATACAGCCATACACCTTATGCATTTCCGCCCCAGTTGACCCCGCAAGCCTCCTACGACGCCTCTCCCTTCTTCAACCCTCACGTCCCCCGCCCTTCCGTCTCCTACCACCCACAACCTCCTTTTACCTCCAACTTTGCCGAGATGGCCCCGCAGACCCGATCGAGGACATTGCTACAGCAGCAGCAGAGTCAGCTCCAGCAACCCACACCCCAAGAGCCACCACAGTATCAGCCTCGGCGCCAGAAGGTGGCACAACAGTATCCACAACCAGGACCTCAGCCTCCTGTCCAAGCTCCGCTGGAACAAGCATATCCCCATCACGACACGTCTCCTGATTCCCACTCTTCAAGTGTAGCAAAGCCCGAGCCGGAATCGTCTGCGGGCCCGTCGATGGGCATTGAGATTAAGACGAAGTTTCCCGTCGCAAGGATCAAGCGGATCATGCAAGCCGATGAAGACGTCGGCAAGGTGGCGCAGGTCACTCCTATTGCTGTTTGTGAGTTTCCATTTTCGCTTCCTATCACCCCCACCACCGTGCAGCTGGGCTAACGACGCCTTCCGTTCTCTCAGCCAAGGCACTCGAGCTATTCATGATCTCCCTCGTTACAAAAGCGGCGCAGCAGGCGAAAGAGCGCTCTTCCAAACGCGTCACTGCCATGCATCTCAAGGAGGCGATTGCGAAAGATGAAGTCTTAGATTTCCTCGCCGACATCATATCTAAGGTACCAGACCAGCATACAAGCAAAAAGGACGAGGATGGGAGTGACCAAGACGAACATCGGAAAAGAAAATCCAGTAGCCGGCGCAAGAAAGATGACCCCGATGAGTTTTAGTATGAAACTCTGCCTTATATATTTAGTTGTTACCCTAGATTATGGGAGGTGCCTACTCTCGGCATGAACATATGGCGTTGGTGGGGATTCTTTTTTTTTGGGTTACTTAGCATTGCCCTGTATGTGTCATGCGGCATGGTTTTAACGATTTTTTTTTTTTTTTTTAATTCTGGATGGCATGGGGTTTATTGTTCTGGAATCTGGTACCAAGCGTTCTTCTCTGTGTATGTGTAGCCGCAATTTTTTAAATCCTTGCACCGGAGAAGGCAGGATATCCATTCCACAATGCAAAACAACACACAAAATGGATATCCATCATTCTTTTGTACATTCCAAGTATCCACGCCTTCAGGATGGTCATTTGATTGTTGGAAGTGCGGGGGTGGTTGGTTCACATCATCTACAGTACTCCGTACGGAGTACTCTGGGCCACATTTTTGATTTTCTTGTTGCTCTGGATTAGCTCTGGTTGAGTTCTTCTATCTGTAATGGCTCTGGGCCTGCCAGGCTTCACCAAATCATTCTTTAGTTGCCCCTTTTACTCACCAAGCCAAGGTACCACTCTCACCAGTACTTTGTACTCTTAGCTATCTGGAAATTCTAACTCTACATATTAAAATAAATAATTTCAAGACTAGTATCATTCTCATTTTTTTGTAAAAACTCATGGGGCTACAATTTAGATGTGAGTAAAAAACTAAAGTACATCATGAATTCTTAGAAACTCTTGATCTCTTGATGCTACACAGAGACTGTGTGCAAAGCAGAGTTTTACACTTCTGACTGCTAGTATCTGATTTCTTAATTTCCTTGTCACTATTTTCTGTTCCATCTTCTGATGCCTCATTTTCCTTGTCATTGTCATCTGTTTTATCCAAAGATGGCAAGCTGCTGAGATCTGTCAAGGGTAAATTATCAAGGTCCATATGTTCACACTCAACAGCAGGTGGTGTAACTTACCTGGTATTAGAACTCTGACAGGGGCAGAGTCTTGTAAAGATTTGTGTGGACTGTCTGGTGTCTTCAGATCACCTTCTGTGATTTCTGTAAGAGCCTCATTCTCTGGTGGGTCTGCATGTTGTAGAGGCTGCTCTGGATCTGGCTCAGCAGACATCTTATCACTAGATTTCACTGGTGATTGCATCACAAGAAGGGCCTTGCTGGTTATGACCAGCTTCTTCAATGGAACTAACCCAAGCATTTGCCAGACCTTTTTCATAATGTCATCATCTAATCCCAAGTCTGTCATGTCTTCATATTTTAAACGCGAACAAGTCTGTCCAAATATTTCACAGTAGAAGGTATCCGCTCGTTCGCGCACAAGGTTCTCGGCCTCATTCAGTGGGTTTGCCGTAGTATCTATTAAAATAAATCGACTTCCGAGTTCGAAGAATGGCAGAATGCTTCACTTGACCACAACAAAATGACGCCAACTCAGAGGGGTCTTTTGAATCTCTCTCCATCCAACATTTCATCCACCTTTGGCTTCACAAAATACCTCTCGAGATCTTCCATAGGCTCGGCCTTCGTATGGAATTGCCGTGCAATGGGTTCGTTTCTTTTACTCATGACTTGCAGCTACGTTGCTAACCTATTGAAGGAACAAGAATGAATGATGAACTCTTTACATACACGTCCGGTCGGTTCCTTTACAACGAACAGCGTCGCCTTGAGGAACGACGGGTTAATTTTAATATTGCTGCTTTGAAGCATGCTGCTGAAAAACATGTTGGACGAGGTAAAATCACCAATCTGCGAAAACTTGCTGAAGGAGGGTTCAATCGGGTATTCCTCCTTACAACAGAAGATGGATTTCAGGCTGTCGCCAAAGTTCCCTACATGATCACCGTTCCAAAGCGCTATACCACTGCCAGCGAAGTGGCCACAACAGACCTTCTACGATCAAAGGGAATTCCTGTCCCACGTATACTTGGCTGGTCCGCTGACCCAAACAATTCTGTCGGGGCCGAGTATATCATTATGGAAAAAGCCTCTGGAATCCCATTGGAAAAGAGATGGTTTAATCTATCAAAGCAACAACGGCACCATCTTGTGACAAGTTTGGTCGACATTGAGACAAAGATCTTTGACATCCCCTTTGGCCATTTTGGTAGCATATATTATAGGAACGATGTCCCATCAAACCTTCAACAAGACCTCTATGCAGAGAGCACCGACCCAGCCATGTCATCCGCAGATGAGCGGTTTTGTATTGGCCCTACGACTGATTACATGTTTTGGTACGGCAAACGCGCAGAGTTGGGTATAGATCGCGGCCCCCTGTAATGATTTCCAAACCGGCCCTTCTCTGCCCTAATTGAGGGAAGGCGAGCTAATAGAGTACCCTTTAGGGAAAACACCGAAGGCCTACTTGGTTGCTATAGGAAAACGGGAATGTGAGTGGACAAAAAGATATGGTAAACCCCGTCCTGTCCGATTTCCCCATGTTGTCAACTTCGAAGGCATCAAGTCCCCGCACGACCACATCCAGCTCCTGAACCAGTACATGGCTGTGGCCCCGTACTTACCTACTTGGCGGCGATCCACACAGTGAGTTGAACCGTCCCACTTTGCGCCACCCAGGTAAGTAAACCCCATTCACACCAACAGAACTAGTGATTGATTGTGTTTAGACCTTACTCCCGGGAATATATTCATTCGCCCGGAAACCAACAAGATTTCTTGCATCATCGATTGGCAACATACGGCCTTGCTCCCACTTCTACTCGCTACAGGGCATCCCCCAATGCTCCAGAGCCCTGATCACCCTCCACCACAAACACTCGAGAAACCGGTCCTCCCGAATGACTATGACTCATTCAGCCCAGAGGAGAAGTCTCAGGCAGATGAACTCCACAGACGCAGAGTATTATTTTATCTTTACATGGTGTTTAATGGTGGCTTAAATAAAAGACACCTGTCAGGACTGAGAGACCCTCGTGTCCTCCTAACACAACACCTTGTTGAGAGGGCTGAGAAACAATGGAGCGGAGACGTTTTCAGCCTAAAGGCGGCCCTCATCCGAATAACTGAGAATTGGGACCATTTTAGTGCAAGCCTGCCAGAACCAGTCCCGTGCCCCATATCTTTCGCTAGATCTGAGATTGATATGCACTATGAGCAGGAGCCAACGTGGTTTCAGATGAACAGTCTTGTTGAGTACTGGAAGTCAGAGCTACAGGGCTTGAGTGATGATGGTTGGGTTAGGACCGAAGCTTACGAGGACGTCGTGAAGAAGAATATGGAGCTGAAGAAGGTTTTGCTGGATGGTTCTGATACGCAGGAGGAGCGATGCGTTCAAGAGCAATAGCCATTTCAGGATCATGAAGAGGAGATTAACTGATAAATTTGATGCACTACAGACTGTGGGCGCTGTTATGCTGCTCCAATAACTATGATATTAACACTGGACTTAATATAAACGGATAATGTCGGCTTTTTCCTTTGTATCGAGGCTGAGGGTTTCAAAATTCCACAGCGTTGGATAGTCGCATAGAATATGCAAGCGTTTTCGGTGACAGGTGACAAGAGATGAGACGCGAGTAGACGAGGCGTTTGGCCTACTGGCTGATAAGAACAACACAGACCCATACACTGTTGCCGTGCGGGCGGCAGGCTCATGCCCTAGGCGGGAAGGAGGACAGGGCCATAATAGTAACTTTGAAGAGACTTGGCTGCCATCAAGCCGTGAGGCCCATAACACAAACAAAGAGAATTGTTCTCTTGGGGCCCTCAAGCACGCACTGGGAGAGTGATCCCTTCTGTCTCTCAGTCAAATTTTTGACCTGCGCTTCTCACTCTCTCTTGCACTACGGCATCAATTTTAACTCTTCATCACCACCTCCTCGCCATTTCCTTCCAAGACAGCCTTGTCCTACTACTACGAGATGGCTGAGCCTCGTAATTTCTCCCTTATCCAACCTCCTACGGCAAATTCCCCAATTCGAGTATATTATCGGGAGGGTGTGCGTGAGATATATATCCTGTCCTGTGACCTGGCTATTTGCTTACCCCTACGGGGCAAGGGATTGACCATGGTGCTCCGGTCAGAGAGTATGTCCCTGCGGCTCCTGGCCAATCCGACGCACCAGGAGTGCATTATGGTGACGAGGTCGACCGCCGTGAGATCTCCCAGTCAAGAAAGCAGATCCGTATATTAGGAGTCGTGCACCAGGACTTACGGCGTGATAACATGTTATGGAATAATGAACTGGGCCGGGTTCTGATCATAGACTTTCACCGGTCTCATGTAAACTTCCAGCCGACGAAAAAGTGGGTTGATCCCTGGGAAAGATCACTGGATCGGGGGGGGGGGGGGGGGGGGGGGGGGGGCGGGTCAAAACAACGTCGCCTTCTTCATACAAATGACGCTGGATACGTGCTGGATTGCATACTTTCTTTTTCAGTGTCCGGCACGGTGTGTGGGCGCTCGGACTCGATCCCTGCACATGGAGATTGGAACATAGACAAAAGAGCTCAAGCACTCGCGTTTGACTCAGTTCAAAAGAAAAAGTAGGCTGCTGCTCAGCCGTGAACCACTCAGTGTGGTTACCTTGACTGATCCCTGGTTCCTGTGCATGCATATTGCGGCACGGCCAAAGGATTAACAGCTGACATCATATCATTACGAGGATCTAGCCTCGCCGACAAGCTGGCATGCTGCTTGCGGCAAATGGACGAGGCAGGCAACAGCCCCGCTGCCTCCCAGCATATGTTAGCAGAGAGCTCCAGTGTCTGGGTATATAATGGCTGGCAAGAGATGGGTCGTCCTCTAGCACTTCCAAATACAGACTCTTTCGTGTGCTCCGAGCAATAACTGGTTTCTAAAACTTTTACATCAGATGAGGCGCGAGGGCGGTGTACCGCCGGCTGGACAATAACTTGTAGGAAGGGACATCGCGAGGCCGCAAACACCACTAGGAGTCAAGGACTCATGGCAATCTCCAGAACGCGATGAGGAAGGGCAGCTTTTGCGTGAAGCTCAGGGCGCAAGGTCACCAACGTTTCATGGAAGGCCGAGAGCTGATGGTTTCCGTCCCCTGAAACGCTTTGGGGCAGTTTTAACCGACTTGGCACTCTGCCGGCCCAGTTGGGTGAATGCACGCCCTCACCCAAGCCTCACCCTCCTCACCCTCGCCTTGGTGAGGCAGCCGGGTAAAAGCAGCCTGCCTCCAGCGCCTCCGGGACTAGTGCTAATAGAGTATTTTGGGAAAATCCAGATTCCCTCTTGACTATATCAGGTAGTTAGTTACCGGGAGCTTTGAGGTTAAGTAACTCAAGGGGAGAGAGATGCAAAAAGCTGTGACATCCTCGTCATGAATTAAGTATCAGGATGATTTCCACGACACTCCTACTCACCGAGACTTGACAGAGACCTCCAGCGTACAGTATGAATAATGGACTTTGTATGAGCCAATATTTTTTCTCGATTTAACTCGTTACTGACAAGCGAGTAGTGGTCTCGTCTCATCGGAGGTGCTCCCTCCTCCACTGGGTCCCTTCGCCGCAACGCTACTACCGAGCGTCATACCACGTTTAAACACATCTACAATGCCCTCTATGTATGAATCAGGAGTTCCGCTCATTCAGCAACCATTTTTCGATCTTCGTACTCACATGTTGCTCAGCAAATATGGCGCAATTCCGCTTCCCTCACTCCAGACTCCTCGTCCATCCCTCGCATACGAACCTGTATCGACCGCCTCAATGCGATCCTCAGCGATGAATCCCGAGGGCCATCGCCGCATCCATGCCTCGCCTTCGCTGCTACCTCGCAGGTCTATCTGACCATCGCCAAGCTTGCCTTGACGACGTACGATCCCCGCATCGTATCCGCGACTGCCGTTTTCTTTAACATGTTGATCGATGCAGAGGTCGACGGCATCGTCGATAACCGGACATTTTCGAGGGCACTGGTGGACTTGGCGCGACGAGCAAGCTGTGCGGGCGAAGAATGCGAAGGAAAACTGGTAGAATTGATATTCGGAGTTGCCAACAATATCCGACTACGACCAAACATCCTACCAGCGTGGTTCTTCCCAAAGGGTTCTCAAGAAGAAGAGCTGGAGATAAAAGAGGCCGGCGAAACTTTTGCAGGGGCAACTAGGAAGGAGGAGTTCCCTCTGTTCTATTTACTTCTGGATTATGTCCACTGTGCCGGAAGAAAAGGCGATTTCGCCCGCACCGGCCTTCTATATATAATTGAAACCGCTTCCAAGTCAAAGGATCTCGAGCGTTGGCTTATTGAGAGCGATATGGCTACACTGATGGCGACTGGGCTTGGAGGCTTGTACAGTCAGCTGGGAAGGTATGCCTATAGACACTCATATACCTGTCTTTTACATGCATCCAATTAACCGAGAGATGCAGAATATTGCCCCAGGCTCACGATTTAGATATCCCACCTATTATCGCTCTGTCCGACGATACTCGCCTGGAGGCTTTCATTCGATACGATCTAGGCGGTAATATGGATTCTTTCCTTTCATACCTTTTGTTTTGGCAGGATGCCGTTGACCACTGCAAGTCCGTCGAATTGAATGATACCCTTCTAGACCATTTCCAAGTTCTATTTCTTGAGCAACTCTTGTAGGCGGCCCCCCCCCCCCCCCAAACACCCGATTTAGAGCACAGGGAATTGATGACTGACGCAGATACCCATCGCTACTCGAGTCTTCCGACGTTGACGGAGGCTCGACGCCAGCTGTCATCACGTACTTGTCCCGGATCTTGGAGTCTATCGATCAACCCGAACTCATCCACCGAATTCTGCATTTCTTGTTAGCATCTCCGTCTGAGGGTGAAGCCATAACAACCAAGCCTGTGGAGCAACCGAAGATGTCAGTTAGCCGTCGCAAGTCACTCGACATCCTATCATCCTTCGCAGAAGCTGCGGCAATACCGTCACCTACTCTGTTCAACCTGGTGGACCTGGTATCGATGAGCATTAAATCACAAAACAACCAAACCCTTGTGGCCACGCTAAGACTTATCACAGCCATCATGCAACGTCATCACCACTTCGCCAGCTCGCTCATAAAGACGTCGACAAGGTTGGAAGCGACTCCAAATCTGAGGACTCTTGGGGCTTTGAATGCTGAATTGCAGCAGCTTTTCAGTTTCGCAACCACGATTTATGATAGCCCTTCACTTGATCAATCCTACGGGAGTTACCTCGCCAGCGCATCCGGGGCGCTCTCTTCTCGAGCATCAATGATGCTTTGGAGCAACTTATCCGATTCTAACCAGGAGAGCCCATCGATTCTCCAGGTTGACGACACCATTTTCAGGGGAATGCTGGATCTTCTGAGGAGTTTTTTCACCAACAACGTTATCACGAACCTTGCTTTAACAAGTTCGGTGACGGCTTTGGCATCTTCGAACCTAGTCTCTTTAGATGGCTGGCTCCTGGTCCCCGCAGAGAAATATCGACATTTACAAGACTTGAGAAAGACTCGGGATTCGGCTGAGCCGTTCAACCGACCTCTCAGCCCAGAGTGCCGAGATCCTGACAGCCAGCTGAATGGTGCATACGCACATCCTTCTTGGCCCCACGATGATTCCCCAGCTTTGACATTAGTGTTGTCTGCGCTGGTTGAGCAAGTTCAAAGTTGGCGTGAATCAATACCCGATTTTGATGCCTTATTAGCAGGCCGACGAGAGTTGCTCCACATCAGGGATCCAGAGACAGTCGCAGCGGACCCAGCGATGGAAATGGGAGCGCATTTATCAGATGAGTCGAGTGGTCTTGCGGGGATGAAAGGGGATCCCAGTATGGAATTTTCCAGAGGGCGACGATCATCGCAGAGGCAAAGGGTGGGGGAGAATTCCTCATCGCTCTTCGCGCGCTCTCAGTCAAAGCGCCCTATTTCCCCGACCCGCAATCTATCATCTCACCGTCCATCGTCACAGTCACCTTCCAAATCCTGCCTGCGTTCGCACCCCGTTGGCCTCCATAGACGCCTTGCAAGCCCTATATCAACCGAGTCTACCCGTTCCTTGAGTCGAAGATCTGAGCATCTGGACGTCGCTCCTGCGCCCACCGCTTCTGGAAATGTAGAGACTCCAAACGACGACGTGGCAGGCGAAACGAATGGGGACTGTGTGACGCTCGGGCATGTGTTAACGAACATCGTTATATTGTACGAATTTATCCTTGAGCTTACAGCACTGGTCCAGATGAGGGCAAGCATGTTCCAGGAGGTGAACTTCCACGCAATCAGTAGACCGTTGTGAGAAAAGCCGTCGTACTCCCAGCTCTCACATGACACGGTGGAATTGTTCCGACAATGTTGGAAATGTTATGCGCTCCTATCTAGCAAATGTATGTACATACAATACTGTAAGGGGTTGGTCTGGCTAATTGACCGCCGTTATATGATCGCTCTGTTTTCCTATCCTTCAGCGCCACAACACTTGAGACATGCTTCCATTTGTCAATTTTCTATCACCCCCAAAACGAGACAAGGCCCTGGGCCCGAATTCTTGCGACACCCTTGGGGCGTTATGCCGAGAGAAAAGGCCTGGTTGCAGCAGTCCAGCCGCAAATTATGTCCTTTTGAGACAGGTTTTATGACTGGAGCTGGGGTGTTATTGTAGGGATATAAATTCACGCAGGCAATTTCTTTTTTCCGGATAACCAGTCTAGATCATTTTAGTTGACTGACCTTTTGTTTGCTTGAGGTTATTTGACTTTTCAATATTCGACAAACTATGATATCTTATTTGATCATCCAACTTACTAATGCTTCATGTTTTTCAGGATTCTTGACCGCGAAAACTAAAAAAGAAAAAAAAAGCAAAGAAATGATCGACTCCCACCATTACTCCGTTGGGCGCTGGCGGATGTGCCAACTCGTCACTCTTACTCCAGCGCAGCCAAATCATGCTTAGGACGGAGTACGTAGGACCTCTCACCTTCTCCGGGATCGTCTTTCCACGTTTTTCCACGAAAGCAGTGGTGCACAAACGAGGACAATGCATCGAATCACCTGCGCCAAATATGTTGACCCCCTAACAATATTGGTTCGATGGTCCCTGTCATGCTGGTTACAGTATCCTTGCAAGTGACCCCGAACGTTGGCCATCAATTAGAAAGGGCCACGGCTCTGCGGTGTTCGAGCCGATATTAAAATCGAAGGCAGGCCGGACATTCGTGTTTGTGTCTGTCACTTGCATCCTGCTGCTGGGCAAGTCAAGCTGTCCCGTCTTCAGTAACGCGGAGCTGAAGTGGACGGGTTAAGTTCTGCATTCAGCCGCCAAGTCGTTGATGTCACTGAGTTCTGAAATACTTCCTCCTTCCCATCACTCTGAGAAAGTGTAACATATTCCTAGTTTCGCTTTCATTTCAGCGAGATTTTTGAGCCCAAGATCGGAAACCAGCCGCAGATCTGGCTCCAACGACTGGGAAGCGCCAAGTTTATTAACATGTCCGCGGCTAAACGGGTACGTATCTGACGAACTGCTGTGTGCAACAATCTTCGGCCCATTGGCCTCGCTAACCCACTTTTTACAGGTACCTGTGGCAATGTGATACGCGGCGTCGCATATATCTGATGTCAGACATCAAGCGATAACACACGACGAGGCCATCAAACCAAATCTTCCATCTTCCATGAAGTCTCTAGCCGCTCGTTAAACATACGGTCGTCAAGTCACTTGTTCTTGCGACCTCGAGACATCCAGATGACTAGCGCCATGAAGCACGGAGGTTCCCCTACAAGGGCCGCACAGGTCAACCAGGAGCGTAGCACAAGCCCGCTCTTTGCGCCCGAGCCATCGTACTTCTACCCATATGCTCGTCCGGAATCCGCACATTTGCGCTCATCAAAAGAATCCGAATCCAAAGCCTCTCTATCACTTTCTTCGAATGACCGGCCGCTCTCCTTCCATGGAGCAGTTCGCGACCTCAAGGAGCTTCGCGCTCTCTACGTCCCATTTATTTCCTCCGAGGAGGATTTGACTCCGTCTTCGAGTAATACCGCGAATTATATTCAGTCTTCCTCAATCGTTTCTGTCCCATCTTCACAGTGCCGTCTTCCGCAAGCTTCCGCTGTTTCAGTCACTTCACGCCCTGGATCAAGCAGGCAGTCCTTCCATATGGGCAAATTCACACCTCCGGCACGAATCAATGCCCGTTCGGGCAGATTGTCTAAATCCAGTCTACCGATTGTAACTCCAGCCTCACCAGCTTCGAAGACAAGCGAAACTGAGAGGGAATCAGTGCCAGATATTCTCCCCGATGCTTCAACCCGCATACTCGAGCAATTTGTGAAGTTGATCAATTCAATAGACATGCAATCGTTCAGCGGGGAAGAAAAAGATCTGGGTGAGTCATGCTCATGTTAATATATGTGTTTTTTCCTTGCTGACGTTGGTGTGTTTGCGCAGTAATGAACGTGGATCCGCTCGGACCGTTGCACGTTAGATCACAATCTTCCCTGGGAACGAAGTCTAAAGCATCAAAACGTGATTCTTTGGTCCCTTCGGCCCGACAGATAAACTTCTCTTCGACGGTGTATAACTATGGGAATTCCCAATTGCCTTCGAACCTGCCACATCTCCGAGTGTATGTCATCAATCGGATCGGGCGGATTTCAGGACGGTCCGTGATTCGAAGCTAACGTTTGTTTTGATAGCACCCTTCCCATATGGCCTATCCTCTGTCTCGCTGCACAATTCTCACAGCGTGCCTATAGCATGCCTTCAGACTCGGAAAGGGAAACCTTTGTTGAGGCCGACGTTAAAGGCGGGACCAATGCTATGGTGATCAAGTCCGTTGCTCTAGACCACATTGATCTCGTCGTGCTTTCGATTAGAGGAACAATGTACACTTCTTTCAAAGATTGGGCTAGTAATATGACGATAGAGCCCCAGTCACCAGCTGGGTTCCTCGACAATTCTGATAACCTGTGCCACGCGGGCTTCTTGGGCGTTGCTCGACAACTGATTAAGCCCGTAGCCTCGCGTCTCCGACAAATTCTGAGAGACAACCCGTGTCGTTCTGCCGGTTCGCTGGTTATAACCGGACATTCCACCGGCGGGGCCATTGCAAGTCTCCTCTACGCACACATGCTCTCTCAGAACGTCAAGTCCGATCTCATCAACCTCCGGCGCTCCTTCAATCGAATCCATTGCGTTACTTTCGGTGCACCACCCGTTTCGGCCCAGCCTCTTAACAAGCCAAGCGAGAAAGATTTCCAAAACTGGTTGTTTTTCAGCATCATCAATGAAGGCGATCCCGTCACCCTCGCCGAACGGCCATACGTCCGTTGTCTCATCGACCTATACAACACTCCTCCTCCTCCCGTTCAACCAGCGGGCTTCCTCTCCCGTAAATTTGCCTTCCTGATCTCGAGGGAGCGGAAGAAATTCGATAAGCGCAAGGCAACGTCAGCGGTATGGTCCAGACCGGCGCCGAAGCTGACATTGCCAGGAGGGTTGATAATCCTGCGAGGCAATGAAGGAAAAGAGGGGAAACAGTGTGCCCGAGCGTATTTAACGCGAAACGAAGAGCTAGCCAGAGTTGTATTTGGCGATGTCAGTATGCATTCCATGGCGCTGTACCAGAAACGAGTGGAGAGTTTAGCAACCGAGGCGGCCTGGGCGAAATTACACGAAGCGTCTTAGCATCTCATCCCCGCTACGAAACCAGATGAAACAAACTCCACAGGGTTCTTCGGGAAAAGATCTGGGCTTGTCCAAACAAACTTCCTTTCTGCTTCCTTTCAATTAAAATTTGTCTTGCGATCCTGGAAGCCCATTCGATCTCAGTTACCTTTTTCCAAACCCGGCTTCGAATATAACGCCCCACATTCTATTCTCCAGACTGCACACATCTCTACCCCTTTGTTTTTTTTCGTCTTTATGCTGTACTCATGAACGCGAATCCTTAAAGGGCGTCCCAGCGTCCATCGGAATTTGCGAATAGTCAATCACCTGCGGTTGCGGAGTACAGGACATGTATATATCTACAGAGGTTCAGTCTTCGTTTGTACCTCCTATGATAGCTCACGGACATTGAAGCAATACGATCTTGACAAGTACATCACCACGGAAAAATAATCAAGTCAATGAATATTTTCAAGGTTTTTTTGTATTCAAAATCGCTAATTTTAATTCCCAGAATCCTTGGTACATCCAAATGCATACAATCATACACCGTCGGTGATACATCCATGACTAGCATCCGTCACAGCTCTGTACAGGGGTTATCAGTAAGCATCCAGTAAAGAAAGGGGGGAAAAAAAAGGAGGGTGTAAAAAGGACTCCGGTTAATCGACATACCTGGCATATTTACCCAGAGTTCCCCTCATCGTCAATCCAGTTGGACGACCGAGGCCTGCCTCCTGTTTCTCCTGCCACTTCTTCCTTCTTTGCGCGAGAACGTCTTCACCGACTTCAAGATCGAGAACTCGCTTCTCGGCGTCGATGGTGATGATGTCGCCGTCTTCAACGAGGGCGATTGGTCCGCCAACCGCGGCTTCAGGGACGATGTGTCCGATCAAGAAGCCATGAGAACCACCACTGAAACGCCCGTCCGTGATGAGGGCAACAGAAGAGCCCAATCCGGCACCCATCAGGGCAGAAGAAGGCTTAAGCATCTCTATAGGGAAGCATTAGCCATATAGCTTCTAATCACATCAAAAGAAGGTTCAACAAACATACCTGGCATTCCTGGTCCTCCCTTCGGTCCAGTATATCGGATAACAACGACAGTTTTCTCTTCCTTTTTAATTTCGTTTCGTTCCAAAGAGGCAATAAAATCATCTTCATCGTCATACACTCTAGCTTTGCCTGTGAAACTTGTTCCTTCTTTGCCTGTGATCTTGCCTACACTCCCCTCAGGAGCGAGGCTGCCACGGAGGATTTGAAGATGGCCGGTCTTCTTGATTGGGTTGCTGAAAGGTCGGATGATCTTTTGGTCAGATGGGAAGTCAGGGACATTCTCTACGTTCTTGGCCAAGGTCTGACCGGTAACAGTCATTCCCGAACCGTCGAGGACACCCTCCTTCAGTAGGAATTTAATCAGGGATGGGGTGCCGCCAATGTTGTGCAGATCAGCCATGACGTACTTTCCGGATGGCTTAAGGTCTGCGAGGAACGGGGTACGATCGCTGACGGCCTGGAAGTCATCAATGGTGAGTTTGATGCCGACGGAGTCGGCCATGGCAATGAGGTGGAGGACCGCGTTGGTGGAGCCTCCAGTGATGTTCACCAAGATCATGGCGTTTTCAAATGCGGTCCTGGTGAGGATGTCGGATGGTCGAATATCCTCGATGAGAAGGTTCTTGATGGCTTCGCCCGCAGCCAGACATTCGGCCTTCTTTGCCTTAGATTCTGCTGGGTTGGAGGAAGAGCCCGGAAGGGTCATTCCCATGACCTCGATAGCCGAAGCCATGGTGTTTGCGGTGTACATTCCACCACATGCACCACCACCAGGGCAGGCATGGCGGATAATATCAAATCGCTGCTCCTCGGAGATCTCCCCAGTCAAGAATTGGCCGTATGCCTGGAAGGCGGACACGATATCGATATCAGCATTGTTTTGTGTTGCAGCACAGCCCGGCCTGATCGTTCCCCCATATACCATCAAACTCGGCCGGTTCACACGACCCATAGCCATGATAACTCCCGGCATGTTTTTATCGCATCCCGGCAGACTGATATTTGCGTCGTACCACTGACCACCCATGACGGTCTCTATGGAATCGGCGATTAGGTCTCTGCTCTGCAAGCTGTATCTCATTCCTTTTGTTCCCATGCTAATTCCGTCACTAACACCAATGGTGTTGAATTGATATCCGATCAATCCTGCCTTTTGCACGCCTTCCCGCACGATGTTGCTTAGGTCCAGGAGGTGCATGTTGCAGGGATTCCCATTGTACCAGACACTGGAGATCCCGACCTGAGGCTTGGACATGTCGTCCGTCGAAAGCCCGGTAGCGTAAAGCATAGCCTGGGAAGCGCCCTGGGAGATTGGCTGCGTGATATGGCTGGATACTTCATTTAATGGCTTTCCTGATTTTGACGGGGGATTCGACGAAGACTTCTGCTGGAACGTCGATCTGGAAGAAAAGGCACGGCTGTAAATTTAAAAAAAAATAGAGAGTTAGCTATAATAGTATACCAGCTTTAAGCCAAAGCCTAGTTTTCTGCATACTGAGAGAGATAAGTGAGCAATTGCCTGTAGGGCATATGCCCGCGAGGCCTTAGCTGAAGCATTTCGGCGAGGGTGCCAATAGGGGTCGTTGCAGGTCCGCCAATCCGTCAACTGGGCACTCAGTTGAAAGTCAGACTTTAGTATTCAATCGATCCAGGCACGCAGCTAATCAATGGACAGCTTAAAAGGGCCGGCGTGGACTTCTGTCGGTGGATGGCCCGGGTTCAGCTTTTTATTTCTTGGAGAGCTCGAGTGGAGAAACGCGCTTTGGGGAAAATCAAGCTTCCCCTCCGATGTCGCTGGTGAGTCAGTGGCCGGCCAATCACAGCCAACGCATTTGTGGCTCTGTCGCGCTGGCGGCTTTTGGGGGAGGGGGAAAAAATAAAAAGGACAAATCGTTCAGCTGTGCATTAACAAGGGATCTTTTGGCCTGTAAGAGCAGCTCACTGGGACAGGAGTCTGCATCGATGGCTGGGTTGACTCTTCTTTCGGAGGGGGCTGCTTGAGGGTTGGGCAACTAGTTAACTTTCAACTCCAATTGCTTGAATCCGAATGACCAACTGGACAGCTCGTTCATAGAAACATGTATCTCTGAATTCCATATCTACGAAACTAGACAACTGCTCCGTACGGAGTACAGCTAAAACCTAGCTCTCAAGGATGGTAAGCAAATATTTACAAGAAGGTTAACACTCCTCCTGCTCGTCTTAGAGCCGTTATCCATGCATCACGGCCATGCGTCTCAGTGGTACTTTCTTCCTGGCCCAGTGTACTTCACGGAGTAGACTCCTCTCTCAATGCTGTTGATGAGGGTGTATCCGCTCTTGAAGTATGGGTACACACTCCAGCTACCAAAGAAGTCAACCACACCACCTTGCTCATCGTCTTCAGGGTGGCAGTCGAAGAAACCGACTTCCTTGAACGACTTGCCAGTGGGATCCCTTTCGACGGAGCTGATGTCGACAATACGGAGGCCACTGCCGTAGTTGGCCTGGTACGTAAGGCCGTTGACAACATACTGGTTGTGGTCGATCGACTTGACGGGTGATTGGTAGGTTCCAGTGTGCTTGGGCTTCTTCAACGACTTGATGTCGAAGATGTAGGTGGTGGTGTGGCCGTTCTTGGCTTCACCTGTCTTGTCACTCTCATCGAGCTCGTCATCCAGCAGGAGGTATTCCATCTTGACGGGGTCGGTCAGCCAGCCTTGGTGTGTGTACGCAGCACCGACGTATGGGGTCTTCGAGATGATCTTTGGGTTGCGCTTGTTCGTGACATCCATGATGGTGAGGGTATCTTCATTGTAGTTGAAGCAAATTTCGCGGCCCCTGAATTGCCTATCCGGCCCAGTGTAGATGACACATTGGGCTTGACTGCATGTCAGTGCCGATTTCCACAACATTTATGTAGATTATATTATGCTTACCGTCATGCACGTATCCATCCTGGTGAGCACAGCCTGGCGACGTTGGCTTGGCGGGATTGGAAACATCGAGCATATAGAGACCTCCCTTGCAGGGAGAATTGCGGGGTGTGCCCACAACGTAAATCATCTTTTTCTCCTCATGGGAGATAACGTTGTGTGAGCTTCCAAAGCCACGGTACCACGCAGTTAGGTCCTTGGTCTTGTCGAAGGTGACGGGCCTTGTGACATTGAGCAACTACGCAAAAAGCTGTTTAGTGAAGATGAAGAAGATAGATGTAGCTGCATGCACTAATGCTTACCTTTCTCATGTCAAAGACCTGGAGACCGTGGTTTGGTGACTCGGCGCCGATGTACACGTATCCATCGATAACCTTCATATCACGCCATATGATGTTTGAGGTCTGGGTTGGCAATCTGCCCCTATACTCGAGGCTGCCGTCCTTCATAATTTCCACGAATGCGGTTCCGTCAGTTTGTCCAACAGCGCCGAATTCCCGGCCATCCCGCGAGGTCCAGCCTAAATGAATGTTTTAGCTTCCAGGGCATGAATTAATGGACAGCTGACAGAATCCACCTACCCCAAATGTCGTTACCCCTTCTGGTTTGGCTGCCGAGATCCTCGTGGGGCAAGAATCCGTGCAAGTCAACATTGTTGCAGGAGTATTCACCCGCCTTCCCGTCCACACATTTGACCTGGCGGGAAGCACGGTATCTACCGGCTTCGAAGAGACCGTCCCTTTCCATGTTGTCCTGGGCCTCCAGCTTCATGGACATCAATCGGTCCATGGCGGCTCTGTTGGCGGCGCTGGCCAAGCCGGCCGAGGCCAATAGCATAAGTGATGTAATGGTCTTCATGATGAAGGGGTATCCCTGAACTGGAAATAGATATGAATTTTCCCAAGTTGAGAGGAAAATACCAGTTGCGTTCCTCAATGACTTGGGGATACCAGATGGTTCTTATACCTGCCCCCTCGACAACTCCACCATGATCAGCAAACCCAAAAAGTGCTTGTCATGGCCAGGGTGTGCCACGATGCCCAGGAAGTGGATGTCTAATCCCTTGTGGAGTACGGAGTATTGCAGGAAATGAATAAGAAAGCGAATGCTAAGACCACAACCAATAGCTGGCCCGGGGAATAGGCGGAAAAATGTGGATTCGGCATTTTTGCAGTCGGATATATGATGCAAGAAAAGAAAAGAGGAAAGGGTATGTTTCCAGCCTTCGCGCATGCCACAGCGCAGGGCACCCCGAAAGGATCGAAGGCAACGATGCCCGTTGACCTCCTGAGAAAGTGAATTCCGGCCATAACAAATTCTCGTCTCCCGCCCAAGGTCCTCAATCCCGTTCGCGGGAAGTCGATGAATTTCGACCCAAAGACACAGATGGTTGATATCCTCAAACCTACCTTCCACAGGCGTTACATTGTGGGTGGAGGCGGCGGAGGATATCCACCGAACTGAATCTGGGGATGACGGGGGAACACGAATTGAGAGACATGCTGGCCAAACATGTTTTCCAGAAATAAGTCAACTAGTTAACTAAGGCTAGGAAGGCCTCCGTTCTCAGAAGAGGCGCTCCTGGTGGATGTTTGGCTGGTTGAGGCCGGGCTGCCACCCCCGGGGGCGGCGCTCCACAATCCCGTAGAATGCTTGCCATGTGAATCCAGCGATCGGTTTGTATTGCAACATCACTATCTTGCCATCGCGTGTGTCTATTGTGGTTGTGGTTTAGTTTCATCCAGTTCTCCGTAGTTGAAGGTTAAAGAAACTCTTGCGATGATCAATGCCATGGTCAACAGCTAACCCAAATTTGGTATCGCGCAAGGAATAATCCTAGTCAATGATCTGAGTTAAGTGTCAACAATAAGATGCACGCAGGCCCGACCCCCTGGCCACCATTAAGAGGAGACAGGGACCAGGGGTGTTGGGAATCGAATCTTCGATCCTGCAACCCCAGCCTATCGAGGCTACAGTCGGGGAGCAAAAGAAGCATTCCGTCCAGGGGCTCCCCAGGTGGTCGGGAGATGAACATCATTCTGACAGCTGGAAGATCTCGTGAGCTGGGCTGCTGGCACTGTCGATCTGGTCGATAAAACCCGAGCGAGCTGGATGTTGACGCTTGGTGAAGGCCGGACTGGAAGAAGGTTGCAATGTCGCGTGGTGTTTGAGATGTTTGCGTGCAGTTCTCCCCTCCTCTCTCGCCAACACGACATCGCGCCCGCCCATCTGTCACCTCAAACCCTCCGCCGTCTCGGCACGGGCGACACCGGGTATCTCCACCCTCCTTTCGTCCTCGAAGGCAATTCCCCCACTACCTACTGCGAAGAAAGTCTACCGCCTACCCAAGGGATTGCCGGTTGGCTAAAACATCCCCTGCACTGGACTCGGCAAGTCTCAACCCTTGTTATCTGCCATGCCGTCTAGCAGGGAATCTCTGGCAAGCCAACTACCTTGATGCCGCCTCTCGTCAGCAGATTCCCTCAGCCGTCTCTCGACACGAGGGGAGTTCATCGTCTCCACTACTGCTTTGAAATACTTTCTCTTAGGGTCCGAAGCCTGCGGCGTTCTGGATTACCACCCCCTCGTGTGAGTCCAATAGCTAATGTCGAAAGTTGGGATGCTGGGAGAAACATTCGTGCCCGAAAAGGCACCACTCCATCTTGACTAAGGAGGAGAGGGGTGGGAGATGACGAGTTCTGTGTATCGTAGCGGAGGTTATCACGATGTCGAACCAAATTTCATCAGATGGAGGCGGTGATGAAGACCAGGAATCAGTAACCCAAGTCTGCATGGATATCCCCCGTCCCGGCTGTCTCCCTTAACTATTTTATCTCCAAGGGAGAGAGCTTCGGCTCCTGCTGCTCTGGAGGGCTTCAGACAAACTTCAGGTCCCAAACAAGGTTCAGCTCTGTTCGTGAAACCTTTCCTTTTCACCGTTCGACACATGACTCTGCCGACACCAAGAGAAGGCGAAGGGTTCCCAAAAGTGTTGAAAGGCCGGAATGCCGTCAAGGATAGTACCAAAAGGTATTATCGTAGCCATCATGCCCTGCGGACCCCAACGGGCAAAAATACTCTTGTTCCCTGTACTGAAGCTTTAACACTCCCTAAGTGCTCGTTAATGAATCGCTACTTACATGGTCTCGGCCGGAATTGGGGTGTTCATCTCACCGAGTCCGACACAAAAGTTCCCGAGCCAAGATTTGAACTGGAGTAACTCCGGGCAACTCCGAAAACTAATCGAACACCGCGTTGTCAGTTGCATATTATATAAAGTGATATCTTGAATGGTTGAATTCTCTTAGTTTATCCGTCTCCAAACAGAGTGTACTGTTCTCCGTACTATTTCTCGCTTAGCATACCCTGGATGAGAACGGAGAGGAATAGTTGCCGTACACACCCTATCTTCTCCATTAACTCTGGAGCGCTTCCGAGGCCTTGACACTCTTTTCACGGCGTCTTCCTGGTCACTACGCCTCCTTTCTACGTCGCGAGCCGTTTCTCTCTTAGTTACCAGGTACAATTGCTGTCGCTGTTCTGTGGAGGTGACGGGGATTGGAAATGCAGGGCATCCGGGAGATGACCCCGCTCTCTTTTAATTAGCCACATCTTAGCGAATGGCGTTTGATATGTAGCTGTTGGATCGAGCTCTCCCCCAACTTTCTGCAGCCTTATCAACGCCATTTTCCAACTGAATGGGTCTGCGAGCGCGTTTCTCGAAGTATTTGCCATGGATGTCTTTTCGATCGACATTGAAATACAGCGCAACCGGACAGTCACCATCTTTTGGATGCTGAGACAAAAATCGGCCGCCGGCTGTCCAGTGATGATCACCCATAGAGGCGGAAACCCAGAAAATTCTCCGAATTTTGGGCTTCGAGCGGCTAAATTAGGAAACCAACGCGTGCCTCGTACTTTAGACCCTAGGATTTGGTTAATCACACTTAGTTGCTGCTCATGTTCTTAGAATCTCAGGACTCTACGCATCTTGTGATGAAGAACTCTGTGGGACCCCGATGTTGACTCCACTGGTTGCACACCCAGTACATCAGTAGGGCAACGCATGAATTGTTCACGACATGCCCAGCAAGCCTCCCATCAGAGATGCAACCCAATCACATACTCCAAGAACGTCGGCGGACTCTCCTTCCATTTGGCATAGTTTCACAAGAATTTGACTGATCAAAGACTTAAGATGCTGACAATTGCTGGTCTTGTTTGAATAAACTGCAATGTAAACATTTTATGATGGGTGCTAAAGTGCCTCGACGACATGATCTAATATCTATATGCCGGATTGGTTTTGACTAGTAGCTCAGGAGCAGTAGGGTTCAAGAATGCACTAACTAGTGGGTGCATAGAATGATAGTTAGTGTTGTGTAGAGCACATTAGAACCAACAGCAACTGAATTATTTGGTGGATCTACCCTGTACTGGGTAACTATCAAACTTGCCTTCGCGGTGTGACGGATCGTACGCGCGTAGATGTGATTAATAAAAAAATATCTCCAATTATTGTTATTTGCCGCATATAACATTTTCATTTGTATGTATGTACATGCTCTATATATAGAATGTAAGTGATTATAACTAAGAAAGGGCTCAGTTCACATACATACATGATCCCTTTCTCCTATCATGCTAACAACACCAAAATAGCAAAGAGAAGCTTAAAAATACAGCGTATCAAGAAACAAAGCCAAAGGTATCCCAAACATGAATCATCCAAGAACCATATATGGCTTTATAGTACGGAGAGCAATCACGCTCATCTAAAAGGTAAAGCAAACATTGTACAGTACATCTGCCAGGCCAGAAAGGAGCAAGGATATACAGCAAATACTCACCAACCCTTCTCCCAACCAAAAGAAAGAAAAGAAAGGAAAAAAAAAAAAAAAAAAAAAAAAAAAAAAAAAAAAAGGAAAGGAAAAAGAAAAGAAGAAAAAAGTACAAAAGGATAATCAAAACAACAATGTTCCTCAAGGGCCTTCGATGTCTCCTCTTTTCAACCCTCCGGGGACCTTAATCGCTTTGCTAACCCATTCAGTTTTCGCAATATCATCTAGTTGCATCCGTCGACTACTCCGCTTCAGCAGGCCCTGCACACAGAGCTGCGCACCGTCCAGTGCGGCTCCTTTCGCAGGATCCCATTCTCCATCATCATCGCCATATCGATACCAGCTCCACTCACATCGCGCGATACGATGCGGAGTACGAGCGCGCAATTTAGCGGGGTCGCCGCGAGTACCAGGCAGGGGGTCGAACGGAAGCCTATTCTCAACGATAGCGTAGAGAAGGACTCCGAGAGCCCAACCATCCGTGGATCGACCGTCGTACGGCTGGCCCATGAGAATTTCTGGGGCGGCGTAATCCTCTGATCCACACCGTGTGTGGAGCAAAGGACTCTCCGGCGGTTGTGGAATGCGCCGGGATAGGCCCAAGTCCGTTAGAGTGACGATAGATCGCGGGTAACTTTCCCATTCACCGATGTCCTGCATCACTGCGGTGGGGACGTTAATGAGTACATCTGGAGGGCGACGGTCAGCATGCGTGGAATGGGAAGAACGCGTGGGTAGAAAAAAAAAAAAAAAAAAGAAAAAGAAAAAGAAAAGAAAAGAAAGAAAAAGGAAAAGAAAAGCCTACTCTCGAGCTTGATGTCACGATGAACGATCTGGTTTTGGTGTAAATATCGCACAGCAGCCACCAGTTCCGCAAATATCCTCCGTATCAGCGGGGGTGATAAGGCTTTTGGCGCCTGGCTGGCGAACTCAAACAGGTCGCCCCCGGGACAATAATCCAGCACTAGGAGAGCCCTCTTTTGTTCACTACCAAAAGCCTTGAGTTGAGTAATCGAAGGGTGATGGATGGATTTGAGAATGTCAACTTCTCGTTTCAAAGACACTTCGACTCTCTCCTCATCAGCCCCGCCCGCAGGACCATACTCGACTACTTTTACCGCGACCAACCGGGGCTGAGCGGGGATATCGTGAGTTCCGTTGAACTCCACATTTGGGAGTCCCTCTCGGACAGCAAGCACGACCTGACTGAACGTACCCTGTCCCAGTTGACGAATCATTCGATACCTTCGGGGCTGCTGCGTTCTGACTGACTTGACGTTGTACACCTGAGCTGAGGAGAGACTGGGCCCGAGTGAACCCGGGGCCATCCCGTTTTCGCTACTCTCTTCACCACGACGTGTGCTGGGTGGACTTGGAGGGTGCGCATGGGGAATCGTTAAGCCACGTTGAACGGCTAGGTACTCTTCACGGTGAAGCTTGTTTTGCACAGTCCGTCGAGGAGAAGGTGAAACACAGCTAACGCCATTTGAGCTATTCGAAGGAGACTTTAGAACTGCTGGAACGTGCAGAGCAGGCGGGACATACTCGCTAAGACTCCGGTTGCGCGCATGGCCGTTTTGCGGTACTCTTATATGGACTTCCTTTTCGGCAGGTGTTTGGTCCTGACCACCCGGAGCGGTATCATAACCTCGACGTTGGCCAGATGAAGATCTCGGCGGTCTGGTCGGATCTAGCGATTTCAGACTGAAGGTGGAGCCCCGATATGATGCTGTTGACGGAGATCTTGGGAGCGACTGATAACTACCGCATCTCCAAGGCGAGTTGCCTTGGATAGGTGATGGCAGCGGGGTGATGTCTGTCAGAGCGGCGAGCTGCGGCGATGAGAAGATCGAACCTGGAGAGAGAGATCCTGTACTGGAGTGTGGAGCAGCCAGAGCAGCGCGCAAGCTCGACGTTCTGTGGGGCAAGCTGGTGGACGATAGACTGGCTCGAAGAGGGGCATCGAGGTCCGGTTGGCTGCCCGGAGCCATGATTCTTGTGTCTCCAAAGTCCGTGCGGACGCTGAGGGCAGGAGGCCTTTGCAGAGGTGTGGAAGGTTCGTTTGGCAGAAGGTTGGTCAAGAGCCTTGAGTCATCGTGGGGGGCGACGTTGAAGTTCGGTGTTGTCGGAGCTTGGCCAACAAGCCTGTTCGGAGGGCATCCTGGCTGGGGCTGCTCAGGAAGAGAGGCTGAGGCGGTGGATGGATGTTTGGTCGAAATGGTCGTGGACGTCGTCGTCAGCGAAGTTCGAGGTGATGCATCAAGCCCAAGTGTTGTAGCGCCGGTGTTGACTGGATGAGGCTCCGTCCGAGAAGGGTTGCGTTCTACCATCGAGAATGTGGCCGTTGCAGAGAGGCCGCGTCGGGGTGGTCACCGAAGACGCAACGGAGACGGCGTTGGAGGCCTGAAGGGCCAAAGTTGGTCTGAAGGTTGTTCCCGTCTCAAAGATCTAATAATAGCTGCTTGTGCATGAAGCGAAAAGGTGGGGGGATCCTTGAGTCGAGGATGATGTAACAGCAGCACTGCAATGGCACACGAAGCGGTTGGCGTTGAACGGGTGTCCTTTTCGGCTCCAGATAGGGGGACACTCCATAAAGGGATGGCAGAATGACTTGGGACGAAAGCTGTGCACTCTTCCTGCGTCCCATCGTTTCCTTTTATTCACTCGCTCCGGTGGACGGGCTGCGCACGAAGCGAGGCGAGGAGCGTGATGGCGTTCGTTCGTCGCTGGCCTGGTGCTGCTTTAACGGACTCGATAGGTGCATGACTAACAAATTAGGCTTTAAGGTTATTCCGCTGCCGCTCAACATTCGGCCAATCACACTTGAGAATCGAAGCATCCACCGGCTTTGGAAACCAGGACAAACGAAGCAAACACCAACATTCTCGCTCATTCGCTCATCCGCCTCGCATAGTGAAGACTTTGTTACATCACTACTAGTGAATAACTCCGCAAGCCATACATACACGCATCATCTCCCCGTCCAGCTACCGTCATCCATCGCCTGTCTGTCACAGCTCATCGTCCGTGCTGGGCAGCGTTCCGTCTGGGTTCTTAATTCTCCCATTTTCCAGTCGACTCCAGTCAAAATCTGGAGGGAACGGTGTGCACCCTTCCACCTCTTCCCAGGCCTCCGTCGCAAACTCAAACGTCGCCGCGAGATCTAAATCCATATCCTCCGGCTTGAGTAGCCTGAAATCCTCCGGGAATATGGCTAAGCTTTGCTCCTGTTTTTGTCTTATATTTTCCAGTGTCGATTCCTGCATCAATAGTTAAGTTAGCCTATTGGCTGGTCGCGTGGCACAGCTGGGGTTCTCCATGCTAGCATACATGGCATATTGCTGCTATCTTTGTTTCATCCTGTTGCAATTCTCCCATCATTTTCACAAAGACGCTGTCGTCAGAGATTGTGTCCCATCCGTCTGTGTTTTGTGCTACCCAAGTGCTTTCGTTGTCCGTAGGGATTAGCTTGTACGCCAGCATTTTTCGCCTGGTCCCATCATTCGTATCATCGGACAGGCTACTATAATTGTTCACTCCCCTGTTTTCATCTGTTGTCCATCCGATCTGTCTAGCAGGGTAGTATCGGATCAGCCTATGGCGCTGTATTGCGTCCACCAGATCCGTTAGGTTGCAGGTATGTTCCAGGTACAAGTCAGACGGTAACCATTCACGACCAGGAAGATCAGAAATGACGCGAAACTGTACTCTTTCCGGCATCCGAAACGGACGGCGGGCTTCCTCAAGCCTTGCCAACTTCCCATACGCGTCGGATGCAGCTCCCGTAGTAAGATCATTCACTTCCTGCTGTGAGACTCCTTCCCTTAGCAACCTACGATCAATCTCATCGATTGCTGCGGGAAGAAGTTGTCTGTGTCTTCTGATCATTCTTTTAACATATTCCCTGAAAGCCGTTTCTTTTGCCACCTCTCCCAGCGCCGCGTTGAAATCGAAGTCCCGCATGTCGAATTGGTCAGAGCCATCTTCATAGTCAAAGCCATGGAGCCCTGGCGCTGGCTGAGGGTTGTTGAATAACTCATCTATGGGCCAATAATTCACCCATCCCACGACACCACGATAGAAGCCATCGTACCAAAGCCAGTGGATCATATCATCGACCATTGCGGGTCGGGATTGTGCTGCTTCCATGGGCAAGCTATTGTTGCGCGTGTTTATGTGGTCCATCTTATCCTATAACAATGATAATTGGAGGCCTGCGAAGAACTAGGCTGTTGACAGAGGCCCAGCTTCTTGCATTAAAGAAGCAAAGTGCGAGGAATCAAGAGGAAAATATGGAGCTTTCCTCGCGCAAACACAGACAACGATTGATTGCTCAAGCTGTTGCCTGGCAAGAGCACCAAGCAGGAAGCAGCGAGCTAATGAGGTGCTCATGGAAAAGTTTCACCAGCAGAAAAGCTCTCCATCTAAATGCCAACTAGTTGAGTAGTCTGCGGTACTGACCTCAGATTTTCCATCCATCATGCCTAGCCTAGCACAACGGTGAGTGTATGTTGTTGATGGTGTTGGTCCGGGTCGTGCGTGGAGGCTTTCTACATGCTTTAAGGACTATTGCTTGATAAATCCAACATAGCATAATGAGGTCTCTATATTAATGGCTTAGGATCATGCAAAAGTGTTGGTTTTCATTTAACTTACACATACATAGCACATTCCATTAAATGAATAAAATGCTGAGAAAGTCAAACTCCTCCAGCTAACAGCAGGCAAAGCCAGCAGGGCAAAAAGAAAAGCTAAACAAACCAAAACCTCTATATGTACAAACAATACAGGAAATCAGTTCCCATGACGTACTGACAAAACCCACTGTCCATATACGAATAATGCGAGGACAATGCTAACTCGAATACCTCTCAGATGTGCGCCAGAGTGGAAGATGCGTTCTTTTTTTTTAATCAACCAGCGAAAAAAAAGGGTAAATAATACACGGGGAGGATAATGGCGGTGGCTCGGGTCCGAGATGAATTACATAGGCTCAGTATCGGATCGCCAGCGCAGGCACTCCAAAGGTGAAGGCCGTTTGCGACTGTCATATTGTCGCAACCTGCATCCTGGCGCGGCGGAAGTAGGGGCGAATAGGTCCGGGGAGGGAACCGGTTATCTCTATGAAAAGAACACGCGTCGGGCAACCTAAAAGCGTAGATGTCAGAACAAGCAATGTCGAATCTGATGAAGGATATGGGCGGCCCTACGGTCCAGGCGGCCGCCACACTGGCGACTATTCCTCCCGATATCATCATAGGCCTTAAGCCTCTAGTGCTCTTGAAAAGCATCCCACTCAGTGCGCCAGCGATAATGCTATTCGCCGCATCATGCTTGCCACGGGCATATCCCAACGTCGAATTGATTCCATTGTATGTCATAGCAAGCACGCCCGCAGAGTTGCCCAAGAAAGGGCCACGTCTTGTCACGGAGTTGAGCACGGCGTTCAGCCGCAGCTTGGGAGGCGCACTGGGAGGTGCTTTCCTCAATCCCTCTGTAAGACCCCAAAGACCTCCAATGGACAGAGCTGTGAGATACGTTGTTCCGGTGCCATAACTCAGGTCATCGGACCACCCCCGGGAAGGAAGTGCAGATTGAGAACCAGGGAGTTCATTCAATGTGGAGTCCTCGAGAGTGAGATAGTCTAGTGTTTCGCGATTAAGTCCCGCGAGAGGGTGTAACTCTGAAGGATCAGGAATGGCTGTGCTAGAGAGGAAAGAGGTGACATCGTGAGCGGAAGAAGGGTCGAAGGCAGCCGGAGCCGGGGAAGTAGAAGATTTCCGGCCGGAGAGGGTGTCCCAGATCGACATGATGAGAGTATGGAGGTATTACAAGAAATAACAAATTAAAGAGAAAAAAGGAGACAATTAAATATGTGCGCCTGTTGCGCTTGTTGGATTGACTGCTAAAATGGGCTGTCAAAGGGCGGGTGAATGCTTGAATCAGAACCTCCACCGAGCTGGAGTTTGAATCCTGAGAAGCAAAAAAAGTTGAATCGACGCTGAGTTTGCTCTGTTTGCCCGGATTACTGCGTCTTGATTGGCTGCTGGCCAGGGAAAAACTTCACGTATGGAACTAACTTAAATGGGAATAGCCGCGGATCGGAACCTCACTCTTCAAGCAAAGCGAATTTTTTGACGGGCGGCGGGACGAAGTAGCGATTGGCGTTTGCTCCATTTCTTTTCATCTTTTCTTTTTGCTACCCTACACAATGGGGCCTACGGGGACAGAGGGATCTCACGACCCCGCCAGGGAGTTTTGTCTGGAGTCATATTTTCTTGATAGAGAGGTTTTCGTCGTTCCTGAACAGGTCCTAAAGGACATCACCAAAGGCCCGCTGCGCTCTTTTATATTGCAATCTCGGGATATCCAGTAAGCGCCTTCATAGCAACGGAGTAACTAAGTTATATATTATACATCTGTAGATATTAATATTCCTTCCAGGCAATTATTGCAAGTCTGGAAATGTCTTCTTCATACATTTGCAGCTGCCAACCTGCCCGGGTCGCATAATACAGCCATTTGCAATGCTGTCAGCGCATATCTAGAGTCGGCCTTGAAATCTGACTATGAGGAGCTCCGCCACTTTGTGCTGTCCAAAGAAACCTGGATATCTGTCTTCGAGGACTTCTTGGACCGCTATCAGAATGGCCGACCCAAGCCCATGAAACAGGTCCTTGGCACCCTGATCATGATCCTTTCAAAGTACATGGACGCTGCTACCTCTAGACTGGTGTGCGAGCACATAGCCAGGATTACCGTCCCGACTATTATTCTGTTTGAGCCTCGCTCAAGGTTAAAGGCGTCTCTCGTTTCACTGGAGTCCCTCATCCGAAAAGAGGCCGTCAACGTGGTGGACTGGCTTCATTCGGCGGAAGAGTGGCTATGGGCCAACCATTCAAGCTGGATCCCGCTCCTGGGCGAATATTGTACGGACCTCAAAGTACCTTTAACCCGTCTTGCGGATGAGGAAACCAGGCGGGATATTTCACCAGGGAGTTTACATCTATATGCCGCCCGCATATTATGCCTAGTGCTTCTACTAAATACTCATAACCGGGATATTTCGCTCCCTGCAGGAATGCTATTTTCCCAGTTGTGCTGCCGACTTAAATCCGTGGCGGCCGCCTATGAGTTTCGGTATTACGCAAATGACGACCCCTTTTGGGTTGCACCGTTAAAATATGTGTCTTTAATGAATCTGGACTGTTTAGATCCCATAGCTAACCATGTTCTTTTCCCTCTTTTCAAAACGGAGCCAAAGGACTTCCTGTCCTTCGTAAGCACTCTACCCCTTGATAGCATTCGTTCAAAAACACGCTCTAAAGCTTCGAATGAAGAATATACTCTTCTCTTCGCCATTCTTGAGCGTGGAAAGGAGCTAGGGCTGGTTCATGACAAAGAGGGTGAGTCATAGCTTCAACCGAACGGGACGGCGAATGCTAATGAGCTCTAGATCTCGAAAAACTTAGTCCGGCCGTTGCCAAATCGTCAATTTTGTTGGATTCGAGAGACTACAAGCATTTCTTGGTCCACGCAGATGAGAATATAAGGATCCCTGCCTTATCATTGCTCACAACAGATCCAGCTACTGCAAAGCCATTTTCCCCATTCACATTCCAGATCCTCACAGACACCCTCCCGTACATACACGCAGAAACGGACTCCAACACCCGGAGTCAGCTTCTTAGTATTTTAAGGAGGCTAACTATTAGACTTCGAGGCAGCTCCACCACGATTCAAGCACCCTCTGACGGCAGTCCTGAATTGGAAAATGCCCAACTAAATCAAAAGGTTATTACCACACCGAATGCCAAAACATTTTTATATTGGTATATCGACTTCCTCGAAAATGAGCTTCGCCCCACTGCCTCATATCAAAGACATATTCTAGCTCTCAAAGTTTTCTTGTTGTTGTTGCAGTCCGGAGTCGACAACCGAATTGACCGGGCGCATTTCTCTAAACTAGGCCAGGAACAACAAACTTGGCGCTTCACCATAGAAGTATTCAGACCCGGCCTATTCAGGGCTATTGCAGACTTGCTGCTTGATCCATATGACGATGTTCGAGAGGCATCGATGATGCTTCTTCGCTTATTCCCTGGCGGCCTCCTCCAAACACGTTCGGAAGCTACTGGCCCAAGCCCCTACTCACAGTTAGTGGCCGCTGTCTCAAGAGCTGAAGATATGGCGGGTCATACTAGTAGAGCCGATCACTCTGACACTGTTGGCCGGCTGCACCGTCTTCTATTTGATTTTGCTGGAGTTATTGATATCGACTCAAGTCCGAATAGGACCCCGTATGGTATTGTTGATAACTTGCTTTTGAATTTAGAGCAAAGCATTTCTTGTTCGGTGAAATCATTCCATGCTACACTTCACAATACCCCGCTTCAAGGACATGTCTCCGCCTTAAGGTTGGTTCAGCCATAAAATTTCCCATGCCGGTCAACTGACGTCTGAGTATAGGTATATTGTCGGAACACCCAATTTTCACGCTATCGTGTCTTCTTCTCAGGACTCGGTCTCGGCTTGGTCATCTTTCCTCAAACGGATACTTTCAATTTGCTCCAGAATTTGGTTTGGTGTTCAAGACGTACTCTGTGTTGATTCACCGGAGCGAGAGCATGAGAATCCGGATGAAGACCTAGCGGGCCCCAAAGATATTCTCTCATTCTCATGGCGGGCGTTGCGTGAATCAAGGTACGACTCCCAAATTTGAAGTTCGGTTGGTCAAAAATTCGCTAATAATCCAGTCTATTACTTAACGCTATTTTGATAAATACGACGTTTGCTCCCAGCGGTTCCCAAAACGGAATTGGATACGAGACACTTTCAAAAATAGGTAAACTGAGTTTCGAGCAACTAGCGGAATTGAGACACAGGGGTGCTTTTTCTACCGTCTCTCAGACTTTCGCCTCCTGCTGTTTACGCTGCTTCCAGTCTGATGACGCTGCAACAAGGGCGTTACCGGCTGCATGGTATAAAGTAAGATATGCCGCTTCACTTTTCACAAAACGAGACTAATTGATCAGGATACCGTTGGAATTATCTACGATCAAGCGTCCAGGCTCACCCGAAGATCTGCTGGTCTTCCAGCTATAGTCACCGGAATAGCCACATCTCAGCCAGGGGGGAACCTATTCCGACAAATCATGGAGGAGCTCCAAAATATCTCTCGGACAAGCCCCATGGAGACAACTGATAAGCCCGATTTGGAATTACCCCAAGTCCATGCATTGAACTGCCTGAAAGATATCTTTACAAATACCAACCTCGCCCAAAGTACGGAGCCATATGTTATGCCATCCTTAAATATCTCAGCCAATTGTCTTGGGTCAAATATGTAAGTATGCCCTTATAGGTATGTCTATGTCGCATTTAATTACTAACCTAACTTAGTTGGGCAATTCGTAATTGCGGCTTGATGCTGTTTCGCTCGTTAATAAATCGGATGAGCCGCCCAACCCCAGAATCTCGTCGTGGGATATTTATAATGCCTGGTTCGGATTCTAACCACAGCGTTCCATTTGAGAAGTATCACGGATTAGTGCCACTATTATCCGGCCTTTTAGATACTCCTGTGTCTAATGAGAAGGATCATGAATCCGAAGCATCTAGGGGCTGGGATCTCTCCATACTCACTGAGCGGGTCTTCCCTGCGCTTGAGCTGATCGGAAATAAGGCACCTGCTCGTCCTTCTAGTGATGATGATATCTTAAAAAGGTTAGCCCTATCCCAATTCTCAAATCCCGTTTGGGGAATAAGAGATCATGCGGCGAGGACGTACGTCACTTTGGTGAAAAGGGCAGACCTGCTGCAAACCGCCCAAGAGCTTTCTAGCCCCGAACTACGAACTCAACTACCAAATCAAGTACATGGGTTACTCTTGTGCATAAAATATTTGCTTCAGAAGCTATGGGAGTCTCCTGCTGGTTATTGGTGTGGTATGTTTGGCCCTATGTTCTCGTCGAGAATGCAAATTAACGGGTCTAGGTAACATCAACGATATAATGGGCATAATTGAGAATGTCTTCAGGAGCTTCTATGATTCTAAGCTAGCGCCCTATATAAAAGCCTGTCTTTTTGAAATAGTAGCGAATATTTTGGAGGCGAGCATTGGATGTGGACAGGAAGGTGATTGCCCGACATTCTTCATTCTCAAACTTCAAGAGCTAATACATGCTAGACAAAGTACTGCCTTGTTGCGATTATATCCTCAAAGGTTATCTAACCGAGCAGCTCCTCGGTAAGGCTTTGGAATCCAGTTCAGGATCTTCGATTTCCCGATCGTCATCACTCTTAGTGCGGTTCCTTTCCTTCGATCTTGTCTTTTTGAAAGTATTGAAGGACTCCCCGGAGGAGGTAGCGCAATTCCTGGAAGCTATCTCAGTCGCAGATATAGACGGTGCTCACTGGGTGCTGGATCGACTTCATCGATGCTTCCGTTATTGTGCAGCCCTTCAATTAAATTCGATTAAGCTATATAAATGTGCAATTGAGATAACTCAGTCGTCACTACTAAAAACCGCGGCGATGTCTTACCTTGCAGAATCGCTAGAGAGCTTTTACGAACGGAAAACACAACTCCCCCCCGAACTCCAGTTTCTCAAGCGCTGGGCGAAATCTGTGGACTTCTTTACGGAACAGAGCGGCGCTCCACTCTGGGACCGCGCCAGGTTCAATGCTTCGATCCATCTGGCAGGATGTTTATTTCCCCTCCGAGTTGATTCAACCGTAGCGTTGGAATCTTCTACTAAGTTGAGGTCTGATTTACGGAAGATGGCTCAGACATTGTCGTCCGCCTTGGCGGAGGAAACAGTAAGATTTTCTCTCCTCTTGCCAATAATAATGCTGTCTAACATTGACGTAGGAATTCTCAACGAGGTATTCTGCAATTTGTGCTATGAAGTGCCTTATCCTCGGACTTGAAAGAATGGATGCCTACAGTCCCTATTCAGCTTCTTTCATTGAAATTTACTTTCTTTTATATGATATGTTAAACGACGATGACGAAGAACTACGAGATGCTTCCACTCATATCGCATCAAACTTTTTCTCCGATTTGCTCCCAACTCCGGAATTGCCTCTCACAACAAACGTGACGCTTGCAAGGTTCGTCACCCAGTTTTTCCCTATATCTCACAAAGTCTTCGAAGGTGCTCTCTTCCGTTTTATGGGAAATAGAGGCGATAAAGTCTCATTCACCCCCATTCGAGATCAGCTTAATGAACTTCAAAAGGAGAGTACAGTTTTGTTCCTTGAAGAGAAGCAAAACCTTTATATTGACGAAGTTCGAGAGATTGAAATATGGTCCAGTGTCCTTGCTCAACTAGACCATAGCGGTCCCCCAACAGATCTGGGCCTGAAGTTTGTCTCCTGGGTGTGTGAAGGTTTATCAGAACTACGTGAGGAGCTGCGTAAAAAGCAAGCTAGGGGTATATTGGGATGGATGTCAGGCCCAGATGCCTTAGCCATGAGTATGCGTCTCATCCATGGTGCAAAGGTTCTACTTGCTACGAATGCGTTTGGTTGCCCTGCGTACAAGACTTCTACAATCCATGATACACTTCAGGATATGTTGGAGATTGGTGAAAGTGCTGGAATATATGAGCCTTGGATTGCAGCAGTCGAGAATGCGCTTAATCAAAAAAGCACAAGTTATGGCAGCAGTTTACAAGCCAGCTTCAATGCTGTTAGGACAAGTCTAGTAATACGTTAAAGGATTCCGCAGCTGGGTGTTTCCAGTGTTGTGTTGTTATTTGAGACTCCCTCAGCTTACTTGCAGTATTCGCGTCCACCATAGCAACAAGCATAAAAAGGTTATAACTTCTTGCACACATTTCTACTTATCTCTCTGTACCTCAACATCAAACTTCTTCATGAGCGTATGTTCCAGACCTCTTTATTGTTTCATTCATGCATAATAACATGTTATCAAGACAGGCGTTGATCTTTGAGATAATTGTTGCCTTTCTAGTTAATAATAACGTGTGCCTCTGATTCTGGCAGAGAATATCTCATCTTCCCAGACTACCAGAATCCCTTAGGTTTGTCACTCGAGAGCATATACCTTCTGTTTATATCTAATCATCTTGCAAGTTGGCAGAAATAATGAACCCAAATTATACCATCTTGGTAGTTCTCTTGACTATCCCCATCCTCGCCTTTATGGCCTGGAGAGGAGGCTTCCATATTGTCCGTGTCGTGGCCCATGGTGTCCAAATGCGAAAGCACGAGCAGGAGATTAGGAGATTGGAGGCAGCACGAGTTGAACGTGAAGTACAACTAGCTGCACAAGTGAGAGACTTGACTACTCAAATTGCCAAACACCGTGCCGACCAAGAGGGTCAACAAACAACAGAAGGGACCAGCAACAAATAAGGGACTCAGCTTGCTTTTTTGACGACTACAGAAGGATCTGACTGAAACAGATTTGTCATGTCAATGATGTTGGATGATTTGTTTGTATGGCCTGCAGTTTGAATCCTATCTCGAGCCTATTTCTCAGGACCTGGTGTTGGAAATTTCCCTGATCACCTCACGCGAAGGTTAGTGTTCCAGGGACAAATCAACACTCAGATCTCAATATATTCTTCATCCTTTTATGTTTCCTAGCTTTTATGCCCAAACACATGCGTTGGATCCTAAGAGGCAAACTTCTGCTTCAGTTAAGATAGGTAATCTCTCCATCACTGTCGCCTTGAGACCACATGAACGAGCATTGCGGCCAGCCCACACCTATCCCAGCCTTGAACCATGCGCTATAATCAGTGAATTTTAGCAGGGATTTATTGTCAACAAGCAGATTTCCCCTTTAACCCTCATCTCAGATTCCTCCTCTTTACCATCTAGGGCGGCACTTTTCAAACCAGGCGCGCTCAACAACAAACTGGGACTCCTGGTCCACTGAACAACAAGGAGGTGTCCTAGCAGCCTCACTACTTGTTTTTATGTTCCTTGTTGCGATTGCCTTGTGGATATTCCGCTGCTGGCAGGAGGGGAAAGCAGCAAAACTGTTCGCCTCGACGCAAGAGCCATGATCAAAGACAGTCACGGCGGGGTCACCGAAATTCTAAGTCGAATAATGAATCTAAATCGAAAAGTTATCGGGGCTGGAGTAAGGCAGGAATTACATCTGCGCCAAGAGATGACGGAACAAGAAGGGAGTGCAAGTCGAAACGGCGCCATCGTAGCCATGGAATTGAAAAGAAGAGGGAGCCGAGGAAGAAAGGGGCAACGCAGTCTTCTACACGTCGGTCAATATCTAGGTCACAAAATGTATCAACAAGCAAATCAATTCAATCAGAACGCAAACTGCGGAAGGATAACCCAACACCTCAAGATGTAGGCAAAAGGCCGCCAACAAAACCACTTAATGAGAACACAGCTGCTTCTGTGGGTAGCGACCAGGGTCAAGCAAATCATGCGAGACTGAGTGGAAATACAGGTGATGAAGAATTATCATCATCCCGCGAGCTCATTCTGTTGCAGAACCAGAGATATAAGGCGATGCGGAATCAACAGTCACTTAGTCTAGATTGAATCAATTGAGTTAATACTAATACTCATACTATGAATATCCATCCACGCAGCACCCAAGTATGGACGGGCGCCAGACGAGACATTGGACAATGACATGGTATGCGGAAGGCTGCATGATTCCTCCAGCCGTCATATTTGTAGCCATAAGGCCGGTTTACTTGCTCTCCTTGGGTTACTGAAATAGATTCAACAAATAAAAGTGCAGTGATAATGATTCGGATATCATACTGCTCAGAGGCTAATGTAATGGCAAATCGACCAGCACAAACCCGGAGGGCTTCACTGTCCAGGACACAGAAAGAAGTAGGAAACCGGGCGGCCCAGCAATAGAAATGGCTAGCAAACCGGAAAACACCTGACCCGGGTCACGGATAATAAATTTAGAATAAGAGGCCATATCCGAATCACTGTAAATGTTCCTGCAATAACAAAGACGCAGGATACCAACGAGAGAGAGAGCGTCGCCAGCGAGTATCTTTCCAGATCTCGTAGGATGCGCATCCCATCCTCCGATAAAACTGCTGGCATCCTATCTACCGTTAGTTGCGAATTCTACTGCTACCTCTCCAGAGGATATCTTTTGAATAACCGGAATAAATGTCTGTGCGGAATTGAGGCGCTGGTTTTTGACTCGTCCCCATAGTTCCACCCAACAAAAGGTATGGGATGATACCAGCGCGTCTTCCCTAGCGTCAAGCGAAGATAGCAACCAGTCGTCAACACACATAGTGACATCAACAACATCGAAACATCGTCAGGCACAGTCACCGCAATCGGTACAGCAACAGTGTGCAAGAGACACAAATGCAGGAACGGCTTCCAACGCAACAAGTGTAATCATGCCGACGCCGTTACAACCACAAAAGCCAATGCAAACTACAGCGTCAGCATCAAAGACCAATTCGGAAAGATTTCAAGGGAAAGGTGATGGTGAATTAAACCAATTTCCCAGAACTTTCATTGAAGAGCAACCATACGTTCGAAATTTCCCAGCACGGCGGCTAGGTCATTGGTAGCCACGGTGGCGAAGAACAGCTGAAGCCCTTGAAACTGGAAGAAGGCATGGCAAGGACGCTCATCGAAAAATCCCAGTGCCTTTCAACGAAGCACCCGGTGAAAGGTGAGGTTTTCAATGGGCCGGCGAAGGTCATCCATGGCATGCTAACCCTGTGACGGAGTAGTCAATCCTCAAGGCAACCCGCGGAATTCACCTACGAAGGAATGCATAATAATTTTCAAAGAGCTAGGGAAGCGATGACGGGGATATTTCCCGGGCCGTCGGGTAATCATAAGCGTCTATCGATATGCCGGATGACGAGGAGGCAGACAATCATTCCGCCCAGAAATATCACCCAGGTACGCTAGTTAGAGTGCTCAGAGTCGATGGTCCACTCCCAAGGCTCCAACAATGATATTCCATTGTTTATCCCAAAAGCTTCTGATTCTGTAGAACTGCCCGTTTTCCACGGAACGCCGAATAATGACTAAGTTGCGAGTGGTCAAGGCAAGTATGGTGGAAACCCCGTCCGGTCTGGAGACACAGGGGATCTAACACCGAGTTCGTCGCGAATATCCGGGAGGCTCTTTTCCCAAGAGTGTCGATACCATCACGATAATGCAGTATCATACAGCAGAGGTGTCCCCATTACTGATACGATGGGTGATGGGAGTATGTTTGCATCGATTGATCCCGTAACATCTTCACCTAGGAAGGGCCGGTTGCGTCGATCATCATGGGAGCAAGGTATTGAGAGTATCCCAAATTTTTCTAGCTAGATAGTAATTAGCCAGTATCCATATCTAAATTGTTTTTGAGTTGTGCAGCTGCCATATTGTTGTCTCCAAGGTGAAGAACAGAGTTTGCGTTGGAAAAGTGATGATGAGACAGTGGAAACAGCCGCCGCCGGTTACTTACCTCCATCCACTCTCACCTCCAACTTACTCCTCCAGCTTACTCCTTGCAAAACCACCTGGTTAGACAGATTTTTCAGGCTGTCAACTCCTAATTCCCCATTCCATTCACAATTCGCAAAATATAATCGTGGTCTTGACCAATCCATGAGGCCGGCCCCCCTGCCTAAGTTTGCGATTGATGGCTGAGCGCCTTCAATGATCTCATCACTCACAGCCCACTGATGCCGAGTCGACCCAACAATAGCCATCCTCAATCCCCAAGACTTCAAGCATACAGTGTCCACTGATCCCATCTGATAGCACAATGTGGAATGATGAAGATAATAATCCATATGGCGCATTTGATCGCCATACAGAGCCGGTGAATGTTCCATTCCATGCGCCAGAGATGTCTCCCAGTGAGTTTGCCCGTGCCTAGCTGTTCTGAATCCAAGCTTACATTAGGGTTAATATTATTTGTAGCATACAATGAGCCTGCTTCCCCGCAATCCCCTGCCCATGTTCCAGAGTATACAGTTAGACCACATACACCAAGCGACGACGATGAAGAGCACGAACAGGCAACCCCAGAGAGCTACGCGGGGCACCCAACATCACCAAGCTACTTGCGCAAAACAGGAGTCTATGAGAGTAGAATACAGCAAATTCTCTACGAGAACCCCGAGCTTCCCATTCTAATCACGCATGCGGGCAAAAACCATGAAGGTGGCGGTGGCTTCATTGTGTATACGATACGGACGGGAGTGTGTTTCGGAGACCCTAGGTTCCCCCGGGCCGCGATTCTAACACCTTGGTTATTCTCTAGGATCTTGAAGTCAGACGGCGATATTCCGAATTTAGCTCACTCCGGGCCACCCTCGTAAACCTCCATCCTACGCTCATCGTTCCGCCGATTCCGGAGAAGCATAGTATGGCCGATTACGCCGCGAAACCGACTAAGGCGAAAGAAGATGCATCAATCATTGAATTACGAAAGCGTATGCTAGCCGTGTTCCTAAACCGTTGCAGAAGGATGAAAGAGATCCGAGAAGATGGCGTCTGGTGGCGCTTCTTGGACCCGAATGCAAGCTGGGTGAGTTATCGTAAGTGGGCAGATACATTTTGCATTGCTAACCATGAGGATAGAGCGAAGTTCTTCATTCTCACCCAGCTTCCTCAGTTCCCAAGAATAACCTGAAAGCACCTCCACTCGACCCGGCGAATCCGAAACCCGCGCATAATTGGCTCCCTGTGCCATCTTCGTCGGCCAAGCTGAAGGCCGTCGGCGCTGGCTCGACATCCGAAACTAACGTACCCGGGACCGTCCCGGGGTTCCTCAATCGTTTCCCTCCTTCATCCCGGAATCTTAGCGAGCATGAATTAGATCCATACTTCATGAATTTCGAGGCATCAACGAGAGAACTAGAACTATTACTTCAGGGAAATATAGAAAAGGTCAACCGACGGACGTTAAGCCACTTATCATCACTTGCTACAGATTTGATGGAATTAGGCGCACGATTCAACGGGTTCTCTCTCTCAGAGCCATCCCAGACCGTGGCTGCAGCTATTGAACGCGTTGGGCAAGCAGCAGACAATTCATACATCGAGACAGAGGAGCTCTCTAACGCACTAAATGCGACGTTTGCAGAGCCGATGCGAGAAAGCGCGCAGTTCGCCGGAGTTGTTCGCAGCGTCCTTAGGTATCGTGTGCTGAAGAGAATACAAGAAGAGATGACAAGGGACGAACTGAGCAAGAAAAAGGCACTTCTCGATTCTCTCGAGCGAAGTGAGTTAGAAGCCAAAAGAATCGAACAATACCTAAATAAAACAACTCCACAAGCGACCAAGCCAAAACGATCGCTGTCGGATTCATCTGCCGTGGGCAATGTTGAGCAAGGCGCTGAGGGTGGGAGACCAAGCATGGAAGATACGGCATCCATTGATTCTGACTTCCCAACCACGCACGGCGAGAGTCCACGTCCCTCCGCGTCACAAGGCCTTCCACATCGCGCAGCCGATCAATTGCCTCCCACTCCAAGCCATAAACACTCGATGAGTGGGTCCTTCATGGCTAATAAGATCTTCGGACGTATCAGTCATGCTGTGCATGGGTTTGTCGACGTTGATCCGGAGCGAACGCGACGAGACCAAATTGGAAAAACAAAGGAGAGTCTAATTCAGGTAAGTTGATGATTACAGCAGCTCCTCATCTGGTGATACATGGCTGATTTATTCTGTGAACGAACAGCTGGAGAAAGCGCTTGAAGTATCAGAGCAGGATGTTAAAGATGCAAGTGCTGGAGTGTTAGAGGATCTAAAGCGATTCCAGAAGGAGAAAGAAGATGATTTAAAACGGTACATGGTCAGTAAACCCTCTGCGTTTAGATTGCACTGAAGCTGACAGGACACGCATAGGTGGCCTACGCCCGATGTCACCTTGATTGGGCCCGCAAGAACCTGGAAACATGGACAGAGGCCAAAGATGAAGTTGATAAGATCATTGTTCGTTGAGAGGACTCGCGTCCCGTGGCATTGGCTAGTTATTGTTATGGAGTGTTGGCGCCTGGGTGTGATTCACAGTTTTGCTTGCGTACTTTTTGATGCAAAGCTGTTTAGCCGAAATTTGTAACCAATAATGAATATGGAATACTCCGTACTCCGTACTCCGTACAAATAAAACTGTTCTAGGTCTTCTGGGGCTAGCAATCAAGGTTCTGGCTAAGGTTATCTCCATGCAGGGTTCAGTTTGAACATCTCAGATACATACTATTTGCCAGCCCTATTTGCTTTTTGAAGAAGAAAGGGCATCAAGTGCTGTCAGACCCAGCATGGATGACAGCGTCGATGCTCATGATATGCAAGAACTGCTGGCTGCCAAGACCAGGCGGAGATGAATAGTTAGACGCTGGTCACACTTGTTTGAGGCTGACCACCAAACTTCCGCAGACGGGGCGAAAAAAATTTCGATTGTATGAACTTAGTTCGCCCAGACAACCAAAACCTTCTTTTTCCCACCATCCAGGAAGCTTCTGACCTGTCATTTTTTGCTCTAGTCTTTACTGCAGTAACATGAATATTTAGATGGTGACAGTTTCCTCACCATTCCATCTGTCCCTTTGTTTCAACGGCATCCTGCCCCGGTCTTTGTCTCTCACAAAAGCCCTGTGTGGCGATGGCGAAACTATACCGCTGAGCTACCTTTGTTGTCTATATGCTGGGGCTGAACGGTGTCATATGGATTCCTGGGTAAGCCCGGATAAATTACAGCTCGATCCCGCCATTTGGTCGAGGGCGCTTAACAGCCATTAGTACTATTGGTCAACGAGAACATTTGCAAGTGGCAGCAGCAACAGTGTTTCAACTGGGGCCGGGAGAGAAGAGCAATGCCCTGAACAGCTGGTTTTCCCACGATGATAGAAACCGAGTATGCTCTTTCACAAGGCACATAGCAGCTTCCTCAGAAGGATAGACTCGCTCCCCAACCTCGAGGGCGATTTCGTTGTCGCAATTTAGGACCCTGACACTGCCTTGATAGCTCAAGACAGACATCAACATTGTCGTGGATTGCGCGAAACATGCGTTCGGATCCCCACCCGTCATCCAGTGCAGTCATTTGGTCAGCCTGACTACCACACCGGGATGTGGAGAAACTCGGTATCAAGGCTATCAAAGCTACGCCCAGCAGTAATGGGTGTAGGAAGATTATCGGAGTTGGTTCTCATGTTGGAGGATCGATCATTGATCAAGAACGCGTACCTAAAACGGCCATACCGAGAATACCATCAAGTTACCAGAAAACTCCTCTCTGTTTGTAGATCTTACCAACACCAAACCACCAAATTACCAAGATGGTGTAAATATTACATAATATCCCCGTACTCTTTGTCTTTTTGCTGTGGTTAGAAAAAATGCGTTTTTTCTACCTCCAAACTACTCCGTGCTCCGTAGTTGAATGCGATTGCTTCCAAGTGAGTGCAAATCACGCCCTTCAGCCAACCAAAGCGCACACACATCATCAAAATGCAGCACCGGTCGCTAAACCAACAATGCGATATTCACATTTTTGAAATAGAAGGCTAACTGTTGGCTCCTGTGAAGTCCTGCCGCGCTGATTAGCCGCCCCCTAACATCCACCTACATCGCCTCATCCTTGTTCCAGAGCTGCCCACTCTGTGTGGTCAGCTCACATTCACAACGTCTTCTTCAAAGAGGCGTAAGGTTGCTGCAGAGCTGCGTAAAGCTGGAGGCCGCACGGGTTTTCACTTTCTTCCCTCTGCATCTTCAAGAAAGTCCTCCCACCCTCTGAAACGCCGCGGCCATCACTCTTTGCCTGCTTCGTTGCAACCTACTCCTTCAGCCACCAATACCTCTTCCTCTTCCTCCGTTTCGTCAGCATCTTCGGAATCTCCCCCTGCTTCAAAAACCTACTCCCTTGAAACTTCCAACGGTACACTCCCTCTCAGCAACGCCGGATCCTCTCCCTCCATCTCCGCCCCTTCCAAGCATAAAAAGCGGTCAAAGATGTCCTCAACGGGCGGTGCGAACGGGAAGTCCACCAGCTGCGATCAGCCGATGCAAGACGCTCAAAACGGCCATCCTGACTACCGATCTTCTTCTCCTACATTAAAGCGCCCGGCTGCAGAGATGGGTGGGGACGAACAGAAGGAGAACGGGGATTCTATGGATACAGATCCTCCGAGCAGCAAGAGCATTATCGAAATGCAGATAGACAACTCACACCTGAAAAAGAAGAATGATCGGCCAGACAGGCACGCCCGGGCAGCTTCCGTTGATATGATCGGTCGGGATAACGATACAGGCCCCAAAACCTCATCTGAAGAGGCTACCAGCTCCGGATCGGATAGCGTCTATCCAACCCCATCCAGCATGTCGACCTACACCCACTCAACCTACGAGGAGAGATCCCAGGCGATCTCAAGCCATTCCAACCACTCTTCGCACGCTGTTCCTTCCCTTGACGAACAGGTTGCAACCGTCATGCAAATGGTGATGCAGCCTCCACAAGAAAAACAGCGAGGATATGTGGTCTCTGGGACTTGGTTAAATAGGGTTCTCGCGAGGAGTAGCAAAGGTCCGATGCGGGACAAATCTGACAAAACTGCTGCAGAGGGTGAGATAGGACCAGTGGACAACTCCGATCTTGTCCTGGTCACCGATCCTAGCACGCTATTCAAGGATGAAGCCGGAGAGCCGTTCGTTCCGCTTCGCCCCGGTTTACAAATGGGAGAGGACTTCGAGATCTTCCCTCAAGAAGCATGGGATCTGATTATAAGCTGGTACGGCTTGTCAAAGAATTCCCCGGCGATTGTTCGATACGCACATAACACAAATACCCCCGGAAATACTGAGAACATCCAATACGAGCTGAATCCGCCTGTATTTACAATCCTAAAGTTGCCGAGTCCGACAAACCCTGCTGTGCAACTCTCGACAGATAAAAGTCGGACTCCTGTTAAGACGCTTGCCAGCAGCCACACTCCATTCCAGCAATGGCTAAGAAATGCTAAGAAACTTGCTTCTATCGAGCCCACAACTAAGGTTCGCGTATGGAGGATCCTTGAGGGTTTGGGCACCTCTGGTACCGTTACGCCAGCCGCTTCCCGAAGTGCTTCGCCAGCTCCGGGCTCCACCCTAATTGCCAACGCTGGGGACAGCTTAGTTCTCGACACTAACAAGTTTGCCGCCTTGAGTGAAGGCTCGCAGAGGGAACTTGTTGAACTCAAAGACCAGACTTCGAACGAAAAATATAACGGAAGTGTTACATTGCACCTTGCTGGCCTTAGTGGTGACAATGTTATTGTTCTTGAAGAGCAAATCGGTGGCGCTGGTGGTGGCGAATGGGCATCAGATGCCGCAAAGTATGGGTCAAGCCGACTTGCTGCTCTGACCACCACCACAACCACTACAAAGGTAGCACCCCAGAGCAAGTTCAAATCACCCGCTGTTCCTACTAGTGGACGTGCGTCACCCGTACCATCCGTCGTTACGCGAGGGCGAAAGCGCAAAGATAGCAAAACTCGTGGTGTTACCGGTCTGAGCAATCTCGGAAATACATGCTACATGAATTCGGCTCTGCAATGCGTCCGGAGTGTCGAGGAGCTCACCCAGTATTTCCTGGCGAACGAGTATAAAAAGGACCTCAACCCGAGTAACCCGCTGTCCCACAATGGCGATGTAGCCAGGACCTATGCCAACCTTCTCCATCAAATGTTCGATGAAAACGCACCTGATTCCATTTCTCCCCGTAATTTTAAACTGACAATCGGACGATATGGACCTTCATTTTCCGGCTACGGCCAGCAAGACTCTCAAGAGTTTCTACTTTTCCTCCTTGATGGTCTGCAGGAAGATCTCAATAGGATTCACAAGAAACCATATATCGAGAAACCGGATTCCACGGACGATATGGTCCATGACAAGGCTGCATTGCAGGAATTTGCCGATCGGAACTGGGAAATATACAAAGCGCGAAACGATTCAGTGATTACTGATCTATTTGCCGGCATGTACAAATCCACAGTCGTTTGTCCAGCTTGTGATAAAGTGAGCATCATCTTCGATCCGTTCAGCAACCTGACCCTCCAATTACCCATCGAAAATGTATGGAGTAAATACGTATATTTCTTCCCGGCTCATGGCGAGCCGCTTTTGATTGATGTGGAGATCGATAAAAATGCTAGCATCAAGGCGTTGAAGGAGTATGTGGCGAAAAAGGTCAACAGCGACCCGCGGCGTTTGGTCATGGCGGAAATCTATACCCAAAAAATCTACAAATTGTTTTCGAATACTTCGGCTATCAGCGACTGTTCAATCGGGCAATCGGATAACATTGCCATGTACGAATTAGAAACTATACCGACAAGTTACGATCCAGACAAGGCAAAGAGGCAAAGCTATAGCATGCTTTACACGGGTTTACGCGGTGACGATGCAGACATTGTCTCCTTCGACTCTGAACAGGCGGATCGTATCCTTGTTCCTATTTTTAACCGTGTTGTAAAGACCTCTGTCACGAAATATGCCCGTCAGCGGCCGCTCTTTGGCGTGCCTAGGTTTGCGGTTATCACCCGCGAGGAGGCAATGGATTACGATGCAATACTGCGGAAAGTCTTAGCTCAAGTTAATACTTTAACGACGCGGGATATCCTGACCGAAGATGAAGATGATACAACTATGCGCTCCACCTCTGCGGAAGATTCCGATGCCGTGGTCACGAACGACGATGACGCGAGCTCCAATGACTCGAAGATTAAAATGGGCTCTGTGGAAGGTGAAGACGGATTGGTTGATGTCTCCATGCGTGATGCTACTGACCCTTCTTCGCAGGGAGGTAGTACGAACCCTTCGAACGCACCCGTCGCCAGAGTTCTTCAGCCGAGAAGCTTCATTCCTCCCTCGCTTCGAAACCTATTCGACGTCAAGTTCGTGAAGACCCAGGATCCTGCGGGGATAGCATATTCTTCTATAGACGATTCCAAGGAATTTCTCTCTATGATAGATAGGGTGCGACCGAGAAAGGCGGCTAAACGTGGAGGTCAGCGAATGAAAAATGTTCCGCCTCACCGTTCAAACAACAGCCCTGTCAGCAGCGAAGACGAACTTTCTAGACCGCCTATTTCCGTTCAAGTTCCGCGTAATAAGCTTACTGAAAGTTTGTCGAACTACTCGAGCTCTGAGGAGACAAAGGAGGACAGCGGGTCAGACACTGATTCAGATCCATATCCTACCGCCCGCTCAATACGGAAAGAGAAGGGCCATAAACAAAAAGGAGTGGGTTCAAAGCGCGGCCCTCCATCCAATCTCCCTTATATCCGTCCTGGCGAGGCTATTGTGCTCGACTGGAACGAATCTGCTCATGACGCCCTTTTCGGAGGAGATCCCCGAGATAAGGAATCGCTGCGTGGCATACCGACATGGGAGAATCCCCAAAGGCTCCCAGATCCCGAACTAGCAAGGAAACGTCAACTACGTCAGAGTAAGAAGCGCATGGGCATCTCGTTAGCCGAATGCCTAGACGAATTTGGCAGAGAAGAGATTCTCTCCGAAAATGACGCTTGGTACTGTCCTCGATGCAAAGAGCATCGCCGTGCCAGCAAGAAATTCGAGCTTTGGACGGTGCCAGACATTTTGGTTATGCATCTTAAACGATTCAGTGCCAACCGGGGATTCAGAGATAAATTAGACGTGCTAGTCGATTTCCCTCTTGAACTAGATATGACCGGAAGAGCCCAAGCGCCGAATGACGGCAAGAGCATGATGTACGACTTGATTGCCGTCGATAATCACTATGGTACCCTGGGTGGTGGCCATTACACGGCTTACGCCAAGAGCTTTGCTGATGGTAATTGGTATGAATATAATGGTAAGGCCGTTCCACTTTCATTTCAGCCACACTGTTAGGGTTGCTAACAGTTTTAATTTCCAGATTCCCATACGTCGAGAAAGTCAGATCCCAGCGTTGTTGTGACAAAGGCAGCGTACCTGTTATTCTACCGTCGGCGCTCGGATCACCCTTTAGGCGGGTCGTATCTGGCGCAGGTAACAGAGGCAGCAGGTCAAAAAAACGCAGCAGACTCTGATTCTCCCGAAGACTCTGACGGGAATTCGGGGGAAGGCAAGCGCCTCGACGGCTTCTCCCGCAATGGGTCGTCGAGCGCCTTAGCCGGAGTCGCAGCAGCTCACCAAGCGGGAGATGGTGGTTTGCAGGGCGGAGTCCTCAACAGGAATGATGAAGACGATACGCTGCCTGGGTACCTAGATTCCATGCAAGCTGGAGAAAGTTCTTTGAGACGTGGAGATGACTTGGAAGGCATGGAGATTGATGGGTATGAACGCGAATACGGCCCGGGGCCGTTGTCCTATCTAAGAGATCAAGGTTGGTCATTCGATCGTATTCACGCAGGCTCGTACTATGGTAATAATGATGATTTGGATGATAATTCGAGCATGAAAGCCGTCGGAGGTGATGATACCGATTCCGAAACACAAATACAGCCGCTGGGCAGCTCGGAAGGGCCGGCTCCGCTGTTCTCCGGCAATGATTATGATAACGAGCATGTGAGCATTCTGGGCATGATGGATGTTGACGAGGACGACGAGATGCCCGTGGTAGAACTTTCAGTTCCAGACGAAGAGTCCAGCAGTTGAGTTGCCAGGTCGTCTTTCGTTTATGATGGTCCCCGCCACTGTTGCCGAATGCACAGTCATACGCCTCTCGACAGAGGCACAGAGCACATGGCTTTTGCATCCTGGGATCCAGCCTTTTCTACCTTTCGCTATGTTGAAGACAAAAAGAGATTATATATTTTTTTCTTCAGGAAATATGCTGGCGTTGGGGATGTATCTTTGTTTATTCTACTTGTCACGGCCCTCTCTCCCAAGTGATGTTGTGTCGCTGTTCTTGGGGCCTTGTTGCTTTTCAATACCTCATTAGCATTACCAAGGAAAACAAGAATAGAGTATCATTCTTTTTTTCATCTGATGCTAATCAACCTCATCTGCTCAATAATTTAACAACCCGAAATGTAGCAAATATGGCGATATCTTTGATACCAAAAGAAACTTGTCTCTTCAGTGCAAGTACTCCTCTGACCAATTCGGCTGCTAATGGTGCTTCAATCAAAAGCGACGGCAATAGGGGGAAAAGGCCGAAAAACAAGCACCACCACACTCACGGGCTCCTCTGAAACTACCGAGAACCTGCACGCTGGTATGATTACTCCCAACTTAGAACCACTATTAATTGAAGCTGACATGCACATGGTCCCTAAATAAAGAATTAGCCTAGGTTTGCTTCTGAGAACAGACAAAGTCATCTCACCAGTGGTTCTGGGTGATAGAGCCGCGGTCCTCCATCTTTCGCCACTTGTTCCACGGGGCAACCCTATCGCGGGAAGGATTCCAGATGCGCTGTCCCCAGATGACATACTTGAGTTTCAGGGATCGTCTATTCTTCATAACCCATTCGGCAATGGCACGGCCAAAGTCATCCCTGTCTCGTTTCTACAGAGGACTGTCAGCCCTACCTGGAGCCAAGAGTAGGGAACCGGAAAAAGGGTGACTTACGCCAGCGCGAGAAGTGCACATCAAATCTACAGCCAAACCACAGCAGTGCTCGCTGTTACTTGGACATCTGCATCTGCGATAACAACCAATTTCCCTGATCTTGCCACGCTGGGCGGCCACGATCTTCTTCGCTCCATTGACAGAAGTCCTCTTGCAAGCGCCGACGGACGGGATCCTTGGCTTAGGGAAAGTTCTTCCGCGGCCGGACAGCTCCTTGGGCAAGCAGCACTTGAAGCTAGCAGGTCCAGGGCATTGACCGGACAGGATATTGCCGGAGCTGCACTTGTCGGTGAAGCGGCAGTTACCACCATCGCCACACTTTGTCTTGGTGCAGCATTTGATGTTTTGTGGAGTGCCAGGACAAGCATTGTTGATGAATTCACCACCACCTTTGTTGCAGTCAGAAACCCTGATGCAAACACCCTCAGCACCGTCTTTGCCAGTGCAAGCACTGTTGATTAGGCTGCGGGTTTCCAAAACTGCGCTGTCGTCAAAGATATCATCATACTCGAGGCTGGTATGATCGTCGAGTTCGCCAGGCTCCTGGGCGATGGCCCCGGCGGCAAGGAAAAGGAAAGAAAGAATAGAAGCAAACTTCATTATGGCGGCTGATCGCGAGAGTGGCTCAGCAAAGAGAGGTTGCGCTTGCTGCTTGTCTCATTGACAGGATATAAGCCCACTGCTTGAGGCGACTGGGTCCTTTATATACCCCTATTCCAGCTCGAAAAAAAAAGGAGAAAGCTCGAGCAACTTGATATCGCCAAGCTCGTCATCTAAAGCGTTTTCAGGCCAAGGCATTTCTCAATTCGCCCCAGTAGACACCGAAGGCAGCTTTATTTAGAACCAATTACTTCTATACGATATATTTCCCGAAACTTGCATCGCTGCGGCATATCAACTGGATCTGGCCCCCTTTGCCCAGAGCGCCGAGGACTGAAGACGGATGTTACTCAGGAGGCAGCAGCAACATGGCTCCCGATGGATGAAGACGCAATTCGTGTTTAGGCGTGAAGAGGGAAATGAGGTTGCACGTTCCCGCGAGCGCGAAAGTGCGCATCCGGTCAGCTGGGTAAACTGGTCAGTTCGTTATTGGTTTACTGTTGGGCATTGACCAAGTTAACGGGACCCTGAGGCGCTCCACATGGAGATGAAAGTCGATCTCCCAAGTTCGGGGTACGCGATAGTAAACCTCCAAGCTTCTCGTGGTATTCTGGAAACAGTAATTTTCCGCTTTCGTCTCGAATTTGTTCTACTGAAGGCGTTGGTCATACGTTGAAGTTTGAAGGCCGAAAGTTTTGCAGGGTCCCAAGAACAAGGCTGATCCTTGTCGATCTGCGCGTCGATTCTCGTGCTGCAACGGAGCAGTGGCTGCAGATGTGGTTTTGGCCTGGGCAAACCAATATAAATAGCACCTTCAAGCCACATTTCTTGACTGCACGACAAACATTCGCTCCTGGCTTCCCGTGGTGAGCTGTCTGGAACACAATCTTGGAATCCTGGCCTTGGAATCTGATTGCTTGGATCATCCCGCAGCGGGACATGAAGGTCACGCAGGCCCAGAGCAATTAATCTTGGGAGAACAGGTGATGAACCATCTCAAGCTTATCCTCTTCAATCACCCACATTATTAACCCCCATTGGACTGCTTTGAGTTTTAACAGAGCAGTTATGGCTGCCTTCGAGTTCACGCAGTGTTTCCCTACCCATTGACAACAACATTCAAGTCCCCCGAAAGCGCCACACTACCCTGCCTTCACGAGTCACAGCTTTTTAACTCGTTGATCGAAGCCAAGGCAAACTTGTTTTCACATGTGAACCTCGAATAAGTGTTCTCTGTGGTTGCATCCTTTAAAACGCCGTCCTTTTAAAGCATCTTCGTATACGAGGATAATCCCATTGCAGGTGGACCAGACATTAGCCTTGCATGAATCTTATTGTATCTCATCCTACATGAAGCCAGCTCTCTACGTGTTCGGATAATCTGAAAGGTCAATCAACGCCATGGAAAGAGGGTATTTTGAAGGAGTGTCTGGATACATTCTTAGGATAAAGCTGGATCCGAGAGAAGCCGACTTTACCATCTCAAAGGTATACCAGATTCTCCTCTCGAGCTTTCAAAGCTAACCCGTGGTCATACCCACAATCTGTTAATATTTCTGGGAGGTTCGGTAGGCTTGAAAAGTTCAAAGCCCTAGCTATTCATCATTGTATCCTGAGTCTTTTTCGGAGATAGAACTGCTCTGTCAACCTTCACAGACAATGTCCACTTGTGTATTTCTTTTTTTTTTTTTTTTTTTTTTTTTTTTTTTTTGGTCAACCTACGATGCACAATTCTATGTCATCCGTGATTTTTCTACAAAACTAGGCATTAAATTTAACATTCCCTTGAGTGTTGGATTTTGCCAATTATCACAATAACTTCCATACCATTGATGTGAAATATCCCGCTTTTATAACGGCATAGCTGTATTAGCTGTATCTAGGATCATTCCTCTTCACATTTTCCATGTACTTGAGAAAACTCCACATGCCGTTTATAAATAGAGGCTTCTTGATAGCCTCTGTATCCATGTCTTCATCCATTGCTCAAATCTTACTTGTTAACCCCCTTGGAGATATCTGCTTTAAGGCGTTTCTAGCCGTGCTTTCCTATTATTTGGTATCAACCTGCGCTAAGCTTTGCGGTCACATTGATATCGGTGATTAGCTTGCTTGTTCTGCTTGTTTGGAGCTGGGAGTTAGACATAACCTGCTTAATACAAAGCAACTATGAGCGAGGTGCGTCCCTCATACCAAACATATGCAACATCGCCCATCTACCAACGCACATCAACTCACCCAGCTACGACATCAGACAATGTTACTGATGGAATCATGTTGAAAGAAATCAATCTCAACAGTGGTGCCCCAGAGGCCAGTACCTCAGCGCAGAATATTAGCGATACGAGCGGTTCTTCGACAAGTACTCACACCCACCCAACTCAGTGCCGTCATGTTGCCGCAATGAAGGCGATAATTGCACAGCAATGCTGCAAATGGATGATAATTTGGATTATGGCAGTTCTGGTACTCATTGCGATTGTGTTGGGAGGCCTGGCAGCTGCAAGGTTGATTCCACCGGAAAAGCATCGCTTTAGCATCTGCGAAGCCTGCGGTCATGGCTAGCTATTCTTAAGCTCACCTCAGCTTAAGTGCTTTTATGGACTTTGTTTTTCCTTCTTTTTAGCTTTCAAGTCTCTCACAATCAACGGCTCGGCATTGATAACGGCGTTCCAGCTTCCAACGACTCAGTTGGCACGCTCCTTAAGTTAGTGAAGCACTACTATTGTTATGTGCGTTAGTCAACTATGGAGTAGAATATTTATATATATTTTAGTTCGCAAATAAAATACTGAGAAGAATCCCATCAATGTGCAAACGGTTTACTGCGGTCTTGCTTTCCTGATATCAATGAGAGGGCTCACTTCATAGACATAGCATTTGGCTCCTTCAGTAATGCAATAAACGTCATTGAAATAAGGATTGTTTTACTAAGTTATTGGATTACAAATATTGGCGGATAATGGATTGGATGCTAATAGGCTTGCCGTACACAATCCTCCTATAGCCCAAGGATAGCGTCCAATTCGCCCCAACAGTCCAACCCTTTATTCTCCATACTGCATACTCCATATTTATCTAATCCTATACCGTAATTCCAAAGGAGCTCTTCTGTGTAAACAATGGTTCTATTGTTCGTCTGCGTGCATTCCCAGGCCTCTTTGACCTGTTGACCTATTGAGGAAAGGTGATGCCGAAGGCGCTCAGTCCAACCACATATCAGGGTGAGTGTCACATTCAGTGTGCTTTGAATACAGTGTACTAATTTGTTCCAATCTTCTGCTTTGGTTTTACCAACCAATGGAGCTTCGATGCGACCGAATACTGCAAAGACGCAACGACCTGTTAGCACCCTCAGAGGAAATTCAGCTTGCATTTATTCAGCCCCTGCAGGTTTGTGAGACTGTTCAACCATATGCAACTACCTAGACAAGTTCTGAGGGGAAGTAGGAACTCAAGTTCCAGATGACCTTATTCTTGTCCATGAGTTCAAAGATCATTATTCCCTTCAGGCGAGGAAGGAGATGACAGTAGATGGTGAGCCAGAAGTCTAATATGTCGAAATCTTTTGTCCAAGTACTCACTGTCCTAGACTTGAATACCAAAATCACAGATTTCTTGAGGATGACAGCGGAATGTTTAACCAAGGAAGAATGGCTGTGGCAGTACCCAATGTCGACAGAAACCGAGTGAACAGGTTCAGCCCATAGATGCCCAGCAGGTAGATGAGCAGGCGTGCCACGATACCACAGCTGCAGCCTTTCTCACCTATTCTGAAAGACCTGTAGGAGAAAGATAGCAGCAAGAGAGGCTGCTTATCGAGATTTCTTGAATTATTAAGGTTATCGATATCCAACCCAGATTTCTCCCCTAATTGTCTACATGATCTATCTACAAGTGGGGTCAAAAATCTCGACTGGATGTCTGAACAGGTGACGATGGTGCCGATTGCAAATTCGGCAAACTTATACGGTTGAAATAGTTTACGATAAGTTTTCGGAGATTCACTGTCAAGCCACGGTGGAATTGGGAATGGATTCAAGCTTGTCGAAAAGTGACACCTCGCATCTCACGGTTTTACTGTCCACGTTGCTCCAATTGCGTACTGCCTCAGTGTTTTCCGCAGACATGCCCACCATGTGTACGTGTATAGCACCGGATATTTCACGTCTGATGACCACACACTCCCATCAGGCCTATGCAATTGGAAACGGTGGAATTGTCTCCTGTATCAGAGTCACCAAAGATTGCCGAAATGTAACATACCAGAACTGACTTTGCATAGTATTCACGCCATTAATTTGTAACTTTGTTAACAAGATACTTGGTCCTGGCCTCTAGAAAGAAGGATTCAGTAAAAGAACATTAACAATATACTAGATTAAAAAAAAATGCATTGCAGAAATTTTTGCAAGCCTCCTAGATGCAGTGGTATCCAAAATTGATGTATGAGTAGAAAACATCAAATCCTAAAATTAATGATGATATGTCCCCAATTATACAAACCCATAACACCATCATCCCCTGGCACAAAACGCCCGCAGAACAATCAAATATTAATTATGGAAAATTCTGCCACATTTCTGTCGGGAAATCTTCCGAAAACGAACGGTTTGTCTCCTCCGACTTGGCCTTGAGATAAATTTTCGAAAGTGGGACGAAGACCGTAGTTACCGGGGAGTACATTGTAGTCGTTATATCCGGCTCCCCGATTTTGTGGCTTTGCCGCGGCATAAGTGGTGTAGTAATTATCACCACGTAAGAGATCGTTGATGTCGTCTCCGTATCACCGGTCCTGGATGGCGGTAGGGTCTGGGTTACCAAGAGTGTGGACGAAATTGTTTTCGTAATGGAGATCGTGTACATGGGTATAGATGGGGGCATAAATGTAGACGAAGGAGTAAATGACAGCGCGGGTGTGGGCGTGGTCGTGGGGGCAGGCGTAGGCGTAGGCGTAGGCGCGGATGTAGATGTGGGCTCCGACGATGAAGCGGGGGTTTCTGCTATAGAGGCTATCCCTGACCGAGAGTTGTGTTCAGTTCTAATGTCCTTTGTCATGGTAGAAGGTGGAGAAGACGAAGTCGTAGATACCAATACTCCACCGTTGGTTGCAGAACGATTAAAAACACCTGTTGCCATGAGAACGACGATTATTAAGATTATAATCACCATGATGCTCACGACGACGAATACTATTTTGAAAACCCGAAAATCTCGCTGACATTTCTCGCATATACATTCCGAGCTATTGCTGTCGGAATCGTCATGACTGGGGTTCCGTTTCGCGACTCTTGCCGTGTCTGTTGCAGGTTGCTCGGGCCCTTCAGTTATTTCTGTCTCTCTTCCCTCTCCACTAGGGGAGTCAAATCGTCTCATTAATCCTCCTAAAGAGGTTACCGAGGAGATCCTCTGGGTTGCTCTGCGCATTGCCGGGCCGATCCAGCTGCCAAATTTGTTTGAATCACTTCTGCCGTTTCCGGTAACAATGACGTGCTCGTCGTTGTAGCCTATGGGCCGGGAATATATAGAGGAGGTCGGTCGAGGATCTGTAGCTTCAAAAATGGGGTCTGGAGAAGCGTGTGTCGGCTGTATATTTATCATGTTGTTTCCTGAACAGCAGTTTGAGCCGACAAACTTTGTTGGAGTTTGCTCCATCTCAGTATGTTCAATAATTGACTCCGCGTGGTCAACCCAAAACAGATTATTGGAAGTCTGAAATAATTTTCGAGCAGGAGCAAGATGTAGGATAAGATAATTTGTTATATGCCACAATCAAGAGATGTGGCCAGAAAGAGGGGTATATTGCTTTCTTAGTTGCAGTGGCAATTCAATAAGTATAAATAACAAATATTCCTGTCTGTTGGTGCCATGAAAAGTACTGAACACGATAAATGCTGTGGCACAGCAATAAAAATGCATGTCACTGTATGCTGTGCATGAAATCTTCCCAAACATTTCACTGTCACTTCACAGTGATGATCATAGAGTTGCACTTTTCTGGCGCTGGGTATTGCATTGTTGACTTAAGCTTTGACTGTCAGCCGCTTGGCGTAGTGCGGAGCAAAGGACAAAGAGGGCTATAGCATTCAATAAAAGACATCTCTGAGTGAATCGCAGATTCCTCATCTATAACAAAAAGATTTCTCTGCAAGTGTCTGTTATTTTTGAGCAATGCGCTCAAAAGATAAGCAAAATTCTCTAGGATTGTGACAATTGATCAAATCCTCATCAAAGCAGCGATACCCTGTAAAGGCAGGATAATTATGGGAATCACAAACGCAGTGAGAACATCGAGCCTCGTCAGGACGCCATGGAGGATGGATCCAAAATGTAGTTATATGTAAACATGGCAAGGGCGAAGCAGAGAAGCCATGAGCAGTTTCGAGGAATGGTTTCAACACCAACTCGGAGGACTAAGCTACTTATCTGTTGGAACTTAAGCCGGGAGGGATTCCGCGATCTGAGAAAAGATATCTCTGGGAAAGACGATGTTGAACCTGTTGCTGGCATTCTTGGGGAAAGTTTTCTTTGTTCCACTTGAGTTCGTGAAACAAAAATTTCGCGGTCTGCATAAATATCTTCCATGGAGCCACTGGGCAGGTCGCATGGTTCGTTTCAACAGTACGGAGTAGAGAGGATATAATTGTATACCTTCTGGTGCGTCATATTTCTTTTGCAGCACGGTGCAAGGATTTCTTTGTTGGTCAGGACAGCTGAGGAGCAGTGTTATTCATATCCATGACGGCTGTCAGAGAACCTCAATGTCAAGAAAATTCACTTCCGTACTCCGTAAAAAATTTAGTTTCCATCCCGGTAGCAACGAGTTCCCTGACTAACTTCACATGTATTAATAGATCAAAGGGCGAGAGGGCGGCTTCGCGTTAGGAGCAGCTGCCTACTTCAATAACCAGCTCAGAGCATCCTGTGGGTACTATTTGTCCGACAAGCGCGGCTGGATGATCGTTTTCCCTCAAGAGTGGTCGCCGAGTCTTGTGAATACTTCGCGGTAGGCACCAACTATACCAGAAAGCTATAGCTTCAAAGCAGTCAGCTAGATTTCAGATCAGATGAAGAGTGTATTATTTAAAAGCAGCAGGACGCAGCAAGTCAAGAAGCAATGTCCTGCCAGTAAATTCTGGAAGGGTTCATGTCGGCATGCAGTCCTGAGAAGTTGAGCTGAAGGTCATTCCCGTGACCAGGTTATTTTAGCGTCATACAACCATCAACCAACTTGTATAAACAACACGATCATTCCATTTTCAACTGTTTATACGCAGCACACAGAGTGAGAACCCCAGCAACCAGCAGCCATCACCGGACACATCAGATGAGACACTTTTCCACAGGGCTGAACGATCCAATGGGTTCCAGAATTCCGCCCTTGGTTCTGTTCAACAGACATCATCAGAAACCCCCTCAGGGGGTGAAAGCCTATTAACCATCCTCTTCTACATTAACTAAATAAACTTGGCGAGAACAACAAGCAAAATGCCGTTCATCTTGTTCTTGAAGCTCACATAAAAGAATAAGAAAGCCCAGCACAAAAATATTCATGCGTTTTCTTGCTTTCAGTGCACACTTGACCTTTTACATCCCTAGGAGCTTCCAATAACTATGACCTGACAACACAGCCTAGTATCTTACTCCGACCGCCGCTTAGGCCTAGACATACTTCAGGAGGCCGAAGAGGATTGCCGGATGCAAACCCATGCCTCTGCATGTCCCCGGCTATTCAATAGCTTGGAATCATCGTGCAGATAGGTTTCATCGTATTTGTGCAATCTGCTTTGGCAAGCCATCGTCTGAATTTGCTTCCAAAGACATTAATCTCAAACGTATGTGACCACGTGTTGAAATAGAACCCTTTAAACTTTGGCTGCGATGCTACCCGGTGCACAAAGAGCAGCAAAGAAGACTGTTCACTTTTCTCTCTCTCCTTTTTTTTTTTTTTTTTGTGTGGATACATCCCACCCATGCTAACTACACGGCTTGGCTTGTACAACATCTTTGGGATGACAGAGCCCACTGGGAGTGTCCTATGATTGTTGATCAGAGAGAGAGTTCAAAAGGTCGTGGAAGGCGTGTCTCATAGCCAGGTGGTCAGTGAGACGGCATGGAACTCCGGTCCCAATGGACTTGGCGCCGACAGCGGTCCAATACCCGTAGAACCTCAATCACCAATTAGAGAGCTAAGAGGCTGCGTTCATCGGACTGTCTGCATGCATAATACCTGTTCCCAACTTTTGTCTATTTCCAACTGAGATACTATACAAGACCAAAACTTACTTGGAGTCCCTACCCCGAACAAGTATCCCATCAAGAGCCACCTACCTCCTCTGCCAATCCTTTCAACCTCAACCACCCCTCTGAGCCCTCCCAAATCTCCTTCCCCTTGCCCAAGATGCCTCTGACCGCACTTCTAGCCTTGAATCTCCAATCCTTCGCCACCATCTCACCGGTCTCTTCTCCACCATCCTCAGCTTCTTTATCCATCCCACCCAGCGCCGCATATCCTTGCTTAACTAGAGTCTCCGTTGAGCGCACCATGTCCATCCACTTCTTCTCATCGCCCATCTGAAACGCCGCACTCGTACATGATGCTACCATCGCACGCCATGCTTTCTCATGTGCCGCGAGTGCGCGAGACGGTCTTCCGCGCCATTTTTCCAATTTCGCGACCAGGAGCCATAGCTCAGAGGAGTGAGTGATTAAAGGGACCACGGAGTCATCGATGAGAGAGTAAATGAGAGCAGGGAAGGTTCCGGGACGAGGCTTTTTCTTATTCCCCGACGACGACGACGCAATGGCGGAGTCTGGGTCGTCAAAATTATAGTCTGCTGTGAGCGTATTGATAAGGGCTGTGAGGATGGGGACATCAATACACTTTTCGCCAGCTTTAGAGCCACGGAGTTCGATGATTCGTTTCTGTGCGTAAATTACGTCCCGGAAGGGTGTCTGTGGTGGTGGGATTGAAGCACCAACGGTGAGGATATTTTCCCAGATACGGTAGTCAGTGCCTTTAAAGCGAGCAGCGCGATGGAGGGCTGCGAGGGCGTCTCGTTTTGGTTTGTATTCATCTATAATGGACTCCGTTTCTGGCTCTCCCTCCTCATCCGCCGCCTTTGGGGCTGGTTTTGCGGGTCCTGGAGGCGGAATATTCATCAGTGCGGCAGCAAGGTTGCTCCATGCCTCAGCATCCGATTCTTCAAGTTGGACCGTCCTTGTGAACGACGCCACCGCATCCCGCCACTTCTCTAATTCAAGTTGAATGCAGCCGAGAGAGAACCATGCCGCGTGGTTCAATCGACTGATCTTCAAGCTGAGCTTGTATGCTTCTTCTGCTTTTTCATATTTTGGTGGTTTCTGGCCAAGGTAATATCGCGCCAACGCCCGTTGGGCACGGGCATATCTCTGCTTTGACACCGCCCATGCCCGTTCGAACATGGTATAGTCTTTATTGACATCACCCAAGATGCAGAATAATCTCGGCGCATCCACTGGTAATGGAGAGCGTTCCGGCCCTTCAAACCTCTCATCTTCGTCATTCTCGCCACCGGGAGTTGACGGCTCAAAGAGCTGTCTCCTAACAATAAGCTTCGCCTTATCCTCTCTATCGGTGGCTGCATAGCATAGTGCTGCTTCCGCCCACATTTGTAATCGTTCATAGATGTCCAGAGCGGTTCTTAAACCTCCCAGGTTGACCCACCTGGCTGCTAGTTCCGCTTCCAGATCCCATCTCGTCACGAAACTAAGAACCCAGATATACTCTAAGCGTTCACTTGCAGGAGCTGATTCGGAAGCGTCTGGCCTTGGAAGGAAGGTATGGGCCTGCTCTTCCTCTGTGGTAATAGAATCACTTGCGGTATCGGCGATGACTTGATCGACGAGAGCTTGTAACTGGAGAACTCCACGTTCCACAGTACGGGATCTATAACCTTCAATCCTGCTTCTAACGAGCAAGGCCTGAGAGTAGACTTGCCAGTTGGAACTTCCACCGTCAAGTACACGAGTAGCGTACGGCAGAGTTTCTTCTCTGGTCAAACCATCTTCTGGGTTGGTATTTGTGATAGCTGAAGCAAGAGCAAGGAGGACGATAGAATCAAGGGGGTCCAATTTCGGTTGTTCAGATGGATCCAGTTCCGCCAGGGACTGCGGTAATGCAGATTCTTCCTGGACCGTCGTAGCATTCTCCCCAGACTTCTGATCTCCATCATCTCGTTTAAACGAGATGGCTTCTAAAAGGGTATCATCATTCAAATCCAGATTCTTCGGCCCTGAGGGCGCCACACTACTTCCAGGTTTTACTTCCCTGGACGTTGCACCGGTATCCAGAGACCTGCTCTTCGCTAACACCACCAATTGACTTATATCCCGGTCCTGAAATTTTGTCCTCTTCCCCAACCTCCCCGTCAGCGCAAATTCAAAGCCATTTTCTCGCGCTGCATGCTCCAAATCCGCTCTTGCTTGCGAGTCAAGGCCATGATGCGTATGTATTGCAGCTCGTTCCAAAAGGTACCTCATTTTCTGCTCTGCGGTAGTAACTGAAGATTCGCCAAAAATACGCTTAGCGATAGCATCTAAATCCTCGTAGATGACAATCTGCAAAGTATCCGTATTCTCAGATAGCATCTTCTGATGCAGAAAATTTACCCTCATCCTAGCTGTCAACGCCGTCACCGGCACTTCCTGCCCACTTTCTCGCACCTCAAACAGCTTCTCACTCGTAAAAATAGCCTTTGCAACACAGAATAGCTCCACGTTTGGTGTGAGTTTATACGCCGCCTCACCATCCACAGATAATCCTCGAATCATGACATCCCGAAGTCTGCGCAGCACGCTCCGCACCTCGGCACCCTGCTCACCACTCGTCAATCCCGACGGAAGCACAACATCGCCAGGACGAAACGACAACGGCGGGCCGGTAACATTAGACTGCAAAAACGCCAGCAGCGAGGCATATCCGACATGCACCAACCTCGAGCGCACGATATCCGCACTCTCAGCCTCTCCGGAAAGAAGCGCATGCACATTCCTCCCAACAAAGTCTGTAAAAGAGACGCTTCCATTTCTCACATCGGCAAGCAGTGATGCATCGCCGAGACCCTCATGTCCAAATATCCTCTGCGCCACCGGTGATCTCAGAGTACCCAGACATTCTTGCTCAGTCAGGCGCAAAGAATCGTACCCCGATGGCTGCGTGGACGAGGGGCAAAAAGCATAGAGGGTATCAAATGAGGGTGGAAGAGAATTCTCTGACGGAGACGGCATTGTGAATCAGGCTACTTATGTATCCGGAACTTCCTATCCCATCCCATGCAATATAGATCAGAAAACCTACTCACGTGCGGGCAGCAGTCTCCTGTCCGTCTCTTCGTGCAAAACCCCACGCTGCGATAAGACAAAAATATCGGACAGCCCCTCACTCACGTGACCCATACTAGGTAGCCCACGCATCTCTTAACTAATTAACTTAAAAAATAACTAACTATTTAACTAGTTAACTAACTAATTATTATATTTAGGTAATTCTTATAATTTACAAAGTTTATTTTATCTGTATCATAGTACGGAGTACCTTCTTCATTTTATAATGATCAGACATAAACTTGTTAAGATATAAGAGAGCAAAAAGTTGAGATTTGTATGTATATTTTGGTATCTCGCTCGGGGGGGGTTTAGATTACGTTAATTACTTGAGCGGCTTTGCTGCTGGCTGGTTGAACATTGAAGCAATGTGCAGGATTACAGAAGACAAGTCCACCTCCTATGATTGAAAGTGCTTTTCGATATCCGTCCCTCCTTTTTATGATGCTTTCATCTTTTTATGACCGTGTGGGCATTGCTTCAAGTGTATGGCTAGAGGTGAAATAGAAATAATAATCCTTTTAAGAGAACCAAGACAGAAATCTAATTTTGGTCTATCCGTAGGAATTAACATGAACATGACAGGCGAACTGGTATTAACCTTGGAAATCAATAAGCCTTTTCCATCCAACGCCAAAATATTGCAAAGGAAAGTCGTAAACATCGCAACATGGAAAACAGAAGACGTTCAAAATGACCTCCAGAAAGACAACTGTCTAGTGTGGGTTATCTATCCGAAAAGAAATGCAAAAAATGGAAAATGGGCCAGTAAACCCAAGGGAAAGAAAACCGAATCATTATCAAAGGAAAAGAAAAAGCTGTCGACAAAGACAATTAAAAATCATCCTCATCGGAGAAAACTTCCTCGCCACGCTTGCGTCTATAGGCATAAACAGTTAGTCTAATCTGTCGAATAGGTAGATGGGGGGGAGAGAAAAGGATATGAGACTTACCGAGCCATTCTCTCCTTCTTCTTCTTACGGAGCTCAGAAGAAGTGAGCTTCTTCTTCTTGCCACCACCCACGATCTTGTTGCCCATGGCGTCGAACTTCTCCTCGTCGTCGTCTTTCTCCGTGAGACGAGGACCAGACCCCTGACCTTGCACCCAGTTGTGACCGGATGGGGTCATCTTTCCGTCCAATACCGCCCAGACCTCGCTGGTGAGGTTCTCTGTGAACTCCTTGGAGTGGGTGATGATGATCACACCACCCTCGAAGCTCTTGAGAGCCTTTGACAGGGCACCAAGGGAGTCACGGTCCAGGTAGTTGGTCGGCTCGTCAAGGACGATCAAGTGAGGACGCTGCCAAGAGCAGGCAGCAAGGACGACCTTGACACGCTGACCGCCGGACAAACCGCGCATGCGGGAGTGAGAAACCAGCTCAGCATCGAGACCGAAATTGGCACAGTGAGCCTCGATTTCCTTGCGGATAAGGGGACGGAACTGACCGCTGGCGAGGGCTTCCTTCTGATCGACTTCAGCCACCATCTTGGCGTGGGTAGCGAGAAGTTCCGTGCGTGGAATCCAGGCGTTGTCAGCGGTCATCATTGGGGTCCATTTCTCATTCTTCTGGCCAATGTTCTCGCCGAGGGTGAAAGAACATTCGTACTCGTACGAGTTCTTGAACTTGCGGCGCGCGTGGATACCGATGATGCGACGAGAAGAGCCTTCGATCTTGTAGATCTTGTCCATGGCCTTCTCGTCCTCTTCCGTGACGATCTTGTTGGCTCGGTCCATGGTTTCACGGTCCTCACCAGTCTGGAAACGCCATTGGATGTATTCGGAGGGGGTCTTGTCCAAATGGTTATCGATATGCGCGAACGCGTGCTGCTTGATGTACGCGATACGAATGTTCTCATGCTGGTAAATGTCACCAGAGGTTGGGATGAGTTCACCAGTCAAGATATTGACCAGGGTGGATTTACCGGCACCGTTGGGACCGATGACGGCAATCCGGGAACCGAGAGAGCACTGGAAGGTGATGTCCGTGAGTTGGGGCTTGGACGTTCCGGGGTATTGGAACGACATGTTTGTCACACGGACGATGGCTTTGGCCTTTGTCTTGACACCTTCGAGGAAGCCGGGCTCGGGGAACTTGAACTCCATCTCGGAGGCATCGAGATCGAAGTAAGATCGGGCAGAGGGGAGCTTCTTGACGAATTCGGTGAGGTTACCGCGGTAGCGGCGGAGCTTGAAGCGCTCGTAGTGGATGACGTGCTGGATGACGTTGTTCAGGAATCCACTGTCGTGAGAGACGATGATGGACGTGCAAGGCGAGTTGATGAGGTACTGTTCGAGCCAGGCAACGTTCTTCACGTCGAGATGGTTGGTGGGTTCGTCGAGGAGCAGGATGTCAGGGCTCTCGAACACAGCACGGGCAAGAGCGAGCTTCATCTTCCAACCGCCGGAAAGAGAAGTGATGGGGTTCTCGAATTGCTCTTGGAGGAAACCGAACTCGAGCAGCTTGGCCTCGATCTCTTCGCGAGGGGTAGTGATGCCGACGTCGGCAAGCTTCTTCTGAGTCCAGCCAATGACGGTCTGCTCGGTGTCGGCGGCATCGAGGTCGTGCTCGACGAACACAGTCTTCACTTCATCCTTCTTGGGGAAACCCTCAACCTGTTCGTTGTTGATGGCGCGCATGAGAGTGGATTTTCCGGAACCGTTGGGGCCCAGAAGACCGTAGCGCTGGCCGCGCTTGAGGCGGAGGTGGGTTTGGTTAAGGAGGATCTTGGCACCGTAGGCCAAGTTGAATGTGCAGTTGCAGAGGTCTTCGCCCTCCTCTTCGTCTTCCTCAACCTCGACCTCCTCGGCGGCACCGGGAGAGGCACGCTTGCGGAGAGTCTCGGCGATCGGCTTGGCAGAATCCTCACCGACGATGGCACCGAGGTAGGCAAGGGTGTTCTCAGTCCAGCTGGCGACATCAGAAACCTTCTCGTCAATGAGCTGACCAGCGATGGCAGCAATGTATTCGATAGTAGCTTGGAACTTGGGGATAGAGGCCTTGTGCTGAGGCTCGAGGATCTCCTTCAAGATAGCGGAGACGGTGGCGATATCACCGGCAGTAGAAACCTCGGGGATCTTGCCATCCTTGACATCACCAACACGGATCAAGGTGTCGAGAGCCTGCTTGGTCTTTCCACGAGCCTCGGGATCGGCAAGGGTATCGAAGTTCTTGTTGAGAGCGGGCATGAGCTTGGGCAAGAAAGCAGCGACGATCTGGGGATCCTCGACGAGCTTGCACATGTTGTCGACAATGACGGCGGATTTACGCTTGATGGCAGTCTCACGCTCAGCGAGACCACGATCGAGCAGAGGAACCATGATAGCAAGAGTGGGCTCATGCACGTCAGTGACGAAAGTAGTGGCACCCAACAGGTGAACGGTCTCTGGGACGTTCTCTGGCTTGGAGATACACTTGATGAGCTCGGGAATGAATCGCTCGATATCTTTGTTGACGATAAGGCCGCAGACCTTCTCCATCGTGCCGTAAGCCGCCTTCTTAACTTCGGGCTTGGTATCCCACATCGACTCGGAGACGACTGGGATCAAGTCTGGCACACGGTAGGAGAGCTGAACGGGGGCAGTCTCGACGAGAGACTCGATGCACTGAAGGGCGGTGATCTTCTCAGCCCACTTGAGAGCGTTCTGAAGAGAGTTGATGATGGCAGGAAGAGCAGCCTTGACGGCGTTGGGGTTGATGGACTTGACGATGGCGATGGCAGCGCTCTGGGCAAGGTTCTTGACAGATGTCATCTTGTCGCTGACGGCCACCAAGGTAGGACCAAGGAGAGAGAGGAGGTATGGCTCGACAGCGGGAGAAACTGTGGAGTGGTTGGCGATGGCCAAGATGGCATCGAGGGCCTTTTCGCGGGCAGTAGCATCTTTCTTGTTGGCCAGCTGCTTTTTGAGGGACTCGACAGCCCTACGATGAAGATGGTCAGGACCGGCTGGAAAGACGGGGGACCCAAAAAGAAAGAAAAGCAAACAAATTACTTACTTGACTGGAAGAGCCTGTTCATCTGTAGGGCCGTTCAAAAGAGAGGCGATATTGTTAGCCGCAGCTCTGGTCTCAGCCTCGTTCTTTGAGACGGAGAGAGACTTGAGGAGTTCCTCGAGGACGGTGACCGACTGGGCGGATTCGTTGACGGAATCGACAGCAGGCATTTTTGAAAGAAGTCGAAAACTTTTTTTTGAAAGAAATAAAAGGGATATTAGATTAAATAAAAGAAAAAAAAAGGGCTGGGTATCTTTTTCTCTGATCGCAAGGAAAACTTTTTTCTTCTCTCTTCAGAGCAACTCGCGTCGCCGAAGTGATAGCGAAGAAAGAAAAAGCCGGACTTCTATGGTTCTCTAGATCTCTATTCCTGTGTTTTGCAAAGGAAATGCAGAAGAAGAATCTATAAGAGATAGGAAAAGGAGAACAAGAAAGAGAGAGTGGAAAAGACAGAGTGGAGATGAAGAGAGAAGAGAGGAAGAAAGAAAAACTCTGAAGGTGGAGTGCGCAAAGGGATTTTATATGGCGGAGAGCACTCAACCAAGCGATTCCAATTTTTCTTTTTTTTTTTTTTTTTTGTGCCAAAAAAAAAAAATCAAAAATTCAGAATTTTTGGCCGCCAGGGTGGGTCCGCCGCCAGCGATAGCTGGTTATCAGTGGGCACTAGACCAAAGTCGGTTTGGCGCACCGGCAACAAGGGGCCTAATCGGGGCCCGCTCATTGGCCACTTCACAATTACATCAGCACGCGGTAATTTCCAGACGCTGAGTCAGGCAGATGGCGGGCCGCTGATTGGGCCAGCGCAGTGCCTCGCCAGTGGTGACGTGAACGACCTGTAACGGTAATTACCTGCTTCAAGGGGCTTGTTGGGAGGGAAAGAGCCAGCTCTCACTCAACCAGGACACGATCGCACTGTCCCTTGCCTGCACGCGTCGAGCTCGGAAATTTTGACTGGCCGCCGGAGGGGAAGGAACATTCTGCGCAAGTCCCGGTACAAGGCAGCCAGGTACCGCTCGACTCGCTTGGAGCCGTGGGAAGCAGCGCCTTCGTTCCCATCTTACCTGGTCGAACCGCTGACGAAACCTTCTCGATTCGCCCCCCGGACCGGCTCCAGCCCCAACCTTCCGAGAAAATTCCCCCTCCTCCCCAATAATTTTTTTTTTTTTTTTTTTTTTTTCCTCCTCCGCCGTTCTCTGAGGCGAGGTACGCCGCTGTTACGTACTAGTACCCAAAAAGATACTGCTTGCATGGGACCCTGCCCCGTAGATCCTTGCAATAGGGCTGCCCTCAGCCCCGGAGAGATTGGTACATACGGTACAGTACATTGCTCCTGTCGTATGTCCCGTCAATCGCGGCCCAGGGGCTGCCAAACATGTGAAGCCCGGTTTCAGCCTCCTGCGCTCGCCGTTTGTGAGCAAATCAGGCACTCGTCCACAGGACAGGCCCAACTGTGGCATCTCCGTTCTAGACTCAGTCCTGGCTTAAATTGTTGACAGACTTCCCATACATATGTAACCCATAAATATGGCCCTGCGTTGTCGCTGATCTGGTGTGGCATTTCCTTATCCCCCGGAATTTTTTATCACTTATCTTTGTTATCATTTTGTCTTTCATGCATGCAGATCCCCCTTCCCCCTCCCTCCCCCAGTCAAAAAGCAAGCCCAATCTTCTTTCACCGCCCTGGTCCGCCTGCAGAAAGATAACAAACATCATCATCATCATCATCATCTTTTTGTCCAGGATCCAGGGAACTCTGTTTCCATGCGCTAGCGTCCGCGAACACATCAGTTCTATGGACTCCAGCGCGGTCGCTTGAGGGTGGCTTCATCATCCTTCACATAACCACCTGGATTATTTTTCATACCAAAGCTGTCAGGATTACATTTGCGATGAGGCCATCTTGATCTTAAACCCAGAGACAGTGGCTGAGCTGATCATGATACCCTTCGTCTCGTCATCATTCACTCTCTCTGCTTGTTCAAGAGCCGCCGTGGCGCTTAATCAGGTTTGACCTCAGCGGACAGGCAATTGCATCACGTGAGGTTGAGCTTGGCGTGTTTGCAAGGTCCACCTGCTGAGAAATCAAACCCGTGCAAACAAGGCAAACTGGGGACGGGTTTCCCTCCGCCAGCTGGCAGCTAGGTGTTTGCATCGCCAGAGATATCTCGCTGGCTTCGTATTCACGGTGAAGCACAGCTCAAGAAGCACTTGAGGATTAGAAATCAACATGCAGGCTTCATAGGGGTCGAGGAGGCCGTTTCAGCGGTCATTATGTCTCCCTCGAAGGTATTTAATCGCCGTTGATACCCAGTATCAACTACTACTTTCTCTCACACATTCGCATATCATCTTCATGACCTTTTAAGAAGTACAATCCATAGTACTAGCAGAGGCATTAATTCTCTCTTAAAACCTTTCACAAGTGAGAAAAAAAGACCCAAAACAAAAAAAAAAAAAAAAAAAAAAAGGGCCATGGCCGCGTATACAGGGAAAAATGTTGTCATAATTGGAGGTACCCAAGGCATCGGCCTTGCAACTGCGAAACTCTTCCTGTCCCACGGTGCTAAAGTCGTCGTTACTGGCCGCCGTCGAGAACCTGTGGCTGCCGCGAAGCAGGAGCTCGGCGCTGCCGCCCTCGTTTTGCAATCGGACATAACCTCCCTTGACGCACATGCGAATCTCGAGCGGCTTGCGGAGCAACACCTGGGCTCCGGAGAAGTCATCGACCTTCTCTTCCTCAACGTCGGCTACGCAAACCTCTCCCCCGTCAGTGAGATGACCGAAGACCTATTCGACAGGCACTTCAACACCAACACCCGAGGTCCCATCTTCCTCGCGAAACGGATGATTCCGCACATGCGGCCCGGCGGGGCCATTGTTTTCACCACCAGCGTCTCCGTGGATCAGGGCCACCCCGGTATGGCGGTTTACTCCGCCTCGAAAGCTGCCATCTATTCCTTTGTGCAGACCCTCGCTGCGGAGCTGGCTAGAGGCAAGGATGGCAAGGAGGGTATCAGGGTGAACTGCGTCAGCCCGGGATTCGTCGACACGCCGACACTCGGCGTCGTCGATGCTCCTAAGGAAGCTGTTGCGGCCTTTGCGGACCTGGGACGACAGTCAACTCCCTTAGCAAGGATCGCAAGGCCGGAGGAGGTCGCCAAGGCGGTAGCTTTCTTGGGATTCGATGCCACCTTTACAACTGGCACGGAATTTCTGATGGACGGTGGTTTGAGGCATTTAGTTCTAGCTCATTAGTTGAGATCTACTCATAGCTACTCAAATTGCTGTCAATAGAGAGAGAGATAATAATGCGATTTTGCCTGGCTTATACCTCCGTATCATGTCATCTACTTTCCCCTGTTACATCCTCATTAGTTGATGCGTGATACCTCTTTACTGTCACATCATTGTAATGATAATACCTTTCCATTCGCAGGAGTACCCATTGTACCACTTAGACCTGGGTGCGTGATCTTCTGACCAGAGCCAGTCAAGGTACAACACTTAGCCTCCCCAACCCCCAGGGTACGAGCACAGCCCAATTGCTAACATACATACATACATACCAAATGTTATACATGGATCTCAGCGAGACACACCCATAAGAGTCCAGAATGGTCTAGTATATCGGAGGGGGTTTATTCGGGATGCAGAAACGACCTAAACACTTATTTATAGATCTCACGGGGGCTAGATTGGCCGCCGATGCAATCTCGATTCTTACCGGTTGGGATGGGGCTTTTTGGCAGGGGGATCTACGGGGCGCAACCCGATTCGCTCCGAGGTTCGAGATTCAATGACCCGGGAAACCCAGAATTTGGGGGGGGGTGGGGGGGACCCAAAACCCAACCGATGAACGCATCGCTTCGTCATGTTGAGCTCATAAACGGAAATACATTAGAGCAAACGTTACAAAAAGATGCCCGAACCGTGCAATGCATATCCTACATATTAAAACGCCGAAAGTCGCATGTCCAAATGCCATCCTGAGATTTTTAAGCTGAAAGCACCAACGGTGCCATGGTTTTTTTAAAAAAAAAAAGAAAAGAAAAGAAAAGAAAAGAAAAGAAAGAAAAAAAAGGCACCCGAGACTAACACCAACATCAAGGCCAACACCTCCTGGACCCAGCCACATTAGCCTTTGGCCTCCACAAGGCCCAGCAGATGGTTATAACGCCCTTTATCCCCGCCGCCAGCCACAATGAACAGGACAAACCTATGGCCTTGGTCAGCGCGCCGGACAGCATCGCACCGCCGAACAACGCCAACACCGTAGCTCCACGGCGGTTCCGCACTAGATTCGTCTTCGCGAGCAGGCGAGGATCGATAAATAGATCCGCAAGGACCGTCGTCAGCACCACCGTGGGTATTTCTTCGACTTGCACCATGCGCGACGTCACGATTTGGCCGGCAGCCTGGAACGCGAGGAGGGTAATCGGGACCATTTGAAGCCAGTGGACGCCATGGATTGAGGATGAGATCTCGGAGTCGATTATCCCCGTCTCCACGAGGATGCTGGATGCTAGTATGCTGCCGGTCTGAAGCATGAAGGATGCGAGCAGGGTCGAGCGGCGAAGCGGACCGAGGAGTCTCGAGGCATGCGTGAAGAATAGGACTGCGGATATGAACGTTGCGATTGCGATGAGCGATTTAGCCCATCGAAATCGCGGTTCGGGTGGCTGTCCAGATACTCCGAGGGCGAGAAACACGACATTCCCTGCGATGTACAGTGCAAAGGTGAGAATACCATCCAAGGAGCCAGGCTACATCCAACCATGCACCTTCCGATGTTGTGGAGGAATGAATAAATGACGGATCTTGGGGAGGAAGACCATACCAGTCTGCATGCTGGCAAAGCTTCCCCAAGCATTGAAGGCTGCGCTGTCAATTACCCCGGAGATAAACGAGCAAGCAATAAGGAGAAGATCGCTTCTTTCGGTATCGACTTGCTCCTGGAAGTATCGTGCGGCTCTTGTTCGTATCGAGAAATCCGATACGGACTCCAAATCGTCAACTGCAGTAAAGGAAGAATAGGCAGAGATTGCAGGCAGTTCGTCTGTGGCCCCAAGGGCTCTTGACACACCACGCTCAACATCTCCAGGCGGCCTGTCCGTGGTTGAGGATGGCGGAGGTTGGTCAAAGGTAATAAAGTTTTTTTCGAAAGACATTCTTCAGCTCCTGCGGTGGTGCTCAGAGATCATTGACGATCAGGCTGAGATGGTTCGACTGTGGTCGCCCGAGTCTAATTTATATATATATATATATATATATATATGTGACCGATGTCGCGGCATCGTTTCTCGCTATTGTTTCCCCCCTGCAGGGACTGGGAACATAATCACCGTCCATTACCTTGCCTAGAGAGTTTTCCCGGTCAAGAAAACAATCTGTGTTTTGGTGTGCGCATCAGCCAACTGCTCCATATGACCCACGAGGCTGTCTCGAAAATGAGCAGCGGCGGACCCAACCGTCGAGGGCCCGCACAGACATGCCAATGCCGGAAGCTTATTGGTAGGGCGTCGCTGTTTCGAGTTAAGTCTTGCTCTGTTTTTGTGGATGTCTTCAAGCGGCCAAGCCCTGGGCAAAAAAAAAAACTGGGTTCCTCCGCCGCGAGCTTATCAGAGTTCGCGAGACTGGTTGCAGGCCGATCCATAAGAGAAGGAATATCGTAAGGTGACACCGCCAGCGCCGGCAGCTTTGGGACAATTCTTGGCCTCTATTTCCATAACAAAGCTGGGATGGAAGTGCTGATGCCTTCTCTGCCGTCCATTATGGTGAGGGGACAAAGGACTCCTTATGGTGCTAGAAAAAAATTTTTGCCAGAAGCTATCATAAGGCTTCGGTCCGCCCCCCCCCCCCCCCCTTTTTAAGATCCCATAAAGCCCCATTCATGCACGCGTCCCATTCACCGCCTGGGGTATCCCTGAATACCCTTCAGGGCCGAAATTCATCATCATCCTTCAAAGTGTTAAGCTTAATGGTGGCCAGGCGTCGCTGAGAATGATGATCCCTTCTGCTTTCCGCCATTCTATCGGAAAGTCGAGCGATTGGGGCGGCGGCTGAGTCTTGGCGGTCCGCCAAGCTCGTCGGACGCTAACTCTCTGGTCAATCGGAGCGTGCCAAGACACAATAGGAGACGAGCGCGATGCAAACAAATCACCGTCCATCCAAACTTTCTTGTCGCTGCATACACACAAAGCTCGCGGGGCATGGCAGGGAGAAAAAAAAAAAAAAAAGGAAAAAAAAGGAAAAACAGTCGTAAGGGTGCAGAAAGGAAGAAGCCGTTGATGCACTGCCACGCACAAACAAACCCAAGGTAAAATTATCGGGGAGATCCACCGCCTGATGAGATTGTCGCTCTGATCGTCCGTCATGCAGCTTTCGGGTTATCCGTTTAGAAGCTTACAGGGATCCTCGCGCGCACCTTGGGAACCTCCCACCATGGGCTCCAGAGTATTTGGAAGAAGTTATTATAGAAGGTACGCGCGTCGCAGTCTTTTTCGTATGTATACCTTCCAACGGCCCAGCGACTTGCGAATCAATGGTCATGGCGGTAAAATATATCGAAAGTTAGTTGTAGGAGAATAAGTTCTAGTTGTGGGTGCTGTGCAGTACCTTTTAGATCTCAGGCTGTCAACCACTAACCAAGCTGGAGGAGCCCAATGTCATCGCGATCCTAGCTCACGGGTCCGCTGAAACAATGCTGGATAGACATAAGAATAGCGCCGTGATACCCTGGGAAACATCGGCCCAACGGTAGAGCACAGTTCGGATTTTGATGGCTAGGTCGGCCCACATCTCATGTTCCACATGCAACGAGAACTTCCCGTACAAAAGTAAAATGGGCATCAAGCCAAAGTACAGGCAGCAGGGTCGAGAAGCGGGTCCGTATGTATGACCATGTGGCGCCAGCTCGCTAAATTTCGGGTTATCCAGCAAAAATGCGATAATGTTCGAGAATCATGATACATTGAGCGGAATGTAGGTACAGGGACGAAGAAGTTCATATGTACATCCATATACAGACAAACCGGAATCGGTTGTTAATAATAATGAGACCAAGCCAAAGAGAGGGCAACAAACCACAAAGGAAAAGAACCATAAGCTAGACCAGTTAGTCTAGTCACTGTCACTGCTCGAGCTGCTTGAGCTGCTTGAGCTACTAGAGCTGCTCCCTCCTCGCTTATGCTTATGCTTGTGCTTATGCTTGTCCTTCTTCTTCTTTTTGTGCCTAGAAAAAAAAAAGTTAAAAAAGAAAAGAAAGGAAATTAGCCCGGCTCTCAGGGAATCTCCCAACAACGCTTCCGGAGAACATTTTATGAAAACTGGATACACTTACTTCTTGGCAGCATGCCCAACGAGATTCGCACCAGCAGCACCCAAAACTGCGCCGCCCAGAGCCCCCAGTGTTCCGCCACCCAGCTTGTGGCCGGCGAACCCACCGGCTGCACCCCCGAGAAGCGTGGAACCTAACCCCTTCTCACCTTCGGGACCACCGGGAGGGCCGGGAGGACCAGGCGGGCCACCACCGTACGGCGCCTGTTGTCCTCCAGGATACGGCTGGCTGTAATAGGACGTATTTTCTCCTCCCTGCTGAGGATACGCGTTGTACATCTGGCCACGGTTGTCGTAGCCGGGCTGTTGCGGGGGAGGATGGGCGCCGTACGGCTACATGAAACGGGGATGTGTTAACGATAACCAACTATTCCTTCTTGTGGGGGAAAGTAACTAACCTGCGGCGGCGGCTGCTGCTGCTGGCCATAATATCCCTGAGCACCCGGATTCTGCGGATACTGGCCGTACTGCTCATATGGAGGCTGCTGGCCATACTGCTCTTGGCCATAACCGGGAGGCGGTTGGTTGTATCCCTGCTGGCCCGGCGGCGGCGGCGGTGGCGGACCACCATAGTAGCCAGACATGTTGAACGAATGTTTCAAGCAACCGACGTCAGATAAAACATAAAACAGGGACACGTTGTATTCAACAAAAGAAACCGAAAACAACGTCTGAAGTTGTCGCTCTAGGATGAGTGCGGGAAGACCTTAAGACGCGGACCAAGTCACTCGCCCGCCGGTGTGGATGATGACACCTTTCCCCGCGTGGTGCGTGGAATTGTGGCTCCCAAGCGGAGGAGAAGGGAGCTTGCTCCTTCCCAAGTGTCCATCCCGCTCACGCACGGGGTGTCTCCTTCCTCGGTGGGGTGCTTCTCGGCTCGTGTTTCAGGCGTTCTCGTGGCTGGGGCACCGGGCGGTGCAGCAGCGCCAAGACACACCAGTGGCTGACTAACCGCCGCAAGCCAGAGCAAGGAGCCAACCAGAGCCCACGATTGGTTTCTTGGCTTCGGAGTCAAGCTTTTCCGGTGGACCTCTCTGCGCAACCGCGTCTTGCCCGGCGGGCACCAAGCAGAATAAGCATGTCGGAGTCATAGGTTTTCCTACGCAGTTTCGCACGAGCCTTTTTCCAAGATATGTGTGAACTGAGGTATTCGGTCAAATGGTTATGTTTCATACTTTTTTTCGGTTGCTCACTGCTGCAGTGTTGTCACAATCGAGAACAAAATTTGCAGTAACTTGATCACCATTTTTCATCATAGATTCGCGGGACATAGTATCTTCAACGTCGATAGATTAAACAGCCTGCAAATCGCTAACTTTCAGAATTAGATCGAAGATGCGCCTGTTTTTTAGCCCAAGTATTTAGTTGAATAGGACTTCGTGCATGAGGTATATACACTTCTCGCCCTGACACGCCGACGAGTTCCTGAGCAACTCAATTATTTTGTTCAATACCCCGTACAGTTAGCCCAACAGCATGGGAGAGACCGGACACTCAAAAGTAAACTTATGTTCGTTTCCATCATAACAGCAGGGAGGGAGACCAAGCCTGCGGACACAAAAGAAAGGCACTTGCATCGAGGAGAAGCAGACCACAAAAAAAAAAAAAAATTATTCACAGGTAATTGCCGTACAAACGAGAAGAAAGCAAATCAGGATATCAAAGCACTTAAAGCTCGAAAAAAAAATACTGTGTGTGCACGCGCGCGTAGAATCGGGCGAGCACCGACGTGTCGCACGTCGATTCTGATTTTCTGGGGTAATAGTAGCAGAATGAGACGATCATGCATGACTTCACCAATCTTGGCCACGGTCCTGCATAAGAATCTCGAGCGCCATTTCTTCCGACATAGGGTCTTGATTCAAATCCTTCACGCACTCCATCAACCCCTCCGCAGCCGCATCCACTTGCTCAGCAGACCATCCTGTACACGCCATGACCATGCGCCGGTACTGTTCACCAAGAACAACGTTTTTAGACTTGAGGACCTCGATTTCTTCATTAATGCTTTTATTATGTTCTTCGTAGGCTTCGAGAAGTGTTTGGAGTTGGTCAGGCGAAGGTTGCTCCAGTAGGTACGACTTTTGTTCGTCGGAGAGCTCGCTTGAAGGATCAAACGTGTCAGGAAATAACGCGTAGAACCTGTCAGCATCAAATATAGCTTTTCTCTTCGAATTGCCACCAGCATTTCCATCACTCGCGTCCACGGCCTGCATTTCCTTTAACGTTGCAGCGAGCTCATCCGCCGATTGTTCGAGGTTCCGTGTCTGTCTCTGAAGTTCGACGCGTTCACGGGCTCTTCGCTTTATCTCGTCTAATTCGTTTTGCTCTATTTGCCGAAGTCTTGCGCTTTCGCGTATCTTCGCGTGCCAGTGGTCAAACTCCTGTTGCTTCTGGCTCAGGTCATCGGACAGATCTTTATCAACCATACTGAAGGATTCCTCGATGGCAGAGGTTATCTGCACAATAGTGGCTGTGACCCAAGTTAATCAACAGTTCAAACGTGCATGGAGAGTGCAGTGGACTTACAGTTGAGAATATCCTTTTTTGTTCTTGCGAGTTGGTTACTGAAAGAATCGTTTGCATCACCGTTCAGCTGGCCCTGTCCACCACTATTAACCATATCCACACCAACTCCATAGTCGGCGGGCCTAAGCCCAGTGTGGTTAGGTATATGAGGACTTGCGCCAACTTCCAGAAGCTGGGGAACAAGAATAGTGCGAGCCCTTCCAGCAAGATTTAATGCAGTGTCCCCTTTATCATCCTGGATGTTTACCATATCGGACATGAACCTCCCTAGACCTATTATCTCCATGCTCTGGGGGCCCAAAACATTATTGGCACCGTTCACAGTACTTTGCTGGCTATTGGAGGGACCTCCATGACGTACTATAAATTCAAGGAGACATTCCAAATAGTGCTTTGCAGCAACATGCCCATCACCTCCTGTTGCAGCCATCATCGCAATATGATGCAAGACCGTCCGTCCATGATGGTCAATTATTTCGATGGTGGGAGCAAGCACTTGTAAGAGTTTTGAAAATGTCCGATAGTCAAGATTGTTTCTCGTGCCGACGGCCTTTTGAAGCGCCGTCTCACCGGCAGCGTTAAGTCGATGTATGCTGACTCCTTTGGCAACCAGAGCGTGGAGCAATGGCATACGAGCAAGCATAGCAGCCCAGTGTAGGGCGCTGTTAAGATATTCATCAAGTGGGATTTCCAGATCTTCGCTAGACAACGTAAGGAAGGCAGGATGAGTAGAGAAATCCTTTGCGCGTTTGTCCAGAAATAGGGTCATGATAAGCTTCATCTTCTGATATCTCTCTGGGGTAGTGGCCGCCGGTAAAGGTTTCAGGCCGTGAGCATAATCGCTAGCACCATCGGTTTGGGCTTCAATCTGCTCGTAGAACGATTCACTTGGCTCAGTCGGCGTCGGATCGTTCATAGAAGCATTGAATGACCGTGGTTGTAAGGACGAGCACGAGCGCATTCGTTTTCGCGGAGGTTCTTGGGTTTCTTCTCCATGATCTATCATGCTCCGCTGACTAGGCTGCATGTTGCTTGCGAAGCCACTATCAGACGCAACGCTGTACATACTCTGCTGGCTACCAAGGGGAATGTGTGATTCTTGGCTACTCATCTGTGATGACCTTCTCATCGCGCTAGGTTGTCGAGAATCGGGACCTCGGCTGGCTGGAGAGTCGAATCGTGCCTTATTGATAGCACTCACAGCACTGGCCGCTGTGCGCGAAATACTCTGGAAGAACGTGCCATGGGACGAGGAGCCCTGGCTATCCATGCCATAGTAGAGTCGTTTTCTCTGAGCCGCCATAGCTTGCTCTTTTGTTGGAGTGTCGATCGCGCCCTGTCCCGCTTGGCTTACACCATCCTGACCCATGTCATATTCAAGCAGCGGGCGTAAAAGATCTTCCACATGGTATCGCCGGCAAAGCTCCACCCCCCTCTGATAGCTAACCCAGGTACCTTGATATTTTCCATAGCCGCCCTGAACCTTCTCATGCTCGCCGGACACAACCTCTTTTTCCAAGGTTTTCGTACGTCGTGCCTTAACAACACCTGCGACTTTGAGGATCTGCGTCGCATTCAACCACGAATCAGACCGTCGTCGCATTACCGCAACGCCGTTGACTTCCATTTCATAAACTGAGACGTTGGAGTAAACAGCCTAATCGAAGTCGCAAATGAAAAAAAAAGCATGGTTAGCCACCATCAACACGGTTTATCGAATAGTGATGCCTTGCGACACCCCCCATAGAGGATAAAACCAACCGTGTAGATTTGAGGTCTGTAGTTCCCGTTATAGAGCCCATGTCCACTATTATCTCCATAGCCTCCGAAGCTGCGGCTTTCCATCAGCCTACCGCCTCCACCGCCGTTCGAGAAACTAACGGACATGTTCGATTGTTGCGAGGCTGGCGGAGGAGGCGAAGCGGCTGGGCCGGAGGCCGGAGGCTGAGAGGCACTAAAGGATGTTCGGTGCGATCGCGACAAGGGCGGTCCATTTGGCGGAGCGACACTGCTCTGCGAAGCCGACATGGATGGAGCGGAGAGAGAGTTGACTCTGGGTCGATGTGTTCCAATGGAGAGGAAATAGTGGCCTTCGATTGGCTGGGTGCACCATCAAAGTGCCGGGGAATGAAAGGGTGGTGGAAAAAGAAAGAGGAAGATTCCGCGATCAACTCATGTGGATCAGTAACTGTAAGCAGTTAGCATAGGTAGGAAGCATGCCGATGCAGATAATGTGCAAAAGAGCTGATGATTGTCCATCAGCAGACAGCCAGGGCACACACCGCTGTCGAGTCGGGAGGCTGTCGCGACGCTGACGCTCAAATGAAGAAGAACCGCGTGGTCACGTTACTCTGCCATGGATTGCCCAGTCACTCTCCAAAAAGCTAGCCCGGTGGACGTGAACATTCACAGCCAAACACACGCAAACCAGTGCCAGATTATTGCACTATTCCAGAAAAAATAAATAACTCTGTGCACAATGACATTCTGCTTGCGGTTGTTTCCTGTCTCTCTCCTGGGGTCACGCGGGGTCGCGAGCCGGGCATTGGGACGAAAAGCAAACTTCCCATGAAACTCAATTTTTTTATCGCGTCTCCTCGCGTTGCTTGACTAAGCAAGTGAACAACCTTCTCGAACAGACAGCAGAGAAACAGGCACAGATCTTGCCCCCCCAGCACCCAATACAATAGCATCAAGGCCTAGGAGAGTTTTCTCCAATGGCTGTGCCTTCGGTGCTAGCTACCCGCTCCACGCCATGGCGGCATCTCTACCGGTCCCTTCTGCGCGAATGCACATATCTCCCCGACCCGATCGCTTCAGGCTACATGCACAACTACATTCGCTCGGGCTTTCGAGAGAGCGTCTCCGAGCACAAAATACGGGGCCTGAAGCCGATTCAGAAGCTGCATCGGCACCGACGATTCCGGAAGCTCTTGTCGCTCCTCCACCGTGCCAATCAGGGATATCTAAAGTCGTTGCAACGAGTGCTCTTCCTCTCGTACGGCAGGATTGGAAAGCGACGCAACTTTCTCATGCGCCCATTGCTTGGAGATCAGAAAAAAATCGAAACCTACGACGATGATTGGGAACCTCCCAGTGCCCTTCTAACACTGGTAAGAGATCAATCCAGACGGAAAGCAGTTTCCGAGCTGAAACTGCGACGCAACGTGAAAGTGTTCGAACCGCCTATTCCCAAGACAAACAGCTGGGGGAGGCCAACACCGTTCAAACGTCGTGTGAATATCCGGAGGAAATGGCATCAATCGCTGATGAATAGTGTTCTTCCAATGCTACCGGAGCAGGAATGGGAAGTCCTTCAAGGCCTAGCTTCTGGGAAGGCACCGTGGAGCGCTCCTAAGCGGAGGAAAACCCCAGCATCTCACCAACAAGATACCCTGCTTACACCTGAGTTCATCGTCTACGGCCCGCCAAAAGGCCCTACGTTTGCAACGTATCTAAAAGGCCGGCCTCATAACATTACCCGAAAATTCATGGAGAATATATGGAAGAAGGTATGCACTCTAACGCCGAAAATGACCTGGGATGAAACCAATGATAAATGGTCAATTACTTGGGGACTGCTTGACGTTCCACGGCGACATCCTTCGCGAAAGCTAGATCCGGAGAAGGGGGCCACCCTGTTCCAAGGGATTGATCCACGGACAGGGCTGATTGAGAGACAAAAACCGAACAAGGCCAAAATATGAGGAATAATGGATATCGAATGTTGGAATGTATTCCAGCACTACTTTGTACAGATTCGATCATTTACCTGGCTATATGCAAGCAAACACCACGAATTAGCTTTACATAGGCGAGAGGACACATGCCATTGCATGCCATCAAGTTGGATCCTTGACATATCGATAGAGGATCTAGAGCGTATTTAGCCAACTTTTATCGCGGTTCCAACTTTCCTTTTAGCATTCCACAGAAGCTCTCGAACAGGACTGAGTCGAACCCCTTAATCCATCTCACAATCACGTCTACGTTCTTTATTCCTGTTTGTTTCACAAGGACAGCAAATCCCAGGGCCGCCTTACTCTCATCGATGGATTTGGATAAACTTTCCGCCGTTTGGCCTTCGACTATAAGATGCTGTCTCTTTCTTCGCGCCTGCCGGGACCAAACATTCTCCATTGCAAATCCAAGGCCTCGCGATACATGTTGATCCCAACTCCAGAGCATTTGAAGAGACTTCATTTCGTCGTCAATCTTGTGGATGAGGAACGTGATTGACTCGAACTCCGGGTGAAATGTGAATTCAGAGGGAAAAGGGAGGAGGTGTTTTGGAATACTGGAAATGTTTCTGGCAACAGCCATTGTTGGCCTTAGATCTCTCCACGACCAGGCAATTGCCCATCTTCGTGTTTTCGACCCCTGCACGAACTCCGTGACGGCCCAATTTTGGTTACCACTTTCCAACAGCTTCTCGATAAGTTTTGTGACACTGCTCAGTTTCCCGAGCATTGATGTGTACCATTGAACTTTGTTGCGAAGTTTGAGGCTTTCGTCAATTATTCTCTGTACGAAACTTTCCTCCCCGCCCGCCGTAACCATTTCTACTGGTGCTCCGGTACACGCCTATAGGAGCCTTTTTAGCGGAAATTCTTTCAAAATTACCAATAGTTTTTCCTTGACATACCGAATTAGGTGGGCGGTGCTTCAGACTAGCCGAGGCAAGCATTTCCTCTTCGGATTCATAAAACGGCGGATTACACATTGTGAATTGTAGTCTGAACGTTTGAGTGAGACGCCACAAAATTCAAAACGGCTGCTCACCTCTCAAAAGGCACTTTATCCCCCAAAGCTATCAAGGGATCTTCTGCTGTGGTCTTAACCACACGAATACGAGATTGCAAATTATTTCTCTTCACATTCTCTTGGGCGTACTGGAAATTTTTATCGTTTATATCTAATCCCGGATCAGTATCGGCAAACATTCGACAACTGTGCTAGAAAAGAGACACAGAGACAGAAATATACCCGTGGCAACAAACATCCATTTCGGCCTCTGGGCACATGCAAGCAATGGATATATGCAACTGGCCCCCGTTCCTCTAGAACAAGCCGCATTAGCATAATGTTAGGTATAATAACAATAAAAACATAGAAGACCATACATATCTAATCCAATAACCTCCCTTTCGGGATCATATCCGCCTCTGTAATCATCGTTCGTTGTATCAATTAAGTCTTGTAGCCAGAGGACGTAGTTGAAGCTAGAGATATACTTCAGTCCAACCCTTCATCTAAATCCTTCCACTTTAGTCTACCAATCAAAAGGGCCATATATACCGATTAGGGACCTAATATCGAAATCACGCTGTTAGCCGGAAGAGGGGGGCTCATCTTGGATAAGTAAGAAGCGTATATACGCACTGGCGGACACAGCCGATCGTCGGATAACTCCACATTCAACTTGAAATCTCGCCTTAGCAGGCTTTTAGTCAACTGCCTGATGGTAACCAGTTAGTCGGGGTTGTTTCATGTTACAAGGAAATACCCTGGAGGCGTTGCCGCGAGCAGCTTGGACGTCTCGTTGAGAGAGCATAAAATGGGGAACGCCGGGGGGGGGGGGGGGGTGGGGGTATTAAATCGTACCTCACAGCGCCGGGGTCGTTAAAGTCCAATTGGCCGTTGACTTTGAGGCTAGACAGGTTCAGCCTGATTGTATTTCCATTGGCTGTGTTTGGCCCAAGAGGGGGGGGTATATCTGGGGGAGATAAAATATGGAGGCGGGACTCACAACTTTGCGAAGTCGGGGTCCTCCAATGCGAGGCTTCGGAAATCGACATCTTGTCGATAGATGTTTCTGGGTGAGTCCATGTTGCTATAATACTATGCTATGTCTCAACTCCCAAAGAAGCCTTAGCGAGATGAGGAGGAAGATGGCTGAAAGGTGACGCGGTTATGGGGGCGATGTATCTAAGTATCAAGTCAGCTGGTCGGGGATTTCGCTCTTTTAACTAAATATTCTTGTTTGTATGCTTTGGCATGTATTTTATCTCACTAAATACCTCGCACAGCTCTGAACCGCAATTCTCAAAAGCCAAATGGCATAGTACAAGTTCATCAGTGCGAATATCCATCAAGAGAGAAAACAGCCGTACATGGATGTGAGAAGTCAATTTGTACCTTTAAACCCGGGCGGAGATTTTTAAGCCATACAACTCGCGAGTTCACCGCAAATGCACTCCAACACTCTTGAGACAGGAACGAGCTAGCTCTCAGGGATCAACGTACGTTGCAACGGAAGCCATGGTTTCAAGGGTTCCTCGCCTTGACATTACGGATCTTCAGTACAATATGTATTGCGTGAATCCCGTACGTTATCCCTTCGGGTAGAGAAGCTTGCCCACAAATCTCGGACAAGATTCGAGCTATTATTTAACTCTCCCATAATTAACTATGGGTTTAGGGAAACTCTAGCAGGGCTTGCAACAAATCAAGGCTACAAATGCATCAAACATCAATGATGCTAGTCCCGCAAACTATTTGACAGGAATTTCAAATGTATAACGGTCCGCTAGACAACATCTCAACGTCTCTTAGCCTATCGAACTTTCTCCCAAAAGCCCCATCGTATGGAGTCCTAGAGGCAATATTTATGTCATGGATTCGGGTTCAGCCAAAGCCATAGAGTACTAGTGTGCAGGTGCTTTTACAGGATAAAGTTCACCTCTGCAAAAGTGGGATTCGTACCTGAAAGGTGTGCCAGCTATGTGAAAGCGCCATGTTTGCAAATGACCATTTTTGGCTCATGTAAACTGCACATCTCCCTCATCTGTCATGCTAGGCAGTTGTGCCAGCATCCTTGCTGTAATTCCCAGTCCATTTCAATATGCTTTTTGCACGGTTCAGACGGGATGCAGAAAGAATATGCCGTTCTGCTTACTTCCTGTTAACCAGTTGAGAACCATCAGACGACTGTTTTGAGCGTTGATCGACTATCGTAACAATACCTTAGTTAACTTGATCCGTACTCCGTACTCAGTAGTAATTTCAGGACTAAGAACGAATTTACAGGAGAGAAAGAGGGACGAAATAACAACCATGTCCAAGGCAATGCGGATTAGTTAGAAGTTAACTAGTGGTTGCTTCGAGGACAGCCACATACGTATGACTCTATCAATCTTTAATTTCTTTATAATCACTCCTAAACTAACTAGTCAACTGGCTCGGATAAGCTTTGTCAAGAAATGCGTTGGAACTCGGGGGCCTTTCGCGGTATGATGTACTCCGTATGCCTACAGGGAAGTAATCTCGAACGGTAACCACATCCGCGAGAAGCGGCTTCAGCAGAGCCAACGCGTCCGAAATTATAAATGTATTGTATACCTATTCGACACAATCTAACTACTCACATGTTGTTCTAAGACATAGCACGCAAGTCTCCGCCGAAAAACCATACCGTACGTCCCTAAACAAAGTACCTCCCCGGGCCTGACGAAGCTCCCAATCCTAACACACAAGGCCAAATGCAAAAAGCAACGGAACAAACCGCCCAAGTGTACGTCAAGTAGGACTCCGCCAACCTAAAGGGAACAAAAAAAGAAAATAAATTAGAAGTAATCAAGGAAACTTAGCAGGAGGCCTGAGCAAGACTGCAATCTATAAATGAGCATGCAAAACGCCGAAACGGGGAATAAGAAATGCTACATGAAAGGTATCAATCATTCCAACCAGACAAGTCAGAAATGGAGAGGGGGTGAACTTGTCGTTTTCGAGAACAGATCCAGGGGGGAAAAGAAAAGAAAACTAGGTCCCGAAACGACACACACAAAACACGGCAAGTATGAGACCAAGAAGTGAATCACAGGCAGCGGGATAAAATATGGGAATGAGAAATATAATGAAACAACCCTCGAGAATCCGTCCTCGAGCCGCCAATTTTGGCTATCCGCAGGTCCCGAATATCTGGGCTTGATCGAGGGTCATTTGTGGTGCTGGTTTTACAGGGATGTTGCAGTAGCACCGGCACATGGAGATCAAGGGATTGGCTGGGTGTCGCGCGCTCCACTTCCCTTCAGACGCTTGAGAGAAGTTAGTATATACATAGGAAGCGAGTCTCCACAGACAAGGGAACCTTTTGGGAAGGGCTTGCTTGCGAAGTTGAGGGACTTACCTAAGGGTTTTTTATCTTCCCTGCTGCCACTTCTGGTAGCATGGGTTGCATCTCGTGAATCCGCAGATCTTACAGCGCCAGATGGCCTGGTGTAGGCCATCAGTGCACTGCATGCATCTCCATGTTATCATGCCATTTCGGTCTTGAGCAACTTCCCATTGATGAGAGCACTGGGGGTTGGCCATTTTGTATGAGACTGAACTGGTTGGGTTTTCTTTTTCTTTGCTTATCCGGGATCACGGTTCGAGGCAGAAGGCGGGCCTGTTTCGTGGTTTTTGAGCCACTTGGTTGGTGCACGAGACTAACGCTAAGACTTCCGAAGGGTCAGGGCGGCTGGAATCAGTTCCAGCAAACTGGTCGAAGCCCAAAAAAAAACAAAAAAGATGTCAAAATGGCGTCGGAGAGGCTAGATGCGCTTTCTGGAAGCAAAATGACTTGTGGAAATGCTTTGCTGATGTTTCATGGAAATGGGTATGGCAAGAGTGTACTCCGTAGATCGAGGGAATTTGTGTGCCTCGATTAAGAAATTTCTAAGCCCCGAGTTGCCCCTGTCAAATAAACGAACAGGGTGACTGGCAAAAGGCTGGGTGTGCGAGAGAAGCAAAGAGTACGTGAAGATTTCAGGAAAGATGGCGAAGAATTCCACCCAGTGCGCTGCGAAGCAAAGAGTAGATAATCCACAAGTGGCCGCTGGAAACAAGACGAGAAGTGCACGCAGGCCTCCCCGGGAAGTCGATGGTGTCGTATTATGTACGAGTATACTGACTGTGCCAATGTCTCAAAACCATTAACAGAATGACAATCAAACAATCCAAACAATGATAAAGGTTATGGAAAGACAAAACACATGAAAGAATAGAAGAGCGAGCCCGAGTTGGAGGGGAAAGGAGCTGAATTTAAAGGTTCTGAAATTCTGCTTCGCGACATCCTTCAAGTTGGTTACGGGAAAGGATAACCCTCAGCCTCCGGTATCTGACAAAGGGATGGTCGAAGCATAGAGCCTCCATCCATAGTCCAAAAGTAAAAATCTGATGAGCAGTCCAGAATTCTACGCGACGCTGTCCGAGGCGAAAATGAGCGGGCGAACCGGCCAGCCTATTGGCCTGTGCTTTATTTTGGCTCTTGGGGTGGATGGTTAGGATCCTGTATCAGGGACAACATACGCATGCCTACAGGTACCGGTGATTGGGACGGACGGAGTACCTAAGGAGATATATCAGTTACAGTTTGAACTAAAAAGAGTGGCAGTTTAAGAAAAAATAAGAACCCAAGAACCGGGAAATTGGGGAGGCGGCCGCGCACAATCCCTGCTGGTAAACAATGTTTACATTACAGAACGGTAAATCGAGTATGATTGTAAATTATTCAACCCGAAGACAGATCTGCATTGACCGACAATCTTTGTCTGCTGTGCTCCGTGGGAGGTGATTTGTTGGCGGGAGTTTTACCATCAGGTACTACGTACTCTGTACTCCTTATTTACGAATGAGTTACTCCGTCCGTGCGTCGAGAATAGCGGTCATGATGACACCCAAAATGCTGTCCAGCAGAGCATTGGAGTTCACAAAGGTATTCTCCAGGCTGGACCCTCATACATAGGTACTCCGTATACTCCGTACATACATACACGATACAGAGAACGTGGATGGGTGTCCTGTACCCCGTATGCACAGCACAATCCGTAATATGGTACTTTGAATGACATCATCTCGGCGGGCGATGAAGTTGAGGCAGACGTTGCGCAATGTATCCCCGCAATCCTGCTTCGTCCTCCGTACACGTTGTAAATGTATGGATTGAGGTGAGGTTACATTACGCATGTATCGTCGGAAGCAGTTTGCCCAACCTCTGCTCGAGATATCCATGCACGTTGATTGCCGGTTGCTTGCATTTCCGATAGGATTCTTATTCTGAATTTGGTTTGTCCGGGAAGAAAATGTCATTTGTTGCACAGTACTCAGTAGGGAGCACCCGGTATCGTAAATATCCGGATGTGTATCGACTTGGTATGGACCCTTGTACTCCGTACTGTGCTCGTCTGTCCTTGTATCCTTCAAGTTATCGTAAACTCATGCCATGTGGATGTGACAGCTCTGCACCAGGTTTCCTCACTTCGCGATTTCTTTGGTGATTCTCCAAGCCAAACCAGACATGCCTCACCGTCCTGCTGCCCAGTGACGTCTGGAAAGCCGATGAGGATCGTTTGATGCAGTGATTTTCATTGTTCGTTTCTCAATTCCCTGAACAACCAACCGTGCATCGATCAAAGCGATGGGCTGGCCTGAAGCCGACATAATTAATACGTGGCATTGCTCCTTCGTTTCTCTCCTGCCGGTCTTTGAATGAGAAAGCCCTTGAATGCTGTAATAGTGGTCCTTGATGCTTGTGCTACTGCAACTTGCTCAAAAAAGAAATTGCACTGCTGGGACTCCCATCTTCAGTCGTCCGGATCTAATCTCCGCAGAGGTGTTACCGATATTCTACAAAATCCTGCAGACAATGCGTACCAGGCTTTCCCATGCATGTATCAATCGAGAGATTGAATCTGCAAGGTCAACATCAAGCACATATTTCCCAATTTCTTACCATCGAATTTCTTTGAATCGACGAACCAGTCGCTAGACTGTTACACCCCGGCCACCCCAATCTAAGGGATTCGATCGCCAATCTTGCCTAGTCATATCTTTGGGTATTCAAGGCTTTCCCGCCTTGCATCCAGATTTCTCCGATCACAAATTTTCCTTGAGCCGCTTGGAGGTCTCTGCTTGGCGGTCGTCGTCTCGAGTGGGAGAAGCACAAATTGTGTTAGTGCCGACTGAAGCGGACCACCGTCGTAAAACAAACCCCCTGGAGGTAAGCGGGATTGTGGATGGCTCAGTGTGACTAGATTGAAGGCCTCAAATTGCTCACCAGGACATTTCACATTCCATTGGATGGTGGTTGTCGCCCCGAATCAGCCACCGATTCTATTTGGCGATTCTTTTGAAGATATCTCTTTTGACATCCCCCAAAACTCGAGATTCAGATTGCGTTTCTTGAGTCAATTTCGACCCGTCAAGTAATGTTATTCCCGCTCGAAGAACCCAACTCCATAATTTGCCACTCTAGAACACTGATGGTGTCCAAGACGTTGAGTGATCGGAGGGTCGATCTGGTTGCGGTATTCCATAATACGGAATACGGTTCTCGCCTGCTGTTTATGCTATAAGGGAGAACTGCTTCTATCTCCAGTCTCTACCCGGGCATCTAGACAACACTGGAGGATTTTCAAGGGCTCCATGTCAATGCGGCTAAAACCTTTTTTTTTTTTTTTTTTTTTTTTTTTTTTTTTTAATTCCTGGTGTCCAGTGTCAAATCCAAGCGGCCCATGACCAGTATTTTCTTGGGTCCTAATAAACCAATCACGGAACTAGGATATTGTTCCGGCGGGATTCAGATGCCTACCTGCATTCCTTGAGAAATTAGGAATACCTGTGCTCTCTCTGCATATTATTGCGGCGTCACTTAACGCGGCCTACGCATTGGCATATCGTTTCCAGTTCAATCACAACGATAATACAGAGTACGTGGCGAGAAATGTCAACGCGCACAAATACAACCGCATTTTGCTCAGGTCGAATGTGCCATGTCCTTTCTGTGTAGATCGCAAATGATGGACGCCACGATCTAACCAAAACGCGGATCCTACCAGAGGGCTGGCTAATCGCCGGTCAGATCCTTGCTATGCTGGGCCTGATCGTTTTGCCGGAAAAACCGCTGCATATGGATCGAGACGAATTTGTTTTTGTATCTGTTATTCCATCATCCTTGAAAGGCAATTAAAATTTTTCAAAGTGGCGACTGATGCAAAACGCTCTTTCTGGAAAGAACGATCGCTCGTGATACCAAAAGACGCGAGTCAGCTTTTCCCATCAGCACGGTTCGCAGAGTAGCCCATACGTAGTAGCTGTCTGTACGGAGTACTCCGTAGGGAGTACAGTGATACCCACAAGAGGCGGCGCGGGGATGCCCCTTGACAATGGCTTTGGACCGTCATGCAATATCCTATTTTTGTTGTTATTGAGAGCAGAACTGGCCTATGATGCAATATTCCTGCTCGAATCGGTCACCTTAATCAATGTCGTCATTGGATATTGGCTTCCGCTCCACGAAATCCTCTGCCGCTTCATCATGGTCACATTCTTGCAGCGCCTCCGAGCCTGAGCTTCATCTTTATATGAACATACAGGGTAGCGCAGTCGTTCACCCGCAGGTTAAACGCCACAGATTTTCCGCTTGAGAATGATCATACCTGCTACAGCTTGGGTATTGGTGAGCATTGGGCGCCTCATCTGAAGATGGAGTGAGGGGAGCTACCTGTGCATCTGAACGTGAGACTTAGACGCATGCGACGCACAAAGCACTACCCCGTGATGGGTTGAAGAGTCAAACCCATTCGTGCTGCGATATCCAACCGTGGGTTCAATAACCTTGGGGGAACTGCTGTTATCCCCTTCGTGTGGTTGCTTTTTGTCTGGGAGGCTAGCTGATCCTCTCTAGGAGGGACTGTGATTGCAGCATGGAGAACCTCCTACACCGATATTTGATCACCCAATCACTGCGACAGATGCCTCCCCACCCTGTTTCCCGCTTTGGGCGGACCATCATGGTCCCCGAATCAATGATCTGAATAATACTGTCACCGGAGAGGGTTTTGTCTCATAATAAATTTCAATGTATACGAAAGGACAAACTACATATGAAATATTTGATAAATATGTCAGAGATCTCCAACAAACAGATAAGCATTTGCTCCCGACAAATCAGACGAAAATCCGTTTCACAAAGAAACCGAATAGTAGCTAAGGGGAGAGATGCAAAAGGAACTTCCGGTTCAGAAGAACCGAAATCCTCACTGGAAGACCCGATTTTAATATTCCAACGCTCCGTTAAGGACAGATCTTTGAATGATATGTATCTCAGTAGGAAACCACTTTGACACATGACTGAAGAATGTCCCTGCAGAACCCTTAGTGTCTCTGCATCGTTGGTACTGGGTAATAATGTGCCCTGCTTGGCACCGCTATGGCACCGACGGCAATCATACTGAGAAGCAAGATGGGAAAGAATCGAAACAAAAGGTTAATCACGTGTAGGACATCCGTCAACAGTGTAATTTCAGATCTAAGTCCTCCGTCCATCAATGGTAGGATCTAATATCCGGCCGAACCACAGGTCCTGATGGGTCTCCACGGGAACCGTGGGAGACGAAAATGTCCTGGCTCGTTTTGGGAAAAGCGGGATAGATGTGTATGCGAGGAGCGGGGGTGAGAAGGAATGCATGTATGTTGCCGTTAGATGCACTTGATTCACCAATCCAGTGCAAGGCTGGCTTCCAATGGTACTGGTCGGTCCTATCAACAAGCCCTCCTGGGCTCTAAGGTAGGAACTCTGAGCATAATTTAATTGCTTCTGTGAAAAAGGTTGAAACTGAAGCTTGACTCCCGTGGCTATGCCTGGAACGGACGCAAGCTCGCAGCTGGCTGTCAAAGAGCTGTCATTAGCGATTGGATACCATCCAAGTGCCTCATAAATATCATTGGCCTACCTCTCTCTCATGATATAGCCATAGTTTGCATCCTGCCTGGGACGGGGGACAATGCCACCAGATTATGGTCCTCTTCACTTTGGAAGCTGGTTGCCGCAATCAGTACTACCACGATGAGCCCTTCTCGCTCTCATTGCTCGAGAGAAATTGGTTCAACACGGCATCTCCTGCAAGATCTGAGAGGCTCATGCTTCATAGAGTTGTCGATCTCGACCAGCAGAGATGACTCGTGATCCCATGTACGCTGTCGAGTCCCTTTTGTTTTTTTTGAATTTTTTTGAAGGCGTTAAGATAACGCAAAGGATTTCCCTCGGCCAAACCAAGCCCTAAGCCCCAACCACGTAGCTGCCTTTAACTTTCTTGGCAATTGTCACGTGCTGTAATTAGTTGGATCACGTGATTACTCAGGGGGCTCAAATCAACTACTTCCCCCCGCAACAAAATATACTCTCAAAACGGTTCCGTGGCTCTCGGAGATTTGCTGGGACTATCAGTGACATACCGGGAGGAACCGATGCGGCGACAGGGGGATGTGGCAGCATAGCTCTAACTGATATCCACATTTTCTTTTATATACATGAGGGAACGGACTTCTGGATCAGAAAGTTGATAAAATGATTTCTCGCTACCAATAGTATGAATATATAATTAGGAATCGTAATATAGCTACAAATCATTCCGTTGCTTTGGGTCAACTGCCGGAGGTATCGACACGCAAATGCGGCGCATCCTCTCCCAATGCTTTAAATTCTAGTCGCGCAACTCAAAGAGAGAAGAGATACTAGAGTCCAAGTTAGGACCAGATCTGACCTGCTAACAGCCAAGGACAAAGCCTACCTCTCTCCGTAGTGGTGGCGCCGGATGCTCTCTGACAACAGTGCAGATACGTCCAGAACAACCAGTTTCTTCATCCTTCTAGCCCTTTGCGGATCAATGGGGAACGTATTTGTTATGACGACGTAGTCAATGCAATCGCACCGCTCCATCTGTTCAAGCGAGTTTTCTCCGAAAAGACCGTGGGTCGCGATACAGTATACCTTGTTCGCACCACCCTTTTTCACAACGGTCTCTGCCGCCGCGATCCAAGATCCTGCGCGGTCAATCATATCATCAACAATAAAGACAGTTTTGTCCCTGACATCACCAACCAGGGTGATCGTGCGCTCATGGTTAGAATTTTGAGCTTTTCCATCCTCTTCGTCTGAAGAGGCGGCAGCATCGAAGGACCCACCGAGGGCGTGCTCCGGTTGGAAGGATGATAGTGTAGACACTGCTGACTCCGAAGTTGGATCGAGAGAAGCGCCATCGTATATCTCGGTCCGCTCCACGGTAACATTTAAGCCGGAAACCGAAGCTGCAGTAGAGGAGAGATTTGGCGAGGGGTAGTCATCGTCAACTAAATGACCCTGGACCAGTCGCGCGGTTACAACTTCACGGGCACGCTCATCAGTATATTCATTCGTCGTATCGTCATCATCGTGGCTGGCCTCTCCGAATCCAGATTGTGGTGTTCTGCTCTCTTCAGGGAGGGTTGCCAAAGTGTTAGGTTGCGCATCGATAAAGGGGTCGGGAAGGGAGGATGAATTAAGGTTAATATCTTGAGGGCGAGGACGAGTGGGTAAACTCGCGCGATGCGAGACATTCCGTGGCTGGAATTCCGCGTTTCTGACATTTGCCAGGTTATGGTCGACTGAGTCAAAGAATATGGCACTATCAGTCATGGAATTTTGGTTATACTTCTGCCGTCTGCGGTCTGTCGTAACGATGCCAAAGTTCAGTTTCAATGCGTCTGCCAGTGAGGTTACACGCTTGCTGCCTCCAGCATTCTTCGTAACTACCACAGCTTCATGCCAGCGTGGAACATTTATCCTAATCCACCGTGCTATCAAAGATTCGGCAAAGAGGTTATCAACCGGTTTTCCGAAAAACCCCTGCATTTGGGATGCCTATATCAACGCTGTTAGCACACAAAACCATTGTTAGCCGGCGATTTCGTGATCGTACATGCAGGTCCACAGTGATAACATGGTCTACGCCAGCGATCGAGAGTAGATTGGCAAGCATTCGGGCTGTAATCGCTCCGCGATGGCTCTTCTTCTTCGATTGACGCGAATAAGGGAAGTATCTTCAGGACGTTAGTCGATTTCTTTCTATAGACAGCCAGCAACGGGGGACATACGGCAGTACAGCTTCAACAGATAGTCAGCCATCCAATTCCACACCCTTTCAATGTAATCACAGGGCAAAACCAGAACACCTACCCGTTATTGACTTCGCCGATCCGCCCTTGCATGCCGAGATCATGATCAGCAGTTCCATCACGCTATCATTGATCTTGCTGCTTCCACTCTGGACAATGAAGACATCCTGATTTCGCACCGATACACCGATATTCACACAGGTCTCGCCATTGCTAAATTTCCGCAGTTCGCATTTCGCAGGGACGGTTCCCAGCCGCTCGCAGATGGCCTCCGTGAGGGCGGGGTGAGAGGTGCCGGAGAATATCTGAACGCCCCGCATTTTTAATTGATGGGCATCAAAAGAAACGGGCAACCGATATCATCAACGCTAGTCAAGGAGACAGTTCATGAACATACTCGGGACGTAGGTGTGTTTATTCATGAATTTTTTTTGGTTTTCGACAATTCGACCAACGACAGCGCTCGAAACTCAAAAAGCCTTTTTTGGGTTCGAGACTCAAGAGAACATGTGACACTACGGAGTACAGAACTCTTGGAAGAAGCCATTATATAAAGTGAGTGTACATGTTCACCACAGAAGCTCGAGGACCGCAAAATAACAATGTGAAGCTGGGAGGCGAACCTGGCTTAGTTTCCATCTCGAAGGTAGCGTTGTCCTACAATGCCGCACAGCTTTCCTCCCATCCAGCCTGGCGGCTCTCTCATGGTCGCATGGCAGGTACGGGACAAGAAGGTGCTCGTCGTAGGTGGAGGTGAGGTTCGTTACAGGGCTCTTATCACCGAACTCCTGACCGTTCCATCCTCGCTAACGGGGCTTATGCAGGTCGCAGCAGGCAGGATCCTGCACGCCTTGAACGCCGATGCCAGAGTCACCGTCGTATGCCCGTCCGCATGCCTCAATCCCGAAGTCAAGTTCCGCATCTCCCAAAACCAGGTCACCTACAGAGATCGAAAATTTGAACCCGTCGACCTCGAGGAAGATGTAGCGATGGTATTTGTCGCAATCGACGACCCGGAAGCTTCCACGCAGATCTGGAAACTGTGCAAGGAGCGCCGAATACCCGCAAACATCGCCGATGTCCCTTCGGAGTGCGACTTCTACTTCGGCAGCGTACATCGCGATGGACCGCTGCAGGTGATGGTGAGCACGAACGGGAACGGGCCAAAGTTGGCCAGTATTGTCAGAAAGGAGATTGCGTCGGCGCTTCCGGGGAATACGGGCGCAGCGATCCAGAATGTTGGTGTGTTACGGAAGAAGCTGAGAGAGCTTGCCCCCGAGGCGAAGGATGGGCCGAAAAGGATGAAATGGTTGGTGAACGTTTACTTGCGGATTGATGAGTTGCTTGCTATCGGTCTATATACTAATGGTAGCATAGGATCTCCCGCATATGCGAGACATGGAGCTTGGAGGAGCTTGTTGAGATGGACGAAAGTGATATGGATAGCCTGCTTGCATTCTACGCGCAGAACACGGTTCCTACCTTCGAACAAGTTCGTTTGAAAGAAGAGGATAATATTGCAACTTTTGATGGCAGCATGGGTTGGAGCTGCTGAATTTTTAGGGAATCTTTAAATGGTAGTTTGGCCTTAATGTAATGACAACGTATGGGACATTCTGAGCATGGAAATTGAAAAATTGAAAAGTCCTTTATTTATTTTTGCCCTTCCTTGATGAACCTAGAAATCCACTAAAAGTACACGGAGAGCAACGGATACGCTGCACGCCAACGCCGCCGCAATCACAAACTCAAGTCCCAATGAGAAGAAACATAGAAGTGTCATATCGGCCAATATACGGAAAACATGGGGGAAATAGAAGGGATTGTTGAGTCAAAGAGGCGTCGATGGTTGGTGTCGGTGCGTTTAAGGGTTGTTCTTGACGAAGTCAATACCTAGGAAAACCTATATCAGTTTATGTCAACCTTTCCCTCTGATGGGATAAAACTTACCCTTGGTAATGTTCTTCTTCAGGTCAACCAAGCAGGCATCGAGCAACTTCTGTTCGTACTCAGAGACCTTGCCAACTGGAAGGATCTCCTCAACACCGTTGGGTCCAAGTCTGACACGGGAGGCGAAGAAGTCAATTCCCTGGGATTTGTAGAGAGGGCTCTCAACAAAGGTTGGCTCGATGACATCCTTAACGCCCTGAGAGGCCTTGAGCAAGCTCTCGGCGAAACGAGCACCGGCCATGGCCATGGAAAGGGTAGCAGATCCAGCACCAGCCTTGGCTTTGACGACCTCATCACCACCGAACTGGATGCGGTTGACAAGGGCCTCGAGGGCTTCACCGGTGATATCTGGGTGGTTAGATTGAGAGACCAAAGGAACAATGGTGACACCAGAGTGTCCACCGATCACGGGAACTTCCTCGTTGGCAGGGTCGGTCTTTTTGATCTCGGAGATGAAGCGAGAGGCACGGACAACGTCGAGGGTGGTAACACCGAACAGGCGCTTGGGGTTGTAGACGTTCTTGGACTTGAAGACTTCGGCAACAATGGGGACGGTGGAGTTGACCTGGGTCAGAGGAATCAGCCAAATTGCCCTATGTAACTTGTAACAGTACTATACTCACAGGGTTAGAGATGACAAGGATGTTAGCCTTTGGGGCAGCATCGGCAGCAGCCTTGGCCAAGTCGCGGACAATGGAGGCGTTGGTGTTGAAGAGATCTGGAGGGACGTAAACGTTAGCTTGCTACATTGTTTCAAGACTTGAGGCTAGCTTGTTCATTCCATACCATCACGGGTCATGCCAGGCTTGCGAGGAACACCAGCAGGGATCAAGACAATTTCAGCGTCGGTCAAGGCTTCACGAAGACCAGAAGGGGTTGGGTCATGGCCGGTAACGGTGCTGTTGGTGTTGATGTGGCTAAGATCAGCAGCGACACCTAAATAAGCAGCATCGCGTCAGCACCAAATATTTCGTATAGCCGGCTAGGTGATCCAATTTTCCCTGAAAATTAGGCCTTGGAATGTCTTGACGGTTGTGATATTACCTGGCCCACCGCGGATATCGTAGAGAGCAAGCTGGCTAACACGAGGGTTCAGCTTCATGAGCAAAGACAGAGGCTGACCAATGCCACCAGCAGCACCGAGGACGGTAACCTTGGAGTTCTGTTCAATTGGTTAGGTTAGCAGGATGGTGGGAGCCAGTGGCTTCAGGTCCAAATGCATTGGAGCAGCTTGAAGGCGCAATTGGATGATTACCTGTTGAGCAGACGCCGAGAAGGCACGGCGCTGAAAAAGGCCGACAGTTCTGCGGGCGGCAAACATGATGGCTAAAGAAGGGTATCACAAAAAGGAAGGGTGAATTGAAGAAGATGGATCTAAGACAATTGGCCTTGAGAGTGTGTGTTTATCAAGGGAAACAGAAAAAAGAACAGCAAAGTGAAGTTGGAAAAGAATGAGAGAAGGCCAGAGAGGATTTTCGCTGTTGAAGTCACGGGACAAACACAGGGTTGTTTGGCCAAGTTGCTGGTTGGTGGTTACGGCCTCACCGGCAATGCCCTGGAGCTTCTTCGGCGACAACCCGCCAGGCCCTGAGCACATGGGTCCTTGAATCTCGGGCTACCCCGGCGAATAGGCCAGAGAGAGCACAAGAGACCCTCCGGCCGACATCAACATATGCATTTCTACGCGGAAGAGACCGGGTTGGCGCCGCCTCTTGGGTGACCTCTTCTTGCGGCTACACAGATTCGAAGAGGCTACTTTACGCCGAGGATAACTGACTAGTTGGCCACCATGATGCTCTCGAAGTCTGGGGAACCGCACGTCCTGGGTGGGGAATCAGAACAAGCCTGCGCGCTTCCGATCACCGCCAGACCCAGAGATTTTACTTCCTTGCCGAGCTGTCCCGTCCGAGAGGGAGCAAAAAAAAAAAAAAAAAAAAAAAAGGTTACATGCATCCAGTACTCACCAGTCATCAAACCTGAGACTGCAATGCCTTCATATTACACTTAATATTGTTTCACAGTGCTCGACCGCTACGTAAACGCGGCTGGACGATAGGAATGCCCACTTCGTGTCGAAACCATGGACGGGGGTCGGTTCGGCACGGCGACTCACGACAGATCCCTCCCAGTCTCCCAAGGAGAAGAAGGGGGGAAGGAAAAAAAAAAGGAACATAAATAAGCATAGACAGGAGAAAAAAAAAATTACTCCATTCGCTTTTAAAAGACTTATTGGTGTATATTTGAAATTTTTTACTAAAGTCGGGCCATCTCTTCATTCCCCCGATGTGGTCACATACTTTGGGACGGGACTGGATTATGGGCTCATTAAACTGTCTGGACTAGCCATAGACTTCAGTTCACCAGTTGTTGATATCCTGTTCTTTAACAGGGGTAACTTTGTCTCGAGGACCTACTACGGAGCAGCCTACCAGGCATGTACGGAAGCTCTGGGAACCCCCAAAACCAAACTGCTATAGTTACTCCGTATGGTGCTGAGTCTTGCTTGCCTCCTGGTAAGAGGTGCGGGAGAGAAAACTCTGCATGCTTCACTGCTCATGTATAGTTTCCTAGCAGAGAAAGCCACATACAGAATAAGCATTGTGTTAGTTAATGTAGTACACCTCATTTTCTATTAAGATCTTGAGCACAACTGATGGGAACTCATTAAGAAAAGCTTGTCGCCTCGTTTGACACGAGCCTCACCCTTGAGTGTTTGATATGAATAACATAGACAGGGTACAGCTGCGTCGCGTTCATAGAGCAATCTCGGTCCTCTCTTTCGCGAATCGCACCGAGCGTTGCAGGCTGAAGAACATCTTGCACCAGCGGAGTCCCCGCCTCAATTATCAACCAACCCCAGGATAATCAACCTGGCCTTCTGATACGAAATGCACTCTGGAGAGGAGGACAATTTCCGCACAGTTGATATATCAGTGTTTCTGCGTCTTATGAAAGAATTTGTCATTACAACACCAAGGTACTCAGCAGCTACATTCTACTATCCTAACGACCTTTTAAGTGCTGATGCCTTTTCGGAGCTAGATTCTGATTTTCGGGGTCGAATTCTAGTAACAAGGCAATGTAAATATAGCCCAAGCAATAGATCATAGAGTGATCAATTGGCGAAAAGAGCCCTTTCATATCCTGTACAAGTGCTTAACGCTATGCCTGAGTTGTTTCTGTTCATCAAAACGTGTGCATATTAAGATATAATTGAAGTTAGATGATACTCATTGCTCATCTTATTATACAAATCTGTGTTCACGAACGAGAGCTTGCGGCAATGGCTCGTGCTCCAATGAATCAATCCTAAGTGTTTTCTGTGGTGTTAGTTCCCGGATCACAACACCGCTTTCCTGTTGACCGGGATAAATACTGTGCTTCAGCGGTGGTTGTTGTGAATTCGTTGGCCAAGGAGCGAGCTGTATTTCCTCCTGTTCCGGCATTGTTCGTTGCCTTCGCTGTTTCTTCATCTTCCACCATTCGGCGGATCGATTGATTACGGAGGCCGCTAGCACCAATGCTGCAGACACGACCGGCGACCACTGGCCCACAGAACTATATTCTTCTTCCACGGGGATATTGGTTTTCAGCAAGTTAAGCTCGTTGAATATGATGTTCGCAACGAATAGGGGTAGAGCGGCGAGGTCGAAGAATAGATCAAAAAACATAATGGGAGCGACGATTGATACCATAAGGAATTTTTTGAGGCCAAGTTTAAATTTCGCTTTGCACATGTAGTGGAATAGAAGGATGTATCCACCGTACCAGGTCTGGCAGGCAGCATTGTACGTGTTCTGAGAGAGGCGTAGGTTCAATGAGCTATTTATACACGTCATGACTATCGCCGTGCAAGCATACGAAGGGGTATGCTGACTCCAGTTGAAAGCGACGGATTTCTGCGCCGCCGCTATAATGGGGACAATGAGAACAACACCGAGATTAGCATATGTTCCAAGAAGCTGGTCGGTGGGTATAGCGGTGATTTCGTTTGTTTGCCGCATGGGCGTCTTTGCGGAGAAACATTTATACGTGCATTTGAATAGTGGAGAGACGAGCTCGGAAGTGCTGGTTAAAAGGTCTCCATTAGCAGACCTACACGCGGGCTCCGCATCGGAATGAACATCGAGAAGCAAGGATCGACCGGTAATACAGCCAATTCCAATGAGTCCTCCCCACAAAACAATCACCAGCTTGCCTCCTGATTGCCGAAGCGCGGAGGACCAATGTACCATAGCCGCAAAGGCCATGCATCCGGTCGTGAGTATCGCCCACGCACCAAGAATATCTAGATCAAAAACCGGCGCGCGCGATTTCGTTAGAGCGAGCATGTGAATAGCAGTGGAACCAGCGTATGATAAAGCGGAGGCGAGAGCTCCGATGACTAGCCATTGTTGATACCGGCCGACAATTCCAACAACGAGTGAGACATAGTAGAGAACTCGTGGGAGGGAGCCGTATTGCCCACTGATGGGGTAGACACATATGACGGTGTCGTTATGCCCCTGGGGAATGTTCGATGGGTTGACAAGGTCACGGCGAATCCGCTCGGAGGGATATGTGCGGGTTGGCGAGGCTGATATGCCGAGAACGAGCAAGTATATAAGTGATATGATAGAAAGTCGAGAAAAGGCGATGCGGCCCATCTTGGGGTTTATGAAAAGCCCGGCCTTGCGCTATCCGTAGTCTTGGCTATCTCCATTGGCTGCCACTGGACCGCATGTTTGAGAACCTGGCTTCTGCGCTGGAAGATGCACCGGACGCAGCAGCTTTATCAATGGCTCCAGCCAAATCCCCCCTCCAAGCCTTTGCACTCTGTTGCGACTTGGAGTGCGGATAGTCCTGGCGGATTGAACACTGACTAGCTCCCGACCAACTCTCTGGACTCTCAACTGGTCCTGGGAATAACCTGACCCCAAGTCAATATGAGGCTAGGGATTTGAGATGGTCATAGCTGAAAAGTAGGGGTCGACAGTGCGGGAGCACCACCAGAGTCATCTTTTGTATCTTGAGCCTTATCAACATCGTCCACTTGGCGATCTGCAGACTGGCGAATAAACCTTCTGAGATCCACCTATACGAAGCTATGATGCTCGTCATTGGTAGGAAAAGCGTCACACAGGATGCACTCCCACGAGATTTCCCACCACATTGGCCCGCAGGATCGGAGAGCCCGACACCCTAAACATCAGAATGCTCACCTCCTGCCAACAGAACGGTCTTTGACGTAAGGGCAGAGCACCACTGCCGCCTAGGGACCAAAGACTTGAGTAAGTATACTCCGTACCCGGGACTCGGAGAACATTGTGGAACGTGAATCTTCTTGCTGGTGCTTGGCTGAACAAAGGCCGTCATAACTAAAAATTCATGGACTCCGTAAACGACGTTAAGCTATCAAATCCCAATGCGAAACGCTAAGAATCTATCATCCGCCAACGCTAGCCAAGAACATGATAGCCAAGAAGGCGACATAGTTATGTACGTAATTATTTGCATGAGGAGCCGTTGACGACCATCATCGTAGAAAATGCAGCACAGCCCAGCAAAACCCAAAGAATATCACCACTCCAATCCAGAATATCCATTTGTCTTGCTTAGCTCTCCTCTCCACCCTTCGAATGGTCTCTCCACTAACTCCGAGCGTATTTGCGACAGTATATAGTTTCCGCTGTGTGCCTTTTAGTATTTCTCGCTGCTGCCCCAGATCCCCGAGAACCGCTCGGCCACGATCTAAGAATTCGTCCAATTGTGTATTTGTGTTTGCAAAAAATGACTGCTCTCGTAGTGCGTGTTCTTCGCGGCTATATTGTGAAGGGTCAGTGCCAAAACTGAGGCCCGTGTTTCCGGAAGCTTGGCGCCTGTTGGGGTTCGCAAAAGGAGAAGGTTGTGAAGGGAGGGCGGATTGGGCGTAGGGGTTTTCTGGAGTAGCTGCATGATGGGGTCGACGACCTAACAGCTCACTTCTATTCGTCGCAACTTGCTATACATATATAAGCCGAGGTCAGTTGGGACAAGGTGGACGAGGGTTCGGCGAATAAAATCTCCAGGACATACCGCATCGTCACGCTCCTTTTTTAATCTGTCAAACTGGGTTCTGTAATCGACGAGCTCCGCCCTGAAATTCTTCAGACGCTCAAAAGCCTTTTCTTGTTTCTCCGGGATAAGTTCCTTTTTGGAAAGAGATGAATAATCATCAATAGTTCGGGAGAAGGACGCTAGGGATGCGGATATCTGGCCTACCCAAATAAGGAAATTAGCAATCCGTAGTATATCAGGTAATTTTGCAGCCTTAGCTGCTTGCTTGCTGTCGCAATTGGAGTTCACCGTCAGACTTACCTTGGAGGGCGGCTGGAGAGGAGGCAGGAGCTTCAGCGAATGCGTCCAGGTCGCGACGCACAGCCGCAGATTGCTTCAGCGCCGCGTTAAAAAGGGAGTTCTATAATGAATCGCATCAGTCGCATACTCACGGGCAAGCCCGGGGTTGGAAGCCGTTTCAATTTGGGAGGATACCATTATACTGGCGTTCGCCGAAAACAATGGCGATAGATATCTAGGGTTCAAGAAGCGGTTTGTCGATATGCCGTTAAAATTTGACGGAGTCTTGACACCAAGCTAATCCACGGAATGTAGCGCTTAGATCCATTGAAACAATCACCTTGTGTCGCCTGCAAGCTGTCCCCAAGCCGCAAGCTGGCGGTATTCTGCCATCTGGCGCCGCCCTTTCCTCGTGTTGTCAGGTAGCCTCACGTGTTGCTCCGGCTTATTGTCGGGCCGAATGACCAAGGAGGCCATATCGGAATTTTGTAGGCCCGAAAAACCATGGAACCCCGATGAACCCACTGTAAACAGCGCCCGAAAGGTTCCTGCAGCAGGAATGACATGTTTACCATTCCTGAATAGGAAACAGTTCTCATTTTTAAAGGTTCCCCTGCCTGAGAAATGTTCCCAATTGCTGTAGAATGATTTCAGAATGGTGGGAATGTTCTCAGAGTTGCTGAGAACATCAGTAGAAACCCAGTTGGAACACTGTCAGGAATTAACTACTACAATCCTAGTTCCAGGCACCATCCATTTCTAGTCCTTGATCAAATATGTACAAAGCAGGCAAATCTCAGAGAAATGAAACATCCCAGGTGCATAGTAGAAAGGTTCTGGAATCATGACTACTGAAAACCAGATTGCTGCTGGCATCCAACACCTCACTAATCAGTACAGCATAAAGACTTGGCTTTTTAATCACAGAAAGTTCAATAATGATGTAGTTGCTGCCCCCTAGATCTACCTGCACAATTGATAGGTCTAAAACCCAATCTCTCATCATTTCCAATGCTGGAATCACCAAAAAGAATACCCTTTCATTTGTATGCAATTCATGAATGAAAATGCTGGTAATTTGCCCAATGGCAGGGCTGGTTCCATGTGTATACTCAATCAAATTATCAACCATTAGTTTGATTTGCTGGTCTCCAAGTGAGAAAGTAATATTCTTATAGAACCATATTGCAGTTGAGCCTGGTTTCACTACAGACAGCTTATCTCAATCTTTCTTATATGCATTTCAGAGTTTCTGCAAAAATGGGTGGAGATTCAGTAATATGAATAGCTGTGCATTCAGAATATCTAGCACTGGCACCATTTTTCCTGCAGATTGTTGTGCTCAGAAATTCAGAGAATACTCACCAGCAATATCTTTGTCTTCAGCATCTGGTGCCTCAAATTCATCTTCATGCAGATTGGTATTCAGTTGGAGTAAGTCCACAAAAAGAGTCAGGCAGTACTTATAGAGGTTAGAGATGTACTGAATCAAGAATGGCTCACTATCAGCAAATGCTTCTTCAAGTAGTAGAAGCAGTGTATATCTGAAGCTCTCTTGCATTAACAGAATCTTTTCAACATCTTGCTTGTTTGTTCTCTGGACCAGCTTCTTGTATTCCCAATGCTTGTCCTCTTCAATAAGAATATTGCAATTGTTTGGAATTGCATATTCATTTGCTTGTGCTGGATAATGTATGCTGACATGCATATTTGGGCAGTTTTTAAAGCTTCAAATTGCCTTTGTCTTCTTCTTTGAATTGAAATTTTCTGCAATTGGGACACCTGTCTCTTTGGCATACAAATCAAGTGCTGGGAGCTCAATTGGAATGGGAGATGGCCTTGCACTGGTTATGAAAGCTGCTCTAGACCCTGCTTGAGTGCCTGCTGGATGGGTAGTCTCAATAGCTGATACAGCAGTGTCAATTAAACTTTGTAGGTCCTGTCAGGCTGTTGTAATGATCTCTCACAATCTTACAGAGGCAAATTGAGCTGGTAATTGAGATGTTAGAATGGAATTGCTGCATGCAATTCCAGCATAAATTCAAACAATCAAATTCTTTATTGATCTTCCAGAGTAATCTTTAAATGTTACAGGCATCATTCATTGCACTGCTGGATTTATCCATTCCTGGATCATGTAGCATTAGAGAAGAAGCAGAATTATGATAGATGCTCACATGTGCTCCTGTAATTAATAGAATTTCAAATGAGTAAGCAGAGATTGAAGACAGGCCCATCTCCAACAGAATGGAAACTTCTGAAGCAATTTACAGTATTCTTTTTGATCATGGGGTGTAAGAATCACCAAAACCAATAAATAGTGTGCCAGTTTTGATATTTCTGAAAATTTACTGTGACATGGGTCAGAAGGAAAGAAGATCACCAGATTAAGAGATAGGCATATTTTAAGCAATGCTGTCTGCTCTTCAGCCATTTCATATTTCTTGCAGAGGCTTTGCTTTAAAGCTTGAGTTTCTGTAGAGTTGATTTTTTCTCTCTGCTGCAGAATCTGAAAATGATAGCATCCTTCAGTAATGGTATCAAAATCCATGTCATGTCACTGATTCTCTGAAACCATGCAGCTCCAACAAGAACATGTTGCTGTAGGCTCTTTTATTCCAGCATTGGCATTCTGTTGTGGCATATCCTCAAGAAAACAGAGACAAGAGGAAATAACTCTAGTGACTCCCTCACTAGAAATATTCACATCAATGCTCTTGTCAAGCAATGCTAGACCAGGCTCCAAGGCTTCAATCACATTGGGAAAATTGGTTCCATGTGGCCTGAAAGTAATTGTATAAACATTATTATACTTGACTCTTTCAGTAGCTTTCATGCCAGCAGATATCATGTAGACACCTATAAGGCTTCAGTACATGTTCTGGTATAGGCCAAATTCATTAATGAAAAGTTGGTAGGGAAGGGATATAATCTTTTTGCTGTCAGAAAATGTTTGCTTCAATACCTCTCTACCATATGCCACTATTTCTAGCTCACCACATAGTGGAGTGCTCATATTAAGTGGTTGAGCTTTCAGTGTTCCTGATTTCAAAGTTAGCACTTGCTGCATGAAATATTGGGCATTTGGAAGCTCATATCCTGAATTCTCCATATTAAATTCATAGTCCAGGTATACATCAACTTGGGAAAGAATATTGCCTGCCAAAACAAATGTTCCTTGACTTTCAAGAGCAAAGACTTCATTTGGGTGGTGCTGTGGATTCAAATGGGATAATTTCCTGCCATAAAATGTTGGCATGAATTGGTATACTGGTTGAATTTGGAGAGCAATTGCATTTTCAGCAATTGAATTTGATCTTTTATTCTGACCAACAAATTGGACTCTCCCCAAATGGTCATGGTTCATTAGATCTTTATTACAGGGGCAGTTGGTGTTGCAGCATTGGTAGAGGACAAAGTCAGAGAAAAATATAGGCTTGCCATTGCAGTAATATACAAATTTGCCTGAGAAGTATTTAATGGAGCTTCTCCAGCTCCAAGATTGCCATAACTCTCTTGGATTATCAACTAATTCAGCCATTCCTATATGCAGTTTCTTCTGGAAAATTGGCAATTTCACAAGCATGGATATCAATGCAATGGGGTTCTGGAAATACATGTTTGTGCACAATACTGCTTGAGCAAGCCTTTTGTCTGCATCTGATAATGTCAGCATTTTCTTTGGGATGACAGACAGTGGTTTTTGGTGGATAGGTAGTATCAGAAATTGTGACTGGCATCTCTTCTTTAATGTTGACAGTTCAGTAGGCATAAGTTTCAATGACTTGATATCTGTCAGGTTCTGGAGGATTTCCCTCAGTGATTAGTATTGCTGTTGGGATATGCCTGTATGCTCACACCATAATGTAAGAGACATTAGGAATTGATTCATTTAATCATATGCTTTGGCCTGTGAGTGTGGAATAGCTTCTGATGATTTATTCTCAAGAATCAGCATTGTTACTTAAGTATCCATTGTTTCTGAATCTTCATCAATTTCTGGATCTTCTTCAATCAGGATTTTATTTTCTAGGCATGATAATTCTGCATCAGCTGCAGCATCTTTCAATATTTCATATAATTGATTGTCATCATCAGTATATGCTGGGCCAGCATTGCCATCACCAGTATCTAATGTAGACTATGCAATATTAGCCTCAGCATTTAACAATTCTGATAAACAATTTTTCACACTATAAGACCAAATTTGTTATCATCAGAAATTAATGCCAAATCCTCCAGCTGTCCTGACTGTAGTGGTGTCAGGTGGGCACTGCTTTCATATTTAATTGACTGACAAATACTCTCTTCACTTGCTTGACCCTGGATCTGTTGTTCACCAGTAATTGAAGTATCATTGCTTGAATTTGGATCTCAGAGTGTAATTTTCTTGACTTTTCAGAGATTTGGACACAACATTTCAACAACAAGGCTATTATTGATTGTATGAAGTTGTAAAAGAAATGCATGGAATGCTCTTGAAGTGAAGTATCTTTGGTTACTCTTTCAGAAAGTGAAGGTTATCTGTTACCTGTCAACAGAAAATGTGGGGGAAATTGCCAATAGAATATGGAGTTGGGAATAACTGCTTTCATGCTGGGGTCAGGAAGCTTGCAATTGATATAGATTATAGTATATCCAAAATTCTACAAGGGTTTCAGAGTTAAATTCTCCAACATAGATGGTGAAGCTTTCTTTTTTGATGAATTCAATGTGGGTGACTTTGATGACATTGCCACTGCAGGAACCAATGCAGACACACAAGGGGCAGATATACAAGATCAGAATCTCAAAAAAGGCAAAGAGAATGAGAAAAGGGGCAAGAAGCACAAGTAAAGAGTTTGACACTCTGATGCAGAAGAATATGAGAGAGAGAATTAGTCAAAAGAGGAGGTTCTGAAATGGTGAGTGAGATGAATGTATCTCACAACATTCAGCAAGGAAAAACTTCCTGAAATTATAGAGGAAGTATATAAAACAAATGATGAAGACTCATATGTCTTCAGTTCAGCAAGAGTGTCTGCCCTGGAGTTTTTAAAGGACTGGAAATATAAAATGTTGAGGAAGATGAGTGTTAGTATGCTGCCTCATAATATTGAGAGATCTTTTACTGACTGCTAGCAGAAGCATGTCAAGAATGTAAAGAAGATTGACCACAAGGACAATTTCAATATTGGCATGCACTGTTGTCAGAATCCTGACAAACTCTTTGCATATTTTGCAAAGCACTTTGACCCCAAAAAATTCTTTGAGATTTTCTTCTGGGCAGAGCCAATTGTTGATTATGAGAAATCAAAGCAATTAGGGCAATGGTATATCAAGTGTATGTCAGAATTGAAGACAAATATAAGATAATGAGCATTACTGACCTTGATTTAGAGATATATGCCAATTTGACAGTGCAGGTCAAACTGCATGATGACCTCATGAAGAAATTGAACTGCAAGAAGGAAGCCATTGGGGCATGGTGGGAAATCCTCAAATTTTAAGACTATATGGGACAACATCCACAATATGAGAATGTCAACAAAGAGGACTTTGTGGAAAAGAGAAAGGAGACCAAGAAGAAGATAAGAGCTTCAGCTTCTGAAGCTGATAAGTTGGCAATTCTTACAAAGATTTGATTTTCAGGTGAGGCTCCACCAAAAGAGTGAACTGCAAAATACTGAATCAGTAATGTCAAGCTCTCTTGGGGCATCTGCACATTAATTAGCATGTATATATATATGATATAGAATCCAAACCTGAGCAGCACTGAAGCTGCAATAATTCTCACAATAATTCAACAGGCAAAGCAGCTGTATAGTAGGAATCAACTTTTCAAGAATTCCCGCCAAAAATCTGCTGGAGGATTGCTTGTTGGAGTTGCATAGGTAATATAAAAATCAACACATCTAGTAGAGCACATGTCAACAAAGCCCTACCTAATCAGGACAGCTCTCATATATATAAACAACCTCTTCCACAACCTCTTCTCTTTCTCTTCTCTCTCTCTCTCTCTCTCTCTCTTTTCAAGTCTTTCTAATCTTTGTTTCCCCATCTCCCCTTTCTCTCTTCCATTGGTATTTCTTTTTGAATTCATTAATATACTTCAATTTGCAGAGGTAGGTGATCTGAGATATATGAGATTAGCAAAAGCTGATGCATTTTGCAGAAAAACACATCAAAATGGTGAACATGTGTGGAACCCCAAAAGAGAACAAGCCAGGCTGTAAACCAAAAGATAAAGCTTCAGATGGGCCATCAGTCTTCTGTTAATGATGCATTATGGCATATATGATTCTGAAAAATCTTGAAAAGCCCTGTAATAATATTCAGGGCTCTGGCAACACTTGCTCAAACTGCTTATGAAACAAGAAGCATTGCTGTAACTTTTCTGAGACAATAATCAATCAGATTCTTGAGTTGCAAAGTGCATACTTCAAATGGGTGAATACAACAAACACTGTCATCAAAAATGCTCATGAAGTGGGTGTTGTTGCTTTTGCTCAAGCTATCAATAAAGAGTTGAAAACTGTCCTTGCAAATATGCCAAAAGAGACTCCTTCTGTTGATGATAAGCCAGATGCATTAAATGGCAAAGTCATTAAAGCTCTTCAAGAGATTTCCATGATCTTGAAAGAAATTTGGGAAATTCAAGAGGCAAACTTCATTGCAGTCTCTGACATAAAGAATGCTCTTAATGTAAGTTCACTTCACTTCTTATTTTTGAGGTGAAGATTCTAACTTTCAAAAGAATATGCCACAACTTATTGATTCAGGTCTTTGTGCAGCTCTTACCACTTGTTCAGCTCCACCTGCAAATAACTCCCTTCCTTCTCATGCTGTAAGATATTCTCTTAGAATTGAATTGGAAAAGAGATCTAATGAGAGTGAATTAGTTGAAATGTTCCTTTGATGGTGCTTCCAATTCTGAAGCAAAAAGAATCTGCTTAAGCTTCTTGCTGCCACAAACTGTTCCTGAAACCCTGACTCTGATCAGGAGCCTTCAATTTTCTCTGTTTTCAACCAGTATGTGTGCAAATAACATTTCCTGAAATATACTGACTGTTTACTCCAACAGAGCAACAAAGTATGGCATCAAAGGGTGCATCTTCTTCTCATGATGTGACTCCAACACAAACTGTCATTTCTGCAAAGCCAAGCATGCCAGCAGTTAAAAATCCCAATGCCAATGAGAAGGATGCCAAAAAGAACAATGCCAACAACAAGGATGCCAACAAGAATGATGCTGACAAGGATGCCAACAACAAGAATGCCAACAAGAAGGGTGCTGAAAATGAGAATGCTGAAAAAGCTGATGCAAATGTTACTTCTGATGTTAGCAGCAAAGGTTTCCAAAACTGGTTTTTCAGTTGGGGTGATCTATAAAGCAGCAGGAATTGTGTCACTACAGTAGTTACCTAGTTTTCAAAATTAAGAAAAGGTTCTTTCAATTTGAAATGAAACCCCTGATCTCATAGTTCAAATTTCAGTTACATTCTAGAACTGAGCTCATTTCCCAAAAGGAAGTGTTCTCGGAAAGGTAATAGGAATCCTACAGTGCTCCAACAGTTCTCTATTTGGATTATGGTTCTCGCACGATTCCTAATTAGGTTACCGTGAGATCTCAGAAACATAAGGGTTTTTCGGACCAACGAAATCCCGATATGGGGACCATCGAAGGCTTCGAAGAAATGGGGACGCTCTCGACCGCTCCGGAGCCCTTCAAATTTATACTAATTTTGCTTTTCTGTCCGGAGCATACAATATGATTGAAATCCTTAGACGGACTATCAATCGTACTAAAAAATATACAGATACTACAGATGCGTATGCAGCTTTGATACAGATATAGACCTAGAGCTATCCATTCAACTCCGACGTGCAAATCCAACAACAACAAGTGCTAAGAAGTGGAGAAATTATTTGGCAAGCTATTGGAGCATCGTCATGTCATGGTAGACATGGATGAGTCCGATAAATTCCCGAATCGTCACTCCGTGAAAAGAAAGAGGCTGTTATTTTGGCGGATATTTGTTCTGGACGAACCACCTATTACGAAAATCTGGTATCAGAGACGTTTCATCAGGAAATCGCACAAAATGTATAGGCAAACTCACCTGCTCACATAATAATCCAAAAGTCCAGCAGCTCCGATACCACCGCCCCACCACATAACGGTGTCCCAGGTCAACACTCCCTTCAAATACTTTTGATATGCACCATACCCTAATCCGGCACTCGCAGCCGTGAACAGGATTGCGTTGGTCACTAGCACTGGATTCGTCCGATTCTCACACAGCTTCGCATAAGCTCCTTTGGCCTTTTCCTTCTCTCGACCCACAGCCGTCTTGCCTTTCTCTTTGTTCTTGCCTTCACGAGGGTTTTCACGCTCTTCGCGCTGGAGGCGCTCGGCCTGGGTATTCGTTTTTACAGATTGGGATTCGTAGGTTGATGGGACGGTGTTGATGTGAGGGGAGTCGACATCAACAAGAGAGGAGGTTGTTGTTTCGATATCTGCGACTTCGATTTGAGCCGGTTGGGGGGCGGCCCTAGAGAGACGACGTTAGGACACGCTGTTCACTGGCATCGAGATTTCGCGATATGACGTTATATCCACTTACGCCTGTATTTGAAAGTTAGCGAGGAATAGCTCTCAAGACATTGATAAAGGGGTGCTGTGTTTGCTGGAATCCTTACTTCTTTCGGGCTTTGGCTTGCGCCTCGTGCAGCGGCTTCTGCGTATGACATGGGGGGCATGTAGAGAGGATTAAAAAAAGGGGTCGTCAGAGGATATCTGTCTGCTCTTGTTAGTAATAGGAGAGGAGAAAAGAATCCACCAAGCGCATCTATATCAAGCCGTAACGGATATTCCTTACTTTTGTGACAAAGATTTGCTAAATTCACCTGCTAATGATTTTCAAATGAAGGACAGTGAGGTTCTTCATAGCCCAGTGGGTATGTACCCAGCCCATCCTTTTAATCCCGCTGGCTAGACATAGTGATACCGGGACGTCATGAAAGCTTCCAACCCACTGCATCACGTCATAGGTGCCTCTGGAACCACCTGATCTTCAGCCACAGGAGGGTCCCGCCAAGAATTACGTAACTTGTATTGGCATGTAACGATTCATTCCACGTGACAGGGTGATCGGCTGTCAAGATGGCAAATCGGCGACCTGTGATGTTGGTGCAATCACAGAAGCCATGACAGGAAACTGGGGAATACCTCAATTCCTGCAAATTGGTATTTAAATATTCCACTGAACATAGAGAGGGAAATTAGCACAGACAAAGAGGGAATAAAACGGTCGTGGGATACAGTAATACATTTTTAGTACAAATGGAAGAAAGAAATGGGGGAAAACACAGCGTCAAGGTCAATGTCGCTGGCCAAAGTCTAATGAAAAAGAACAACAGAGAAAGGGTAAAAGCATTTCATAGCATAAGTTCAAGAGGGTTCTCGACCACTTTCTTCAACTCTCGCATGAACTCGGCCCCAACTGCCCCATCGACCACCTTGTGGTCAAAGCTTCCAGTGACCACAATCTGGTCGTCCCACTGCACCTCAGTACCCTCTTCCGTCTCCAAAGGCACGGCTACCTTTCGTGTAGTCCCGACAGCAAGTATGGCAGCTTGAGGAGGGTTGATCACAGCAGTAAATCTTTCAACCGCAGGATTCATACCCATGTTGCTGATGGTGAAGGTGCCACCATTGAACTCCTCAGGTTTTAGCCTATTGTCTCGGGCACGCTTGCCGAGATCCTTAACTTGACGCGAAATGCTTTCCAGGCCAAGTCCCTCCACGCCTTTCACGATGGGAGTAATGAGCCCAACAGGAGTCGCGACCGCAACGCTAATATCAACCGTATTATGCTGGCGAATCACAACCTGTCCATTCTGCTCAATCCAAGCTGAATTGACAGCGGGGACTTTGCGAAGTGCGAGAGCACATGCTTTGATGAGGAAGTCATTAACGGAGAGCTTGTATTTGCCGTCTGCACTGGAGTTTAGAGCTTGGCGAAGTTTGAGGAGTTTTGTGACGGACAAAGTTGAGGAAACGAAGTAATGGGGGTTATCCTTCATGGATTGAGTGAGGCGGCTTGCAATGACCTTACGCATTGATGAGGCAGGAATATCTTCGTAGGTTGGGCCTGCAGCAGCACCGACGGCCGTGGTGGGCTGGTATTTTTCAACATCTTCCTTGGTGATTCGACCTCCAGGGCCTGTTCCCTTGAGGGTCTTTATTGGCACTCCACGTTCTAAAGCAAGGGCCTTGGCAGCCGGGCTGATCAACGGTTCTCTATCAATGGATGGTTGAAGGCGTTCCCCAGTGATATCTGGTTCTTCTGCGGCGGGCTTAGCCTCGTCCTGTGCGAGCGATTGGCCTTCGGCTTCGGCTTCAGGTCCCTTTGAGGACTCGGGAGTCTCTTTTGGAGTCTTATCAGCAGATGGCTTCTTATCGCCGCCAGCATCTTCCAGGGAAAATGATCCGAACTGGGCGATATCGGTGCCTTCTTCAACCATGACGGCAATGGGCTGTGTTGAAGGTCAGAAAGGACGGCAAGAAGAGGATCGACCTTGGAAACTTACATTCCCAACAGAAACATCCTTTTCTCCAGCTTCCTTCAAAATTTTCGCAAGAACACCTTCTTCTTGGAACTCGAAGTCCATTTGTGCCTTGTCTGTTTCAATTTCGACCAGGACGTCGCCTGGTGACAGTGTGTCGCCGACCTTTTTCTGCCATGCGCCGATGTTACCTGCGGTCATTGTGGGCGACAATGCTGGCATGCTGATGATAGTATGGGGAGGATAAGCTAAATCACGCAGTTTTGAATTTAGTTCAGTTTTGATTGTATCTAACGACAGGGAGGTACGGCGTACATTTCGAGGCATAGTATCTCGCAAGGGAAGCGTAGAGAGGCAATTGTGGCCTGGATGGGACAACGTATCAGTGAGCGTTTTCGCAGAAGAAACATTAGGGGTACCATCAAGAATTACTTACCGTGCGGCATCGCGCAGTCTGTACACATTCCGCGACTCTCGTAGGGTGGAAGCGGGTCTGGAGACAAGTAGACGACAAGAAGGGAATCGCGACATCACCGCAGCGGAAGCCATTATGGCAGAAGAAATAAATAGGAGAATGAGAGGATGAGATCGCTTGGAAGGATGAAAAGCGATCGTCAAGGTCCGCGCCGGGATCCTATCAAGAAATTCAAACCACGTATGAACAAAGGAAGTTCGACCAGCTTGACACACCGTTTTGTTGAGCTATTAACTCGGAATTGGTTGGTCTCGGCGGATCAGCCTGGGTGGATTCCCACCAAATCATGGCAGCTTACTAATGGGACATGAGCTAGTCCCTGTCCGTGCTGGCGCGTTTTGCTGCGCTGTCGGGCCGCGTCGGCCGCTGTATCAAAAGATGCCACTCTCCGGTCATGGGTATCAAAGGCTCCTGGGAAATGGTAGATCGATGTCAGGGTGAACGCATGGTTGACCGTCAAGTCTTTTATCCTGTGTGCCGCCCACATCTCTACTTGTCGCCTTTCAATGCAGACAGACCCTTTAGCGGTGTCTACGGTCCATAGAGGTTGGAGTCTAGCCGCCAATGGCTCAGTGCGATGTGCCCGAGCACGACTTTGTGACCGGCACGTCCCTCTCCGATGAACCCGCCGGCTCTCCCACAAATAACGAAGCAACAATGGCGGAACTAAATGAGACTGATCCCGTCCCTCACACTACAGAGCTGTCGACATCCGCATCCCAAGAAGTGCCTTCGCAGAACGAGCCTTCGAATACCCAAGAGTCTACAAATGATGCAGTTCAAGGGACTGGGAAAGAATCGGGGGACCCCGCCGTTCCGCAAGAGAACATTGGTGAAGAGGGACCGAGCATTCCAGTGATCACTAGCTCTGATACGGCACTGGAGGCTGATAAAGAAAATCAATCCCACCCGAGCCCGATTCCAGCTTTGCCAGCGGAAACAAGGGAACGATCGGACTCGCGGTCCACCGTTGCTACTCAAGGCATGCACCGATCGGCACCGCTTACCTCCGCAGTATTTGTTATCACTGCCCTGGACACAATCGCAGCTTCAAAGGAAGCGCGACGCAGTAAGGAGTTGGGCGAGGCCGTGAGCTTAGCCCAGGGAAACATCAAACAGTCTGAACAGCACCCCATTGACCCTGAAATTATCTTTCGACCTTTGGAGTTGGCTAGCAAGACTGTTAGCATCCCCCTACAAATTACTGCTCTAGATTGTATTGGCAAACTCATCACATATTCCTACTTCGCATTCCCTTCCTCCCCGGACGAACCCAGCTCGGAATCGCAGAATCAACCACCATTAATAGAACGTGCTATCGAGACAATATGCGACTGTTTTGAAAATGAAGCCACTCCGCCAGAAATACAACAGCAAATTATTAAATCCTTGCTCGCTGCAGTGCTCAACGACAAGATTGTTGTTCATGGTGCTGGTTTACTCAAAGCTGTGAGGCAGATATATAACATTTTTATTTATTCGAAGTCCAGCCAGAACCAGCATATTGCTCAAGGATCGCTTACCCAAATGGTTGGCACCGTTTATGATCGTGTACGCCTCCGCCTAGATCTAAAAGAAGCACGACTCCGGGATGCCCAGAGCCAGCGTAACCGCTCTGAATCCGATGCGTCACTCGATCAGCCTAACGATGATGCCTCAAATGAGCAGGATGAGTCCCCCGAAGATGGGCAATCTCTTGTTTCTGACCACCCTGTTGCGAAGGAGCCAAGAGAGAAAATGACTTTACAAAGCTTTGAGACAAATAAAGATGACGCGATGGTAAATGATAACGCGCCTACGATGGTAACTCGGGCAAAGGCCAATCGCAAGGCGTCCCGTTCCGTTCCAGGTGAAGACCTAGATCCGGCAACAGACGACGAAGACGAAATTTACGTGAAAGATGCATTCCTTGTTTTCCGAGCACTATGCAAACTGAGCCATAAGATTCTATCCCATGAACAACAACAAGATCTTAAGTCGCAAAACATGAGATCAAAGTTACTGTCGCTGCATTTGATGCAACATCTTCTCAGCAACCATGTTACCGTGTTCACATCTCCTCTTGCTACCATTAGGAGTAGCTCGAACACCGGTGACACTATGACACTGTTGCAGGCTATAAGGCCACATCTTTGTTTGAGTTTGAGTAGAAATGGCGCCAGCTCTGTACCCCCGGTATTCGAGGTTTGCTGTGAGATATTCTGGCTAATGTTGAGACACATGCGGGTCATGTTAAAGGTCAGCCCAAAAATGCTCCTGAATGTAAGTGTGATCATCTAATAATGAGAACAGAAAGAGTTGGAGGTATTTTTCAAGGAGATATACCTCGCCATCCTAGAGAAACGCAATTCACCGATGTTCCAAAAAAAATATTTCATGGATATCCTTGGAAGGTTATCCACGGATCCTCGCGCTCTCGTCGAACTATACTTAAACTATGATTGTGATCGTATGGCTTTAGAGAACACGTTTCAAGGGTGCGTGAGCCTGCGCCGGCATGGTTTATTTAGTATTGACTTATTTATAGCATCATCGAACAATTGTCGAGAATATCGAGCATGCCTGTGGCAGTAACTGTACAGCAACAGCAGCAATATCAAGAACACCGTGCGAATACCCCGACTTCTGCCCATGACTGGCACCAGCCGGGAACACTACCTCCGTCCTTGTCAACAGCAAAAATCGACAATATCGCACCTACAAGCTCTCAAAATATACCACCTGAATATGCTATGAAACAAAGGGCTCTGGAATGCCTTGTAGAAATTTTGCGATCTTTGGACACATGGTCTTCACAGGACACGAATTCTTCAAAATCTTTACCCCGCGAACCATTTTCACGAAACTCCTTGGCGATGTCTAGGGAATCTCTTGACACAGCAGCACCGACATTATCGACCGCCTCACCAAGAGTAGATTCTGGGGAACCTTTGACTGGCCAATCGACTCCCGTTGCAGAAGACGATCCCAACGAAATTGAAAAAGCCAAGCAGCAGAAGATTGCATTAACAAATGCGATTCGGCAGTTCAATTTTAAGCCAAAGAGAGGAATGAAGCTTTTTCTCTCCGAAGGCTTTATTCGGTCGGATTCACCTTCTGATATTGCCAGTTTTCTGCTTCGAAATGAACGATTGGATAAAGCTGCTGTTGGCGAATTTCTTGGTGAGGGGGATGCGGAAAACATTGCAATAATGCATGCATTTGTCGATTTGATGGATTTTGGCGATCGTGGCTTTGTTGATGCGCTCCGCGAGTTCTTACAAAGCTTTCGGCTTCCGGGGGAATCCCAAAAGATCGATCGCTTTATGCTAAAATTTGCCGAGCGGTATCTTACAGGGAATCCGAAGTCTTTCGCTACGGCCGACGATCCCTACGTTCTTGCATACTCTGTAATCATGCTTAATACCGACCTTCACAGTTCTAAATTGAAGCGCAAAATGACCAAGGAAGATTTTATCCGAAATAATAGGGACCTCCAAGATGTTCCCCAGGAATACCTTGGAGGTATCTATGATGAAATCGCTAATAACGAGATTGTTCTATACAGTGAGCGAGAGCATGCAGCAAACCTTGGCCAGCCCACTCCGGCTCCGGGGCTCGCCTCTAGAGCTGGACAAGTTTTAGCCACGGTCGGAAGGGATATCCAAGGCGAAAAGTACGCTCAGGCCTCAGAAGAGATAGCCAACAAGACGGAACAGCTTTATCGAAGTTTAATCCGGGCCCAGAGGAAGTCTGCCATGAAGGAAGCACTCTCCAGATTTATCCCGGCTACCTCCGTGCGCCATGTTGGCTCTATGTTCAATGTGACCTGGATGTCGTTTTTGTCTGGTCTCTCGGCTCAAGTGCAGGATACCCAAAACCTAGACACTATTCGGCAGTGTATGGAGGGTATTAGGCTCGCCATTCGTATATCATGTGCCTTTGATTTAGAGACTCCACGAGTTGCGTTTGTAACTGCTCTTGCGAAGTTTACCAATCTTGGGAATCTTCGAGAAATGATGGCAAAGAACCTGGAAGCTCTCAAAGTGCTACTTGACGTCGCGATTAGTGAAGGAAATCATCTAAAAAGCTCTTGGAGAGAAATCCTTACGTGCATCAGCCAACTTGATCGGTTTCAACTACTTACTGATGGGGTAGACGAGGGGGCTCTCCCAGACATGTCCGTTGCTCGGGTAGTGCCTCCATCGGATAGTTCGCGCACTCGCAAATCGTTGCAGGTTCCCCGGAGACCAAGGCCACGATCAATCAACGGCTCGACCCAGTTTAGACCAGACATCGCCATGGAGAGCCGGTCGACTGAAATGGTCAGGGGAGTAGATAGAATATTTACTAACACCGCGAACTTGTCTCAAGATGCGATTGTAGATTTCGTCTGGGCTCTAAGCAATGTCAGCTGGCAAGAGATACAGTCTTCCGGTCAAAGTGAGTCTCCGCGGACATACAGTCTTCAAAAGCTAGTGGAGATCAGCTATTATAATATGACACGAGTCAGGATCGAATGGAACAGAATCTGGGAAGTCCTTGGCGAACATTTCAACCACGTCGGCTGCCATGCTAACACAGCGGTTGTCTTTTTCGCCTTGGATTCCCTTCGACAGCTATCCATGAGATTTCTAGAAATTGAGGAGCTGCCTGGCTTCAAGTTCCAAAAAGACTTTTTGAAGCCTTTTGAGCATGTGATGGCCAACAGCACCGTTGTGACTGTCAAAGACATGGTTCTGCGATGCTTGATCCAGATGATACAGGCTAGAGGGAACAATATTAGATCTGGATGGAAAACTATGTTTGGTGTTTTCTCTGTGGCTGCAAGAGAGCCGTACGGTGAGCAAGAAAAGTTCCCCCTCGCATAGCATTGCCTAATCATCTTATTAGAGGGAATCGTAAACATGGCTTTCGAGCACGTCTCTCAAATATATAACACGCGTTTTGGAGTCATCATCACTCAGGGCGCTTTCCCGGACTTGGTAGTTTGCTTGACAGAATTCTCGAAGAACTTGAAGTTTCAGAAAAAGTCCTTGCAGGCAATTGAAACTCTCAAGTCAACAGTTCCCAAGATGCTTAAAACCCCCGAATGCCCTCTTTCTCATCGCCGTTCCTCTACATCCAGTGCTCCAAGCGACACCGTCGTTCCACTGACGCCACAGACGAGCAGACAGTCAGCGGAAGAACAGTTCTGGTATCCTGTTCTAATAGCATTCCAAGACGTCCTCATGACTGGGGATGACCTTGAAGTGCGATCTAGGTAGGGATGAAAGTTTGAGAACTTCGTGTAAATGGGGAAGCTAACCATGCTATAGGGCGTTGACTTACCTCTTCGAAATCCTTATCCGGTATGGTGGCGACTTCCCAACAGAATTCTGGGATGTTCTTTGGCGACAGCTGTTGTATCCTATATTTGTGGTGTTACAGTCAAAGTCAGAGATGTCAAAAGTACCAAATCACGAAGAGCTTTCTGTTTGGCTCTCGACAACCATGATTCAAGCCTTACGACATATGATCACGTTGTTCACGCACTACTTTGATGCTTTGGAGTATATGTTGGATCGTTTCTTAGGGCTGCTAACTCTCTGCATATGTCAAGAGAACGACACGATTGCTAGAATCGGCAGCAATTGTCTCCAGCAGTTGATTTTGCAAAATGTACAGAAATTTCAGGCTACGCACTGGGACAAAATCGTCGGAGCTTTTGTGGAGCTGTTTGAAAAGACCACTGCTTATGAACTCTTTACGGCTGTTATTCCTAATCCTGCGAAGAGTTCGGAATCCTCAAAAGTAGCCGACGATTCAGCATCGGTGAACGAGATTTCAAATGAGCAAATCGCCGTGGGAGATGAGACATCCATCAATGGCGACCAACGACCGGCTACAGCGACCGAAGCGGAAGAAGCCAAAAGCCCCCAACATTCTGCTCAGCTTGAAGATCATGCATCGCCCACCGAGCAGCAACAGGCTCCCCTAGCCATTAGTGCTTCACGTCGAAAATTTTTCAACCGCATTATAACTAATTGCGTTCTCCAGCTGCTGATGATCGAGACAGTTAATGAATTGTTTTCAAATGATGCAGTGTACGAACAAATTCCAAGCGATGAACTGTTACGTCTAATGGCACTTCTGAAGAAGAGCTATCAATTTGCGAAGAAATTCAACGAAGCCAAGGATCTCAGGGTCGCTCTTTGGAAGCAAGGATTCATGAAGCAGCCGCCTAACCTCCTGAAACAAGAAAGCGGGAGCGCTGCGACATATGTGAACATCCTTTTCCGGATGTACCATGATGAGGGCGATGAGAGAAAAAGCAGTCGAGGGGAAACTGAAGAAGCTCTTATACCGTAAGTGTGAATGCGCGATTGCTTTAGGCGATAGTAGGACTAATCCACAGCGTTAGGCTTTGTGCGGACATCATCCGCGGCTACGTCAAATTAGATGAAGAGACCCAGCAGCGCAACATTGCCGCCTGGCGACCTGTTGTAGTCGATGTGGTAGAAGGCTACACAGGCTTTCCACGCGAGACTTTCGACAAGCACGTTGAAACCTTTTATCCTCTCGGAGTGGAATTACTCTCCCGCGATCTCAACAGCGAAGTTCGCCTCGCTCTCCAGTCTCTTTTTCGGCGAGTTGGCGAATGTCGACTTGGAATGAGGCCCGTGTCACCAGTGGAGGCGCCCATGAGTCCGCGCGGCTCGGTGTCGCATAGTTATTTTGGGAATGGCCACAGACGCAGCAGAGGTCGATCTATAAAAGGCTAATTGCTTCTTTGCCACCGTCCTCTTTTAGCACCTCGCTCGCTTTGGCTCTCTCATTTTCTGGCGGACGGGTTTTGCTCTTTTTTACTTTTTCTTCGGTTTTTTTTTGCTCCAACGATGAGATTACCCCCTAATTTCAGCTAGTTGGCTGTTCTAGTCGAGTTTACTTTACTTTTTTCTTTTCTTGGTATATGGCTTCAGCGTGTATATTAGAAGGGAGATCTATTCATTCTGTTTCTATTTGCGGACTCGCATCAAAAAATAAATACATTTTTGCAGGGAGTTTCGACTCCATCAATCATGCATTTTCTATTGCCATGATGTAGCCAAGTGGGCGTGATAAGGATGGTCAACTTAACCGCTGGAAAACTCTCAAGCCATTTGTTCAGCGCCCGAATTTTCGTCTTGACTGCTTCATAGTTAATCCCTCATGGCACCCCGAACCGGACTTGGCCCCTTTACGCAGTTGAGTGGACGCTGCATACTACCGAACGCCGCGCTGGCCTGACGAGATGGTCGTCGATGCTGGCTCTCGGCATCGTGTTATCGCAGCTGTGATAGGCCTGTGGTCACACAAAAAGCTGAGTTTTTAAAAGACGACAACTTTACTCTGTACGCTGGTCGGCAATGCATGGCCCAATCCGAGCAGGATAAAGATGCATGAGGCAAAGTTTCAGGAAAAAACAAAGATTCTCGGCTCAATCCGTTAATATTCCCATTGAGTGGCAACGAAGCGGATTTGGAATATTGTTCGGATATCAAGCTCAATATTGAAATTTGGCTGGTCATTTGAAATAGACTTTATAGAAAGAGAAACAGCCATGTATAGCATAACTAGGCTCTCTGGAGGATTACATAGTACGGAGTATACTACTCTGTAGACGTGAGGCGCATAATATTGTGCCGGGTATCTGCACCGACTAGACCAATCCGTCGAAATAGGGAAGAAAATTCTACAGAACATTCCGCATTTGTGGCGTTAATGCTTCTGCAGATGACGATGAGCAATGACCTTTTGTGTGGTTGCACAGCATGTGTGGCCGATTCGAGGAAGGACACCGAGGCGAGCATCCACAATCCGACAAAATAAGGTGCAGGATGCGTCAAGGAGGAAATGGCTTGATGATTTGGCTTCTTTCCCGCAGCGTAACCGCCTCGCACTATGAATACCATATTGCACGGGATACTGTTGCTTGGATCGTTTATCCGGTAGCCACTGCATTAATTCCGGGGATCTGGACCATCATCAGCAAAGAGTGAAGCGAAAAAAAAGTCTGTTATACCGCGTAGTTAGATTCTCAACAATATTTCGTGAATTGTGCCAGGCCGTTGGGTTAGATACTAGATACCCCATCCTTGTTCCCTCCATTTCTGTTGGCACCATGCTGATTCATCAGTATCTGCTGAGATAGCATTCTTATGCCGTCGAAGTTCTGGATGTTAGGCCTGAAGGGGGTGATTGGACAGCAAGGCAGAGCCCGGTGGCTGAGATGGAGTTTGCCTGCTCAACAGCTGGCTGGCAGGCTGACAGCCCACAAGGGTTGTGGGTGACCTGGACGCCAAGTACCGGATACCTTGCCCCGGCCCACTTTCCCCCATATCAAGAGTGGAGAGGCTGAGTGGCCGGATGGGTCTGCAGCCAGCGAACGAGCTTTTCTCGGCCCGCGTCCCTGGGCCACCGGGGGGGGGTTACGTTTGGTACTAGCTACATTGCTGGGAAGTCACTCGAAGAAAGAGAGCGAAAGGCGACGATTGAAGTCTGCGCAGGGAGCAGCCTACTGTAAGGCACAGCATCAATCTGCAGTGCAAGTGAGCCTTTCAGCTGCATGGCGAACAAAAAAAATTTCTTAGCTGCTGGCGGGCACTCTGGAGTGGTGGTCGGGTTTAACTTCACTCATAACTGACTGGGATTTGAGTGATGTGTCAAGAGCTGTTTGATCCTTTTCCCACCAGTAGAGATGAGTACAACTGGTTAGGTAGATGATGAAATCTCTTTCTCCGCAGCTGCTTGTCGTATATAAAGGAGATGAGGCCGCCCAGCCTCAGTAAGAACATCTGCCGTCAAAAAGTTGAAGCAAAAAAGAGAGAGAGAGAGAAACAGAAAACGTAAATAAGACCAAAAAACAAGGTTGCGATTTGAGTTGCTGACCGCCCTTCAAGGGAAGCTTCACAGCAGGAGAGCCGGCTTCAACCCTGGTCCGGGCTTCTCCACCCAGCAGGGTCATGCCAGGCAACAATTGGCTTCTGGACCTCGAACAGTTCAGCTTCACTTTCTCACTCCAACAAACACAAAACAGGACGCGAGCCGCACTCAGCATCCCTAACTAGTCTCCTTCTGTCCCTTGCTTGACAGTCACGTTCCTTCGCTGTTGTTCCATTGTTCTCATATCACCATTCTGCCTGCTGGGGCCTGCTAGTCATCTCTCGGCGGTTCGTTTGATTTGACTGACAGTGGTAAGTGCTGCATGAAGCTTGTCTATCATCTGATCTTTGCCGAGCAAGGGCTCCTCTGTGCCTATTTAAGGCTCATCCGCGTGTCCCATTCCCCAAGGGTTTTGCTCCTGTTTCTCTCTCTTTCAATATCCTTTGGCTTCAGTTGAATTGGTTCATGGGTCAATTAGAAATCCAATGCTATTTGTTGCGTGACATTGTTCCTACCATTTTGTTTGCCATGCTACTGTAAACGAGCTCCTTTCTCACCGATACTCCCTTGCTCCCATAGATGCCGAATCCTCATCCTGACCCGTCTCTGTCTTCCTTCGACAAACCTGAGTCAAACAAGAATAGCTCTGCGGGCGAGAGCCGCGATTCGGTTCCTGACCCTGTCTTGACGCCGTCAACAGTTTCTTCAGCTCCTTCTTCCCAGCCAAACGGCGAGGTTAACGGCCATTTAAGTCAGCCAAACATGCCAGACGAAAATGCAGGCTCCCCCGCGGCCAATGCCGACGGACTAGAGAAGAAGCAAGAAGCGGGCGCCGAAACTATGACCCCAAAAACAGACGCAACCCCAGCTTCCTTGTCCACCGCAGACAACGATTCGAAGAAGCCGCTCTGCAAGAAACACGGAGTTGTTCATCAGATCAAGTCAGAAAAGTCGAAAATGAAGAAGAAAGCCGCGGATTCATCTTCCTCTGAGAGTGAGAGTGACGACGATTCATCCTCCGAAACTTCTAGCTCTTCCTCTTCCTCTGATACTTCCGAATCGGATTCTGACGATTCTTCTGATTATGATTCCCACAAAAAGTCGAAAAGGAAGAAGAAGAAGAGGGCCAAGGAGCGCTCCAAAAAATTGAAATCGAAAAAGAAAGCTAGAAAAATAGAGACTTCGTCTTCCGAAGACGACAGTGATAGCGATGAAGATGTCTCTTCCGAAGATGAAAAGTCTAAGAAATCCAAGGCACGGGCGAAGAAGAAGGCCAGAAAAGCCAAGAAGCTTCAAGAAGAAGAGACAGAAGATAGTGGAGAGGTAGACGAACCTGAAACACACAGCCGTGGTGCTCAACGGGGAAGAGGTGGTCTCCAGCTTCGGGGTGGAATGCGTCCGCGTCGCAAGCTGAGACAGACTGGTTATGTGGATAACAAGCTTCTCGCCGAGCAAACAGCTCAGCAGGCAGCATTGTTACAGCAGCAACAACGGGCTCTGCAGAAGGCATCCAAGTCAAAGAAGCAGAAGCGTGCATCCAAAGTTGCATATAAGCGAATTGATCAATGTGAGTTTGTCTCCATTGGTCCTACATTTTTTATCGTGCTAACGTGTGATTGACTAGTATGGGATAACACCCTCCACAATTACAAATTGACAGAGACAGTCAAGGATCCGGATGCAAATGAATGGGACCAGTACATCTTCACTGTGCGCCGTCGGTTTGACTGGGATAACAAATATCTCGAAACGCTTGTTGACATTAAGAGTAAAGCTCTCCGAGATGCGTTGGCCCATGTCATGGATGGTGTTAAGAGCGTCAGTCTCGTTCAAGACACCCCAGCTGTTGACCCCAACATGCTCTTCCTCTATCTAGAAGAGTGCCGTGCATACATAAAGGAGCTCAAAGCATCCGCAAAAACAGCAGATAAGAAGAAGGTTAGAAGGCAAACAGAGTTGAAGGCGGCACACCTAAAGGTTCTGGTGAAGTACCTCGACAAGGATTATGCAGAAACGAAGAAAACATTGTATCCGCTACTGGAGAACAACACCATTACTTTTGATCTCCTCTGGGCTCTATTCAAGCCGAATACCGTTGTCTATACTCCTACTTATGGAGCTGTCGACGAACCCCGCGCGTTTAAGCTAGAATATGCCAGCAAAGAGAGTTCGTTCATGAAGGGCCAATGGTACTCCATTGAAGGACGATATTTGGAGTACGACGGTAAATCGTTTGGCATGGGTACTATGACTAGCGAAGTCGATTTCTTTAAGGGCCCTCGAAAGATCACTAGCCTCGCGTGCTATCCTATCCAGTACCATCGTGATGCTGAAGGGCTAAAGTCCAAACTCGTCGAGCGCGGCAAGAAATTTGTCTCTCTTCAGGGAATGAACTATCGCTTCCATCAAGGCATGGCTTTTTTCAAGAAGCGTCGTTCGATCATTAAAGTAAACATCAATGGGCGTGTGATGGTGGATCCTGCGCTACATCGCCGAATCAATCCGAACTACCCTATTAGTACCGTTAAGCCGAAGGATTCAGATCTTCCAGAGGGGTCAAGTAGCGACAGCGATGACGATGGCTGCTGCTGTCTTGGTTCCTCATCAGAGTCGGAACGGTTAAATCGCGATGATACCCCTCGAACTAAACTCAAGGTTGTTCACGATAAAGATGGCAAACCTCATCTGGTTGAAGTCGAGATCGATGAAAACGGCAATGAGATTATGAAGGAAGATATTGACAAGATCAAAGACGGTGCTTCCGGGAACGGCGACATTGATTTTACCGAAGAGGAGCTTTTGATTGCAAGTCCAGTCGTTTTGGGATTTGCTTTCAGCGAGAAGCTCTGGCTGGAATTCACTATCTCTGGAATTAGAGAAATTGAATGGAACTCCGGCGCCTTCGATTCTCTAGTGCTTCCAGGGAATCAAAAGTCAATTGTTAAGGCTCTTGTGGAATCTCACACTTTCCATGCAGCGGAAAATATCGAAGATGTTATCCAAGGAAAAGGAAAGGGTCTTGTTGCTGTTTTGCACGGTCCTCCTGGTACTGGAAAGACTCTCACTGCAGAAGGCATCGCAGAATTACTTAAGCGTCCACTTTACATGGTGAGCGCTGGTGAGCTTGGGACCGATTCGCGCACTCTCGAGGGCGAGCTGAACAAGATCCTTGACATTGCCCACTCCTGGGGTGCGGTTCTTCTCCTGGATGAAGCGGACGTATTTTTGGAGAAGCGTACGATCCAAGATATCCACCGGAATGCTCTAGTTAGCATTTTCTTGCGATTACTCGAATACTTCCAAGGCATCCTGTTCCTCACTACTAACCGTGTGGAGACATTCGACGATGCATTCCAGTCGCGTATTCACGTTGCTTTGCGCTATGGTGACCTGACGGCCAAAGCTAAGCGTGCTGTCTGGAAGATGTTCCTTGATAAGGTTCGCACGAAGGAGGGCCTTGAGGTGGTTAAGTTTACGGACAAAGACTATGATACTCTTGCCAGGCATGCCCTAAACGGCCGACAGGTAGATTTCTTGCCTCTTATCAGATTAGTGATTTACCGAAACTAACCATGGCTTCAACTTTCCAGATTAAGAACTCCGTTCGAACTGCGCAGGCTCTTGCCCTTAACGAACAGACTGCTTTGTCCATGGAGCATATCAACCGTGTTCTAGACGTGGCTGAAACCTTTGAACAGGATCTCAAGGGCGGAACCGGATACATGGATGCCATGCGAAGCTACACCTAAATTAACCCCTCCAATCGCTTTCACACTTGCACAGAGCTTCATCATAAGATCCAATCACTTGAACCAGCGTGTGTCTTTGATCCTTGCATTAGAGTATTTGAATTCGACATTTCTTTTCAATCTCCTCTCAGCATGATCACTGCGCCTGGGGCTCTCTCTGGAATCCGTGTTCATATTTCTCCGTGCCCTTCCCTTCATCCCGTTCGACTCATTATTGACAAGATGAATTTAATGCCAAGCTGCTTTACCCATGCTCTAATGACTGGGTTTTCCTGTTCCGTCCGCGTGATCTTTATTTTACCTTGTTATTTCGTGATGTTTTCTTTCTATGATGTTCTATTCATGATATGCCTTGACTTTCTGCTTGCTTGCCTCCTTTGCTGTGTGCTCTGTAGTTTGCCTGGGGATATGGATTGGGAATGGAACGGAGAAATGGGGAACTTTCGAATGTATTAGGGATTCATTTTCCTTTTTTTTTTTTTTTTTTTTTTTTTTTGAGAACTGATTTTTGTTCTCTTGCCCCCTTTTTTTTATTAATATGGCTGCTTTCGAGACATGTGATTGTTGTTTGCTGATGTTGACGTGGGTTATGACGAGGATGCTTATCCCTTAATCTGAAGCATAATAATATAATCTCATTCTGCGGTTGCTACTTGACAGCGACAGTTGATATTCACAATATATGTATGAGAGTATACAACATTGTCTTTGATACCAATCTTCTAAGCTCAGGGGCACATATGGAAGAACCAAATCCAGGTCAGTGTTGCAGCAATACATGGTTAGCTAGATCTGAAGCCAGCCAGTTGCTCTTAGTACCTGTCAATATTTGCTTTCAAAATCTCAATATTTCAAGCATTGAGCTAAAGGTTCTAACGATCACAAACTGATATTAGTACCGCTGCTCGCTGAAAGTATTGTGAAGGCCGGAAGTTAATCCACACTTTCAACCGGGCAATAACTCTTGTAATTGCTATATTCCTGATGGGAAAAAGTGATTAGGAAGAGTACATCATGGGCTTCTCCCCCAATAAATTGCTCCAGCATCCACCCTCCTTTGCTGAAAGCAACTGTAAGCATCTGTAGAGACCAAATAAAGAAACAAGGTGTGGTATCAAGCTCAAAGCTTACAGTTAGATAACAGGCCGCATCCGTAGTGCAGTGATCAGGGTGCACATTTTAAGCAAACCCATTGTTAATACTGAACCACAGCGGCCAAATTCCGCCTCAGCAGATCTGAAGCATAGAGACTCCTCGATATATGCCAAAGCGATATCACAACAGAGCAGCTCACTTAGCTTTAAGTGTTCCTCTCCAGGGCACGTGCCACTATAAAAAGGCCCTTGAGCTTTCACATTTTCTTTTCTTCTTCCCTCTCCATCGCGTCTGTAGTCTTTGTTTTGTTTTTACCTTGTCTTTCAACCGCGTTCGCACGCACTTTTGCACCTTTCATATTTCACCAGATCACTTGATAACTTTATCAGCTCCAATTGAGCTTATCATTTCGTGGTGATGTCTCCATTCACTGCCATCAACCACCCAGGTGTCGAGGACTCGGCTATTAAAATGGAAGATGTTGAGGACACCAACACTGGTGATGTCTCCGACGAAGGTGAAATAAAATCAGAGGACAGGCAGGAAGAACAGGCTGACGATGGTCCAGCAAAAGAAAAAAAGGTAAAGTGGCTATATATATATATATATACACACATATACTTCTTCCTGTTGCTCGAATAATAACTCACATCGATAATAGGGTGAGAAAGAGCCCAAAAACCCGGCTACCCCACGCAAGCGTGGTCGCAAGCCAGGAGTTAAAAAGGACGCTGCCATCAAAACTGAGAACAGCGATGAAGGCAACAAGGAAAACGTCAACCCTGACGATGACGGGTCTCCTCAAAAAAAACAGAGGATGACTCCTGGTAAAAAGAGCCGTCCGATCCCGACTTCCATTGAAAACGCATGCGAGGAAGACAAGATGTTGCTCCGTCTCAAGGACAAGGAAAACAAGAGTTGGTCCGAAATCGCCAGTGCATGGACGAAGATGACCGGAGAAGCGACCAAAGGAACCACGCTTTCAACTCGTTATATGCGTATCAAGGCTAATCTTGCCGTGCTGTCTAAGGACGACGTAAGTCTGGATTTGGCTGTTTCTCCTATTTGGTTTTGCAACCAGATCTTCTAACCAAAGACTGCGGTAGGAAATTCTCTTGCTCAAAGTCAAGAAGGACATGGAAGAAAAGTTTGAAGCAGAGAAGTGGCAGCGAATCGCGGAGTCCATGGAACAGACCCGCGGCGCGAAGTTTCCACCTCTCACTCTCCAGAAGAAGTTCAAGGAACTCGAGAAGAAGGGAAATGGAGAAGATGCAGTCTAAATGCTTTGTAACAATCTCTACATGTCAGACTGTGCTCAGGTTGGAAGTCAATCTATGCACAGCCTTTGGTTTGCGCTCTGGTTTGGGATGTGATAGTTGCGGTCGGGAGTTAGGTTACCTGATGCGGGTTTCAGAGAATTATGGAGTGGAAAGGATCCTGGACTTGAAGTTAACTAAAATGACAATGTCAACTCCATTTTCTGTGCACAAAGAGCTTGGTTCATCCAGCTGGGCTGGCTGGTTAGATAAAACCCACCAGTTTGTATAATTCCAAGCTCCTTTTCTGGGGAACTGGTGACATAGTTAATTACTGATACCTTTCCCTCTATCCTCCCATCGCTCAACCGAAATAGAGTAATTTTATATCGAACGGGCTGGCTGCTCTATTTAGGTAAATAGCTCAATGTGGTCATTGGCCTGCATCTGCAATGCCCAGGGAAAATTGATGCCCTTGTCACCATCTCCCGCCAAGCATTAAGTACTTAGTTAGTTAACCAACGCGCTCAGTCTGCTTGGACACCTAGGGTTCTTTCACCCCTAGCTTCAGAAAACACCACCTACACGAATATGCCTAATTAATATTCTCAATACTCATGGGTGAATTGGCGAATTGCCATGCAATGCCCAGGTATCATCTCTCAGAAGAACAACATGACGCATCGCGGCCAAAGCCTGAACGCGAGAGGTGGAAATATGAATGTCCAGTTAGTTATTACAACTGAATCACCAAGAAGACCAGTGGGGCTTTCAAGATTTGGCGGGTGGAAATGCGCTGGGAGAGCTGGATTGAAGCACTTCTGTGTTTTCTGACACAAGTATCCGAACTAGCCACAGGTTACTCACACGACATATCTAGCAAAGAGATCACTCTCCGGGCTTTCTCTGTTATTGTGGGCCGCGATGCTCGGAGAAGAAAAAGCAACTTGCTAAAAAACAAAAGTGGCCCAGATCTCTCTGATCTAAAACATGGATGCACATACGGCCTGCGCGTCTCTTGAGCCGATCAATCCAGCTCCCATCGAATCCACTTTGTTGGCACATACCTAGTCATAGTGATAACAAAGGCACATAAATGGCCTGTTTTCGTTGCAGGATATTAGCGGCCCTGAAACAATAACTTTGGCCGGCAGTTTTTATATTTCCTAATCGGATTTTCCGAACTGATCCCTCCCCTAGCTTTATGGAAAAGGATGAGGTTCACATCATGGCGAAGCAATTCCCTTAGAATTGTTTGCCATCTAGTCTTCTTCTTCTCGTTGTGGAGCTATCGTTCAGAATGATCCCACATATATACCGCTCCGGATCCTAAATGCTCCGGTTACACAGCGGGTATCTCAGGCTGAAACTTGTTTGCTGTGTTTTGTGTTCATGATACTCAGGTTTCCTGGCGTTTAGGCCACAGCCTGTGCATTATAGTGGGAAATGTACATTTTTAATGGATAGCGGAACGGATCCATGCGCACCACATTGCCATGTGCGTGGATCAGATCTATTTGGAACTTTGCATGATCCGAGCCGGCATCCGGAACAATTCCACGCTTCTAAGGGATGGTCGAGGACTCGGGAACTTGCAGCCGACATCCCATCTTTTGGTGGTATGTGGGATATCAAGTTTCTGAGTTAGACTTGAGTGGATATCAAGACGCATCAAACGCATCTGGTATCGTTTCAGGTTTGATGCGTTAGGATAGATCACCCTGGATGATGCTGTTGCAAATCAGGGAAACTGTGCTCACGTTTGATTGCCTGACACCTTGCTGGTTACTGAGAAATAATCAGTCCTCAAAGTCAGCAGGGCAATGTTGTCCTAGCATGGAAAAGTCGGTGAGCACCAAGACGGGATGTTCTCATTGCTATGGGAATTTTGCCAGGGAATATAACATTTTGTATCCCTTGGAGACCTGAGATTGTTTGCTTTCCGTTCCTTGCTTGTCTATTCAACCTCGTGAATATATTTGTATCTCGTGCTCGATGAGCGCCCACCTTGTGGGAGTCGAAAATGCAATGTTTGCTTTTCGATACTACGAGAGCCGCACGCCGCTGAATCGGTTTTCCATAAATTTATAAGAGCAACGGACGTTGACTAATTTGCTTTCTTCCTCCGCGGGGAAGTTCTTGTTCTTTGCAAATTGGAGTTACTAAGAGAAAAAGAATTCTATATAGAAGGATATTACATTTATGCCCCTGACCCAATTCTCAGATTCCACGCGAGAAGAGACCGCCCACGATGGCACTCACCCTCAGACGCCACCATACATATGAGTACGGCGCTTTTCGGGAGATGCTCGAACTTCATGCCCCATACAGTATCATCCGAGAGTACATCCCCGGCATTCTAAATTATATCGTCCAACCCGGATCATCTCGCCGTCCGCTGCAAATAGATATCACTTCTGTCCTCGCGCGGGCGCCCTTATTAAGGTTAGGATCCATTCCAAGGAGTGCATACAAGCGCTGCCTAAATGCTCTCCTCGACCAACTCCACGACCTCCAGTTCTCTGTGAGAATGCCCCGCATCATGGCACGGCTCATGGAGGATGTTCGAAGAGCACAGCGGGGAGATTGGGTATCCCTTCTCTGCACTTTCGCATGCTACCGTGACCTTCTTGACCGAGATCGGCTTCACGCAACCCAAGACCTCTGCGACGATCTAAGCCTCTACGTCCTCCAAATGCTCCACAAAATCGCCGAGGATGCTGACCTCTCTATATCGTTAAGCTTCGTCGATCTACTGGAGAAAAGGAGGTTCCACGAAGGCATGGAAATCCTCTGGGAAGCGTTATCGCGTTCGAGAGCGCGGTGGTTCGACCTCTACTGCTCGCGTGGAGAGATCGACCTTTATCTATCGGGGCAGCCGTCGAGGCGGATCATGAAATATGTACGGCGGAAGCGGCTTACGGGGCAAGAAGAATTATCCCCGCCCGCTTTGACCTTTGGCTTGGGCCAAGCAGCCAGGAGAAGGCGCTTTCGGAACCCGTATGATTCGGATGACAGCATTGATGGCTCTGGAGGGTTATGGGGAGGGGGAAGGAGAGGACGACAGCTTTTCCAAGACGAGGGATTTTGGAACTTTTTTTGAAGCCTTACGGCTAATCCTGACTAGAACTGGAAGCTCAAGAGCTGGTTTTGTTCCTTTTACTGTCGTCCACTTGTCAGAGAATGAACATTCTTTAATTTGTTCTTTAAAATGCTTGTTTATTAGTACTTCACTGATGCCAGCTTGGTGGGGAATATGTTTGAGATAATCATTCGTCCATACTAGATATGCTTTGACTTGGTGATATGTACTCTTACAGTTCGGAAAAAAAAGGGGGGGAAGGGAAGGATACAACATTCCTTGCCCGAGCACGCGACCTATCTCTCGTTTAAAAAAGGAAAAGCAGAAGGAAAAAAAAAATGGAAAGAAAACAGAGCGTACTCGTACATAAAAATAGAGGCAACTGGGGGAAAAAAAGAAAAGTCGTGTCATCATAAAAACGTCGTTCCGGAGCGACAGCGGGAGCGAACCTACATGCGTAGATTCTTCATCTTCTCGACTGGCGGATCCTCTTCATCGAGGCTTGTGGAGTCCTTGCTTGTGGGCCTCCCAAAGCCCTCGATGATGTCCTTAGATCCCCTGCGAACCTGGTCCTCGCTGTACTGACGGCTAGGTGCAGCAGGACGGACCTTTGTCCCCACAAATCCACGGCGGTCGCGCCCCTTACGCCCCCGGCTAAGCCAGTTATGCGTAAGGGCCTTTCTGAGCTCTTCAACTCGCTCCTGTGCATGGTCATCGGTATGAACCCGGCCAATAATGCAAATGCACTGAAGGATTCGGCCGACGATTTCTGTGATGACGTCCGACCCGTCTGCAGGGTTTACAAAGAGAGAGGACTGGAAGACCGGGTGGTCAGGGTTGGAGGACGTGTTGGATTCGGCCCGTGCACGAGACATGGTTAGGTGCGATTCTGAAGACTGGCTGCCGGCGATATTCAAGGTAGTTGAGGACTGTGAGTTGTAGCTTCCTGCCTCAAAATTTGGAGCCGTTCCAGGGCGACTAGCACCGCTATTTGAAGAAGTTCCCAGAACACCAAGACTGGCGTTGACGCGTTCGAGCCTGAGGCGAGAGAACATGGCTTTTAAGGCCTCATACCTGTTTAGAATGATATTATCGCGGAAAGAAATGAGAATGATATCCCCCACGTTCAGTTTGGCTCCAGCAGATCCACCCCCGGGAATGATGCCCCAGAATTCTCTAGATTCGTGAGCTTCCATTATTTTTCCGCGTCCTTTGAATTCGAGGTCGAGTGGGAAGAATACAGCTTGAATAAATGGATAGATAGTCCCATACGTATAGGTCCACACTTGAACGAGATGGGGCATAAGATTTTCATCCGGGATGGAGCTGAGAGTCTGATTGAGGGATGCAAAGCCAGTTTGCAAGAGATCGCGGAGGTCTTCGACGAGAACACTGGGCACTCGACGCTGGAATGATCGTAGGATATGGACGGAGACGAGCTTGTTGAGGTCTTCAATGGCAATGCGAACTTCTTCACCTTCGAAAAGAACGAGGAGTTTTGCTTTGAGAAAATCCCACGCGTCTTCAAACGCCAAGTTCGGGATGCCGAAACTGCCCAAGGCTTCTCGCATTGCAGCTTCTTTACTTTGGATGGACGCTCCAGGAACGCCGGTTCCAATAAACGTGGACCACGCGGCAACGCCAGTTCCCATACTGCCAGAGAAATCGGGCTGGTCGGTGCTGGTGGCATCCTGCGACGCTGAGGCTTTCTCTTCCATTTTCCTTTTTTCGCGTAAAGCTCGACCGCCGTGACGGAGATCAAGGCCACTGACAGATTTGCCGAACGACGTCGCAGAGGGTGAGGATGGTGTAAACGAGTATAGAGACTGAGGGGCACTGGGGTCTAGAGGTCTTGAGTTACTGTTTGCCGAAGAGAGAGGTAGATGAAAGTGATCGTCTTTGTCCTTCAGCTTGAGCTTTGGACGCGACAGAAAGTGGTGCCTATGCTTTTCTTTGTCCTTTTCCTTTTCTTTCTCGATGGAAGGCTGCTTCTCGGTGGGAACAACAGTGGCAGAAGAGGAGTTGGTGAAGTTGTAAAGTGAGGAGTTGTTGATAGGAACAGGGTCAACTAGGCTTGGTGTGGAAACATTGACCATGCGTGACAGCCCACTTGGGCCTAGCTTGCTCGGCGAGGCGGCTGGCTTCTCACGGCGGTCACTGTCTTTGTCTCTTGAAATTCCGATATGTTTGGGCTTCAGGAACGACTTCATCTTTGACTTCTCTGCCTTTGGTTTCACACTGGTACTCTCCTGGGCTGGCGCTGGGCTGGGTGCAGCTGGCTGAACCCGAGGAAACACGAGATTTGCTGCCGTGGTGGCTGCAAAAGCACGCCCGCCTGATGCTCCACTATGATATTGGAAGGATCCTGCTCCGTCAGAAGGACCCTTTTGTGTACTTGCAGCTGCAATTGCACCCGCACCCGCGCCTGCACTGGTATCCTGATGTGGAGGGATGGTCGAAGATCGATTACGCAGCTGCTGGGACGTTGTTTGGTGCTGCATCGCGGTTTGGGCAGCGATCCTCGAAGCGGATATGGGCGCCATGGTTGTGGTCGTCCGTTCCGACATGGATGCGGTGGGGAGACTTGGCTCGAAGAATCCTTGAGAGTGTTGACGACGATGTCTCTGTGGTTCGTTTGCCGCTGCTAATGGGGAGGGCCTTCTCTGCACCGGCTCGTTCTGGGGCATCAACGAAGAGGACGAACGTAGAAAATTCGGAAGAGAGGTGTTGCTGCCATTGGCGCCGGGAATATTTGCTGAAGCCGACCGGGAGCTTCCGGGGCTAGGGAGCTGGGGGCTGAGATTATACAGGGGCCGTTTCGGGATGTTAAGAGGAGGAAGAGGTGAGGAGTCAGAGGCAGCGCTACCGGAGGAGCTTGGACGAGGAGATTGGTCTGTTGCGGCGGAGTGCTCTGGAGAAGCGGGCCCAGCAGAGCTCACTTCCCCGCGTTGGCGGCCGGTCGAACCACGGCGACTGCTCCTCATCATGGGAGCCAAATCGCTAAAGATGGTCAAAATTCAAAGGGTAGACAGGAGGAGGAGGGCCAAACGGCACTGAGCAGCAATGCAGAAATGAACTTATGCGATGGAAGAGTGGTAGTGTCAACATGATCTGAGGAGAAACAAAGGTGAAGCCGCCCTCTCAGTTGCATCTGTTGTTCAGCGACCACGCTAGCGATCACGCTAGATATCACGCCAAGGCGCTGTTGGCGTTCGCTGCTCAGCCCTATCCCCATCTGCCGGAAGCTACCGCTCTTTGGTTTGGTTTGGTTGGTTTGGTTGGTTTTAGTCATACACTGTCCCAGCCGCCTATTGGGCAGCTATGCAGGATTGCGCTAGCCTTTAAGAGGCTAGTGTTGCATCTATATTACATGCATTCGTTCAAGTTCATGATCTAATATCCAGCTCAGCTTCTCCTAGTATATTCTAGAGATCTCCTGGGCCTGATTTTATGGTGCTGTGTATCTAATAAAACTCAGTGCTGTAGGGGGTTGAACCCCTATTCCCCTCGGGCCGAGCTCCCTGATGCCATGCCATGTGAGAGACCTCCATGCTATTCCCCTTCTGGCCTAGTGTGCAAGACTTGTTTGTAAAGAGTCAGTTTGAGATGCTTATCTTATCATTATTATCTAGTTAACTATAGTTAGCGGGGTGGCAGGTTGCGGCGGGTTACTACCCAGGTGTCCCATGTAACCTGGTTAGAATAGGGGGTTAGTCAGCAAGACTGCAAAAATAACCAGGTTTTCTGGGAGGTTGATGTTGTATGGTTATCTTGGTGGTTGCATACTAGCTGGTACAGAGGGTGATGCTGAGTCAGCCATTTGGACTAGTGAGAGTTCTTTATTACAGAGGTCTTTCAGACAGCATCATACAGCTGGAACAGCAGTATCAGAGTGCACCCATCAGATAATCAACCAACTATCTGTGATAGCTCAGATCAGCAGCTGGGGATCTCAGAGAAGATCCTGTAAAGCAGGCAAATATAGGTTCTGTAGATAGCTAGATGCCTATATAGTATGATTATACTATTCTCTATCCTGTATGGGGCAGAGTATGTATATAGCAGTGCTGCTCAGCACCAGCACCTGATGCAGCTGTAATGCTGCCCCAATACTCTGTTTGTTTATATACACCATACTGATACATCATACAGCAGGTAGTATCAGAATCAGTAAACAGTAGATTAAGTATTGTCTTGATAACAGATTTTCTTTTTCTTTCTTTCTTCTCTCCTCTTCTCTTCTTTTCTCTTCTCTCTTTCTTTTACTCTAAGTCTGTTCATCAGAGCCTTCATTACTATCATTGCTTTGCTTTTCTCATAAGTCTTTCTATAGATTATGCATCAGTTATCATCCATCAATCATATAATAGCAAGCTGACTGACTTACAGAATAATTTCATAATTTCATGTTGCTACAATGTTCTCCATCACTAAGATCTCCACTCACCTCTTTCCTCTCTCCCCCCCACAAATCTGAGAAAGAAAATGTCTGTACAGCCCTGTGTGTTGGTGAAATACAAGAAGAAGGTGCTGACTTGTTGATATAGAGTACTTGTTTGATGGACTCTCTTTCACTCTGATCAGATGGAGCAGAATCTTGCTGAAGCTGCTGTTCAGGCCTAAACTAATAATCAACTATTCTGTCTCTTTGTTGGACAGAATTAGCTGGTTCTGTATATTTACTTCTCTCAGTCACAGTAACTACTTGCTCAATCAGAAAGAAATATGAAGTTTGTTCTTGAATAAATCTTTCTCTACTAGATTAACATGCACTGCCAGTTGTACATCAATGCAATTCTGATTCAGTCATATAAGAGAACTTTACACTGGAGCAGTATCTGCAACAGATGCACAGAAATGAAGCCCATGACCCCATTTTCATTATACCACCATATGTACAGTTACTTTGGAGATGCATGCAGGAACTGCAAATGGCCAGATTATGTATTCTGCTGCTCTCTGCATGGCAGGCCAGAATCTGCAGTAAGATATGATGACAGAGAACTGAGTTTGTACAGAGCTGCTGGTCACTCACATATACTAGACAGCAGGACCAGCCTGAAACTGTCTTCTGCCTATCTAATTCTTCTTCTTGAGAGTGGGACAGCAAATGATCCCATTCATGTTGAAATCAATTCTCCCTCACTTCACTCTGAAGATCTGCTGTCAGTCTTCCTGTATGAGATTGAGAAGTCTGAGGAGCCAGAGAATAACTCTTAGAGCAATTTTATCATCTTAAACTAGATATGCATGAACTTTCTTTTCTGGCTTGTCTGCTTTCTTTCTTTTCTTTGTGATTTTTCTTAACTGCTCTTGCCTAGTTGTACAGGCCCTGTATATAACACCTGGATATGGTTTGCACTTCTATACAGTGTTCAGAATCAGTAGCTCTAAGAGGTGAAGCCAAGCAAACTACTATCATGTATTCAGCATCTCTTCTTCTTTATCTTCCTATTGTATGACAGGCCATGCTGGATATGATGGACAGAGTTTGCTATAATAAGAATCAGGGCAGTTTCTTTTTCACTTGCAGTATTCTGGATAGTCTGTTTAAACTGAGCTTTCCATGCTGCTGTACAAGCTCTAGTTTCTCTACAGCAGTACTGCCACTGGCACTCCTCTGTCTCTGTCTGTTAATATAATCAATGATTATCTTTCTTCTGCTGTAGAACATTCTCTCTGTACTACCTGGCTGCCATTTTACTCTGTACAAGACATCTAGACTCTGTACTGAAGAGCCACCCTCCAGACCAACTGTTCATTCCTGCCACAGATCTGGAACTGTAGTGATTGTACAAGAAAGCTGGTATGTGACTGGAACAGAGACACTAGCAGAGGCTGAAGCTACCTCTAATAAACAGGCTGGAGCTTGTACTTCTCTGAATACTGTAGAATTACTGTCTCTCTCTTTATCTTTATCTTCAAAGACAGCAGCTGCTGTCATCATTCTTTAATCAGCAGGAAATGCTTATACAAGAAAAGAAATCTGTCTACTGATTAATGCTTCTAACTGATTGTTAATTTTTTGCAGTTCTGTTTCCAGAGCAGTATGTAAATGACTACAGGCTACATTCAGATTCTGCTATACAATATGCAGCTGATCTGCTACCATGGGCACTGTCTGCTGCAGCTGCATTTTGTATAACTTCTTTTTATGGATGTTGGTCATCTGGACTGCCTCTGCAAACTGATGATAGTTCTCCCTCATAAATACAGAGCTGGTCCACAGGAGGTGGCTGGAGAAGAGAGGCTGAAGAATGACAGAGTCCTGCAGGAGAACTGTATGAAGATAATAAAGCAGGTGTAGAAACTCTTAAGCAGTCAGATTATCTCTATCCAGCTGTACAGCAGAAGATCCTCTGGACTGGTTTCAAGAACCACTCTGATCTGAAAATCTTCTCAGCTCTGGCTTCTGAAGGCAGAAGTTGGGGTTCTGGACATTGTATAACTTAAACTACTGCATCCAGTTGTCAATCCAGGGCCAGACAGTGCACTCCAGTAACTCAGATACAGGCACTCTGGCTTGTGGCAGATAGAAGTTTCCAGATGTGTAGAAGTTAAAGCCAGCCATGGCCCATACAAACTTCCTGGAGATGTTAGTCAGATAGTACTGGCTGAGAGCATTACTGTTCCATCTTCTAGCATGATAGATCTGGCTTTTACTGATTCCAATCTGCTCTGCATGCCTGGCTCCAGCAGCTTGCCCAGTATGAGTCTTCTTCAGGCCAGAAAGCTCTGTTCCACTGTAGATGCATCAAATTCAGTCCAGCTGAATCTCATATAACAGGAGCTTCCTTATATCATTTCTCTTGATCAGATGCAGCTGGTACCAGTCCTGATGGTTGTGGAACTGGGGTGGTAGCTCTTGTATAATGTCCTATTGGTAGAAGAAATAAAAGGCTGTCTGTACCATGATGCAAAGCAAGAGATTGCAATGGCACATTACTATAACATACTTAATCTGGCCCATCTGGTTAGTCTTGCCATTTCCCATGATCAAAACCATGGAGAAGCAAGAGGTTGAGCCTTTATTTGTCAGCTCCAGAGTAAAGAGATCAGCCAGCTGTGCTGTACAGCAGGATTCACTGCAGAGAAGCATGCTGTAGCTCATTAGAAAGTTCACTGCAGTGCAGAGATGTGGCTTTACTAACTGGTCTTTTTTGAACTCTGACCAGCTCTGCCAGCAGTACTTAACCAGCTGTACAATATTCTTCTCATGATATTTATCCAGCAGAGTTTCTGTGCTGTAATTCATAAACTCTGTCTTCTTGTATTCATGCTTCTATCTTGAATGAGTTTCAAGCAGGGCCTGGACAGTCTGGCCAACTGGATGGAGGTGAGGGTTTGTACAACAGCTCTGTTAGTAGCTCCAGAGATTAACAATTGCAGCCTTATAGATCTTGATAAATGATTGGCCCAGGGTTTGCACAACAGGCTCTTCATTCTCATTTGTATGGTCACAGAAATGGCAGGATCTTTTGGCTGGATAGCCAATCATACATTCAGACAGAAACCAGAGCAGCTTCTGCTCTGTCACCAGCTCTCCATTCTAGAAGTTCTTTGTCTGGCAGAAATGCTAGCAAGTAGAAGCCAGAGGGTGTCAGCCAGGCCAATGCAGATGCATTGTATGGCATGAGAACAGGGCAGAAGAGAACAAGAATCAACAAGAGAATATATATAATACAGATATCTACTCTTTACTTCTCCTGGTGTAACTCATACTGCATCTGGGTCTTCTTTGGCCAGGCATCCAGGGCACTATTAAGTGCATGCTGTACACATGCCTCCATCTCCACCATCAGGACAGACTGGCTGTTCAGAGTTGGAGTGGCCATGCTGTCTAGTGTTGCAGAGAGTATATCAATTAATGTAGATTCATCAGAAGCAGAAGCTTCTGTACAATACAGAATGGATTGAGATGGAGCTGAAAAGATTAGTGATCTTGATCACTCTGTACTGATTATATAATCTACCTCCCACCCTCCCTGGTCCAAACAGGTTATTTGGCAGCTTGGCAGTAACCAGGCAGCAACCTGGGTGATCACCCACACTAAACCCCCCCCATCTATCCGCTAGTTAACTACGTGAATATATCCTATCAAATGGTGAGAAGCCTGTAAAGGCAAGAGAAATAGAAGAATGGGGAAAGATATATGGAAAGATGGTAACCACTTGTGCACTGAAGCAGATCAGCAGCTCGTATGAACAGGCATATGGACAAGATGGTATCATTTTTTGAAGGGCTATTTATTGTTTTAGAGAACATGAACTTTAGCACAGCTCGGTATGGACGGAAGGATGTAATCATTGCCATCATTAGCCATATAGTCTTTTGGCCATAATTTCTGTGTTCATGTCAAAAACTAGTAGGTTGAAATTTCTACCTACTAGAATATGATGATCTGCCAATCTTCCACTTTTCATAACCTCCAAGTTTGATAGTCCATCATAAAGATGTGGTGGAGAAACCAACAATGAATTAAGCCACAAATGGAATTGCCAATTTAAGCATTTAACCTTGTGTTCCCATCTTGTGGGAGTTGTATCCGAGCCTATTTCCTCAATTTTTACTGCTACAAAATGAACAATCATTTGTTACCATATCCTTACAATCAAGAACGTTGTCGTCCATTCTTCGGGTATGAGACCTTGGCTAATGTACTCTACGGCTTTTACCTTCGTTTTCGCCCCCCTGCTGCTTCGTCATTCAGTACCAAGCCAATTCAAGTTATTTGCATTTCGGATACCCACAACTCGACCAGAGAGGTTTCACATGGCGATCTTCTCATCCATGCTGGTGACTTAACTCAACATGGCTCATTTGAGGAGCTTCATGATCAACTTCGATGGCTGTCTACCCTCCCACATCCTCATAAAGTTGTCATAGCAGGAAACCACGATCTTTTGCTCGATTCAGATTTCGTTGAACGTTATCCTACTCGCTTTCCCGACCATTCCGGATTATCTGTCTTCAATTCGGACTGGAACGATGTCCATTATCTCCGGGACCGCTCTGTCACCCTAAAATTTTCAAATGGGAGGAGGTTGAACATCTACGGTTCACCTCAGACGCCAGAATTTGGTGTTTGGGCCTTCCAATATCCAGCAATTAGGGATGTTTGGACTCATAGAATCCCGGATAACACGAATGTAGTTGTGGTGCATGGCCCGCCCGTGCTTCATTGTGATGTCGGAAAGAAAGGGGATGGGTATTTGTTAAGAGAGTTAAGAAGGGTGAAGCCACAGCTTGTTGTGTTTGGTCATATTCATGATGGATATGGAGAAGATTACCTTTTGCATGATGGGGTGCAGAGTGCATGGGAAGATGCAATCCTGCAAAGAAGTGGTGTGGTTGCCATATTTCGCATGAGTTTCTGGATGATTGTAGCATGGCTTAAAGTCTTGCTGGGGCTCCCACAGCCCAGCCCAACAAGGTTGGTGAATGCAGCTGTTGCACCGGGAGCAAACAACAGAACACAGAAAGAGCCTATTATATTGGAAATATAATCTTTTTGATCCTCTATATGTTTGAGCTTAAATCAAATAAAATGAATATGTGGCTGCCAGCATAAAATATTCTTCTCTCTGAGCTGCGGACTCGCTCTCTTATCATCAAACGACTCCAGAGTCTCTCCTCCATCGTGGGGTATCTTCAGTATTGCTTGTAGTGGCTTCACGGATAACGTCCACTGAGGAACTTGTTCATATACTCTTTCCTCATTCCGGTATTTCTCTATCTCCTCCATGGACATAATGGCATCCGCGCGTCTAGGTATCCCTAGTTCTATCCTTTTGTTGAACGCCAATGCCATTAGAGCGGGAATGCACGCCAGAACCGCATATCGCGCTGGTTCGGAATGATCTTGCGGATCCGGAATGGACGAAACAGGCCACTTATTAAACCAAAATCGCTCGAGTTCATTGCGCAGACCGGTGGTGCGGTTGAGGACGAGGTGCTCATAGAGGCGATAGAGGGCGAAGAGGGGCGTATCTGTTGGGGAATCAGGGGGAGCAAGGTTTTCGCGTTGGCTCAGAAGGTTATTGTAATATGAACTTCTTGACAAAAGCTCCTCTGGCGGGGGAGGAGGAAATCTGGGATAGGCATTCGGGTTTGAGGATATCACTTCTGCAGAAGCAGGGTGTCTGCGTGCAAGCTTGATGTGCCCCCACCAAACATCAAGATTCAGCAACATTCAGTTAAATACCCTTGTAAAGGGGCTTACATGTGAGAAGATGTTCTTTAAATTCATGTCACCAGAACAGAATGCAAACAAGCTGATCTGATTGTACAAAATTCTGATAGCTACGAGGTAAACTCAAAACAGCTTGGAGAGTGTATGATCTGGTGCGAGGTTTGGAGGCTTAGTCATAACTACTCCGTACAGTAACTAGCGGTTAGATGGGGGGTGTTTAGTGTGGGTGATCACCCAGGTTGCTGATATTTTATAGATATAACTACTCCGTACATGATATCAGACTGAAGACAGGACCTTCCCCAGAATTTCCACAACACCAGCCACAAAAAAGTATGTCACAACCCCCCCATTTTGATAATATACTTGTCTAATCATGCCTAATTGCTATTTCTCCAGATCCACTTAGTCACTGCTCTCCAATTCATGGACAAATATCACACCCTGTTTATTCTAGACATCAACAATGACAAATGTGGTGTTCAGAGAAGGTCTAGTTTGGGAGTTATTTGCTAGCAGCTGCCAATCTGTGTCATCACAATCATTACAGAGGGTCTTTGCTTAGGTCAGAGTCAGTTCATTTAATAAAGGACAAGTTTGGACTTTTTCATTTTTTTACCCTACCTCTTCTTTGGTTTTCAGATCTTTAATTTTGCAGATGTGTTCCAGCAGCAATGTGCGTCCATAGCCCTCTGGCTTCACTTGCAGAGCCAGAAGGAACATGGCACTTACAACCCCCATAAACAGTGGTACCCAGCTGAACAGGAACCCTCTCAACAACCTTCAAACTCCAAGACACCATTCCTTGTGCCAGAAATACTCAAGAATTTCAAGTGTCCGTTTTGCATTGCTAACCCTTTGTTGCCGTTGGCACAGAGGACACGGAAATGGCCTGACAATAACACTTTTTGGAACCATGTTCTCGCCCCCACCATTCACCACAATGAGCTGAATGCGTATGATTTTGGCAGAAAACCTTGTGTGATGTGTCAAGAGCCAGGCGTAGTGTACATTCCAACAAGTATGATGGCATTCAAGGCCCATCTGCACCACCAGCATGGCAGGAGCCTTCATAGCTAGTGGACTTTTGATGTAAGCTACAGAGTATTAGGAGCTGAGATGTCCCACGGGGTTTTGTGAGTTCTGTCATATTGTAAAACTACATGCTAAATCATCTATATTTATTCTCAGCATATGTTCTGATTGCATCATGAGCTTTTCGCAACCAAGAGGCCGAAATGTATTGTATTCCGTAAAGTGTGCATAACTTGTTGCGCGTTCTGGTCGTAGTTGACTTGTCAATGACCCGTTCATTGGCACAGGATCATGAGTTCCTATGACTGAGGAGAGACAACTTCCTTGAATGGAATTCCAACAGTGATTTCTGAATGTTACCAGGGGGTTGATGATAAGCAAGTTCACCATATCTTCAGATTGCTTGGGGAGTTGTTAATGCCATTTCTCAAAGAAAGTATGATAAACAGTCAAAATCCACATGAGATTAGTCAAAGAAATCCAACTTATTGTTCGGGCTTGTCTTCAATGAAAGATTTCATGCCGAAAATCGCCCCTTGCACTTTCTTCTCTTGGACCCCACAATCGACACACAATTCAAGACAGTCCGTTTTTTCGCCGCACATTCATCGGTGAGAAAGTGTTGCTCTTAATCAAGTGGGAACCGTGGCTCTGTGGACTCAGATTGACCTGCTTCGGCACTTTCTTCTTGTCTGTTTCGGTCGAGGAATTGCTGGATTTTGACTGGTGTTGTTCCATACTGTTCTGGATAAGATCAATTGAAGCTTGCTGGATCTGAGAGGGGAATCTTATATGTAATTCAGTCAAGACATCACTAGTGAAAGTTTGACAGTTGTCAAGAACAATATTGTACGCGAAGTTCTTGAAGCACTCTTTTGCCACATCTTCAACTTCCTCTCGCGATGCGCATGACCCTGTAAGGGGCACAATACTCTTTGCGGAACTGTGCGAGAGCTGGAACTGGTTGACAAGTAGCTCCGCCTCACCTCCGCCAGACTTGGGATCATTGCCTCTTATCCTGATATGCACAAGGGTTCCGGTCGGGTCGGCCATTCTATTGGGAATAAACAGAGCCAAATGTGCTCTATCCCTGGTGCCAAATGCAACAAGATGAAGGGTCTGCGGAGCATGTTCAACAGTTTGAGATGATGCTGACAGACTGGAAGACATACTGAAGTTTTGTTGATCTTGAAGAAAGGGTGCTTGCTGTTCTGGCATGGGAGTGCAGGGTTGGGAGGGGGAAACATGTAAGCGTCCAATTAGGCAACAAATCATCACAACCCGAAGTGAGAATGCACATGACTTTCAATATCCCCGATTGTATATCAAACTCTGGAATTCTAGTCACTCTGGAATACAGGGAGTCAAGATTTCCATCAGTAAGGGTTTCCACCACTCCTCTCCCCCATAGTCATACAGACATGCGGCAAGTGCGTACTCAACATACTCCGGATAAAAGCCACTGCACTCCCAATCCACAATACCCGTTATCTTCCCATCTTTAACAAGGATATTCCGTGGAAAGAGGTCTCCGTGCATGAGCACAAATCTTGATGGACTTTTCCTCCATAATTCTGCAAGTGCCTTCCTCCACTTGCTTTTCTCAGATGAGTTCTTTACACGGGAAAGACACCATTCATCAAACCCGGCCTCTGAATCAAAAGGACCCACAAACTTGGTCTCAATTCCTTCATATGGATTGCGGGTAGGCTGGTAATTGACACATCCAATATACAGTTGGGTGTATGACCTCAAAAGCTTTAAATGGTATGCAAGCTGTTCCTTGATTGATGTGCATTGCTCTTTGTTCAATGTCAGCCAGACCTCATCAAGTGGATTGCCTGGCACAAAGTCAGCAATCATTGCAATCCAATGGTTGTTGAGTTGGCGGCATTCCCAGACAGCAGGAGCCAAGAGGTTCTGAGAATGCACATAGGCCATCATATCCGCCTCTGAATGCCAGAAGAAGCCTGTAGTTTTGAATTTAATGGCGACAGGGAGTCCATCTGAGGTGTTGTGACTCTTGATAACACAGTTGCCGAAGTACTCGTATATTGTTTCCCCATCGAAGGAACCATCATAGTGGCATTCGGAAGGGCTCCTTCTGGACTCGCTACTATTCTGCGATCTGAACTTGTTCATGAGGAAAGCCAGCATTGATGCAAGCTGGATCATTCGCTAAAATAGACAAGAAGAATAAAAAACTGACGGTTACTGAAATTAGCTTCACGGCAACAATTGTAATGAGTGGCAAGATGATGATCATATTCGACGGAGACCGTCGGATCTCCTGAACTATAACTAGATAGCCAGGAATCAGGCTAGTGGGCTGAGCCTAATTGTAGAGCAGTTGACCTTCTAGGTATGGAGAAATTTCAAAGATTCGTTATGAGCTAGGTGAGGTTAGCTACTGTTCTTTGGTTTGGTTGGTTTGGTTTGGTTTTAGTCATACGCCGTCCCAGCCGCCTATTGGGCAGCTGTGCGGGATTACGCTAGCCTTTAAGAGGCTAGCGCAGCATCTATATTACACGCATCCTTTCAAGCTACTTCTCCACCAGCCACATCAACGCTCTGTGAACACTTGTGGTTGGCTGTCTTGGGTTCTGAGGGCCAAAATTACCTTTCTATCACTCTGTACGTATGGAGTGCTGGGCATTATGGTTCTTTTGATTATCTCCTGAAGCATCTGCTCTTCGCAGGGAGCTCCTTTTTTGGCTCGTAGCAGGGAGCAATGGCAGGTGAGCTTCTGCCCCCTGGAGCACGGCTGGTCTGCACACCGATCGTACTTCCGCCAGTGGCCGACTTCAGGTCTCCCCGGTGGCGTAAGTTGGGAAACTCACTGCATGAGGATAAGCCCTGGTCGACGCTGTCCATACGGAAGGGCTACGGAACATTTTCATTTCGGATGCCGACGCCTGAATCTACATCTGCAATAGAGCAAAACGACCACAGAGGAACTAATGATTTACGTCTTTTTACACCAATCCACATGCTTATTGGCAATAATCTGTATCACTCGGGCCTTTCGCGAATGGTCGCGTCTCCAGGGTTAGTGATGGAGTGAAATAGGATCTGTTTGATCTAAGCGTGCTTCAACACCTCTCCATATTGTTTTCTTGTCCTTCCTATTAGTGAACTATGCTTGTAGTTACCCTGTAGCCCGTCTACTATCTATTTAAGTGAGCCCAAATCCCCTCTGTTGCCTGTGAGCCCTTGCGCAACCTGAAGTTGCTAAGCTACTCTCACGTGACTTTGGCTTCCAGAGCCTCCACCCAGCTTATATGCCCCTCCATCACAATTCAACTTATCCTTGCAGCGAGGACTGCAGCTACCATCAATTGAAGATTAACGATTTCCATAGCATAATGGCACCTTTGCCCGACACACCGGCAGGCAGGCCACCGGTTCTGAAAGCTGCATACCTGGCCCCCGCCACCTCGCCGCCACACCCAGCTCAACCCCAACCCCCGCTACAACATACCTTTCAGCACCAGCTCTCCACATCCCTCTCGTCACACACCACGGACGCAACTGCTAGAAGGACCGCTTACTTGTCCGAACTACGAGGCGCTGTGGTCTCGCTGCAGGGCGAGGTCAACGCTTATTTGACCGCACGGATGGAAGAGGACAGCGCTCGGTCAGCCAGAGTAGAGGGGAAAGACGAAACCAAGGAAGAAGAGAATTATGGAGAAGAGGTGGTCAACGAAGAGGAGGATGAAGATTAAGTGACAGCTACACGTTTTCGAGGTCCTCATCAAATTTGACGTGGATTGAAATGATAAGGTCCGCAGATGAAGCCTTGGATTTGATATGGTTGGGATACGATGAAAAAAGACAACCGGGTATCAGTTGGATCGCGACAATCGCATATTCTCGACCGGAAAAAAAAAAAGAGAGAATAAGGCGAGAAGTGTATATACAGTCGAAGCAAAAAAGTTCCCAGGACGTGATCCAGTCTTAAAAACAATATCAGAGAGCACCGTTCCCAGACAAACCGAGGACAAAAAAATATTCCCCTGAAAAATCCGTGCTTTAAACGCCGGAGCTTCGTCTATTAACACAACCGAGATGTACGACCGTATTGCTACAGGGGTCAGTACAACCAACTTTCAACTCTTACATCGGATCGCAGACTCGAACTTACTCTGGAAAGACGCTGATGACGCTGCCACCCAACCGCTTGTGACAGACACCGCACATTCTCTCCTCTGTCACTGTTACGAATCGATTCCTCCCTCTGTTTCCTCCCAGAAGTCCATCGCCGATTAACAGGTCAGCCTCGGAATTGATACTTTGCACTTTTCTCAAAGCCGCGACAATCCTGCTCTCGTTCACCACGGAATTCTCCGCGCGTATTCTCCCACGGAAGTAAAATTCAAGTTCATGAATAGGAAAGCTTTCCGGTATTAAATCTAATGTGGAGCTTGCGGGAAGGCGGGAGCCATGTTTGGCAAGGATTTCGACTGCCGGCCCGTACTGAGGCTTATATCCATGTGGCGGGGATAGATAGAGTGAGAGGAGGGTATGATATATCGACGGGTGGTTTCCATCGTGATCGGTGGGAGAAACTTTATGCAATTTATCTGGGACGTTGGCATGGGTATCTTTAGCCAGGTATATTTGATTGCAGTAGCTGGAAAAACAGTGAGCATTAAAACTGAGAAATGCTAGAGTCTGTGGAAAGGAAATAAAATCCTCACCTTTCTGCCTTCTGTGGATCATTCAATCTGAAAACGTAAATTTCCAAGGCTTGCCTATGCTGACCCATTTTGCTGAATACAATTGCCCTAGCTTCAAAAAACTCGGGATCTATCATCACATTAGTCCAGGTATCAACAGAATATTTAGGGGAAAAAAAGAAACTACTCACCATCCCTAGGAAGTCGGTCAAGCATCTTTGCTGGCGAATACTGAGAGCTGGACTTCAACATATCCAGAAACTTCCCTTTGCATTCACCCCGCTCCTCTTCATCCTGAAATTCCGCCGCTTCTTCGCCCTCTTTCCCATTCTTCAACCTCTCCAGATATAGCAGTAGCAGTCGATAATGCAAATCTGGCGTCATATCATTCAACTCCTCGATGACATGCTCAAGATACCTAATTGCAAGCTTTGGATCAATGCCCTGTAAGAAATCTAACACCTTATCCCTCGGTAGAGTCTCGGCATTTTCTGTATCCGCCAGAAATATTTCCATTCCGAGCTCTGGATCAGTTCGAAGCGGCCACTCCGCAAACTCAAGTATTAGGTTAACCATTTCTGGTGGTAAATTCTGTAAATAGGTAATTGTCCGTTTGGGCCCCAGGAGCTGTGGTGCGCTCTTTTCTTCCTTTTCAGCTTGGCCGAATTTTTGGAGATGTTCAAGGGCGGGACGGTGTAGCTTCTTGCCAAAGAGAAAGTCGATAAGTTCGTTATATCTGCCTGTTTCCTCCAGCTTTTCCATAACCACATCTGGATCACAGAAATTGGCTATTCGGAAGAGGGAGCCTGCGAGGGATGGCGTCGCGTACATATGTGCTCGGAAAAGTGTTGTATCGACGAGAGAGGCGGTTTCTCTCAATCTTTGCCCAATATCCACATCTTCGTCGTTTTCGGAGATTCCAAGAATGCTTATCACGGATTTGCTGAATTCATCTGATTCGCCGTTTACGCACAGGTCTGATACTTTGACGCTACCATCCGGGTTGAGGAACCTCTGAAGTCTCCTGCGAATGTCCGCGAGAAATCCTTGTAGTTCATATACGGCCGCTTTAAGGTCTTTCCCTTCTAAAAGAAATCAATATATGTAAGGCGGCCCGATTCGAAATATACTTACGCAGAGGTTTGTCTGCTCCGTTGCTATCTTTATCCCCGGACACTCCCCAAACGCTGCTAGTTTCGCTTGCACCATCTTCAGTTTTATATTTTAGCAGAGACCTGACTGAAGGTGTGTAACCGACGCCTTTTCCCTTATTCCTATCTTCCCCGATCGCAACAACACCATTAGGTTTAGTTCCGTTTGCTCTATCTGACGATTCCTCGGCATTTCCCTCTGATTCTGACTGATATTCATCTTCTACCACGGTAGACAAATCGCCAGCAATTATCTTTGGATACAAGTGAATGACAAGCTCGGGGGGGGCAGACACTTCCGTAAATAAGTCTAGAGAAGCACGATACTTTCGGTTATCGAATAGGTCCTGGGCCTTTTGTAGTTTAACTTCTCGCAAACGGCCAAGTTTGTCCGTCAACAAAGCATCTTCAAGCATCCCAAGTAAGCTTATAGCCTCGTCAAGATGACCTTCTTCGACGAGCGAGTCAATTTGCGAATCGTAATCTAGGGCGTTCATTCGCCAAATTATGCGCTCACCGGCAACAAGAAATCCCTTTCCGGCGTGAGCAAGGCTGATATTAGGCTGAGGGATATGCATTATGCTCGCTGACGGTAGCGAGATCGACTGAAGAAGATATAGAGTTTCGGGGTTGCGCACTTCTAGTGTCCCATTTGAAGGATCTTGGAGTGTAAGCAGATAGGGATAAGAATACCCGACAGCCTCTGGAGCAGCGCTCCATGGGATCTGTCTGCGGCCAAGAGAGTTGCCGTCGGTATCGATAAAATGAGTATTGACATCCTTTGCCAACAGCATTTCGCCTTCGGAGAGTCTTGTTGCCAATGGTTTTGGCGCCGCACCTCCAATGCCGATGTAGCTCATACTGGTCATACCGAGGCCTCCGCGTTCCGAACCGCCAGAGCCGCCAATACTCCCCGGCCCGATGATATCTGTAAGTTTCTTTGACTCGATATCCACAAGCACATAACTGGAATTTAATCCCGCTAACAGCTTCGTTCCCGTCGCCCAAGTGAGCGTCTTTATTCCACTCACTAGTGTAATCTCGCCAGTATCCTCTTCGAGCTCCATATCTCGCCACGTCCACAGCATAACCTTCCTCTTAACCGCCACGGCCAGCCGAGACACAATCGAGGGAACGCCAGTGCTCTTGTCTTTCACAATATTCGATGTCACAGTAAACGTGGAGGCACCCTTTGTCCGCACCAGCTGCTCCTGCAGCTGATATGTCTGCCAGTCGTGAAGAGAGACATATCCGCCCGACAACGAAACCAACACATTCGCCTCTTTAATGATCGCCAACTGTTCAATTTTGTATCTCGCGAATTTTTCTTCTTCCCTCAGCAAGTCCGTCGGTTTCGCTTTCACAGGTGTTGACGGCGTCCCACCGTCGACATGCTCGCCAGCGTTCTCAGCATCTTCAAGACCATCTTCGTCGTCGTTGATCTCGTTCACCCGGTATATCCGCAAACTTCCCGTGTTCAGCCCGACAAGTAGCCGATCTCCATAGGCTAAGAGAGACTCGATCTTCGACTTGTCTCGCGGGCGGAGCTCGACAAGGGGTTGGGCGGTAAATGCGGAGAGCATGGTGGTGGCAGGGAATGGTCGGTCCCAAAAATCTCTCCCGCAATCGTGCACGAGACTATTACGTCCATGAGGAATGCGGCAACATCATTCCGCTGTCCCACATTGTTTGTAGCTAGGTGTGCGAATGCCCTAACGGCCGGCAGCTCTTGTTGGTGCATCGATGTCATTTGGATATCGATCAGCCTCATTGGCGGTAGCTTCTCCCACCACAAGAGCTCATTTGCTTAGTAAGCGGTTCCAAACTGCCCATCCATTAACGTAATTCCCAAGCGAGCCGATCACCCCTCAATATACATACAAATTTCAACTTTTTAATGCTTTATATCTTAACAACTTTGTATAAAATCATCATAAAATAAAGAATATACAATAGAGATACCTGAGCTGCCCATTGATGTATACATGCATCATGCATTTCTTGAAGATGAGCTGATCAACAAGCACCTGGAGTCTCTCTTGAAAAGAAAGATGTGTGGAAGTGATGTGTGTGTGGAAATGCAAAGCCTGAGGAAGAAGTGTAGAGGTATTGAGAGGATGAAAATTTGTGGGAGGAAAAAGGTGAAGATAGGTTTTAATTGATTTTTGATGTATTTCACCATATTCAGATATATCTGCATCGATTCCTGCACTTGCAGAGATGTGAGACAACTGCCTAGCCTGTTGCTGCAATGAGGTCGACTTCTTTGATGATTTGCCATCATTCTCCTGTAATAGTAGAGTTATTAGAAGAGCAATGAGAAAATCAGAGAGTGATATTTCATTTTTCTGGAGCATTAACAACATGAAAGGATATTTCTTCATGTCCCAAATCACTCATCCTGACTGATAGTAGTGCTTTGGAAAGTAGTGCAAATTGATAATATACTATTAAATTTAAGCTGGCTGCAGCAACATAATTTCAAGATGTATTTTAAGAAACTGACTAGAGTTTTAAACAGTATATCATAATCTGCTCACAAAGATTAAATTAGTTAATCTCTCAGAACTACTAGTGAAAGAAGAGAAGCCCATTTATATAATAGCTCTTTATAAATTAAAATAAATAATAACAGCAAGTCTAGATCTTCAGATTTCAGAAGTCTATTATAAACTCACAGAAGTATTTAGTAATAAGAAGACTTGAGAGCTGTCACTATCTATAAAGATGATTTAACTATAGATCTTGAATCAGAAAGTCTGTCAGAATTTAAAAGAATATACAGGTTTTTATAAGCTAAGCAAGAAACTCTTTATAAATATCTGAGCAGTACTCTAGCTTATGAATTTATCTAATCTTTTAAATTATTTAATATAAATAATGAAGAATGCAGATCTTTATTACAAGCTGGCAAAGTGCAAGTTCAATGATCACAAAATTAACTATCTGAGATATCATGTTATAATACTAGAGAGTGTTCTTATAGAGAAGAGTCATATAGATACTATTCTTAACTAGCCAGAGCTTTAATCAGTAAAAAAGAGATTCAGATCTTCTTAGAATTTGCAAACTTTTACAGATACTTTATTTCAAGATTCTGTAAGATAGTCTGTAATCTCAGCTTGCTCTTGCTCTCTTTATTATTAGGTTTGACTGGTTGAAAACAAGACATTATAACTCAAGATAAATCAGAGAGAGCAGGTGAAGAGAGAATTAGAAGCAAGAAACTAAGTTAATAAGTACTTTTATAAATAAGAATTAAACTGCAATGCTGAGAGAGATATCAGTAGAAGATAGAACAAAGCTGAAGAGAATATAATTAGCATAACAGAGTCTGGAACTGGAGAGAATATAATAGTTCAGAGAGAAGCTAGAATTGGCAGAGATGAAGTATTAAAATAACTTCTCTCTCTGCAGAGTGAGCAAGTGGGTGACCAAGAGTGAAGAAGAGCCACAAAAATCAGCACCAGAGCCATAGATATTGTGGGTGTGTGTGGAGGAAAGGCTGTAATCATGATGATTGATTCATGTGATGATCATGGGTTGGTGATTAGCAGGCGCCAAAACATGGCAGCAAAATCCTCCATGTTCGGCTGCTAGCTAACCATCACATTGTTGTATGGAGTATACTATATGTATAAGATTTTAAGCCTATATCTAACAGTGTTGTTGAGATATAGAGCATTAAAAAGTTGAAATTTGTATGTAAATTGAGGTGATCGGTTCGGTTGGGTGATCGGCTCTCTTGGGAATTACATTAGTGGCCATACGACTTTCCACATTTCTTCGACCTACGGAAGCGGACAGTATAGGACATGAGGAGAGTAAGGAGAATATTGATTTCGCTAAGCCCATTAGAAGTAACCCTTAAAATCCAAACTGCACCTTTCCACTTTGTTCCCACCTGAGGAGCATTCATTAGTTACTGTTGGTCCATAAAAGATCCCTAAACTAACGCCCTATTCCAGCGAACTTTTTTCCTGTCACCGTCCTTGCCGCATTCCCTCAAATGCGCCTTGCTCTCATAACATAGAATTCTATTCTGGAAGACGGAACTCTTGAGTCCTTTAAGAGATATTGTGGCAAACAAGCAAATAAACACGAAATAAAAAGGAGACCAGTACTGGAGGCGGCATCCAGCTAAGGAGCTTCTTTCAAATCGCCCTCTGTGGCAGTCAGTGGCTCAGTAGGGCTGTCAACGCTGGAATGATTTTTAACAGCAGTTGTACTGTTGCGGTCCACCGGATCCGGTACCTCCGCGTCAGGGACACGGCCGTCACCAGTAGCAGGCTGAAGATCGGTAAGGCCGGTATTATTAGCTACCACGATAGAAGTGGTAGCGTTCGCAGAAGATGTCTTGCCGATGGGTATTTCCTGCTGAGAGGAGAGCAAGGCTTGAACTTCCGATTCGCCGGGAGTTTGGTGCTTGGCCTCGCTGCCTTTGCCACGCCAAGTTGAAACCGCCGGAATGTTAGCTTTAATTCGCTGTTCTTCAGTCCCGTAAGCACGAGGAGTGAGTTTTATAAGCGTATGCAAAGGAACCTCCATCCATGGGCTTTGTTCCTGCGACATGTTCAGGAAGTACGCATAGATGCAGCGGAGGACGGCTTGGTGTGTCACGATGATGACATTTTCGCTTCTCTCGAGCTCCATGATGATCGGTTCAAGTCGAATGACAACATCGCGATACGATTCGCCTCCGCGATACCGATAGTTGTACTTGTCCTCGTCACGCGCTGCAAAGTCTTCAGGGTAGCGGGACTGAATCTCCTCGTAAGTAAGACCGTCGCATACACCGGAGTCAAGCTCATCGAGAGCCTTCCACTCTAGCTTGTGGTAGCCCATCTCTTTAACAAGGTGACGCGCGGTTTGGTTTGTGCGCTTTAGAGTGGAAGTCCAAACTGTAAGCTTGGCTCCTTTAGGAATTCCGGACTCACGGAGGAGGTCGGGCAAAGCGAGTGCGTATTGCTCGCCGCGAGGGGAGAGATTTGCATCCCCGCCTATTTTCCCAGTGAGATTGAATTCGGATTCCCCATGCTGTTATAGGTAATGATATCAGCAGGGTTATCATCCAAATGAGATTTAAGGATAGAGGCTTGAACCACTCACCCGTGACAACCAGATTGAACGAGGGCGAATGTGGAGGTTTTGAATATAATAGACGAGACGGCTTGATAGATAGTCGCGAATTCGATTGATGATAACTTGCGTGCTTACGTTAATTAACTTAACATAAGCATAGTGATCCTCGTCGGGTCCAATTGTTTGATAGACCTTCTCGTAGTTACGGATGCGATTCATAAAATCTTTCGCAGCCTCCTCGGGGTCTTGTCCAAAGTAATCCGGAGAAGTAGTCTTGACTTCACGGATGTTATTCATAATCAAATCATGGTCATCGCATCTTGATTCGACGAACAATGGCGCGATACCCGCAAGACGACAGGTGTTATAAATCCATTCTCTACGTTCCTTGGTAGAGTTTGTGGCATCGAGAATTGCAACTTGGCCGTCTGTAGTTGCAAACCAGTTCAACATATCCTTGACTGCAGCTTCAGCCGCCGCACGCCTGAGTCTCTCTCCATCCGGGTTCGAGTTGTCGAAGAAAGACGCCGATGGCCGTGGGGTATCCTGGCGCCTATATTGCCCGACGTTGAAAATCTTTGCAGGGATTCCAATCCATGAGAGGTATCGCAATGCTAATGAAGATGTTAGCCCACATATTTTTCTTTTCTTTTCTTTTTTTCAATAAAAATCTGTGGAATGAGCTGGTAACTGCTATCCTTCACTAACAAACAAGAGTTCACATAGAAAACATACACGAACCTACATACCTTTGCCTGCAATTAACGACTTTCCTCTCGCAGGAAGTCCCACCATAACAACACAAATTTTGTTATCATCATCCTGGATGCATCCATTAGCATATGTAACCGGAAGAATGGCCTGCTTGATAGCGGGCTGGACCTCTGTTGTATGGTTGTAGTACATGAAGAACGTCGTGATTTGGTGTTCAGTGACAGGCTCCATGATGTTTGAGTAGAGTCAAAGAAGACAACAGGAAAATGAAGATATGCAAAGTAGGTATGAGATTTCAAAATAAAGCAGGAATAATTGGAGGATTGAAGGACGAAATGCAAACAGCAACAATAAAGACAGTGATGTTAATGCTGCTTTTAAAGAAAGCAAGAAAAACAAAAGCTGAGAAGGGGATGGAGGATTTACAGCAGATTTTAATCGCATTGTTGTTAAGGAGGGGAGTTTGCCTCTTCCCTTGTCATTCGCTGCTAGAGGGACTTGATATTCACGGCTGTGCAGTTGCTTAGTCGTCTGGTTTGAGGCGCTTGCTTTGACCTCCTTTGTCAAGCTGGCTATGTTCCACGAAACACCGAAGTCTTCTTGCCTGTCTCGACTGGGCATAAGCAGATATTCAAGTATCTAAGTGCCAGCACTTGAGCAGCGCAATAGGGCAACACTGAGTCTGAATATCACAACTCCCAGAGATGATGTTAATGGGAGGAGCCACTGGAGAATCAGTGAAGAACAAGGAACAGTCACTCTTCGGAAGCCGGTCGCTGCAGTGGGAGAGATGATGAAGGCGAGTGGAAAACGTCTGTGTTTTCAGAGGTCGAAGTTTTCGTTTCCAGATTTGGTGGTTGCTCATATGGCGCGGTTTAGTCAAACAAAATCGGTGGCTGTTTATCGTTTGAGATCGCGACAGACGATGAAGGTGAATTGCTCAACGGTGTACATTTCACCTGCAGATGCGATATCCATCATTGAGATCAAACACAGGAACGTCCACCCGGGATATCATTTAAAAACTTTCCATGAGCAGGGGCACACCAGCTCTTCCAACAAAAAGTATCATGTGCCGGATTCTCCTGGGCCAGCCCTCATAGATTTCCGATCACTAGCGGAGCCCCGGGTTATATGTGGAGCTATGATGATGGAATTGGCTTTTGACCTTCACACGTCACCCGCAAGATGGGGACGTCCATTTTCGGCCGCAGGGTCATGAGGTTGACTTATGGGCCCGCAAAATATGATCGGGTTATGTAAATTAGGCCCCAGTTGTGGTATGATAAATGCAAGTCGCCTTTGCAGTTGTTTCGAGAGGCGTTTTCCGACAACCCGAGGCTTTTGACCGCGCCATTATGTTGCCACTGCAAGGGGCAAAAATAGCACCGGTCCACAGGCGACGAGTCCGGCATCACATCCACAATTCGGAACAATCCGTGTCATTATGCAGCTCCAGAAGCACGAATTTTTTTTTTTCCCCTCGTCCCGAACCGGAAGATTCGGGAAGGCAGCCCAAATGAAACAGTGCAGACAATTCTTTGAGGACCAAGAAGCATTCAAGGGCGGGATTCTGAAATGTTGCAAGGAACTAAGGGGAAAGAATTCGACAAGAAAACGATAAGGAACACTTGCGTGATGAACGAAGAAGATGAAAGCAAAAACTTACTGTTGCCCCAAAGATCTTATAGACAGACTGTCGGCGCCCCGACCACCCGGATGCCATGGTGGGCGATATCTCCCACAGGCCACTGACTTCCTCGCACTCAAATGATTTGAGGGAAAGACAGGTCACAGCGCACCGAATGCGAGGACTAGGCACTGGATAGGACTGTTATATCTGCCTATCAGGCCTGGCAATCCCTTCGAACAAGGAAAGAGAGGAGGAAGTAGCAAGCTGCTATGGCCGACTATGGAGGTAGAGCTTTTAAGCGCTTTGCACTCCGTATTATCCAGGAAACCAGTGAAGATTTCCCAACAGAAAGGAATAAACCACTAATAGGAGAAAAGAGATTAATCGCATACGCACAAACACTTGATTAGGTCCCCCCCCTTCAAATTATCGAATTATCGCAGAGAGAGGGACATGTTCCGAGGGCGATCGAAGCTTTAAGGCTTGTTAATAAGCACATTGTAAAAGCGGCAAGACAAATCACCTCGTCAGTACGGAGTACATTTGGCTGCGAGACACGATAATTGAATAGGAAAAGCTATCACAATCAAGATGAAGATGGAAGAGAATGGAGAGCAAACACCATCTCTACCCTAGTGTCAAGCCCAGCAGGTAAATTCGGGAACCTCATCTCGGCACATCTTTTATATCGTTACACGTTCATACTAACTCTTCGATAGAGCTCACCTTCAGGGAGAAGAAACTCAACATCAGCTCTCTGGTTACCACCTCAATCAATATTGAGATGTTACATCCATGATCTGCCATCAGAAACACACAGCTGCCACACGGTTGAAGGCCACAGCCCCCGAGACCTTGATCATGTGTGCTCTACACCCAGTTGCATGCTGTTTGCCACATTGATAGAATGCAGGACTGATACATATAGCACACCAAAGGTTTCTTTTGATACCCTGGTCTTCCTCAACAACCAGAAAGAGTGTCTCAAATGCCTTCTGAAGGTCAAACCCTGCTCATGTATACCCTCAATGGCTCTCACACACTTTTGTGTGCAACTAAGACACATTCTATCTGCTCGGCTTTTTTCCACGTCAAGTATGGCCATCTGTGATCTCAGTGTTTCCTTTCCTATCAAGCTGTCCAAGTCCGAGGAGGCTGTAGGTGATGTCATGACACCAGTGGCACAGTTTGATCCATTTGCAACGGGAGAATACGTGAAATCAATGGAGCGGCTTGCCCATATTTCATTGCAACTGTCCATGCAAAGAGAGCATTCAGACCAAGAATAACATCCACAACAGATATCATCATCAGTGATTCCCACAGCACTCCTCTCTGTCAATTTTTTTTTCCAATACCAACATAAACCAAAAAGTCTACATTCTATTTCTCGAGGAGGGCAGTTTGGCCTTCCGGTCTGGGCCACTAGTGCATTTATGAGACGAACTATCCAATTCCTTCTCATTTCTGGCCTTAGTTTTCTTTTGTGGCATTTTGCGGGGCTCGGCCACTGCTCGCTTCCTTTTGCGCCATGCTTTTGCCAACTCAGGATCGAAGTCTCCGCTTTCATCATCATCGATGCTGGCTGTGATTCGCGCTCCGAACCTCGTCCTAAATTGGTATCGAAGATAACCTGACAGTGTGTTCTGCACTTGCTTTTCACAACAAATAAGGGTAAGTGCAGCATTCAGCTGCTCTGTCGTGTAAGACATCTTCGTATGAGAGAAGGTTAGCACGCTGAATTTATTCCATAATTTGGAATGCTCTGGCTTTTATCCATACCATGGAGATGTGCCCTTCTAGAGTGTTAGTTAAGCCGGGTTGCAAAGTTCTGGAACCAGGAATCTATACCTGAGCGCACTGCTTTCTGGGTTAAGCACTCGAAATAGGCCTGAGCCTTGATATTAGATGTCAGTTGATCGACCGAAGCTCCTCGAATGAGACAAGAGTGTGACTTTGTTAGCTTCACCAGAGTGAAGCAAGGTAGATGCTATCCGCTCCAAAAGATATACCTATACACAAGCTTTGGAGAACACAAGTGGCTCAAGCGTTCACAATTGCAAATTGCATCGTTGTCCCTATAACACCAAGGAGATTCACTATGAACAGAACCTGCTCTGTTATCTTTGATACAGAGAAAACGCCTTAAGCTCATCGCAGCGAGTCGACGGTCCTATCAACAGTTATGCATGATTGTTTAGTCCCCTACAGGCTAGTTGGGCTTGCAGATTTGGGTGAGAGACAGTCGTCCCAATCTACCTTGGTCCAGCATGGGATGCAAATCTCAGGTGAAGTATCAGCAATATTACAATCCCAAAACAAGTGCAGAGCTTCAATGAAACTCTACCTGCTTATGCTGAGGTTCCTTCAGGAGTATACTGCCTTCCTCGCAGGACCTGCTGGCGATGGACAATATGTATTTATTTTACACATGCTTTATAAACACGGGTGTTCAGAATGGTTCATCAATAAGGTAGTTATCTGGGAGTTGCGTTCGTTTCGCTGGTTTGATAGATTTTTGGTTGTTCACTCCATACAGACTTAGTTAACTACTGCTTTCGTGCAAATATCAATTCGTGTCTCCATGAGAAGACAACCGTGGAGCCACCTTTCCTTTCCCAACCACCAGGCCTCACCCACTCGACAATGGAAGTGGGCTGTTGAACCGGAAAAAACTCACCGCGGTCATCGCCCATACGGTACGGAGTAGCGTGCTTGTGAACCAAATGCCAAGGCGCTAGTCGACAGCGAGCTTAAAACCGGCCTTCCCAGAAAAAAATTCTGCTTTCCCTCTCTTCCGTTTAAAATCCTCGCCAAAATTTTTCCCGAGATTTCATCTACCTCCCCTTCGTCATCCGATCCTTTTCCACTATGCGTCCGTTTGCTCAGGATGCGCGTATACCTCATACGACACGCTGAGAGTGAGCACAATGTGGCCCAGGTTTAGTACGGATTCGACGTTGCTCATCAAGTCAATTCCACCCACCTGATCCTCTTTACTCACTCTTTCTCTCCATCAGTGCTGGCGTGACCGATTCTGCTTTGACAAATCATGGCATGCTCCAGATCGAACGGCTTGCTCGGCACTTTCGAGCTCAGGGTGTTCAGTTCACCCGGGTCTTCGCCTCCCCCCTTCAGCGTGCTCGACTGACCGCCGAGGGGTTGTGCAAAGAGCCGAATGCCTCATCATTGCAACCAATTCTGTTACCAGTTCTTATGGAGAAGGACTTTGGCTCTTTGGAGGGTGAATCCTGGCGGACTTCTACCGTCGCTAGGTCCACATTACCCCCAACGCTTGGTTTGGATCACAAGGAGCCAGAGTCCGTAGCTTCTATGGCTGCACGAGCGAATCAGTTCCGTGATGACTTCCTACTTCCCCTTCTTTATGCTGATCTAGAGACTACCGAGGTTGTCGCTATTGTTTCGCATGGGATCGTGCTCTCAGTGCTCTGGGAGACTTTGACGACACTATGTCAACACGATCACCTTGTATATAGCGCAACTGTTCAAGCTCAAGCTCGACGACCTGGTTGGTCTAACACAGGCTATATGGAACTGGATATATTGAAGGCCCCAGGCGGCATTGCGAGGCACATATCCTGTAACAGCCCTCCTGAAAACTCAGAAGCAAGTTCGCATTCAGCTCAGGGTGCCCGGGTGACCGATAGCCTTTCAACCATTACCCTGAAGATAACGGTTCACACAGTCAATTGTCGACAGCATCTTCAGAATCTAACACGCACCGGAAGTGGGATCGGAAGCGCAGCATACGATCCCAAACAGAAGCGTATTAACAATTTTTTTGTAGCACCTGGTGGTTAGATATGCCGAAGACGTCTATACCCATGATCGTGGTGCTTGAATAAATTGTAAGTATGCGTCCTATTATCTTCGGACCCCTCATTTGCTTGCCTTCCGTGATGAAACACCTTTTTACACAGACCTGTTCCGAAACAGATAATGTGGATAAAAAAATGTTGCCTTCCTTCTGATAACATTAATTTTGGATTCCAAAATTGTTCCAGTCGTCTATTCCTCGGACTGAATGCTAACTAGTCGCTAGAATCGTTATTTCACATTATTTAATTAGACCAGTATGACCTTTTGCTGCATCCCGGTTTCGATCGAGATGATGCCTCGTTCGTTTGTGCATGTAGCGTTGAAAAACTGTTCTCGATCGGACCTTGAATATATCCACGTTTCAAGGGATAAAGATGGCAATCCAAGCACCTTAAAACGTTATTAGATTTATATATCTCTAGCTTTAGGAATGATATTGACTCCTAGGCGGGAGAATATTACAAAGATTCAAACCCAAGACCTGAGTTTGATGCCTAATGACGCCTTTAGATTCGAAGTAGCTCCTTGCTCCATCCACAGTGCGAAATCCATTGTCGGATTCCGTCAAAGTCATAGCCTTGGTGTTGCGATCTTCCCCTCTCTCATGCATAGCACATGAGAAATATCCTTGAGCACAGACCACCTATCGCTCTTGTCTCACCATAACTCATGAAATTCGGTCTATTCGGCATCACATAGATACATCATTCATTCACCCAAACGTCATTCCAATAAACTACGTCCTAGTGAGACAATGAGACATCGCCTTTGTTATTCGATGTCAAGTCTCCGCTCAACAGTGCTCATGCTCATTCCTCTCGCTTGATTCTCTTGCTCCTTTCCAAATTCTTCGACCTTCACATACTTTTGGAAAAGTATATACCTCCTGAAGACACTGACAAGATGCTTCAATGCCCATTTGGCGTGCAAGTGTGTGGGAACAGAAAACACTTGGTCCAGCTCTTCAAGTGTCTTGCCCTTTGTCTCCGGTAAAAATAACAGAATCAGAACGAAGCCTATAATGTTCCATCCGGCGTACCAACTAAATGCGCCCTGCGGGGAGAATGCGCGGACGAGACTAGGCCAGGTGATCGCAAGCATCCAGTTAAAGAACCATGTCGTTGATGTGGCGAGGGCCATGCCATACGCGCGGACATACAGCGGGTATGCTTCTGCGGAATATGTAAACGGGACGGGACCTTCACCGGGTGAATATACGATTCCGAAAAGGTATATTCCCAACGCCACGCAGCCTAGACGAGCTCGGGGGGCTGTATCGGAAGGTATCCAGAATGAAAATCCTGTTAAGAGGAGGAATATCCCCATCAGCGGAAAGGTGAGTAGCAGTAAATTGCGACGACCAAAGGTATCGATTGTGTAAACGGCCGGAATCGCAAATAGCCAATTTATCATGCCGAATCCCAGAGATGCCGCAAGGGCCGAAATCTGGGAAAAGCCAGCTTCGAGGAAGACTTCAGAGGAGTAGTAAGCGATGACATTGACACCGCAGAACTAACAATCATGAGCGTTTGGAGTTGAAAAAGGCTTAGGTGCACAGGGGATTTACCTGCTGCATGAACATGACAATTTCTGAAGCAAGCATTGCTCGCCGGTTTCGTGGCACAGTGATAAGCTCGACTATTTTTGGCTGGCCCAATTTCATCGTCGACTCCGCCTCTAGCAGAGTGTGCATATAGAATAAGTCTCGCGCAGCTTGGATTTTATTGAACCTCAAACGACACATAGACATGTATGCTTTGTGATGGGCATCCTTTGAAATATACCAGCGGGGTGACTCTGGGCAAAGAAATACCATGAAACAGACCAATACTGCTGGAAACATTGCGGAGCCCATCATTAATCGCCATCCTAGGCCAACTACACCGGGTGGGTCGGGAACTTTGAAGAAGATGATATCCGAAGCATAACCAAGCATGATACCGAATGCGGTCCACATCTGCCATTGCATGACTAAAGCGCCACGAATTGCAGGTGGAGTGGTCTCAGCAGCATATATGGGCACTGTTGCGGACTTGGGTCCGATTCCGAATCCCAGCGCGAATCGGGCGACAAACATGTGCCACCAGGTATTAACAAATCCTTGCCAAAAGCAGGTAATGGCAGAGAAGCAGCAGGTGATAAAAATTGTTCCACGGCGGCCGAATACGTGGTTGAATGGAACAGTAAGCCAGCAACCGATAAGGGCACAGCAAAGGTAAGGAGCGGAGTTGGTGAGTCCTGATAGCCATGTCGAACGATAATCATCGTCGTTGATACCAAACTGCGCCTTGTAGAATATTTGGGCCCCATTAACTACGGATTCATCTGTCTGATTGTTAGTATTTAACTCGAAAATATCGATACTCAGAAGATATTTAGAAACAGAAAATCTTCGGACGTACCCATTCCCTGAACCGCTGCGGATACTGAACAGAGCACAATAACCAGATACAGCAATTTCGGCTGCGACCATTTATGCGTGAATTCATGTCGGAGAACCTCCAGTTCTTCCTCCGTTAATCCTTCCATATTTTCATAATGTTTCGGATCCTGAGCCAAAACAGCACCCATTGCAAATGCTCGTATATCTTCCTCATCTCCAATCTGGTGTTTCCGGGCGTAACGTTCCCCTCTGCCTCTTAAGGCAGCATGGCTCAAACCCGCCAGTGGATTTGCAAGTTTTGCATTTATATTCCTACGTGCACGCTCCGCGGCACTTAGAGGCTCCCTGTGAGATGTCACGAACGAAAGCTCGCGACGCGAAAGGTGGTCTTCATATGATGTCGAGGCGTAAGCCTTTGCACTGTCTGATGATGGGTCTAGTTCCTCAGATGATCGATAGAACTCCATACCACTTTTCTGCGTCGACGCAAGATTGATCCCAACTTCAGAAGTCAACGTGAATAAAAGAGGGACTGTGTACTTCCCCTCTGGGACCAGCTCCTAGAATAATACAAAGGCAAAGAGGGATCAATGAAGAGAAGTCTCTTGGCCCGAAAAACGCAATAAAATCTCCAAAATTTAGGTCCACTCAAAGACAGGAAGTAAAGGGTATATCAGGAATATCCCTCAAAGAGGGGAATCGGTAGGTTTGGCCTAGGGACATATATCTCAATCCAACAACGAATGCTTCACTATTCTATAGAAGCCGGGCCCCGAGTATCCTCGTACTCAATGGCCCAAGCACGAGAGGGTGAACCACAGCTGAATTTCCGGATTAATCGCTCATAGCTAAGAAAGGTGTGCCGGGAATTCCTGTCTGCACCCCAAAAGCGCAATCATGTATCGTATGGGCAGCCTTAATCACTGCCTGGCCTTGGAGTTGAAGGGAGGCCGGAAACGGCAAAGTTTGATGTGAGTCGTTGACAGCTTTAAGTTGGAACAAAGAACCCGATCGCTTGAAGTCTGAAAGAGTGGATCCAGGGAATATAATCAATTACATGTGCAAAAAATAGCATTATTCAAATGAATTCTAGGCCAGAGTTACTGTGAGAGAATGTGGAAATCCAGAATGGAGATGGAAAAACGCTTTCAGTGGGCGATATCTCGTACCTTGATGTCACAAATGGCGCTAGACAGGTCACAGCCAGCCGATTACCGTCGACATCGTGGCTAGCCTTGCTGGCTGAGCCTCTTGTCCGATATTTGACTCGTCAAACTCCATCTGTGGGCAACGACCCATTGCCCACCGTGCACGAAGGAACCAGTTGTAATTCACGAGTCGCTACCCGACATTTCTCGTATTTTCTTGGACTCTACGCAATTAGTGCAACACGGGTAAGAAGAACACACGAGCCAGGCGTTCAACCCCAGAACGCCTGCAGCGGACGGAGAGCAGAGGATACATCTTCAGCCTTGGAATGGATCTTTGAAGACGAAACTGTCTCTTCATTTGACCGTGGTGTCAGCGACACATGCACGAAAGTCGATTTTGACCTGGGAAAGACGAAACTTGGAGTTATCGTCCTCCAAGCCCGGTCGAGCTCTAAATTGAGAAAAGAGAGAACTCCAAAAAAAAAAAAAAAAAGAATTTTTTCTTCTTCCTTTCCTTCTTTTTTCTTTTTTCGTTTTTGCCCTCGTTTGGTCTCGTTCGTGAGTGTCCAGATAGCGGCGGTGAAAATAGCTGCCAGGCCAGGCCCGTGGTGTGATACTCACGTGACCTTCCAGGGGCTCCGCCAGCGTCCGCTTGCGCTCGAGTTACTCATCTCTGGCACAGGCATTTCACGATGCTTGAAGGATGACGCGATTGGATGGAAGCTATTATTGCTTGTCGTCTTAATCTCACCTCTCCTGACATGTGTCGTGTGGTAAAAATGGAAGACTGGCGGTATGGCAGCTTCAATGTTTGTATTCCAGTCACCATCAACAATTGGAAAAAGAAAAGAGCTCGGGACTCGCATTATGCTGAGACTTCATTCGCCGTTTCGTGAGTTGAGACCTGGAAATGGTGACGAGAAAGTCAGATGCGAGGCAACCGCCTATGCGTGGCTTCAAAAAATTGCTCAGGTCTTCCAATTCGTCATTTTTATGGCTTTGCAATGTTCGCTGAGGAAACAGTATGGGATCTATCGACAGTGAACAGCAACTTCAGCTAACCGTAGCATCTAGTTTATCTACCTTGAAAATCGATCATGCATCAAACGATGGCTTCAGACCTTACGAGTTTGACTGCTATCATGGCTCCATGGTCCAAATCCTTCTCGATACATCCCATCAAGGTAGGGACTTAATGATCGATAAAATCGGCGTATCAGCTCTGCCTATATGCTTATTGAGTTTGCTGAAGAGGCCAAAGGCGAAATGCGGCTTATCGCGAATTCTTTCAAGTGTCGCCCGGATACGTTTGGCTTAGATCGGATTCTTTACCATTGATAATAGTAGGGTTTTAGAGCTCGCAAACTGACAACCTTCGATTGAGGTTCAGGACTTCGAGAATCAGGAAATCCCGACACATATATATATTGCGAGATCGTACATATTTTAACTATCACCGACTATATGATGGACATGCTGGGCTCTCGTGAGAGCCGCATTCAACATTCGCCCAACACGATCAACAATACAGTTGACTACTCCTATCAAGTGGCCGCTCCGGCAACAATGCGAACGGTTATGTCATCATTCTTTGATCAATAATTCTCGCAGGGGCCGTTCGTCTTTGCATTTACAGACCTCGATCAAAGCAATATTTTTGTTGATGGGAGTTGCAATCTAACCTGTCTTATTGATCTTGAATGGGTTTGCACTCGGCCAATCCAGATGATCAGAAAAACCCCATGGTTGACGAGCAAAACCGTGGATGAGATTGCAGAAGATGCTGAAGAGTACGGCGAAGTCCACGCAGAATTTATGTATATAATGCTTGGTGAAGAGGAGAAAATGTCGGCCATTGCTTCACACAGTAGAGTTGCTCAACACATGGTCTCCTTCTGCACGATACATAATCCTCAGCTCCAGTGAGAGAATTACAATATTAGAGCCGGCAACCAAAAGCCAAAAAAAGTAGTCTTTGATATATGCAATTCTGAGATTTGCGATACGTATGTAGCTATGGCTTGCTACAGGCTTGGACTTCCTTAAACGGCTAATATATACAATGAAGTTCAACTTCATTTTAATCGAAACAAGGGAAGGAGGAAACCAAAAAAATCACACCTCCCTGCCCAAAATGAAGCTCCCGAATTAGTACTCCGTACTCCATATATTAGAGATAATGTGAAAATACAGACACCCGACATAACCTCGCCCAGCTCCTTAGTCTTCCTCTAGGTTGGGTATAAATGCGCCGCTGTTGATGTTAAATCCTGCATGCGCAAACAAATTCTCCCAAGCTCCCGTATCCGTAAATGACGCAAACGCATAATTATTACCTCCATCGCCGCTCGACACTTCGTTCATCGGCATAAATGACTGAAAGCCATTGCTGCTAGTGATGGCTGCAGAGGGGGGAGGAGCATCGGAGCATAACATACCAGTCGGATTCGGGTTTGGAGGATGATTGCTCATACATTGTATCGGATTTGCTGCGGCCGTCATTGATGCATGCAGCATCGATGCGGTCAACGGACTTGCGTCAGATGGAGAGACCTGAGAATGCTGTTGCGAAAGAGGATTGTTCAAGGCTGAAAATTGAATTGAAGCAGCAGTCGACGCGTGGGGTAGCGGGTACATATCACTTGGCAACCGCTGTTGCGGACCAGGAGGATAATGTGATGACGGCGAAGGTTCAAGTGGCGACTGACTCTGGAGTTGCTGCTGCTGAATCAAACCCGTTTGATGGATCTGCAATGATGGTCTCACATATGGATCTGGGATTTGCGATCCATCATGTTGTTTGATCAAAGTGCTAGTTGGGGGGTTTGCTTTCGCCTTTGATTTGCGAAATTGTGTCACCACATTAGCTAGGAATCTGCTTTGATAGAAGCAGCTAGTGTTGTTTGCGGAACACTGACGGCCGAAGTCCTCGCTCGCTTTGCAGAGAAGGTCGAGGATGGTGACTTCGGATTCGGCTGAGAGCTCGCCGGGCAGGGATAGTAAGATCTAGGTTCAATGTGAGCAATGACCGAAATGAAGAACGGATAGAGACCGAGTTTATCCCATCCCAATACGAGAATATACCTTGATTATAACAACGGCGGCATAAGCCACCATTACATGTACCGAGTCCTGACAGTAATAAAGATGTGAAACCATCCCCAGACGATGCACCACTAGGCGTAACATCTCCAGGGCACTTGAATAGCAGATCCATAACGACTCTTTGGAAACATTGCCGCTTAGGATTGAGAGTTGCAACCGAAAAGAATGAATCAGAAGACGTAAATGATTTCCGTAGAACCGAACAAGGAATCGATGGCAGACAGAACTGCTGGCTACAGCATTCACAAATGTTAGAAAACGCGGCTGGAAGAGTTGTCCAGGACCGTTACCTTCATCCAGTATCCTATACCATTTTGCTTCCCACCTATCCAGTTCGCTATTGAAGGTCTTCAAAATAAATTCGTCCTTATCAATTGTCTGCGATGTTGTCGCGACCGGGTGCAGCCAAAATACATCCAGCAGATCAAAACCGAGGATTCTTAGTTGCACAAACGAAACCATAACTTCATCAATGCCGGGAACTGCATAAGCATGTTGGTGCCAGGTTTCTGCGTTCCGAATCAAGTGATCCATATGGATCATCGACGGCCTTCCTAATTGCAGGCTCACGCTATCAAGACAAGAAATGTCAATATATCGCCTGGGAAATGGTCAAATTGCCTTTGGGCACGCTCAATTTTCTTACCTCCGATCGTATACAAACAGCATAAGCCAAGTGCGCTCTTTATTTCTTCGTTCCCTTAGCTCCATCTCGTTTGCACTGCCCCTGTTCCCGTCCTCGAACACGGGATCCAAATGAGTTGGACTTATTTTATGCCATCCCATCTCCATACAAGCGCGAATAGCATAACCAACTAACATCCACGCTCGAGAGTCACTTGGCTCTTTCCAATGCGTTACAAGACATATTCCCTGCACAATTTCAGTGGACTTCTCACCCGAGCCAAGAATCTTGCGTAGAAGAAACTCAACGTGGTCGTGAAGTTTAAGGTATAGTTGTGGAGAAAATACTTTGGCAGCAGCTGCAAGGAGGGCTGAAAACAGGAACGGTGATCGACTCCTGACGTAACGCAGTGTATGCATCACAGGGTCAAATTGACATATAAATGGGTTCATATATTTGAAAAAGCTAGCCAAGACCAATCATTAGATCATATTACAGAAGTTGAGGTTGGCGGATGGATCGCAACATACTTATCAAACAACCCCTGAGCACTGGGCATGCTTAATAAGTTTCGATTCACTGGGTCATCCGGATCCTTCATCGGTAAGTCATCTTGTCCTAAAATGTCAGGATCGGGAGTCTCCTCTCCAGCCGGAGTCTCCTCCTCCACGTTGAGAATGTTGGCAATTGTAAAGTTCCCTACCGTCGCCGATTTTCTTAATAGTGCAAATGGCGCAAGGCTATCTGAGGCAAGTGAACGGTTTATTTGCATGCTTTTCAAGGTTGAGGCTTCCCTTGCGGAGCTTGCCTTTGATATGGGGGACAGGTTGTGGTGTTTCACATCAATAAGGAGGTGACCGCTATGCTGGCTCAGTGTATCTTCCCGTTCAATTTTTGGGGTCGGTTCCGCTGCCGAAGCCGTTGGTGGATTCGAACCCTGATGCATACTTGTTAATGCAGAAGCAGTATTGGAAGCTTTCATCCGTTCTGCTTTGGGACGTAATCTGACCAAGACAATCACACAAGATCAGCCACTAATGCTATTGTAGAGGTTTCGCAAAACGATTATAACACTCACTTTGTACCGGGTTTGCGACCTCGACGATGCGTCTCATAGTAGCAAGTTAGTGATTTCCTCTTACATCGATTGCACATTGTGGAATCCGGCTCGCGGATACATTTCATTTTCACCGTGCGACATGGTGTGCAAGCGGCGACAGCAGCGCCGCCGGGAGTACTCATCGCTCCACGTCAATGAGTATCTGTCCCAGGAAAGGTTCAGTTCTGTACGACCAAAATTGTAATTGCAAATCGTACAGGAACGCATTTGTATGATTCCATTGCATGGACCAATTGGATGTGCTCAACGTCTGATCTACTTCTCAGACGGCAACTCTAGCTTTCACAAAGAGCTATAAACCCCCAGGTCGTGGAGTTGAAAAACCATCAATTGTCGTTTTCGACACAGCTGGCTTGTTACCACGAACGAATTGGAAGTCCGGCTATAAGCCAAGCTCATTCTGCAGGAACAGGTGTGATGCGCGGGTTGGAGCGATGAAAGGCGAAATGAGCAATGCACACAACGCGTACTCTGGATGGCAAAAGAGCTCTGGGAGTATCTCCGAGATCAGGCTTCCCTACTCGCAGTCAAAATCGCGGCGTCAAGACCGCCGCGCGGTCACGTTTGGCTCTAGGTTTGGTTATTTAGCTTCCGGCAGTGGGGGTCCCGTTCCAGCGACAATTGATCCGTACCTTGCGATGAGCCTCCGAATGTGGCGCGCGGGAAACAAACAAATGGACCGGCCAAGTGAGCAGAGGTCAACCACCGGCCTCCAGACGTCAGGCAGACTGGCTGGTCATGATTCTTGACGGGTTCAGCCGATGCCACCCTCCTCGTTTAATTTGCTGTCCTCGTCGCCAACGATCTCCCATAGGCACTAAACCCAAACGGGGACTTGGGCTGCTCAATCCCTGACGCTGCCGCCATAATAATACGATGTCTCATCTTTTTATTAGACATCATCGTCTCTTGAATCCTCTTCCCGACACACAATAAAAATGCCCAACTCTTCATGGGAAAGATGACGATTGATGCAGCAGTAGCGGCCTCCGTGAAACTCCATGTGAGGTCAAAGACCGGGATGGCCACTCCAGCGCCACCAGCTGGGATCGAACGTGTCACAAAGCGAAGGATAGGCGCGGACGAAGAGCCTACCCGCTTCGTCGGCGGCAACTTGGCCTACGATACAGAACGCAAGGCACGATTCGCCCAGAGCCAGCACGCGAACACGCGTCAGGCGACAAAGAGTGCCTCCTGAGATCCTCCGCCTCGCGATGAGTTACTTACACCAGAGCACGGACACATTCCACTCCGGCAGATATTCTCGGGGTACATTTTGTGCCATTTAAAGTCCCCCAAGCGTCCCCAGACTCTGCTGATAAGAAGATACGAGGTTGAAGAAACACTCTTACTCGTCAATTGGCCCCACCATAGCGAATGTTCTCAAACTTCTGGCTTTCGATTCTGATTTTCACGATCATGCAGGTCGAGACCATTCACCTATTACTGAAAAGCTGACGTTACCCTTCTGGTCCTTTCATTATTCTTTATTATTTTGTGTGCATATCTTCGAAAAGACCTCGGCTTATGTTGCAGCAGATCGAAGACTTGGCCCAGACGGTGGGTATGTTGGCCACGACACCCGAGCTTCAGCGGCCCGATCCAGATGCCTGACGGAATGCCCGCAACTAGATACCTCCTGGCAAGAAGCAGTCGCTTTCCAGGTTTCACGCTGAGCCAATGAATACCATTCTGCTAAACTTCCCGACGGAGAAGGCCTGATGAAGGAAATGACTCTTGGAGGGTCATCCATGCTAAGAGAAACAAGATCGCCCGACTTTGCACAAGCCAACAACAATCAGGGGCAGGGTGAGCGGGAATTGTAGCATAAGTCCGGAGTTCACAAGCTCCAGAAAGGACCAGACCCCGAAACGTGTAATATATACTCCTTTCCCCGTACGCAAATGGGCAAATGATAACTCAGAGTGTGATATCCGATCCGGTGAGATTTTAACTTTCGAAATGCATCTGTAACTACTCCGTACATGCAGAGGATGGAGAGCATCCGACAGCATACCCCTGCCGGTGGGAGCGATGTTAAGCGTTGGTCAACGCAGCCTTTCGGAAATGTTTGAAGTCGAATCTCGCTGCCACTTAGCGGTAAAGCAAGGATTGGAACAGAAACCTATTTATTTATTTTTTCTTATCATGTCAAGGTCAGGGTTTGATGGATGGCTTTGGAACCCCCACTCAGCTCAAGTTACCCCCCCGTTGAACCAATGGCTGTCACACCGTCTAACCTGAGGACGTAGATTGGCGACTCACCCAACCACAGCCAGTAAGAAGACATTGCCGGGAGCAATTGCGAGATTTCAATCATGCGGATCACACGTTTTGGAATGGATTGATAGCATTTACCGGGCCGGCGCATTTGGTTTAAACGCCGATGCCGGGTGTATAAGGACGAGCGTGGGAAGCTTAAAGGAGCAGCAATATCGTTGCTGGACGAGATTTTCCATTTCTCAAGTGATTTCAACTGGATTTACTCCGTACGCATCCGGGACTGCAAAAAGCCCAAAACAGAAAGAAAAATGCGAACCCTTGGAGCCCCCAATGTCGCCGCCAAAACGTCACATGTCAATCTCATGACAGACACGATGATCGCGAATCTCAATGCAGAAACCTTGCGGGCTGTTATCCGATCGATGCTTGCGGGGGACCAGGAAGGGCAGCTGGCCACCACATTCCAGAAACACGTGCAAAGCTGCCTACGGCGAGACATTGATATCAGACCCCCAACCGCTTCGTTCGACACCAATGGCGCGATATCGTTCCACAAGACTATCGAGAACCTCCGCAACATGCGGATGCGCATCCTAGCACTCCTTGGATGCGGCCTGGCATTTGAAAGTCTCAAGATTGTCGGGGAGATAGTTCAACAATCAGCACCGCTCGCGCACCATGTTGACTCGGCAGAAGACGAGGATACTTTGCTATCGACTCTAGCCGGGGTCGATGCGGACCTGGTTCAAGCTCTAACGGCTATACAATCACATCTCATATTGAATGGGGCGAGAGACCATCTGGCTAAGGCGCAAATACGAGCGCTAGTGGAGCTAAAGCAGGGTTTGGAGGAGTGTCAAAGACAAAATGAAGCTCAGGGCACAGAATTCGTCTACGAGAGGGGAATGGACATGGTGGAGGGGATTCTCACGATGGTGAAACGGTGAGCCGGGCGAAAGGGAGGCAATTGATCCTGCGGCTAGACAACTGACTCCTTGCCGGCGAGGACGGAGGGTGGAGTCCGGCGACTGTCATTTCGAGGCTGAACGGAGGTCCCCCGACTTCTAATAAGAATAATCATCAAAAGAAAGAGTACTCCATATTTTGTAGATATGTGTGAACATACGTATTGAACATATGCATGTATAAAACACTTCAAGATACAAAATGTGGAGTGCGTTTTGTTGCCATTCTTGTTACATGAATAACATTGGTACGGCTAAGAGCTTTTTAAGTCTTGACTTGTGTGACGGCTCCGAGTATGGTTAATATTTAATCCGCAACATTAAAAGCTCATGCAGGGTGCTTCTATCCACGACATATGACCATTGGTATGAAGAGACGTTGAGCCATGTGGTCTCATCGGGCCAACAGTTCCGTGAGTTAAAGCCCGTTTCAACTGCTAGTCGAATCATAATGTCTTAGAGGAATGGGCATGGATTAATATATTCTTCAACAGACATCGTCTCACTCACAATGAGAGCTGCGCCTGAGTATTTGAGCTTCTAAATTCTGTGACTCAGAGCCCAAGTTTGTGATCCTGTCAACCAATGCTTCGGTCCTTGGAGCTATGACGATTTTTCTTGCAGACAAAATCCCATACTTGAAGTGCCTCGCAGCAGCGCCAGCGGAGACTAGGATTAGAATATTTCAGGACTTCTGGAATCACAAAATTGCAGCGGTGAAACAGCTAGCAGACTAGTTGGTTGGCTAACTTGGCTTCCTCTGTAGTTAGTTAGTAGTGTAGTTAGCGAGTGAGGGACTTGTCAACTGCCTTCGCCACAATCTCAATCTCGATCGTGATATCAATCTTCCGGGGACGCCTCGATGGATAACGGGCAGCCAGCGCCCCTTGCCACCCCCAAGTCTTCTAGCATCATCAGCCTGAATAATAATATGACTTCTTAACGGGGTCGTGCCATCCAGGCCCCAGTAGCCCCAGAAAACTGGCTGAAACCCCGGCTCGTTGCTTTGACCCTTGTTGCGAACGATTGCAACCCTAGCCATTCGCTGCGCAAAGGTCGCTTGGCATCACCGCCGTGGGTCCCAGAAAAGCTCTCCCGTGTTATTTTTTGATTTTTTCGAGATTGATAAGGAATGCCAGTGGGATCCGAGAAAATGTGACTTTCCCGAAAGCTTTACCGGAAATTGCCTTGTGCGCACCTGAGGCCATTGTAATCGACGTCAACATCTTGGCTCCCCACGCATAGCGCGCTCGATGAGTAAGTTAAACACTGCATCGGCGTTTTAAAACAGTCCAGCACCAGCAAAGCGGTACTAAATCTCCTTGAGCCATGGCCTGCCGTACCTGAATCATGTAACTCCATGCAAAATATGTGTGACAAAGGCGATATCCACCAGGAATTCGACCGAAGGTCTACCCCCCTGCTCAAGCCAGCGACACACATTCAGATATTATCTGCTGGGTTAGATGGATGGATGGCCCGGGAATAGCGCATTGAGTAACCATGGCTCGCAGTATCCCGACATCCGTAGCTGACAGCACCGAGTGATAAATTGATGCATCTTGTCTCTTACCCACGGGAGTATAAAGGCCGGCATATGGCTCTCAATTGAACTCGAAGTGATACATCTTTCTATTTCAATTCCCATCGTTACAACTTGATTCTGATCACGGTGCACATGATACTACTCAACACATACAAATGGAGACGTTCAGAATAGGCGATCATACAGTCCCCAGGCTTTTCATGGGCTTATGGCAACTATCAAGCCCAGCATGGGGTTCAGCCCCGCGATCCAAGATCATGGCGGAATTCCAGAAATATGTGGACGCGGGGTTCACGGCGTATGGTAAGTGGTTCAACATTTCGCGACAGATCCAATTCGGGCCAATCGAATAATCTAACGGGAAGATGCGGGGTGTCTCTTCTAGATATGGCTGATCACTATGGTGATGCGGAGATTCTCTTTGTATGGACTTCCCTTATCCCGTTTTTTGGTGATACGAGAGCTGAATTCCGGTTTCATTTAACTTGCGCTAACCTTCGCTCAGGGCCGTTTTAGGTACTCTTATACAGGGCCGAAAACCATATTTTGCTCCACGAAGTACTGTGTTTTCCAGCCGACCCCGCAAACCGAAGCTGTAGTCCATGAGGCTATATCACGCAGATTGAAAAATATCAAATCCGACAAAGTGGATTTGTTGCAGTACCATTGGCAGGACGTGAGTGCCTTCTCGCCTACTTCAACACCCCCCAAGATGCGCACAAGGCAACATGGCTCACATAGCGACCTGGATAGTATGGGGATCCACAGTATATCCCGGCCCTTCAAATTATGGAAGCTGATTCTCGAGTCAGCAATTTGGGGCTGTGTAATTTTGACACCAAGAGGATGAAAGAAGTCATTGATGCGGGGATCAAATTCGCGACAAACCAAGTCCAGGTAGTATAGACGAGACAGCCAGGGCCTTATACTAACAAATGGAGCGATGTGCTGATTCGTATGCCTGCAGTTCTCCCTGATCGATACCCGGCCTCGGTATGAGATGGAGGCAGTATGCATCCAACATGATATCAAACTCTTGACATATGGCACCCTGGTATGAACGCCCACCAAGTCCGTCTAGCCCACACGCACACGCACATTCCTCTAGCTAACAAAAGACCCACATCGTCAAGTGTGGCGGCTTTCTGTCTGAAAAATGGCTGGGTAAACCCGCTCCCGAAGCCTTCAGTGAAGGAATGACCCCAAGTCTCAGAAAAGTGCGTTTCAGACCCTATTTCCTACCGATTCATTCTCGCCATTCTGATATAGGTTTTAGTATCTTGAAATGATCACGATTTGGGGTGGGTGGTCCCTCTTCCAAACGCTCCTGACTACCCTCTCCACAATCGCTGCCAAGCACTCCGTCTCCATTTCTGCGGTGGCCGCCCGTTGGGTGCTTGATTTCCCGTATGTAGGCGCTGTTCTGGTGGGGGCTAGAATGGGTGTGAGCGAACACATTGATGAAAACTTGGCAATATACGGGCTGTCATTGGATGATGAGGACCGGGACAAAATCGAGGATATCTTAAAAATGAGCAAGAGGGACCAGGTCTTCGCCGATATGGGGGATTGTGGCTCTGAGTACCGCTCAGCCTAGGTCCGGTAGATCGCTCACACGGACGGGATGAAGGGTCCTAGAATATTCTTTGTGTCAATAAAAAAAGGACGAGTCCGCTATTGGTGCACCCAGTTTTTGGTATTCTTTTTCTTCGAAATGAAAATGTGATAGATGGGTTACACATACTGTAGAATGACACCTCTCAACAACGTATGACAGTCAAAGGCAAGCGAACGTGAAACAGTATAAAACAAGAAATATATTCCACTATTAATAATAATAATGTATCAGGCCCAATTTGTTATATCAACCCATTCCAGTCCAAAAGCCTGCGGAATGTAAAGTATGTGCCGAATCCCGATGGGGTAGCGCCCGTGGAACGGTAGAGCGAAATCATAATCATCGAGAGATCGACTGAACGCTTCCCGTCCCCTTAACTCCCAAAGAAGCGAAGAGAAGGAGTTTCGAGAAGGCAAAACGCCTAGACCACGGTCCTCCAATCCTTCAGGCGACGGTTAACGAAGGTCCAACTGTTCTTCGCACATTGACTGATTGGCACATCATTGGCAGGACATGACAACTCAAAGTGGTGCGTTGAAATGAATAGTTTGCAGTTTAAAACTGAATTTAGAGGAGGAGAAAAATATACGCCGTAAGAAGCGAGAGGTGGTTAAATGTTATGAATAAAGCATCTTTAATCGTCGTTTGTCGAGGAATCCTTTCTAAGATCCGGTAATATATCAGCGTCTTCATCTTCGTCGTCATCAGACGGAACGTCCATGACGTGCTGTCCAAGTGTCTCTAGTACGCGACAGCTCCAGGCGAGGACGCCCTTGTAAACACCCTAGAGGATACATTAGAAAAAAATCCATGGAAAGATAGAAAATATATGCGTACATAGAGAAAAGTAGCCACGCCAATTACAATAACGACCCAGCTAATAGACGCAGCTCTGTCCCTACCGGTAGGACCGGCTCGCCGACCTCCCAAAACAGTGGAATGGCGGAAATTCCACCATTGCCACGGTCGAAAAAGGAAAACTTTCATGAACGACAAGAGGCCCAAGGATGCGAGTCCCTTAAAAAAGTGTTCTGACCAGGTCGCTTTTGTCCGCGCCGAAAGAGTGATACTCTCACTTTCCTCATCCCAAAACGTACCGGAAGTAATGGTATCGAATGGGTCAAAGTACAAATTCATGATTGGGTCAGCAACGAATCCAAGGATGAACATGACAAAAAACAAAATGAACAAGGTGAGGAAAATCTGCATCGGAAAGCTGCTGATCCATCTACCCAAAGTCACCCGCTGAAGCCTGTAGCGGAAACCACACGTTGGACAATGCCAAAAGTTCCTGGCACCATAGTTGGGATCCGCATTCCTCCACTTGCGTAGGCAACCCTCGTGTACATATCTCGATGAGCCCTTGCACTTGCAGGGCCGAATTAAACGTCCCAGAGACGGGTCATCCGGCTCGTACGTGACACGAGGGCCCGATTGCAGGAAGGATGGAAGATTTTCCGACACCGGGCGATATGATGGATGGACGGTTTCCAAGCATATCCTGCACATCCTCGAAGGATAACTGGTGCCAGGAGTGGATCCATTGTCTGGCTCAGTGCGGTCACCAGCGTTTGACTGTGGCTCTGAGCTGCCTGGAGCCTCCGGCGGGCTGGCAGATTGGTCGGGCCAATGCCATGAAGGAGCGTTATGTCGCTGCCGGAGGTCCATGAGTCCGGGAGGGAACCGGGAACAATGGATTGAGCTTCCAAAAAAAAAAAGCGAGAGGGGTAAGGGCAAGTTGAGGTAACAGTACGAACAAATCTCATCCAGCGCCAAAGTCTAGCTGGAAGAAAGTGGCCGAGTCGCCAGACAGCGAAGACATGACCCAAGCTATGCGGCTCAGGGAGCAGAGAGAAGGCATGTTGGAGGAGGCAATGCGAAAAGGAAGAGCATCCCCAGCAGAATTCCAGCGAAAAAAAGAAGTGTGCTGGCCAAAACCCAAACAGGCAAGGTTACGCGATCGCCTAATCCTGCCCGCCCCGACCTACGTAAACACCTCTGGCGCCTGACTCTGAGCTGGAGCTCACGACCAACATCACCGCACCGGCAATATATCTCCATCCGCTTACCCACCAGCCCTTGCTCAGCACACTGTCGTATTTCTCCTTGTTGCTTAAGATTAGAACCAGACTACATTACTATCATGGCCGACCGCTATTCGTTTTCTTTGACAACATTCTCCCCAAGGTTTGTCTTATTCCTGTTTTGAGCTGACCGGGAGCTAACAATTGTAATAGCGGGAAGCTCGTTCAGATCGGTATAGTAGCGTCAATGAACATTGACTGGGCCAGAGAAGCTAACCTTTTTGCCAGAGTATGCCTTAAATGCTGTGAACCAGGGCGTAACGGCCTTGGGAATTAAGGGTACAAAATTCCCACTTCCCTAGCCTGGATACGGGTTGCTTACTATTTGGCCGTTTAGCTACCAATGGAGTCGTCCTTGCCACGGAGAAAAAGTCCTCATCACCTCTTATCGATTCCTCGTCCCTCTCTAAGATCTCTTTAATCACTCCAGACATTGGCATGGTATACTCAGGCATGGGACCTGACTATAGAGTGCTCGTGGACAAGGCCCGCAAGACGTCTCACACCGCGTATAAGCGTATCTACAACGAATACCCGCCGACGAGAATACTGGTGCAAGACGTTGCACGCGTTGTTCAAGAAGCCACTCAGTCCGGTGGTGTGAGGCCTTATGGGGTCAGTCTTCTCATTGCAGGATGGGATGAGGGTATTGAACCAGAGACACCAGAAGCCCAGAGCGGCGAAACAGATGCAGAGAAGAAGAAGGCTTCAGGTAAAACCGGCGGCATCCTGAAAGGCGGCCCCAGTTTATACCAAGTAGATCCTAGCGGAAGTTATTTCCCCTGGAAAGCTACAGCAATTGGCAAGAGCGCAACTTCGGCGAAAACCTTTCTTGAAAAGAGGTATACGGAAGGATTGGAGCTGGAGGATGCGGTTCATATCGCATTACTCACCCTCAAAGAGACCATTGAAGGTGAAATGAACGGTGATACCATTGAAATCGGTAAGTCTGTTAGTCTAATACCTCCGGCCATAGCTAACTAGTGTACAGGTATTGTCGGACCGCCGGCCGATCATCTGCTTGGTTTTGAAGGTGTAGAGGGCGCTCGGGGACCAAGATTCCGGAAGTTGACGAAGGAGGAAATTGAAGACTACCTGACCAATCTATGATAGACGTTCCTAATGACCTTTCCATTTGAGCTTCGTTCCTCAGGGTCTTGTAATGATAGATCTAGGTGTTTGGGGGAAATCAAACGCGGGAATATACCATTCACGTTTTTATTGCGAAGAAAATTAAGCCGACTTGCTACAGTTATTGCGAAGCAAATTTTGATGAGACCGCGATCATAGTTCATAGAGCTATCGGTGTCGTCCGAAAGTCAAAAGTGTGCCCTTACGGTTTCAGCTTCGACAAATAGACGGAATACTCAAAGTATCGGCCATTATCTGCTTAATGTCTTGAATGAATCTCAAATCAAGAACGCCAGTTTCAAACCGACGTATCATAGGCCCGGCCGCATCTAAATAACATGAAGCCCGACGCCCACCTCGAATGCGGGGCAGACCACTCAGTCGAGACGCCGCCTAGCGAGGATTCGCCACCAACCAAACGACACTGGCATTCCCCGCCAAAGAACAGCTCATGCAGAGAAATCCCATATTTCTTTCTAATTCAATGTATGCAAGGAAAGCTTTTGATAGTACATATCCCAAGCTGCACTCTACGTCCATCTTTATCTGCGGAGTATCCTCAATCCTTTAACTCTATCCTCTGATGTCCGCTCATACCACAGCTGAACAAAGCCCCAAAAGGCGAAGGATACATCTGGATAACGATTCTAAGATGCATTTCAGCTCAATTCTTGAAGATGGGACTTCAAAGAGCCAGGAAGCCCTCCTTCCTCCCCGCAGAGCAAGAGGGTATCAGCTTGAGATGCTATCCGAAAGCCTGCGTCAGAACATCATTGTTGCGGTAACTAAGCTTTCCACCCCGTGATCACACGCTTACTTCTAATGCTTGTTACTCCAATAGATGGATACTGGGAGCGGCAAAACTGAGATGTGACTGCCTCCTGTTGTCAGGATATTTAAATAGTATGATACTGTGAGATCTAATGTACTCTCTCTAGTGCAATCCTTCGGATACAAAGGGAACTAGAACGATGTCCTGCACACAAAGTAAGTTGTTCATATATCTTTAAACACATATCATCCAGTTACTCAACAGAGGCAGTTTGTTTGGTTTATGGCACCAACTGTTGCTCTCGTCGAGCAGCAGCATTCAGCTATATCCAAGCAGCTACCTGCATTTCAAACTCGACTCTTAACTGGGGCTGCTAATGTCAGCCATTGGTCTACAAAGAAGATATGGGATGATATTCTTTTGAATATTAGAATTGTCATTTCAACGCCGCAGGTGTTGCTGGATGCATTATCTAATGGTTTTGTCGATTTACATACCATATCTTTGCTTGTTTTTGACGAAGGTAGTTCCTATTAACCTTAATTTGCAGCTCTTGAGGTATTTACTAACCAGCATAGCCCATCACTGTGTTCGTGATGCTCCTGCAAATAGAATTATGCGGGATTTCTATCATTATCATAGACAAGAAGAGGGTACTGATGGTTTACCACATATCCTGGGTCTCACTGCAAGCCCGACCACGCGTGCACGTCAAACAGACCTAGAGTACTGATTTCTACCTTCATTTCTTGTATTTAGGCCACTTACTAACTCCTGAATAGGGTACTGGAAATAAACCTAAATGCTGTCTGCGTGACCCCCAAAATGCACCGAGAGGAAATGATGCAATTCGTCCATATGCCTGAATACCGCAGTATTGAATATCAGCCAGACGTTCAGAATTTTTCTTCAATAGTGGAAAAGCTCTCTGTAATCATCAACGAGCTTGACATTGAAAATGACCCGTTTGTCAAATTTATGCGACGAAGAAATGACCTCAAGAGCAGGCAGAGGCTTTTGGACGCCTTGGAAAACAAGAAAACACCTTGCCTTGACCAATTGAAAAGATGCCTTCGCAGGTCTAGAGTTATCCATCGAGAACTTGGTCCGTGGGCCTCGGAACGTTTCCTCACACGCTGCATCATGGGGCTTAAAAGTAAACAAACTAATGCTTCAGGCCCACAGTGGGCAGACTGGGATAGAGAAGATAACTCCTACATGCTAAATGTTTTGTCTCAGGTAGTATCCTCAACCGAAATGGGCGTCCAGAATCCTCCAGACGAGCTATCCAGAAAGGTACACAAGTTGATAGACTTCCTAGTGCTGGAGCATGTCAACGGCTCCATCGGAATAGTCTTTGCAGAAGAAAGAACGATAGTCATCATGCTTGCGCAGCTGCTGTCTTTACATCCTCGCACGAAACATATCAAAACTACCGCATTCTTAGGAAGCTCTGCTTCTGTTTCCCGGAAGTCAGATATAACGGAACTGCATAACCCTATAGACCAGAGCACTGCTATAGATGACCTTCGTACTGGAAAGAAGGACCTCATTATAGCAACCGCCGTTCTTGAAGAAGGCATTGACGTCCCTATCTGTGACCTTGTCATTTGTTTTGATCTTCCAAAGGACCTTAGGTCCTTTATACAGCGCCGGGGAAGAGCGAGAAAGAAAGGGTCCAAATTCGCTCTGTTTCTGCATTCGGAAGATCGTGCGACGTCTTCAGAACTACACTTGATGGAAAAAACTATGAAGCAACTATACCTCGAAAACAAAAGAGCTCTTGAGCATATTCAATATCTGGAGAATGTTGAAGAAGAGGGTTATGATGGCTTCCGTGTTGCATCGACAGGGTGAGTAAGACCTCGTAGGAAACGGTTTAAGACAGGATTAATGAAATCTAGGGCCCTTCTTACCCTTTCCAACGCTCGAAATCACCTGTCGCATTTCTGTGGGACTTTGTCCGCTGAGTTTATCGCTACCGATCCTGAATTTGTGTTGGAAGGGGATGATACAACCGGATTCTCCGCCAAAGTTATCTTACCCAGTTTTCTTGATCCGAAGTTACGCGAGTTCCGAGGCATCTTACTATGGAAGACCGAAAAAATGGCAAAGAGAGACGCCTCATTCCAAGCTTATGTGGCATTATATGAGGCAGGACTTGTTAATGATTACTTGATGCCCGCCCACCATCACATAGATGATGAGGACGGTCTTGAGCAGGTTGAAAAACGGCCGAGTTTTGCGAAAGCGTTGGGGAGCCTAAATCCGTGGGCAGCTATTGCAAAGAAATGGCGAGAAGCGAAACATTTCTATCAGAACCTCATTGAGATATCAGCTGGCGCGCAAGCCTTTCCTCCCATGGTTATGGTCCTTCCAGTGGAACTACCCTGTGATATCTCATTCAGGCTTTTTTGGAACGAACACTCCACTCTCCTGGTTTCTGTCAAGCGTGGTGGACAAGACTTTGCGGCTGACCTTATTCGGCTTGCTGCGGATACAACCTCAATCCTTCTCTCATCTTTGTTTTCGCAGAAGATGGTCCCTGGTAGTCTAGACTTTTCTTGGTTATTTCTGCCTCAAATGGAGTCGATTCCGTCTGCTATCCGGGAGTGGTGTGACTCCGTTACAGGGACGATTTCTTTACACGATATTAGGGACTGCGATATGGCAGGATTTGAGAATCCCGGGCTTGTAAGACCAATGGACAATACAGCACGACCCTGCACATTTGAGAAATTGGTATGGCGGAAATACGTCCCCGCGGAAACATCAGATGGTGCCAGTCTCAGCGAGCAGGTTACATACGACCGCGAGGTTCCTCATATTGAAGGCAGAGTGTGGCCTAAGCGAACCGACTTTTTGCATCGACTCGAACCATCTAATACATCCAAAGCGCATCACACTGCAAAGTGTTTCTATCCAGCAAACAATTGCTCTGTTGACAGGCTACCAGTTGAATATTCCCAGTTTGCATTATTTATCCCTTGCTTAATACACAGTATTGAGAATTATTTCATTGCTAATGAGCTGGCTCAAACAATTTTGCATCCAGTTGGGTTCAGCAACCTCTCTCTTGTTTTGACAGCCATCAGTTCATCCGCTGCAAGAGAAGCTTCTAACTACCAACGCCTAGAATTTTTAGGGGACAGCCTTCTCAAGTTACATACCTCAATACAGCTAGCCGCAGACCATCCACTTTGGCCTGAGGGACGTTTGACTATGCGCAAAGGTAACATTGTGTCAAACGGCTACCTAGCAAATGCTGCCCTACAAACGGGATTGGACAAATTTATCCTCACAAAGCCTTTCACAGGCGCCAAGTGGCGACCTTCATACAACACAGATCATATTAACACCGGAGACATGACAGAACCAACAAGAGAAATGTCTACAAAGGTTTTAGCAGATGTTGTTGAAGCTCTGATTGGTGCAGCAAATATTGATGGGGGCGAGAACAAGATTTTGAATTGCTTGAAAATATTTATCCCTGATATCAAGTGGTCTCCGCTCAATGAATGCGTCAACATTCTTCATCACCAAGAGGATAGTTTCAGCGATGAAAACAACAACATGTTATCCGAAATTGAGGGACTTGTGGGATATACTTTCAAAAAGAAGCCTCTACTCCTGGCTGCTGTGACGCACCCAAGCAGTAAAGGCTCAGGCCATTCTTATCAAAGATTAGAATTTGTGGGTGATTCTATCTTGGATATTATTGTTGTCCAGGAACTTTTTGAATCGCCGAGGTGTTTCCATCATTTTGACATGCACCTTATGCGCACAGCACTGGTCAATGCAGATTTCCTAGCCTTTCTGTGCATGAATGCATATAGAGAGGAAGACCGAGGCGAAGCAGTTGAGAACTCTAAGAGGAGGGTCACAGTTGCAATGACAAAGCGGAGGGCTTACCTTTGGGGATTCATGAAGCACTCGGCTTCCTGGGATATCGTTAACGCTCAACAGAGGGCCGCAAAACAGTATGAGAAGTTGCATGAAGAAATCGATGAGAAACTGAGATCATCAAAAACATATCCGTGGACATTACTGTGTCGGCTTGACGCTGCCAAGTTCTTCTCGGATATCGTTGAAAGTATCCTGGGCGCAATATTCATCGACTCTCAAGGCTCAATGCCCGCATGCAGGATCTTCCTTGAGCGCATTGGCTTGATACCATACTTAAAACGGGTTTTATCGGAGGACTTAGACTTGATGCATCCAAAAGAGCGCTTGGGTCTCCTGGCTGGCACTCTCTCGGTCAAGTATGAAACAAAACGTACCCAGGGTGTTGAGCCACAGCGTTGGGAATGCGCTGCTCGTGTTGGAGACGAGGAGGTTGTACGAGTTGATTGTAGAGTCAGCAGAGTCGATGCCGAAACCACCGCCGCAGAAGCTGCCGTGGCCATCTTGAAAACAAGGAAACTCCAATCAGAGGCAAGCAACAAGGTTGCTGAATGTGACTGAGATGTTCTGGGGAAATTGATGTCCGTGCACGTTGGCTAGTCTACGTTGAGGTATTAATTGTTGGTTGGGTTCTAAATATTATGCAGGATGTGGAGGAGAAATCTGAAGAAGCCTTCTGGTTGAAGCGGTATGAACGAGAAGTTAGCTTGATTATTGGGTGGATACAGGCCACACAAGATGACCAAAACGTTTCGGCCCGCGCCCAGAGTGTTGGTTTCTGGTGCGGAATATATATATATATATGCATGCCAATGCTGCGTGTCGCTTGGAGCTCCGGACTGTCGTTAATTCCTTGCTAGGACATCAGCCGGGACAACTTCTACATTCAAGTATAGTCCTCGGGTGCCGAGAGTCGCCGCATGAATACTCCAGCATTGCCGAGGACTACCCGCAGCATCAGTATTCTTTAAAACAGATTTATGACGATGGCGATATGCTGCTTTGGGGAAAAGGTGTCTTCAGCCGCCAGCAGTATGACCAAATTACCCGGTTTTAACCGAAATGTTCATGCGCCCACAAAGTCCCCATTCAAAAGTGACGATGATTCTCGTGATATTCCCATTGATCTTTGGACACGGGCAGCGTCGGGTTACATGTGTCCATCCATAACTGTGTATATGCACCACTCTGGTGAATCTTGCCGGGCCTTCTTTCGGAATGACAACTCACTCAGTCATCATATTTTCCATGCAGTGCAACAGATAATTGAACAAAGTTGCCAAGCAAACATCGAGATACCATGTCTCTTGCTGCGTAAAGAAAAAGATATCGTCATGGTTGAAACTTGACAATACTCCTCATTCAAAAGTGGGATGAAAATCCAACACTGCTACAGAGTCCTTCGTGGTTAGTTCTGTTATTAACTAGTTCCCGCTCATCCTGGCGAATGGTTATTCGATCTTGATGAAATCAAAACCAAAGGATGAGAATTGGCCTATGAGCAGCTGCTACATCATAGTAGTGAAGGGCTAGGGTTGCTGAATGTGGAATCCTGTAACCTGAAGCATTTGGAGCAGCGAAGGGAGCGTGGAGACTGTTTGCCTGGACAATGAATATCATTCATCCTATTAACACATCATAGAGCCGCAACTGACATGATTTCTTTTGCGAATGAGTCCGCAAGACATATTCATAGGGCAAGCGGGGTTGCATATGTAAATTTCGCTGGGGCTGATGGTTGTCAAATCCTCGTGAACCTTCAGTCGGATGTGATGCACGCATTCGAAAACGTGTCACCCCGCGACTTGGCCCCGCTGCTTGAACCATGGCACATACATACATTTCCTATAGTCTGATTGTTCATTGTTTTTTGTAGGTATATCATCTGTGGAAGAGCCTCAATTGTTCTTCAAAAGGATATGGATTGTTCTGACGATTGGTGCTGGTCACATCTTGATAATTTTCTTACTATGCACCACTTCTACTTAAGGGTGTAAAATATATCCAGGGTAAAGTTGAATGACAGAAACTTTTGACTTGTTTATGCTTTTGTTAGCGGCAGCGCCGGTCACCAAAGCTTGTCGATAAGAGGAGACTTTGATATCCATTTCTTGAATATAAAATCACTTTCTAGAACAATTTATTAGTCGCAATTACCAGTATGTGCAACCAAAAAGCGGCTAGGTGCTGGTTCATAATAGACACTAACCTCCTCATATCCAAGTGTCGCAAGAACCCCTCTATTCATTGAATACCTGGGAGAAGAATAGACCTGGCGATTTTCTAGACCGTCTTTTGCCCCTTACATGCCTCTCTGACTCCCTCGACTTACCGGAGGGGAAATACACTTATCCGAACAATTCGAGAAAAGATTCATTGAAGGTCCAACGGGGAGACGGTGCGGCTAGCAATGAATCTGCTTGCAATATGTCCATTCCTCGCACGCTTCCTTCCTTGGCAGAGATGTCAACTTCGACCGGGTTTTCGGGCACTATAAACACGGCGCTGGCCAGCGAAGTTGATATGCATCACATACTTCCCACAGACGATGACGACAACTTTGTTGCTCCAGATGTTCAATATCCTTTTATCTGCCACTGCCTATTCCGAATTCTGGGCTGCGAAAAGTTCTTCAACAACGTGGGGGAATGGAAAACTCACGTCACGAGCCACTTCAACTTAAAGCCGGTGCCACAGAGTGTAGCTTGTCAAGTTTGCAAGCAGAGGTTCCACGGTGCTGAAGATGACGAGGCATGGTTCAAAATGCTTGATCACATTGCTCTTCAGCATGTCCAGCAAGGGCAGACGTTGGTGGGAACATCTCCTGGTTATGAGCTCATGCACCATTTGTACTGCCAAGGCATTGTATCGCAAGAACAATTGAAACTCTTGCAGCACGGAGATCGGGATTCAGAGTCATATGGCCCAGCAGGCCGAGGAGGTGTCAGCCCGACCGCTGAGCCCTACTACGTCAGCGCCAGCAGCCGACGCGAGCGTCGAATGAGAGGCAGAAGGATCTGAAGGTGAAAACAAGGAAAACGCGCAGCTTGCCTCTTGAGGTGAGCTCTCGGTCCTCTTTGAACTATTTTTTTTCTCAGCAGAGGGTTTAAGCACTGCTGTGTTAAGCTTGATGCTTGAAATCCGCTGCTCAGATGACACCAGGCATCGCAAGCTTAAAGCACACTCTGGCTATGTGCTGGAATTATACGTCTTTCATAATGTGTTTGTATTTGGGGGAGTCGACGGCCCATTTTTAGCAGGCTGTCGCTGGAACTCTCGAATTTTCGTTTCAGAAATTGCTGGTCTTGTGGTTCTGGCATTGGAGAAATTTTTTTTTTTTTCTTTTTTTGGCTCGCATGGAGTGAAATCTTCTGGCAGAAGTTGTTTTCCTATTTTGTTCCCAGAGCTCGATAAACTGTGAGACTGAACGGCGTTTGAGAGCCGCGGTGCCCCTTGGGACTTGAGATTCTTAACTATTTCGGCCACCATAGTCAGGTGCATAGTACAATTTAGCTCGATTCATACACAGAGGCTAGGTTATTTCTCTCCTGATCTGTCCCATAAGACTAGGATGGGGTATGTTCGTAAACCAAGGCAAAGCGTGCAGAAGGTTGGGCGTCGCGATCCTGCTGGTTACTCGAAGCAAACAGCGCAAACATTGCAAAGCCAACCCAAATGGCAGCGTTCAACTGTCGGATGCCAGACAATTTTCTTCCCCTTTGACGACCTGGGGCTTCCTCTTTGGAGTTGAGTCATTCTATTCCGAGATACTGTGCATCATGAGCACAATAAGACGCCCATCCAGATCCTGAACCCTTTCTCCGCGCCGCCTCCATCTGCGACTCGACTGACTCTCCTCACTTCCCGCTCCCACATCACACCATGGAGCACTTCTCCCCTCAGGACACGAAGAACGTCGCCGGACGAGCCGGAGGTGGTCCTTCGCCTGGCCCACCTTCCCAATATCCCCAAAGTGGCCGATTTCAACAGCCCAGTCCTCCAGTCGGACCCCCCCACTCCCAGCAACATCAAATGCCACCAGGAAACACACCACCGCAGCAACAGGGCGGAGCGCCAGTGCTACCGTCCGGGCCGCCGCAATTACCTCCGCAACTGTTCACAACTGCTGCGCAACTTTTAGATTTAACCGACAGTGAGATATACCTTGGTTCCCCTTGTGACATTTACCTATCGCGAATGGCTAGAACGACGGTGAAAACACTGTACATTGGTGGCCGGATTTTATTCTAGGCGCATCAAGAGGAGGCGCAGTGTGCTGATGGTTGTTTTCTTGTGCGTTACTTCGGTACATTATAGAGAAACTTGTTCTGATCCTTCGTGACGGTCGCAAATTAATCGGAGTGCTACGAAGCTGGGACCAATTCGGTACGCTTGAAGCTTGACAATTTCTTCCTTTCTTGCAGCTCGTCTAACTATTTTTTGTTTCTGGGAGTCTAGCGAACTTGGTCCTTCAAGATACGGTCGAACGAGTTTATTCCGGAAATCTCTACGGAGAAGAACCGCGTGGCGTATATTTAGTACGAGGAGAAAATGTCCTTCTCCTTGGAGAGATCGTACGTTTATACTTTGATATACTGTTCTAATAAGTTGCGTTGCATTTTAAATGTATTATTCTAATCGTCCTGCGTTTTCTTGCAGGATCTCGACAAGGAAGACGATATACCTGAACCTTACCGTCAAGCGCCGTACAAGGAAGTTCTTGAGATGAAGCAACGAGAGGATTCCGAGCGAAAAAGGACAGACAAACGCCGCGGCGGGAAGCTACAAACCCTTGGGTTCGAGGCTGAACACAGTGGTGAAGTCTTATTCTGATACTTACAAGAAGCTACACATCAGGCCACTATAAGATCGGTTTGATGCTATGTGGTTGACTATAGGGGCCCACGAACAGAGGCCCTGATGTATTGAAATTCTATGCATTGCCTTTGGCAGTAGGACCGGGGATACCCATGTCGAAGGCTTTACTGCCAGAATCATGGAAATGGACACGAAAAGTCATGTCCACCCCCGCTTAAACATCCTATCTACAGAACTGGGGCCTGCGCTTGGTTCGATCGGACTAGCATATTCCAAATGTTGGCGAGAAGCACAGGGTGCATTAGGCGGAGCAGAGGGGGAGGACCAGATCCAACTATTGTTGAATACAAGAGATGCGAAGCAAACCGACCTGAACATCCAATTCTATACTCTTTCTTTCGAAGGTCAACCACCCCAAAGATGTTTTTGGTATAAACGTAAAAGCATTCATTCCAAGTACAGTGCAGTACATCCAACTCCATACGTAATTTCTGGCCCATGGCAGCTGCGCTGGTGGAATGAACAGAAGACACTGCGTAGTTGGACGACATCCTGAAAATTTCTCCGGTAACGGTCAAGGGGCCCTACCATCGCTCCACTTCGCAGAATTTGCAAAGAAAGGGTATCCATACTCGACATCGGCCTCTCCGTTGGTTGTGCGACGATGCTCCTCTCGTAGCTAACTAGCTGGATGGTTGGCCGCCGTTCGCCCCACACAAGTCGCTATCGATAACCGCAAGACCCAAAAAATTTGTCGCTTCCGTCAATCCAACTGCTCGCCGACCAGCACATATTCAATCACTCAGCAGCAGTCTTGAACGCCAGGAAGTCTCGCAGCAGTGATTATTCCCGGAGCTGGAATTCACCTGCATCATGGCGACCTTGCAGGAGAAACTTGACAAGATAAAATCTCCGAAGCTGCAGAACCAGCACTCTGTATGGACTCGCTAAGACCAGCACACTAGACAGCTCCGTTCCTTCGTTTATTCTGAGATAAAAGGCTAATTGACTACTTAGACAGCTATAGTGCTTTCGGCAGTTGAAGATACCCTCCGCGAACAGAATGCCGACTTCACCGCAACCGCATTCTTCGCCGCTCTTCTAGGCTTGCTCGGTCAGTCAGTGAGTTCCACCCAGGGCACAGTTGATAAAGAGCCTATTACTTCAATCGTCTATCTCCTCGACATCACATCTCCTTTCGTTCCGACTCCGTTACTCCGCGCCAAATTTTCGCAAATACTGGGCAGTCTCGTGCTGGTTCTCACAGCACCCGATGCCGAAGCACCACTGCTGAGATCTTCAATCGGATGCCTTCAATCTCTTCTCGTGGCCCAGGATGCAGCTTCTTGGGCTCTCCCTCAGTCTCAGATTGGCCCGCGACGAGCGATGGCGGGATTACTAGCTTTAGCCGTTGATCACAGACCAAAAGTTCGAAAGCGAGCGCAAGATGCGCTAATCCATGTCCTAAAACATCCTCCGCCAAGTCCATCGTTGGACCATCCAGCTGCGGATATGTGCGCGGAAACTGCTCTTATGACACTAAGAGAGAGTGTAGCGGCGTCTGCAAAACAGAAGAAAGGGAAACAGGCGCATCTACAACAAAATCAGCACGAACCTGCGGTGATACATGCGCTACATCTAGTCAAGACTATTGCAACAGCGTCAGGAGGGTGGCCAAGCAAGAAGATCGAAGCTTTATGCGAAATACTAATGAACGTCTCAAAATCGACTAATGAATTTTTAACGATGGGAGCATTCGAGGTGTTTGAGGTGATTTTCGAGAGTATGGCAGATGAGTTTTCTTCGTCGAAACTACCCCGTCTATTGGAAGCCATTCGGGAACTGAAGCCTTCACAAAACGATTCACAACTTCTTCCACCGTGGATTGCGGTGCTCTCAAGAGGATACGATGTTTCTGCTCAAGTACAGCCGGAAGACACATTCGAAAACTTGCCAGAACTGTTTGACCTTGTGGCCTCCTTCCTTACCTCCTCTTCGCATAACATCAGAATATCCGCTTCCGAATGTCTCATTTCATTCCTTGCTAATTGCATCCCGGCTAGTGTCATTGTCGAACCTTCTATTTACGACGAAAAAACATTGGAGAAGCTTTCAAAAACAGGGACAAGCCTACTCTCGGTCAAATATCAAACTGCATGGGCAGAAGTCTTCGGCGTGCTGACAGCCATGTTTGAGGCTCTGAGATGGAGGTCGGATCCCTTATTGGCGGACGTTGTACGAACAGTTGGAGGTATTAGAGCAAACGAATCCTTCCACGGCAAGAAAGAAGCGGACAAAGTCCTCGGTGCTGCAGTTGGCGCCATGGGCCCCGAAGCTGTACTTAAGATTCTGCCATTGAACATAACACAACAGAAGGCCGGCGAACCGGGCCGTGTTTGGCTTTTACCTATACTACGTGATTACGTCTCTAATACCCGCTTGGGTTACTTCCGGTCTGAGTTTGTTCCCCTCAGTGAAGCTTTATTCCAGCGAGTACTTGAATACGGAAATGTTGAAAAGACAGTTGAAGTCAAAATCTTCGAGACACTTGTTCAACAAACTTGGGCTACTCTGCCCGGTTTCTGTGAGCTGCCGTTGGATGTCACTGAAGCTTTCGACCAGTCTTTTGCGGAACTTCTCTCAAACGTGCTATATAAGCAGGCGGAGCTCCGTGTGGAGGTCTGCAAAGCGCTACAGAACCTAGTCGATTCAAACAAGGAGATTGCGTCACTGGACACGGAAGCAGATGATCTCCTCCTCCAACGACGGATTACGAAGGAAACAGCAAAGAAGAACATTGCACATCTTTCTGGCTTTTCAAGCAATCTTCTTGCTGTGTTATTCAATGTCTATAGCCAGACATTGCCTCAATTCCGAGGACACATCCTGCAGTGCATTAACGCTTACTTAAGTATTACGCCGGAGCAGGTATGTTTTATAATACTCTTGATTTCTATGCGTCACTAACCCATGCTCTTTAGGAACTAATTGATACATTTAATCGAGTTACAGCGATGCTTGAGGGCTCTCTTAAAGAAAGTGCCCAGGCGCAAGGAAAACAGAAAGGCACTGGAGACAAGATGCCGCCAACGTCACATACGCTGATGGACCTCGTTGTCACAATGTCTATCTACCTTCCACGAGCAAGCTTTACAACTCTATTCTCTCTTTCAGCTGTTGTACTCAATACCGAATCTTCTGACCCACAGTTAATCAAAAAGGCGTACAAACTTATACCTCGTCTGGCGACAACAGAAACTGGCGCTTTAGCTCTCAAAGAACGTAGCTCAGAGCTACAATCACTTTTTATCTCGACAGCCGACAAAACTCCGTCTCCAGCCCGACGAGATCGGCTTGCGGCTGTCCAAGAGGTGGTAACTCACCTCCCCACGTCTGATCTTCATTTTATTCCATCCATTCTCTCAGAAGTTGTCCTTGGATGCAAGGAGAGCAACGAGAAAGCTAGAACGGCAGCGTTTACTCTCCTAATTCATCTCGCGAACCGCGTGTGTGATCCCGAACTCAACCCTGCCGGTACTGTTATTCGCAATTCTCTCGTTCCTCATATGGCGGACGATGCTCCTGATGCTCCAGCAACCATTGAAGAGTTTTTCACCATGGTTTCTGCGGGTTTGGCTGGTAGCTCACCACATATGGTCGCTGCATCTGTTATCGCCCTATCACGTCTTCTCTTCGAGTTCCACACCAAATTGCCTCCCGCGATGCTATCAGATCTTGTCCAAACGATTGATCTTTTCCTGACTAGCAATAATCGCGAGATCGTCCGCGCAGTGCTGGGATTTGTCAAAGTAGCGGTTGTCGCTCTTCCGGACGAGATGCTCAGGCCACGTTTGCAGTCCCTAGTGCCAAATCTCATGGTCTGGAGCAAAGAGCACAAAGGGAGGCTCCGAAGTAAGGTAAAAGGCATTCTCGACCGATTAATCCGGCGCTTCGGCGCTCAAGCCGTTGAGAGCCTCACTCCAGAATCCGACCGCAAGCTCGTCGTCGCAATCCGCAAGCAACGCGAAAGAAGCAAGCGGAAAAAGGAGCAAAGCAAAGAAGCAGGAGAAGAAGAGTCCGACCAAGAAGAATCCCAAACCCGCAAAGCAGACAACGCATTCAGCAACGAATTCGACAAGGCCGTTTACGGATCGGACCTGTCCGACTCAGACCTGGGCTCAGACTCCGACGACGCAAGTGAAATCGAGATTGACGCCGCAGGCAACATGCACAAGCACAGCTCCCGCTCCAAAGAGAGACCCCAGTCCAAACCCAGCCGACAGAAGGGTAAGACCCACAAGGCGCCCGGCGCAGACGACGCGGGAAAACAATACATCCGCGAACTTTCACCCGAATCCAACCCGCTCGATCTCCTCGCTCCCAACGCCCTGGCGAACATCTCCAGCACGAAGCCGTCCGTGCGCTTCCTGGACGCCAAGCGGGCGAAGAAACGCTCTGCACGCATGGACGCAGAGGGTAAATTACTCCTGGGCGACGACGTGCACGATCACGACGGAGACACGCCTATGGGCGGCGCCGCTGACAACGGCGGAGAAAATAATAACGCCGGTGATGCAATCAACGCGTACATTGCTGCAGTCAGTGGGCCCGACGCCGTGCGCAAGGGCCAAAAGGGCCGGTTAAAAGTCAGTCAGAGTGGGGTTGGGAAGAAGAAGTCTGGTGGCGGTGATGGGATGGATCTTGATTCTGATGGCGAGGATGGCGGTGGTAGGAAGATGTCATCCGCGAGCGGAGCGGGGAGGAATGATGGTCGGCGCGGTCTTGGGATGCCGAAGAGGAGCGGGAGCGGAGGTGGTGGGGCGGGAAGGATCGAGAAGCGGCGGAATGTTAAGGTGGGAAAGAGTGGGAGCGGGTTTAGGAGGAAGAGCGGAGGAAGGAGATGAGGCGCACAAAAATTATACTAAGCAGGGGCGGTAGCGAATTTGCCGCTCGCAATGCGAGTGGCAGGCTATTGAAGTGATATGCTTATTTACTCATCCATTTTTTTTTTTATTTTTTTTTTATTTTTATTTCTTTTTGGAGGAGCTTGGGCTCCAACGGCCTACGTCAGTCCACTACCCTGTCACGGTTGAAAGAGCAAATAGGATGTTTTGATTTATCGCAATTTATTGATTTAAAAAGTTCCATGTCGTGACCTCAGAAAATATTATATATAATTTCATTCCTAGCCTCCCCCACAAGTGACACCCGTGATATAGTACTCCGAAAATATTGGTTTATCAGATGGGGAGGGGGGAAAAAAAAAAAAAAAAGGCCGCCCGCAATGTATAACACCCCCAGAATCCTCCCATAATACAAAAGGTCTTTAAACAACACTCCTATTCCGACTCCTAGCCACATTCCTCTCCCGCTTTTTCCTCCTTCTGGCCTTGCTCAGCCAGATCTTCCACCAATTCCTAACCCCTAACACCGCAGCCCGTCCGTCATCACGTCGTTCCGTGCCATCCGGGTTTCCCATGATCATGGTGAAAATCCAGAAGAAGGCCGTTATCCACGCCGCAAAGAGGACGGGTACGATTAGTAGGGGTGAGAGGAGGTGGATGAGGATGAGCCAGGGGATGGAGTAGTGACTATTACATGATGGGGAATAAGGCGAGGTAGTATATGGATTGGCTTCAAGGTTATCGTAGGGAGGGTTTTCGGGAGAACCATGTCCGGAGTGAGCATGGGAAGATGAGCGGGATTCGGCTTGGTGGTATGGATGTCGGTCTCGGCGTCTCTGGGAAGGCGAGGGCGTTGATATAAAACGCTGATGGACCCGGTGAAGGGGGAGTAAGATGTGACATATTTGCATGGAGAACGTACTCGACGGCTTGAAGAATGCTGTGGGCGGGCATAATCGTAACGGAGTAGCGAAGACGAGGAATAAGATGACGAAGAAGGTGTAGAGGGCGACAAATAGGGAATATGGTGGGACGATGAAAGAGAGACGTATCTGAGAGAGAGTCCCGGACTGTCAGTACAATTTGTCTCACTTCGGTGGATAGGAAGTGTGGTGGCACAGGGGCTCAATTGGAAAACTCTTTCCACCGTTGTGCTTTCCGATCTGCAGTGAAAGGGCTCTGGACCCAACTCAGCCCACGTCGCTTTAACGTGGATTGGGTTGGAGGCCGCATGACCCAAATGGCAATCCGTCGGAAAGAGGGGGGAAAGGAAAAGAAAAAGAAAAAGAAAAAGAAGAGATGTGACTCACAAGGATATAAAAAGCATTCTCATGGTCCGATAGAGACACCGTCTCGTCATCATCGACGTAGTCATCGTCGTCCTCCATATCCGCCATGGAAACATGCGCCCTAGGCCGCTGCGAAGGAGGATCCATCGTCAAAGCACCCAGTGCCATATTATTCTTCGCCTGCGTCCATTCCCTTTGCTCCTGCCAGCTGAGCCTTCTATTATCCGACATCGACGCGGGTGGTGCATCCGATGCGAGTATAAACGCGGCTGCTGGGAAGGTAGGATGGGAAGGAGGAAAGCCCCGGTCATGTAACACCTTCGTATTCGGGGCGGATTCTATTGTTGAACTAGAAAACGAAGCGGGCTCGACGGAGGAGAGCCGTGATAAGCGTGGATTACTACCGGAATCTTGTACATCGTGTGAGGGAGAGGGTGTTGCATGTCGTTCCGGACCGCTCGAGTGATGGTGCAATTGGTAAGACCTCAGGAATCCATCGGTATTCGAGGGCAAGGTGGAGGACTTTGAGGATTTCTGGTCGAGCGTAGGGTAGATAATCCGATTCTGATCATCATGGTAGAGTGGAAGGTGTGTCATGGCCTGCGGGGACATGGCTTCACTACAACAAGTCGGAAGCACCGGGCAGAGAGACGAGAAGGAAGCGCGCACGACACGGTGGAATGGGAGGAGCAGCGATGGGTACGGTAGCCAGAGAAGTCACGGCTCAAGTTGGTAGATAGAGTATAACCGCAGAGCGCTGCCCAGACGACAGGGCTTCAGGTCGATACATTGAGCGATCATGGACTAAGCATCCCATCCATGTGTATGTCTATGTGTGAGTGTTGAGGGTGCGAGTCCGGGGGAGGTGTGTATGTGCATATATGTACGGCCCACCAAATGCCGAGCGGAAAATATATTATTATCGGATAAGGAAGACAGGATGGAGGGAGAAAAGAAAGGTTAAGAAAAAGAAAAAGGCCACCATCAGCGAGAGAGAGGCATGCTTTTTAAGAGTGAAACGGTCAAGGCGAGAAGAAAAACGCCCAGCGCCCGAGCGGGAATGCCCAGCGGAACCAAGAGACAAGCCCACAATGCCAACAAAGGTGCGTCAGAGGCATCATAAACACAAGACGGGAGGGTGAGCAAAGCTCGGCACATGTCCATTGGCAGAAGGGCGAAGAAAAATGGGAGCAGCGCAACGGGGCGGAGTGGCAGTCCTCCTCACTTTGCCAAGATGTACAGGTGCCGAGACGCCGAGCCCTTGGCAAACCGCCCTTGAATTCTTGGGGTGAAAGGCATTTTGCGCCGCTGCCTCTTCTCGGCCCCGTCGCGCGCGCCCTGCCGTTTTGCGATGCGCTGCGGGTTTTCGGGACGGAACTGGCAGCGTCGACGCGCGAGCGGGAAGGAAGCGGCGGGCGCTGGCGGAGACGCGAACGCGGTAGGCCGCGCGGGGAAGGAGCAATGCGACAGGCGATGGCAGGCGCTGCCGGACAGAAAAGAAAGCCGCGAGAAAAGCTGGGCGCCTTCCCTTTTTCCCCCAAAAAAAAAAAAAGGCCCGAAAAGACACCTTCGCTCCTTCTTTGCTTGGCTCCCAATGCCTAGCCCGCTGACTCAGCGGTAAGTACTGCTGTCTTATGACTATACGCCGTAAAGTTACGTGACGCTCCGCCAAGTGGCTTGTCCGTTCTTTGGAGTCCCGACGGGCCCAGCGCGCCTGCTAATTGGCTCCCTTGCGGCTTCCGCAATTGGCAGATCTCCGTGCGCCAAGCCCAGTCACCTGCGAACCTGCGGAGATCGCCCTTGCTCCGGCGAATCATATTGCCCTGCTCCGCCCAGCCGTCGATTCTTTGCTCGCCTGGCTGTACCTTTTATCGTCTTCACGCCCCCCCTCCCCCCGGTCACATTACCGTACATAACGGCCCTCTTTTGCCTCACAAAACAAACCCGCGCACCGCACGTACCAAAACCGCGCCCTCCCCAAAATCACTCAAAGAGAAATTTCCTTGGCTTTCCCACCCAAGAAAACGGGAACCAGCCCATGACAAAGACCATCCTTTCTTCATGCCTGCACTCGTATCCTGCTTTTGGGCGGGGGGTTTTGGCGTTCGGGGCCTTGCTCCTCCCGGAATCTCCAGCATAATTCCGTTCTCTTGGAATTGGGTACTCTGGGATGCGGCTTGTCCCTCTTACGTACTCTGTACTCCCGTACCGAACATAAGTCCAAAACCTCCCCATACAGGACAACAATGGAAAAATAAAAATAAAAATAAAAATAAAAACGTAAAATAAATAAATAAATAAAAATTTTTTACAATTCCTGAATGGGAAGTTCTCGGTAACTAGTTACTCCATAAACCCCCACAGACAGACTCGTTACCTTCCAGAAGCAAAAAAGCAACTCGACAACAAACCCAAGTCCGTCGCTGAACCTTCCCCCAATTCACGCTGTCCTCCCGTGAGGCTCTCTCCACGCCTGAATGAGACAAGGCCTCCCGACTCCATCGCCTACAGGTGTACACAGTACGTAATAGATTACTGGAGCCCCCCCTTCCTCTTGCTGTTTCACCTTCGCCCACGACAAGCTGTTGCCGGCCGGGCCTGCCCTTCCATCCGTTCATTGTACATCCATCCATGTCGCCCAAGCTCGAGCCACACACAGCATGACTCGGGCGCGTGGATGACCTTGTTGCGCCACAACTCTCCTACGGAGGAAGTAAACTTACTGTACTTGCTCCGTACCTGTCAGCTTGTCCGACTGTGGCGTTGTGCTGCTGCTCCACCCTTTTTGAGTCTTCGGGGGAAATTCGGGGAGCCGCTGGGATCATGCGGGCGCTTTTTTCTTTCCTTTTCTTTTTTTTTTTTTTCTTTTTGATTTTGTTCGATTTTTTATTCAACTTGCTAATTAACTATAACTACTATTTACTGGCACATAAAAAACCAAGGGGGGGAGAGGAAATAAAAAATAAAAATAACGTGAACATCACGGTGCAACTTTGTCTACACATCAACCACAATCAAAAACTCGAGGCAGGTCAATCATCATCATTCAAAAGCCCTAGCCCACTGATGAGCGCAGAAGTTCGCCAAACTTAAAAAAAAAAAAAGAAAAAAAAAGCCATTCTGCAAAGGGAGACGAAAAATGGGCTGCAACAGAGTAGGATCCTATTCCATCACATCAAATCAACTTCAAATGGGGGAACTGAAGAGGCGAAATAATATCACAAAATTAAAAACAGCCCAGCCTGGAATATCAGGGTGTAGGTATACAAGGCGTACAGGGGGTGTGCATCAAGGTACAGGGCAAAAAGCTCCCTTTTTTTTTTTTTGGTCCTCCAAATTCAAAAGGAAACACATAACACATAGGGTCACAATCTCAATTCCTTTAAAAGAGTCTTTCAGTCAAATGTCCGGAATAAAAGAGAAAAGACCGGGAAGCAGGGAGTCCAAATCAGCTCACAGGCATCCTTTCTAGCTGGATGGTTCCGCCTTTGACTGGTTAGACTGGCTGGTTCCATTTGCAACCCCAGCATTAGCGGCAGCGCCACCGGGGCTACCGTTCTTTGACAGTGCAGCACCCTTCTTGTCATCTTCTCCATCATCGTCATAGTCCTCATCGACCTCCATCTTCCTAGCAGGAGGCTCGTGTTGAACGTGGGCCTGATCCTTGCGATCACGCTCCTCACTGGGAGCTATGGGGCCCGACGGTAAACCGGCAGAAGGCATGCTAGGAAGCGAGGCAGCCTGGACACTTGCAGGAGTGTCTGGGACAGAAGGGATCTTGGGAGGTTGCTGAGGTTGCATGTGTTGGATGGACGGCAGGCTTGGTGGATGGTGAGCGGCATCCGAAGGATGATAGTTGTCATGGCCTCGTCGCTGTTCCTCGCGTCGGACCTCCGAAGAGCTGCGACGGCGAAGCTCACGAGGAGATGGGATTCGGCCGGGCTGCTCATCCAATCGAGCGCGATTTTCCTCATTGGCAATCTTCTTTGATGGTCCCTGATCCGATTCCCACTCACGGCCCCGTTTCATGGACGATGGAGGACGTTCATCCCTCTCCCGCTGCGCTGCTTCAGCGGCCGCGATAGCAGCCGCCGGGGCAGGAGCGCCGCCCGCAATACCTCCACCATTTTGAGGAGCAGGGGCCTGATGATATTGTGGGTGTGGATAAGTTGATCTCGGGGACGTCGGTCTATCGTCTCGAATAGGACGGATCTCGGTCGGAGGAGTGAAAGGTCTACCATAGGGGGGCATTTGAGCACCAGCAGCAGCACCGTTAATTCCAGCCGGGCCATTAGCTCCATTCTGAGCCAACGGAGGAGGCCGAACAGAGGAACCGAACGCCGCACCATTGGGACCTCGTTCAGCACCCTGTGGGGGAGCCCCGAGCTGTGGAAGGGTTTGAGGTCCAGGGTAGTTATTGGGAGCCGCTAGATTGAACTTAGGAGATGGGGAAAGTCCCTTACGCCCGGCGTTGTTTCGAGCCTGGTCTGGGAATGGCGGCCGAACTTGATCAGACCTGGGGCTTGGGTGTTGCGGTTGGATGCCTCGCAAATTCTCCCGTTGGTCGTACTGGTTGGACGTAGCAGCTTGTCCTTGGACTTCATTCACTCCCCGTGCCCATTCGGTGACCCGGGCAGAGGGAACTGAGGGTTGGGCCGGAGGAGCGCCAGAAGGAGCCTGAGCACCCCATTGCGGGCCGGGAGGGCCAACGCCTGCCACTTGGTACGCTTGTGGGTGGACATCCTGGGGAACTGGGGCATTCCCTTGATTCGCAGCTTGTCCGCTTTGAAGCAACTGCAATCTAGCTTTGATATGAACGTTATTGGGATCAAGCTCCGCCGCGCGGGAATAGGCGTCGAGGGCATCCGCAATTTGGTTGTTGCACGATTCATACTAGGAAAAGTAAGTATACACATATATTTTCCGATTGGGAGGGAAAAGAAAAAAAAAAAAAAAAAAAATGTGAAGCAAGAGAAGGGGAAGGGGAGCCTACCAAAGTTCCCAAGTCATACCAAACCTCCGAGATATAGGGATTGAGGCGGATAGCTCGCGAGTAGGCGTCCAGGGCGTCACGATATTGGTTAATCTGGTAGTATAACACGCCAATTGAGCACCAGAATGTTGGGTTTCGACCATCTCGGTATACGGCCTGTTGATAGGCCTCGTATGCTTTGGGATATTTGGCCTGGGACATATAACAACGGCCAAGCAAGTACCAACTCTGCGCATCGTTTGTGTCTGAATATCGAAAATTGAATCAGAAATTGCTCCGGACAAATTGAAGAGGCATGCTGGAGTGGTCTCTTACCTGCAGCAACTGATTTTTCCAAGTATTCAATAGCTTGTTCTTGACTGGCATAGCTGCTACTCTGCTGATGATGCAACCAACCAAGCTGCTGCAATACTTTGGCGTGCTGTGGATCGCGATCAAGCACTTTCTTATATGCTGCTTTGGCAGCCTCGAACTGTTGCCGATATGAGCAAGCTAAACACCGAGTGTGGCAAGTACGTATTCGAAACTTACATCTTTTTGCTGCTCATGGACATGCCCAATCTGGAACCAGATATCTTCTTCCGTCAACGGGCGAGGAGGGTCCTTGACAATGTACCTAAAGCACTGCGGCAGGGTCAATGGTTAACATGTTGTTCAAACATCTAGCCAGATGCCAGACAACTCACCTCAAGGCTTTGATGAAACTTTTGTTGCTGCTTGTATATTATACCCAGACGGAAATAGATTTCATTTGCTTTCTCAAAATCTGGCTGCATCCGCATGACTTGCGAGAATGCCTCTTCGGCATGATCCAACGAGCCATAACGATCATAAAGTATACCAATGCCATACCAAAGTTTCGGTTCCTGTGAATGTTGATCAGCTTCAGGTTTTTTAATAGCCTAGTCTTTCACAGCACCATATGCTAACTAACCTTAGGATCGCGAAGATGATACAGAGCATTCTGGTATGCGCTGTACGCATCTTGAAGATTATCGATCATGAGGTAACAATGGCCTATTCCCAAGTGAGTCAGCAAAAAAAAAAAAAAAAAAAAAAAAAAAAAAAAAAAAGAGAGAGATTTCCAAGAGAATTGACACGTAGTAGTCTCCGAATACATACCTAAGCTGCTCCATGACTCTCCGCTCTGGGGATCTATCTTCAAAATATTCTGGAGAAACTCAATGGCCTTTGGAAACTCCTCCTTTGTTCGATAGATGCACGAGATGGCGCTCATCGCGGGGACGGAGTACTGATTATGCCGCAATGCATGTTGATATGCGTCAATCGCACCGTCAAGATTTCCCATCATCTCGCACAAGTTGCCTAGGGAACCGTGGTTAGACAGGACTCAAAAGCAGCCGGGACAAAATGACGACGACTCACCAAGCTGAAGCCAAATCGCTTCGTTTACCTGCAGGATCTTCTGCCATGTCGTCAAAGGCGGACCGCTCTGGCCTTGGGCCTGGATAGGCAGGTGGCCGTTAACTTGAGGGTGGGGCGGCAGGGGCGTCTGGTGAGGATGAACTGCGCCTGTTGGCGACCGCTGAGGGTGAGCCGACATGCTGTTCTGGTATTAAGATTGAGCGGGACTTATTTTGAGGCGTTTTAGACGAAGACAGATTTGAAAAGTCCACGAGAGAGAAATTGGGGGGGGTGTGAAAATAACAATTAAAAAAAAAAAAAAAAAAAGGGGAAAAATTAAGCGGTGAAAACGCGATGGAAAAACAATCCAGCAACAGAGCAAACACCAAGCAACGCACGGGTTACAGGCAAAAGAGCGCTCATTCAGGAATGTCGCAACAAAACAATTCAACTCCTTCGATTATCAGCGAAGTTCCCGAGCTGAGAAAGACGGACGCACAAAGCTCGAAGCTAAGGTCGCGAAGAAGCTGCGAGAGGGCAGGGCGGTTCGAGGTTCGAGAGACAACTCCAAGAATGAGAAGCGCATACACTACTTATTACGCGATAACGGCCGTGAAAGACAAATTGGGGTTGGAGGGAAAAAAACAAAAGGGTGGCCGAGTTGAAGGGCCGTCCGGGTAGACGGGCTGAACCACAACAAGGGGCAAAAGTGACGTATAGAGGAAGTATGAGGAGAAGGCAAAAAAAGAGGCAGCAGACGAGGAGTGGGAAGTACGGGAGGAAAAGCCCAAGATGAGAAACAAAACAACGAGGTTGAGACAAAGCGGGATGACGATGAAAGTCGGGGGGGGAAAGTGTGGGAAGAGAGGACAAGAGACCGAAGACAGGACGGGAAGAGAGGAAGAGAGCGGGAGAAGAGAAGAAAGGGTGGGAGATGCGTGTGAGGGCGGATTTGGCGCTAGTGGGAAGGGAGTTGATGGAAGAAATCAGCAAAAATGCCGAGAAAGGAAAAGAACAAGTGCAACGAGTTTGGGGTTACCTTGGATTAGGGCTCAGCAAGGTTGGCGAGGGCATCTGCGGAAGCGGACCCACTTGGCGCATGATTGCATTGCCGTGACACCATTCTTTTTTTTTCCTTTTTTCTTTTTTTTTTTCCTTTTTTTCCTTTTTTTTTTTTTCTTTTCTTTTCCCCTTCTTACATACCCTCCCAAACGGGACTTTGCCGCTTGAAAGCAACCTCCCCACGAAGCAAACCACACAACCCCCTGCGATTATTAATAATAAGCTCCAATGACTTGCATCAAAGTGACATGATTATCGAGAGGTTGCTCCCCCCTGTCACACAAGAAACCACTGTGGGTGGGCGGCTAGCTGGAGGGTCACTTGCTCTTTTCGAGAAGCTGTATGCAGCGCATGCCTGTCCTCACTGCAGTACTCCGTCCCGCAGATAATTCTTCCCTGATGCGCGGAGTCCTCCGTAGCTATGTAGATACATATACATTGCAAGCTGGGTCCCCAAAGGAAGCTCGGCGCCATTTTTAACTTGGCTTTTGCCTGCATCCACGGAAATGCACATCCACTTCGGAGCCGTGAGGGCCACGGATAATTCGTCTCACGTGTTTGCCCGAGCTCACGGACCACAGGCCGACGTTCAACCGGTCGCCCTTCAGATATATATATATATATACGGAGTATATGTAGAGAGAGAGAGAGAGAGAGAGAGAGAGAAAAGTAGCCCGGGTACAGTAGGAGTAGGCTGGTAACATACCTTTTTCGATGGGAGAGGCTTATCGTCAAACCCTCCCATTCACCGACATGGATAACTCACATCCACCCGTTGAAGACGCACGCTGTCAATCCGCTGCGGGCCACCGGGGGTCAACCTTGAAGGTTCTGGCACGCACACGCGCAAAAAACCCAGCCGGCTAGCCCCGATCCGGCTAGTCCGGCCAGATCCATGAAACAAGCCATTCAACCACCCTTCACTCCGCAGGGGGAGAACCCACCCAGAGCCTGTCCCTCGCCCAGGGCCGGCGGCGTCCAGTCTGTGCTCTGGGCCCAATCACCGCGCCCGCCCGCCCACAGGCAGCCCCAGCACCCGGTGGGGCCCTCTGTTTCTGAAAATCGCTTGCATCTAGCCACCCCAGCCATACCATGGAAAGTCTCGACATCATCACTCGACACACCGTTTCGCGTGTCGCCCCGTATTGCGTTTAGCGTGAGACGACTCTCCGTCTAAGTCGGCAGTGGCTGGAGACGTGATCCCTGAAAAAGACACATCAACATCCCCCCCGGCGCTAGGTTCACCGCGCCAATTCGCATCCTTTTTCCGTACCCATCCTGTATTTCTCTTTCACTTACATAGACCTTTTTTTTTTTTTTTTTTTTTTTTTTTTTTTTTTGGGTGAAGTGTAAGGAGAGGTCCTGTGCACAGCTGATACATATGTATCTGTGGAGCCCTGTGTGATGTGATGTCCTGGCGCAAATTAGAATTATTTGTTTTTATTTTTTTTTTTTGGCCGCGCCGAATTACGGAGGGACGGAGAACCCATGCCCACCGCCCACCCACTCAAGCCAACAAACAAACTCTGCCTCTCCTATTTATTATTATTATTATTATAATTATTAAACTCCCAGTTCCGCCGATGGGTTGGTATCTCCAATATCTCGCGATGAGTTTTATTTTATTTTATTTCAGAGTTTAGAGCTTTTTATACATCAACGCTTGAAGATCGGGAGAGGGAAAAGAAATGATGTGGTGTAAAGCCCCGCTCCACATTGAGCAGTTGACTATTCGACTATTCGCTAGGTCGCATCTTGTTTGGCGGAGTTGGGCCACATACCCACCTCAATAGTGGCCCGGCAAAGTTCATCTTAGCCCATTGCTTGACACCCCCCCATGGGAAAAGGAGAATCAGGCAGGAATAATAATCTTCGCAACCGCCTCCATGTCAACCGTCACCATAATAATTGCAACCACACATCAGGTACAGTGCGTGCGTCTCGGGTGCCCCCAGTGGGCCGTGCACTCCGGTGTGCGTGTGTATGTGTGTTCAACATGAGATAGGGTCATGCCTGCATTTCTCTTGCGTCCCCGGTGTCGAATGAGCTTCGAGGAGCCAGCTCAGCAGTCTGTCTCCGAATGCGTTCTCAACAATAGGTACAGAGTACCTTCGAAAAAAAAAGAAAAAGAGAAAAGACAAAAAGACAAAAATTGAGTCCTCATGTCGCATAGGGAACCACTCCATAAATATACCCTGCTAACAGCCCCCCTCTCCCCCCCCCCCCAAAAAAAAAGATCTGAGTTATTAACATCGCTTCAAAAATGAACCATTCGGTAATTTTAATTTAGAAAAAGGGTTTCTTCACCCATCCTTCCAGAATATCTGATTTAATCTCGGGTACCGGGGACTTTACTTTCATAACGCTTCTTATCCCTGCACCGAAGAGAGAGTCACCAACTGGAATCAAATGTTACATCCCACGGGGATGGCCAGGGTAAGCTGGGGAGAGCCCCGTCGCTTCCGAAAAGCAGGCACAGTCAGGATGGAGTAGGCAAGGAACTGAGGCTCTTCATGTGGTTAGGTGGGAACGAAATGTCGGCCCCCAATCGTTCCATAGTGAAATGTATTGTTCATCCTTTCATGGCGCAAGCCCAGGCAACAGCACAACATGCGAATTGCTCCCCGTACATACTTACTTATCTGTCTGTCGACGGCAAGCCAATTAGTCGAACAACAATTAGCTCTGAAGAACCGCCTTTGCACGCATATCCTCCTCCATATGTATCTTTTTCGCAGAGCAGCTCCGACGTCAACTCCATTTGTGGGCTCGTAGCACGATCGGCGGTCGCACGTGCAGATCGCAGTGAAAGAAATCAAGCCCGCTCTGCGCCCCGTCAGCTCGAGGAGACGGCGGCGAAATGCCACGGAGCCGATAGATGGTCACGTGATATTATCTTGGCATTCAATTGCGCTGCTTAACTAACGAACGAGCGCGAGCTGGGTGCTCGCTTAGCTAAGCGCACACAACCCGACCAGGACCACACAAAATATTGATTCGACCTCAATTTTGTTCCAACCGACAGGACTCTCACCACACCCGTCGACTAACGCCAAACAGGTCCAAGATGTGAGTATTTTCGATGGCATATACGTTTTCAACGCAGGAGCTGATTGCTTTCGTCCTTTTAGGAGTCACCGGAAATACGAAGCGCCTCGGCACGGTTCGTTCTTTTCGATTTATTTACGTTGATGGGAATACCCTTTGAAGCGATGGATTGGCTGACAACAATTGAAATTCAGGCTCTCTGGCTTTCTTGCCACGAAAGCGCAGTGCCAGACATCGGGGCAAGGTTAAGAGGTTCGTCGAAATTTCCTTTTTTTTTTTCCCTTGTCAGAGCCGAATTGGCAACAATTGCATGGAAGTCACGTACTGAGCTTTTCAAAACAGCTTCCCAAAGGATGACCCCAAGAAGCCTGTCCACCTTACCGCCGCCATGGGTTACAAGGCCGGTATGACCACCACCGTCCGCGATCTTGATCGTCCTGGTGCCAAGATGCACAAGAAGGAGATCGTTGAGGCCGTCACCATTATCGAAACTCCTCCGGTACGATTGTCCTTTTCCTGGGTGTAGATTGCGTCCGTCTGCAGTGACTAACTGGACCCTTACAGATGATCGCCGTCGGCATTGTTGGATACATTGAGACTCCTCGCGGTCTCCGATCGCTTACCACCGTCTGGGCCGAGCACTTGAGCGACGAGGTCAAGAGACGGTTCTACAAGAACTGGTACAAGAGCAAGAAGAAGGCCTTCACAAAATACGCCAAGAGCTACTCAGAGAACAAGGGCGCCTCCGTCACCCGCGAACTCGAGCGCATCAAGAAATACTGCACTGTCGTCCGCCTTCTCGCACACACCCAGATCCGCAAGACCCCTCTCAAGCAAAAGAAGGCCCACCTCATGGAAATCCAGGTCAACGGTGGTTCCGTCCCGGAGAAGGTTGACTTCGCCCACGGTCTGTTTGAGAAGCCAATTGAGATCGACTCCGTCTTCGAGCAAGACGAGATGATCGATGTTATTGCTGTCACCAAGGGCCACGGTTTCCAGGGTGTCACAAGCAGATGGGGTACCAAGAAGCTTCCTCGCAAGACACACAAGGGTCTCCGAAAGGTCGCTTGTATTGGTGCTTGGCATCCATCCCACGTCCAGTGGACCGTTGCCCGTGCCGGTCAAGACGGCTACCACCACCGTACATCCGTCAACCACAAGATCTATCGCATTGGCAAGGGTTCTGATGAGGGTAACGCCTCCACTGACTTCGATGTCAGCAAGAAGCAGATCACTCCGTAAGTTCTCATCGGATCATTCTACCTCTTCGTGGCAGTTTTCTAACATCCGTTTTTCTTTTTTTCTTTCCTCTAGAATGGGTGGCTTCGTCAGATACGGTGAGGTGAAAAACGACTTCATCATCCTCAAGGGTTCCTGCCCCGGTGTCAAGAAGAGAGTCCTCACTCTCAGAAAGACCCTCTTCCCCCAAGTCAGCCGCAAGGCTTTGGAGAAAGTGGAATTGAAATGGATCGATACCTCTTCCAAATTCGGCCATGGTGCCTACCAGACCGCCGCCGAGAAGCGGGCGTTCATGGGTACTCTCAAGAAGGATTTGGCTGCTGCTCCATGAGACGTTTCTTTTGTTTTTAATGGCTGGGGTTGATGTGGAGCATGGTATCTTTTCATCAGCGGTTGTATCTACTTTGATGACAAGAAAATTCAATTCTACGGGTTTCTTCTAATACAAAATGTATGATGATTAATGGATCCGCCTCCTTCTATGAACCGTACTCCCCGTACCTGTAGACAGTTTGTTATGATTTATCCGGACCCAAGTTGATTTCGCGGTCAGCGCAAACGTTCGGCGTCAACAAGACTATTAGTGCCAGTGATTGTTGGTAAATTTCAGGGTTAAAAAAGAATTTCCCACCTGCTTGATAAAAGTATATCATTTTGTTTTAAGACGGGACATCATGGCGTGTCGATATCCGCGGCTGCTCTTTAAATTGCAAGATGCTCCTAGACTATACTATCCTCCCTCCCGTCAAGCTCGCTATTGCGTCATCAACCTGGCCCCGCAGGTTGCAGCTCCACGATTTTCAAGTTACAGCATTGCATCACGTTCCCCCGGCACTCAAAGATTCCGTGCACTCACTCCAACAACTGTTCCACCCATATCTAATTTAAGCATCGAAGCCAAACAATCTGACTTCTTCCCGGCTTCACGGTCCCCAGCCCCAAAACGCAGTTGTATCGTTCTCTCCGACGCACTCCAGATCAGTGACACCCGAGCTCCGGCAAGAGGCAAAGTCACACTCATTCGACCAAGCCACCAAGCGTTTTCTTCCTTTTCAGCACAGTGTCGATCTACCATGTCCTCCGACGATGCCTATGCCTCCTTTCTCGAGAGTGCCAACGCGGACCCGTTCGCCGACATCCAGTCGAGCTCGAATGCTTTCCCATCGTTTCACGCCGCAAAAACGGTAGACAAGGACCAGCACGTTCCAAGGGCGCTACGGGATGTAGAGTACTACTATGTTTCTGACACAGATGAGACGTTCCAACCAGTGGTGTTAGCATGGGACAAGGCAGGACAAGGAAAATGGCCGAGTCCAGGTATATAGTTAAACCACGCACGCCCTCCCCCCACCCACTGGGGCGCAAAAACACCAGATTGTTTTGAATCTTTGCTAATATAGAAGTTAACAATACATTATAGATGAATTCAAATCCCTTATATTTGACCCTTCCAACGCTTCCGATCTCGAAACATCCACCCTATCCCTGGCCGAATTTGACCCACGTAACCAGTACGAGACAGTCTTCCATGCGATTCGCACTGCTATCTCGGGCTCGGAAGCTTCGGCAGCACCGGAGGCTGAGCTTCGAGTATACAGGATCCAACACGGAGATACCCGCGTGGAGTATTGGGCCGTGGGCTTAGATAAGAGTGAGAACCGCCTCGTGGGGATGAAGGCGCGGGCAGTGGAGAGCTGAAAGAGAGAGAGAGAGAGAGAGAACGGGGGGGGAAGGGAGCGACGGTGGAGTGGTCTGTCCTATAAATAGTTTCCCCAATGCATTGCTTGGTGCGTCTAATGTGGGAAGATCTTTGTGGTTTCAAATGTAAAATCATTGTATTAGTGGTGGAGCGGTGGGCTGTGTCTCTTTTGTTCCTGTTGGACCGTGGTTGTTATCTGTTAGGTTGAGGCACGGCATGCAAGCTGGAGCTGAAAGGCCTGGCCGAAAATAAACTCTTTCGGAGAAGCCGAATCCGCAGATGTGTCGAGCAAAAATTTTCTGGAATGGCTATTTTGAAGGGGAGGCTGCGAATCTGTTTCCAAGGCAGGTTTCATTACCTTCTATCCACTTGAAACAGACTCCACGGAAGAGCAGCTCTAAGCTGGAGAATTATGTGCTCTCAAGTTCTATGCATTACCCAAATCAAGGAATATAGGTCTTGAGCATTCATCTTGACAATTTGGTTATATATTAAAACATATATAGTGACTACATGCTAATTCTTTGCCTGTGCTAATTTTGGGCGCATTAGCTCTCAGGCCGTTAGAAAAAGAAAATTTCAGATAGCAGATAGATACGGGTAGGTTTTGCGTATGGAAAGCTTAAGTACATAAGTACAGATATGCAGCACCATCATTGCGTATCTAAAAGGGCAGGATATCGCCTCGTAAATCAGATAGAAACGTTGCGAATTACCAGGCACAACACAGCTCGCAAAATTGGGGCACGAAAAAGTCAAATCCCGAGTACCATTCGTTGGCTGTGCTGTTTACGTTCTATTTTACACCTTGATATCGTCGTCGTAGCGCAATGTTTGTGGTCGATTTTGCCGAGCATATGCAGCTTCGTAGTCCACGCCTTGAGTTGTCGGAAGATCCCATCCAGTGTTGCTTGGATAATTGGTTCGCGAGAAACGATTGTATGCCATGATAGATTGGCGTTTGTTGCTGACCGCGCTGTTCTTGGGCAGTTGCATGTTCAACGACAACGGCCGTAACTCGGCAGGGCCGGAAGGATCAACGATGGGTGGTACCCCGAGTGCTTTGTTAATGAGATTATGGAGGGGAATGGAAAGGCCGTGGAAGATAATTGAGAAGAGCACAAGCCAGTAGACAGCTGCGTCTCGCTTAGATTGCTGGACGTCATTTTATGGAACGTATCGAAATAGAAAACTACTTACTTGGTGCAAGAGCTCTTATAAGATTCGTCTCTTCAGTGTCGCCTTCACCAAGCTCGGGGAACAAATGTCGTGCATGTTCCAAGTAGAATACTGCCCCGATTCCTAAGAAAAGACATCAGTATTGTCTGCTTTAAATGCACTCAAAACGCGGTTTACCTATTGGCCCATAGTAGCCCATAAACAGGGCTTCCTTCCAGCTTTTGCAAACCTTCGGGATGAATTTGTAAGCTAGAAGGATAGCTGGAAGCCGGCGGAAGGCCATCACAAGGAACCCTAAAGCAATAAGACGAGGATAAGTGATTCCAGTGACATCTGGTTGGTGAAATTCGTCCCACGGAAGTATGGACCCGATATACATGAACCCGCCGAAATTCAGCAAAACATCAATACACGAATTTACTTCGTCATGCCTTGCTTCGGATTCTTTGAGGTAACCACCATCCCAGTTGAGTGCGCTGCCTGCAATGAAACACGCAAGGAGGTCGTCAGTACCGAGGGAACCACATGTGCCCACGATAAAGAGCTATCTGCAGATCAGAACAAGCTTCTCCCAAGGCCGCTGGATGAAGCAATGTAAGGAAGAAAAGCTGGCTTACCCCCAATGCAGAAGGCCATAGTAGATAGCTCTCGTTATCAATCCACCGTCTAACAGATGTTAGTGGAAAGCTATGCGGAAGCAAGCGGGTTATGGCGGTCATGTACCTTCTCAGGCAGAACTTAAGGAGCTTACAGCTCCCATATCCGCAAACGGCACCGTAGGCGATGCTCATGAGCACCACGTAAAGCCAGGTCTCTACAAACCACATTTCAATAGCTTTACCAACTCCTCCCCCGAGACGGCCTACTTCCCCGGATCTTGCATGAAGAGCATTCCCATCCCCGGCGCCAGGGACATTGGCGTGGCGAATAAGGTAAGTCGCCAGCATGAGAAATGGAAACCCAAACCCATCGTTTGCTCCAGCCTCAGAAGAAATGATCTCACGGAGATCTCGAGCAACGAATTTGTCGGCAAAAGGTCCTTTCGCGATAGCTTGCGAGAGAATAGGGTCCGTGCAAGTCACGCAAGATCCAATGACAAGTGCGGTGAGCTGCAGAGCTGTGAGCAAGAATGGCCTCTGGCCCAAGCAACACACTATCTGCTTACTAGAGTGAGCTTTGGGATAGTCAAAAGAATGCAGCCCGTGGTGCATAACCACATGATGGTCATTATGGGCAGCAGACAGATCAACATCTCCTTCCAGCGAGTCTGTAGATACTTTGCGGGCAGTTGGTATCCAGCAATGACCAACTGAACCCCGATGACAACGCGGGTAAGTCCCTGAAAGATGATGGCCTTAAGCATCCATTTCTGAAATAGATAAAACAGACGGGAAACGTCTCGTACATACCAGTGTGATGGCATTTTGTTGACCGGGGGCTGCAACGCCCCACCTCTCCGCGTCGATAAATTTTGATGCGATTGGGCCTAAAACTATCCCAAAAACGACTGCAGGCACTATAAAGTTGAAAGAGTAAGTGAAAAGTTTGGATTCCTTTGCATTGATTATTACATACGTGCTTCTCCGAGATACCAGACATTCTTGATCTTTGAAGAAATGAAACCGTAGAGCAGCGTGAATGCTCCTGCCCAATAATTAGCAGGAAAGCATTCCTGGTTAATATAATGGTCTGCAAACCTAGGACCGAGAGCACAATGTTGAGCTCGCTGACATCAAGGGTAGGCATGGCGTCTGAGCGAGTTCAGCGACTCAGATACTGCCTGCAGCACCCGAGTGTGAGTGTGATAATTCAAGGAAAGGTCGATGTGTCTCTACCAGAGAGAAGCAGCCAAAAAGAGTGGGAAAAGAGAGAAGAGAGGAACGATTGACGGATACGAAAGAAAGTGGCTTAGGGAACGATAATATCTATTTTCAGGTTTGGAGGAAGATAACGACCTCCTCGTCAGCTCCATTCATTGAAAGCGGATATGCAATGCACATTCTCCTTCAGACAAACGTTGTCACGGCTTCAACTTCCATGTCTGGCGGATGCTACGGACAAGAGAAGCCACTTTGATCGCCTGCTTGGCGGCGGTAAAACTTTCGACACTTCGGCTGAATGTGCCTTGGCCGCTGTCGACGACGCGGGTCAACCAAGGGAGATGCCGAGGACACTTTCTCCTTTGTGCTAAGGCGGCCAATGCAGCGATCGTCTGCTTGGCGGCAATAATCGATTCTTGACTTAATCTATCACGGTCTCCAGGGCTTCCTGACTCGGGGAAGATGGGAAAGGAATAATCTTGGACCGAGACACGTCTCCTTGACCGAAAAGAGGTCCATCGGTACCGCATAGCGACATGGGGGCGTCTGGGGCCATGCTTGGAAAAGGAGCCAGCCTATAGTGGAATACTCCGTACCAGCCATGACGCCCTACTATTTGTTGTCCGCAGGGCACATCCAATAGCTCTATTTAGATTCGACGAGCGTGTGAAGGACAGCCCTATCCCACTTCGAGCGCACCTCTGTCAGTTGATCCGAACTCAGCTAGCGGTGTTACTGGATGAGCGAAGACAAGACGCCCTGAATCCACGGGGTGCGCCAAGCAATCTAGGCGGAGCGGGAATCGCAAATTAGCCTTTTGCCGTACCATTCTTTTAAAGCCAATGGATTGGTTAACAACTCCGTGCGGCGGAGTTTGTCCTATCTTTATTTTCTCGACAGAACCGATCTATTGGCTATAGTGAATGCAAAGTGGCCGCGCTCTGCAGATATTTCCAAATTCACCTAGCCATAGGGGTCGTCAGCGGACGCCGGGCGGAGTGGCGTGAAGGAAATCGTCTTCTTGGCGCCTTGGCGCTAGTTTCAGCTCAACTGGGCGGACCCAGCCATAAAACTGCGGTCGTTGAGAAATCATACTCAGAATAACAGCGGCTGCTCCCTCAAAGGACTCGAGCACAACCTTGTGGAGACTTTTCGCAAGACCGCCGCTATGCGCAGTGCGGTGCACGTCTCAATCTTGCTGAACCGAGAGTTCATTGCCGAGCACATCTGAAATGCCAAATGGCGGATCTGAAACGCGCCCTTGCATCTCCTTCCATGTTATCCAGTTATTGGCCGGAAAGTCTTGATAGGGCATGGCCACCGACTAATTATCGACAGTGCCTCAACCAGGGCACTGCTTCTTGTGCCATAAGGCCGGGAGTACTCGGACGCTTTTGGTTCGAGTTAGCGATCTGAATAGATACATACGACCATAGGAAGTGGAGAACAGGGCTTCCCGTCTGCTCAGCCGTACTTAAGTCACTTGCCGGCCGGCTAGTAGTTGGGTGGGTGACCACCAGCGAATCCCGGCTGTTGTATGTTTTTTTTCCGTCATAATTTTGTTTTTTTAATTTTCCTGTTATTCCGGGCAGGGAACCGGCGCTGCTTTTTCGAGTATTGCAACAGGTGGTTAGCTAGCAGCATAGTTAGTTTAAATCACACCGATTATTTGAGATGTGTCTGGTTGAAAAAAAATCAGGTGTTATTTGTGCTGCCTGTTGTCACAAGCTGGGGTCATTTTGACATCCGAACAACAGAAAGGATTGTGGTGCACTAGTGGGAGAAGTATGAAGGCTTCTTTATGTTGAAACTCAATACCTTTGCTGTCCCAGTGAACCAGTCTTGTTGCTGAGAAACAGACGTGAAGAATGATATTCCATGGTTATCTTCCAAAGGCCACCGGTTGCAAATTTGTCAGAGAAAATTGCCGTTCTCCACAGCTGTGTCGCAACGCTCCAACTCTAAAGAAGCTTGTCGCTTGTAGCAGAAACCTGTACCACAGAAGGATACCTTGTGTTTTCTGAACATGATCTCTGATCAGTCATGGCTGAGGTGGCTGTCGGATACTTGTGCCCAGCATTAGCCCTTCTTTCTCCAGTTCTCCACCTCATTTTGGGGATTCGTATTCCGTACCTCATATTGCTTTACAAGTTGCACCCGCGAGGATCTTCGTTCCGACGAAAATTCTCCGCTTCCAACATCATGAACAGTTTGACGCTACTCCGTATTCCCTGGAGAAAGCACAAACTTTGGTATGTATGTACCTCGAGGTATGCAAATCAAGCTTATTTTGAGTGAGGTGCACGCTGTGTCAAAACAAGTCCTCAAACAGAAAAAGTAGGAGCTTATAATGTTCCTATGCTAAACTTTGGAATATGTTTAAAATGATGAACTGGAAGAATTCCTGCATTATAAGTCCTCGGGAGTTCGTTCGATTTGGAGTCGTCTGGGGTCAGAACACGGGGGTTTTCCGACGTAGTGTGCCGCGAGAACCCGGAATTTGCTAGGGTCTTGAACTAAGCGAGGATGTTGAGAGGCATATCCAACAGGCAGCTATTTTTCTTGCTCCCTTGCTCTCTCGCTTTCTCCCTCTTTCATTTTCATTTCATATTTTTTCCCCAATATTATCTTAGTTCCTCGTCCTCTGACCAAGCGGTAGAGGCTCTCTTGTTCATCACAACCACAGGGAATCGGACCCATGATCAGCCACTTTTAGGAGAGATGCATCTTAAATCATTCTCTGTTTTTCCCCAAAACAGCCCCTTATACCAGCAGAGGAATAACTTTATCCTCGTTGTCTGAGGGCGAGAACTCATCAGATTCTTATCTAGTTTACGAGAAGGCCATGACAAAAGTGTGACTCCCGCTGATAACGATGGCTGAAAGATGGAATCTTAGAGAGCAACAAAAAGGTCGCTTCTGATGCTGCAGGGCCTAATTTGCACGCTTCTCATGGATTGGTCCTGTACCGGTTACTCTACAGGAGTTCATACGACATAGTTAACCAAACTAACTCGGAAATTTATAGCTTTAGCTACCGTGTCTCTCCAAGATAATATGTGTGCAATTTAAGAGATTTCGACCACTGCATATCGAAAGGCGCAAAGTTCCCGATGCATGGCTTTATAGATGGAGGTGGTGTGCGCACGAGCCAGCCTTCTACTCCGACATTATGAAATAATACATGGGGGTATCCGTGTAGGATGAGCTCAAATCCCCACACGTGCTCATGTTTGGGATCGTATCATTTTATCACGGCTGGTGGGCTTTCCTTGCATTCTGTTGACGGAGAGAGTCGCCCTGCGACGGTTAGTAGAGGGGATTAGTGTCTAGGCCGATGGACGGTTGGCGAGAACAAGTCGCACCCGAGTGAAAGTCATCGCCTAGAGGCATGAGAATCTATTACACCATGACCTTAATCTCACGCACTCCTTGGGCTTGATGTGAAAAATTGATCTTAGATAATTTATAAAAAAGGACAATGTATAGAATAATTTGTATCAGCAATACCTTGTGTTCCGTTGTCGAAAGAATATTGATGAAGTGAAAATACTGCACAGGCCTCGCATCCGATTCAATGCCATGGGGGAGGTGAGCACACATCGATCAATGCCAGTACGGATGTGCATACATACATACTCCGTACTAGGCGACCATGGACGGATTGCAGCGATTAGGAATCTCCAGCCATGTTTTCTGATATGCTTCCCGCACTCCGTACCATGTATCATTTCCCGTCAAAGTACGCAGTAGATGCCGACCTAGGGAAAGTCTTTCATCGATCTGAGTACACCGATCCACCCTGGAAGGGACTTGTATACTCTATGAGCTTCAAACCTGGAAGCCACAAAATGGGTGATCAATCATATGTCGTCAAGTGTCTCAGGACAGATATCCTCATAGATGTCTAAGCCACGCTCCAACCTTTGCCGCTCACGTTTATTTAATATATACAGCCTCCGGCATCATGATAACCATGAGATTCGAGCGTCATAGGTGTGCGTAATAACTCTGACTTACCATTGCCGTTCTCTGCACCGGTTGTCAACATCCGATCACACCGTCTGTTCTGCAGCTTCAAGCATTCGGGGGTGTGTTCGAGATTTGCCTTTGCGAGGAAATAGGAATGGGATCCAAATCCACACCTTGGGCTATGGGGGTCTGTATGAGCTCACGGTTCGATATGTGCGATCGGGGGAGTCGCTCTATCGATTTCGAGTCCTACGTACCCCGGAGATCTGAGCCATTTTCATCGGGACCGGTTTTAACTCTGTGCGTGGGGGGATGATTTTTAGGATGACGACTGACTCAGAACTAACTGGCTCTGGTTATTATAAGTTCAATATTCTCCCCCCTGAACACTCAATACTCTGTAATCTGCAACTCTCCCCCTTGCCATCCGCCATGCCACATGAAAAAAAAATTTCACGTTAGATTCCCAGGAGGATCGGAGTGGCGAGCTCGTAAAGTCATTTTAAGGTAGTCGGCCAGATCGACGTGCATCGTTGGCCCGGCTTGGCGACAGGGACCAAAGCAAAAGCTAGCCCGGAGAACCATGAGCGATGCAACCACTAAGCGCTGGGCGAATCCTCCGCGAGCAGATTTCGAGTCTGAAGGATCAAGAGGAAAGGAGGGTCCAGTGAGTACGTGGCCGTGCCCGTCTGGCGCGCCGGGAGAAGGGAGGGCCAAACCTGCGCAGGTCCCGTCGGACGCCCTCTAGGACGGGCGAGGCCTCAACCCAGCGGCAGACAGCCGTGCCTTGATATCATCCTGGAAGACACGTAAGCGCCAAAACAGATTTACATCACGTGAAAATCGAGGCACTCCGATCGTGTGGTCAGCCAGTGAGCGTGCCACTCTGGCGAAGTGTTTTCTTTTTAAGTAATATTATTGGACAATAAGGCAATGCCAAGATGTAAATCTGGCGAATGAGGTGTGTTCCCCTGGGCGGTTGAGGGCGAACCCTTCCGAACCGGTGCCAGCTCTTTGTTCCTTGAAATTTGCTTTTTTGCCAGTATGACGACCACAGCGGATGGATGGATCGATGTACCAACTGCCGTGGTACAGCTAATACATATGTATCAGATAGATGAGTACATGTACGTATACATACGTACATACGTGCCGCAATGCGACCAAGGAATGAGAGATGTAATTTTCATCTCGTCGTTTGCTTGAGGGGTGCGGTGCGCGCTTGTCCTCTGCTGCATCAGCCGAACCGAAGCTATGCAGCACAGGAGGCAAATTTCTACAGAGAACTCCAGTTCTCCAGCTCCTTCGACGGGGCCCTGCGCCCCAACTAAGCAGACAAAGGCCGCCAAAATCACGCAGCGGGACTCTCCTTGTCGGTGCTGGTGGTGTGGTACGGAGTACTTGTAACGGTTTCATTTCCACTCTGCCGCCGTTGGCAAGTATACATACATACACACTGAGGGATGATGTCAAGCTGTGTCACTTCCCAAACCTGGGAGCTTACAGATCCCGTCACAGTGAAAAATTACAAGCTTCACTTTTCTGATCCTGTTAATTTTTCTTGCGCTCCTGAGGGAAACAAGAAACAACAAACTCGTTCCATGCTCCCACTCGCATCTCTAACCCTCCAAACTACTACACGGCCATGTGGTGAGCCTTTCCCTCTGTCACTGCTACAGAGTCTGGAACCTGCAGGTGCTATTTTTACACTTGTTTTTGTTTTCTAGTTCGCTTTTCAGAAGGGGACCCTCACATCCACCCACACCTACTACGCGTTGCGCAGAGCGACATCACTCGCGCGGCTCTCCCAGTAAGCTTAACTGGACCTCTCCTCTCCTTAACCTTCTCTCATCCAATTTCTCGTCCTCGTCCTCACCACCCAGACCTCCCTCCCTTTACCCCCCCTTCACGCCTCCATATCAAGGGGATCTCCGTCTCCGGTCTTCGTGCTTACCTTCGACGGCTCCAGAGGTTCCGCTGCCCGTAACCTAGAACCTCTCCGTCGACTGCTGGATCCTCAAGCTCGTCCCACAACTGACGAAACCGCTCCTGGTGCCGTGGTTCTGCGAGACAACAGTTGTCTCTCAGCAAGAGACAGTTAACTTTGATCTTCTTGTCTCGTCTTTCTTTTCAAGCCGACGTCCTCTTGTGAGTCTCTGCCAAGTCTCAGCTATCACCAGATCTTGTTATCTTCTTCATACCGCCATTCTTCCCATCATCGAGTTGCGAGTCCGTTCCCATCTGCTGAGGCTCATTTCGGCCGTGCTACTCGTCGGTTGCCATAACCCCAGTCGCTCGTTAATCCTTCAACCTGTTGCGTCCACCGCTCTCCCGTTCTCGCGGCGTCGATATCACCATATCCCTATTTTGCCTTCTCACTTGAGCTGCGATTTATTGCCATCCACTGTTGCAAATGTTGATGAATGTCGATGACCTATTTGACGCCTGTCGGTCTCCTTATCGGATTTTAATCTTACATCTTTCTTCTTCAATTTGTGCAGAATTTTGAACTCCCCCCTTCTGGATAGTGTGGAGATTTCACACTCCTTCCCGCCCCCGGTTTTCGACTTCTACTTCGATTTCCTTCGTTGCTCAAGCCGTTTTATGATATTCAACTTTTTTAATCACCATGAATTCCAACGTGAACCGAGCGAAAAAAGTACCCCAACTTCGCCTGAATTCCGGCTATCATGATCCTTTTACAGACCAGTCAAATGGTGTGGGCGAGTTCTCCGCCGCATCTCGTCCATTGATCGCACCTCCTGAACCGCCTTATTCGCCAGTTAGTCGGCTCAATTCCTCTCCAGAGCGTCTGGCCATTCCCCCGACAAGAGCGTACCTCGAGACTCGCCGGCACAATGCAGAATCACACCACGATTTATCGTGTAGATCGAGCTGGACCTCCGACGCAGGGAGTCGTAACAGTCGTCAATACTTCGAATACTACCCATTTGGAGAGTCGAAAGTTTCATCGCGAGAAGGGAGCGACGAGGATGTGATCAACACGCAAACCGTTGCTGAGAAATTTGCCATCTTCCCGGATAAGGATCTCATAGTCTTCCCGCACGACGTGGAAAAGGACGACGAGATGCATAATCCCGACCCAGAGGATAAATACCGGGATTGTCGGGTGTGCACAAAAAGAGGATTCCTGAACGTTGGCGCCTTGCTTTTCATTTGTTTAGGCCTTTTGACTCTTTTCATTGGTTACCCAGTTATGTATGACGTCCCAAAAATAAAGGAGATTTCCTCCCTCATCTTGAGTGTTGCTAACTGCGAGATAGCACCTTTGCCGAAAAATTGATTCGTGGCTCTGATCCAACTGGCTGCAATGCTGATCCGATGTGTCTTGATGTCGGAAAAATTTCATTGAAAAATATTCGAACTTCATTGATTGACCCTGATACCCCTGATTCAGCAAAGTCAATTACTGCGGCGGATGGCAAAAAGTGGGAGTTAGTGGTAAGTAACTAACAAGCGATCTTAGTCATTCAAAGAGAAGCTAGGGTTGACACACTTCGCAGTTTTCTGATGAGTTCAATCGGGACGGACGCACCTTTTTTGAAGGAGATGACCCATTTTTGCAAGCAGTTGATATTTGGTATGGCGTTACACAGGATTTGGAAGTATGTTAAGCTTTGTCCTCCATATCTAAGTATGGATTAACTAATGATCGGCAAAGTGGTATGACCCTGATGCCGTTACGACAAAGGACGGCGTTTTGGAGATACGATTTGATGCTTTTCAAAATCATGGACTAAATTATCGATCTGGTATGGTGCAGTCGTGGAATCAGCTGTGCTTCACTGGAGGGCGTTTGGAGGCGAGCATATCCCTTCCTGGTCGAGGCGATACCTCTGGTCTTTGGCCAGGTTTCTGGTCCATGGGCAATCTCGGACGACCTGGATATGCCGCTACAACCGAAGGCATGTGGCCATACACTTACCACGACAAGTGCGACGCTGGTATTACTGCAAACCAAAGCTCCACAGATGGGATTAGCTTTCTTCCCGGGATGAAACTTCCAGCCTGCACGTGCGACGGCGAGGACCACCCAACACCCGGAAAGTCGCGATCCGCCCCGGAAATTGACGTTATTGAAGCCAGTGTCCATCCACTAAATAAGGAAGTTTCATCAACCATCGGTGATGTATCGCAAAGTGCACAAATTGCACCTTTTGATATTTGGTATATGCCAAACTATGGTTAGTATACTATCAAACACCTCATATCTCCTTTGGCCTAACAACGCGGTAGAATTTATGGAATTGTATGATCCCAAAATCACGCATATAAATGACTACCGCGGTGGCCCTTTCCAGCAAGCCATTTCTGGAATCACCAACTTAAACAACGACTGGTATGACGGCAAAGCATATCAAGTATACGCCTTCGAATACACGCCTGGTGCGAAAGGAGAAATAACGTGGTTTGTCGGTAAAGATAAAACCTGGAAACTCGATGCACGTGCCATCGGGCCCAATGGGAATATCGGACAGCGAGTGATCCCCGTCGAGCCCATGGCAATTATCATGAACTTGGGCATGTCCCACAGTTTTGCACCGTTGAACCTGACAGGTCTAGCGCCATTGCTCCCCGCAAAGATGAGATTCGACTACGTGAGACTGTACCAGGATCCTGATAAGAAAAGCGTGACTTGTGACCCGCCAGGGATGGAGACAACGCGCTATATCAAGAAGCACAAGGAAGTCTATACCAATCCTAACCTGACAACCTGGTAAGTGTGGCCCTAAAGAGCAGGGAGAACATATATGCTAACTTGATTCCTAGGTCGCAGACAGACTACTCATGGCCAAAGAACGACTTCGTTCATGGATGCGGTTAATTGCATTCTCTCTCATGCGTCCTCTTTGCTTTCGCGACTATCCCGCATCTCAAGCATTTTTTTTCCCCCTGCACCTTTCTCATTCTGTTTTACTTCGAACCGTTCTCTAGACACCTCATTATTCTACGCATTTCTTCCTGTAAATGTATGAATTTGTATAATTGCCGCCTCTATTTTTCATTTTTGTTTTCAACTGCATCACCATCTTCCAATTTTTCATGCTATGTGTTCCTGTTTTCTTCTTTCCTGCAATGATTGCATTTAGCGTGGCGGCGCCTTAGCAGGCATTTGGCTGGTGAAATTAAAACATATGCAGAACCCCAAAAAAAAAAAGCAAGCAAGCATGCATAATCATAAAAACCAGACTTAAAGAGGCCTCACTTGGTAGGTGCTTGGGTTGTCTGCATACATCAATGTATGCACCCTGCACTCCCCAGTAGCAATGAATTAAAAAAATATTTGCGGATAACAATTTCTTTGTTCTTGTTTCAATGGACCTTGCTCTGTTTTTCATAGGAAGCATCTGGTTTTGTCCGAATAATATGCATTGTTACGCTTTCGCAGACACATGATCACTTCCAAGTGGAACACAAAGGAATAATATTACACACATGTAAGTGATAAGGTAATCTTCGACATATAGGATATATGTATATTAAGCTATTAGAAATACAGAATAGATAATCTTCGATTCTCCAAGAGAGAAGTGGGAGAACCTCTAACATGTAGGCGTGAGTTTGAGAGGAAGTATGGTATAAGGGGCGGGTTAAATACATACATACCGAGAGGGGGAGAGAGAGGGCCAATGGACTCCGCAGTCAACCGTGTTTCCGTAAAGCAGGGGGAAAGGATAAAAAGAAGCCCAACGAACGCTGGCAGAAGAGAAAGGTGGGATGAAGCTGGCATGCAAGATGTTAAAAAAAAACAGAGAAAAAGAAAAAAAAAAAAGGTAAAGAGGTAATAATAACATAAGACAGGATATCATTAAAAAAACGAAAAAAACTGGACGTTTATGCCAAAAAAAGAAAAGAAAAGAAAACACCAATTTGGTATCTCTTCCTTTATTGATGGATGTGCTTCCTGTATCCTTTTCCCATTCACCTAAATTTACTACTTAGGCATGTATGGTATATATGTACTAAGGATTTTGTTCCTCGCTATCATATTGCTGTATTTCTGCTCAAGGATTATGTATGTCATTACCGTCTTTTTCTTTTTTTTCCCCCTATCTCCCGGGTCCCATTTCATAAATCTGCTCTGGCACAGGGCCTGTATGCGTTGGGTGCATGCCATTGGGACTCCCGGGACTGCTACCGCTCAGAGGACTTGGCGGACCCATGCTCACACGCTGGTTGTAATAATCATTTGCTTGACCCTGCGGCGGCATCGGCTGCTGCGGCGGCGGTGGTTGGAGATTACCAGGCATTTCGGCCATATCGGTTTGGGGCACTTTGTCATAGCCATATGAAGGAGGAGGTTGGGAGCCGTCGAGGGGCTTGTTATCCACAGCCGGTGGTGGTGCATAATAACCCATTGCTGCGTTTTGAGGCTGTCCGTATTGATCGTGGGGCGCCATTGGTGGCCCAGGAGGAGGAACGCCGGCGCCGGCGGCAGCGGCGCCATTATTGTTCTGGTCAGCCTTCTTCTTCACGCAGAAGAACCAGACGAGGAAAGCGGCGATGGCTCCGACGCCAGCGCAGGCGCCGACGACGACACCGGCGATGGCACCGCCGGAGAGACTCTTCTTTCGTTTGCCTCTGCCAGTGCCGTCATCATCATCGTCGTCATCTTGTGACTCTGAAGGCCCAGTGGATTGTGATGGGCCGGCTGGGGAAGAAGAAGTTTCATCTGGTGCAGGCGGGGTCGACTCTTCGGTTTGCGTAGGCTCGGGAGGGGCGGAAGGCAGGTCAAAGTCGGATGAGCTCGAGGAAGTCAGGTGGGTTCTCCAAGAGGAGCCATAGACAGACTCGTAGTAATCGGTGAGTTGCTGGACTTGTGACGAAACCGAGGCATAGGACCGACATCCGAACAGTTTCGATCCGCCACCGAAGAAGTACGTTCCGCAGTACGGTTCGGTGGTGGTGGTGCATTTCAAGATCCTGCGGTTGCTTCTGCAGGAAGCATCGCACTCGTCGCCATAGTTGATGCAACTAGATGGGATGTTCGTACAGTCGGTGATTTCGCTGCTAATGCAGCAGCCAATGGCGGTGCCCTGATGGACGCAGTTGGCTCGGGCGTTGACGCAGGTCAGCAAGTTATCTGCGCAAGAGCAGCACCAATTAGTAAGTGCGTAGTGGGAAAAGGAAAGAAAAAAAAAGAAATTAATTGTTGATATCAAAGGGGGGTTACGGTGGATTGGGATGACGCACCGGGATCGCTAGTGACTAAGCCGCAGTAGTACCCAGGCGGAGGAAGAGGCAATGTCGTTTTGTCCTTCCGCGGTAACAGCTCGCGAGGAAAGCCGGGTGGCACACCTGGCGGATCAGTAGGCTTTGGAGACATGCCAACCGCGGCCATCAAGCCGATAGGGGTTTCTTGAGGCAACGGCATGATAGACATTGAGCCCTCTACGCTCCCGAGGGAGAGCAGGGCCGCAAGGGCGGTGGTCCACGAAAAGTGGTGCATGGCGTGGATAGGTATGCACGGGAGATGGAATCAACAAAAACCGTGAAGATCTGATCTTTTCTCGCTTTCTCGCAGCCCGCCGACGACTGCCAGCAGGGAGGGGAGGAAGCCTATGGCACACCAAGCGGTCGACGGACAGACCCGATGAAAGTGACTCCTCTTGACAAACAAATGCCAAGAATTGGTAGATCTTACTGGAGCCCAGCAGCTGACAGTAAGCAGTCAAAGAAGTGAGTGACAGAACGAACGAAGGAACGATTCGCTCTGATGGATCTGATGGTAAAGATGAAACTCTCCACCACCTGTGCGGTCAAAAAAGAGAGAGAGAGAGAGAGCGTGTGTGTGTGTGAGAGAGAGGAAAAAGGGAGACCCGATCATCCACCCGCCCCAGCCTCAACGGGGAAAGGAGATTTGCACTTCTCGTGCCAGCAAAAAACGAGGCTCTGCCCATTCTTCTGACAGCTGTGATTAGCTTCTGATGGCGGTTTGATACTAAGTGGAACGAGAACACGAGCTGGTGATCCAATGGCAAGGCACAAGGGCGGCCTGGCTGCAGGGATCCAGCAGCCGGACTGTCTTGGCCTCGCGATTCCTGGGGAGGCGGCACAGACGAGGAAATTTTGTTTCTTCGCAAGTCGAGATGAAGACGGGAGAGCGGGAGAGAGACTGCTTCCGTCAATTTATCGACCACTGTGCGCAGCGGTCTCTCTCGACATCGACAGCAACAGGCGACGACGATGCTCCTCGACAAGGGGAAAAGCGTGGAGGGAGAATTTCGGACGTGCGAATAATTCCAATTTGTCCAATCGCGGCTGTCGGCGAGGGCCGACTCTGCTATCTGATTGGCCACATTTCGCTTCGCTGCGCAAACATTTTGTTTCAAGCGCCGTTTTGACCCACAACGTATCGTTGTCTTATTGGCCCGCGACGGGTAATTCTCCGGAAATGCGCGTAACTGAAATATATCAGCCAATCATCGTCCGGAGTTGTCGGGAAGAGCAATCTCGGGAATTAAGTTTATCCGGCGGCCCCACTCCGAAATACGTTGAAACGCTGCCGTGTTACGGGAGTTATGTATGTTACACGCGCCCAAAAAAACGCCCATGTGAGGTGCTATTTATAGCGCTGTGGCGACGGAAAAGGTTGTCGTTGCCAAGCTCAGGTCGACCACCGCTGGCATCCCCCGCACATCGCCGAGCAAGGCGAAGCGTCACCAGAGCCGAAAGTCCGGTGAATTTCAGAGCATCTCGCCGCGGGACATCCGTTTTGGGGGGGAGGAGGGTGGTGTCGTCATGCATGTCTTGCTTGCTTCGACCTTTCCCTGTCATCTTTTGAGGTCTCGTCCTTTTGTCACGTTCTCATCCCTTTATTATCCTCCTGGGTGCTCTTCATTGCAAAAAACATGATGACATTCTTCTTGAAGAAGAACCCCTTTGCCTTTGTTCAATGCCGAGGATGTGATTATGCTGGATCCAACGTATTCAAAGGCCTGGTCTCATCGCCGCTTTTTTTGGTCCCGCGGTAGTTATTTTTGTCGTGGTCCTTCTCGTCCGTTTCCATCGCCCGACCGGACCCCATGGCTTCCCAATGGACTCGAGCTCTCCCAGAGACTCACTCGATCGCGATGCTGCCATTGACGGCCCTGGTGTTAATTTGAGGCTCTTGGGGTCCGCCGAATCCACCCGTTACCCGCGTCTTAAGAGGTTCCACTTCTTCCAACCGGGAATATATCAACTGGACTTGTGGCCCAATGGCAAGGCGTCTGACTACGAATCAGAAGATTGCAGGTTCGATCCCTGCCAAGTTCATGTTTTCCTCTCCGGAGCCATTGGTAAACCATCTCAGCCTATGGGATTTCGAATGACTTTTTTTCCTTTTTCGTCTCGTCAAGGGGCCTTTTTTTTTCCCCCCTTGTCGGTGCGAAGCGTGATCATCACGTGCTTTCAGTCCGGCCCGGCCAATCCCGGCGAATCTCGGATAGGTAGCTGGCTGGGCTGTTCCGTCTTCACTGACGAGTGAAGCTGCTGAAAATGTCTTTTTTTCATGAAAATTCATCGCTCTTTAATCCTGATAGGCTCCGAATGTGAAGCATGGGCGTCAAAGTCACTGCTGTTAAACTGGACATAAACCCGTGCCGGAGTTCGCTCCAAAAAAAAAAAAAAAAAAAAAAAAAAAAAAGAAAAAAGAAAAAAGAAAAAAGAAAAGGGTTCAAACCCCATATCCCGCCATGGGACATTGGACCGGAGATGTTAAACGTAACCATGCCTGGAACGCTCGGCGATGTCATCGGGCTTTCTTGTGGACATACCTACATTTCAAAAGGTATGTGCTGGCTGATGTACCGCGCTCCGTAGATGAGCAGTGGCGTGTAAAAAGTTCAAAATCAACTCCGTCTCCATGTGGAGAATCCAGGTTCGCATGACTAATGAATTCTACCCTGTGCGGCTTGTCTTCTGCGAATCTGATACTGGATACGGTGTCTCCAATATACAGTGCCTGCTTCGAAACCTAGTCTCTCTCTTTGCCATTTATCCGGTTATTTCAGTTTCGGGCTATATCGTTGTACAGTCAAAGGAGAGTGCATTATCTCACTTGTATTCATGCAATAGTTTGTGGAAACGCACAAACTATGATCATGAAAAAAAAATTTTGCTAATCATGCTGTAGTGCTCTCGCATATGCGAATTATCACAAATATCTTGTGGAGTTATGCTTCCGCAGGGGTGCAAAACTCTCCTATACCTGCTGAAACAATCCGGGTAGTATAAATTGTTTCTTTCTATAGTTCAGCTGTGAGCAGAGTGTTAGATAAATGGATTTGTCCGCGATGCAATATTTGTGTAGTCTTCTGTGTAGCAATATTCCATGCTTGATGTTGAGACACTTTTCGGTTTCGCTTTTTCTCCGCATTCTGGCGATCAATCGAGGTTATCTCAAATAATCTGGGATCCACGAGGCTCAAGGCCTGGAGAAGATTTCCTTCATGCTCGTCAAGCTGAATGTGGCTTGATCACATTATCCATAGTTGTCGTGAGGGGGAACGATTCATGGAAACTATCGGCAAAATTTGGCCTTACGAGGGGGAATTTTTAAAATGGGCTATGCCCCTGGATCTTCCGAACAGTGCTGCTGGGCTTTACTGTCCGTGCAACCAACTGCGGAACAACCGGGCATTTGCTTCGAGAAGGATTATCCAAACAGCCGGGTGTGTAATTTTGCTGTGTAGGGAGCAGATATAACTAATACATTCTCATGCCAGTGACATCATATTATTGTTCTGATTTGTGCCCCTTTCTTACGGTGCGGAGAAAGGCAAGCTTTTGGGCAAAGCCACATGTTGGTAATTGCTTTTGCTTCCCCCGCGGGTGAGATCCGCGGGGCTGGCCGTCAAGTTCCCTGTCATTCGCCGAACACGCCCATCACCGCATGCAACTGGAAGCGATCGCCGCAGCTTCTCGGGGTCCTTCCGAGCTGCTCGAGTGGAAACTATTACTCCCTACCTTCTCCGAGACGCGGATGAGATACACAGCCAGCGCCAGTTGCCAGAATAACTAGCGTGGCTGGTTTAACTTGGAAAAAAGAAAAAAAAAAAAAAAGGAACGAGGCAGCTCTCTTCAGGTATATGTCGAGATATGGAAGATACTTCGAAAGTAGAACTCCTGTCTAGGGCCGAATATCCTGGTTGTAATGCAGGAGTCCTCATTCGATCTGTTTTTTCTTCTTCTGAACGGGGCCACGCCTCCAAGTCTAAGCGACGGTAGCCGACCATCAACGGCCGTCCACCTTCGTCATAGCTGTCAACTGATTTAAAAAGGTGAGGATCACGGTCGATTTCCCATGCCAGGGAGCAAACAAGGGCGGGCGAGGGCATATTTCCAAGCTCGATGGCAAGGGTGGCTGCTTTGACGGAGACTCATTGTCCGCCACCGAACCAAGCCTGCTTAGCTAACCGCAGTCTCTGCAGGACAAAAAAAAAAAAAAGAAACTCAACCGCCGGCTTGTCTCGCTGCTCGGTGTACCTGGAGACTCGAGAGTTACCTGCACAGGCGAGAGAGCTACTGGAAGATACCTGCGTCGCAAGCCCTTCCTATGGGCAAACGAGATTCCTTGATGTTCTCCCCAAGACGCAAGAAGTACACAGCGGTTTCAGGTCGTCTGAGACTCTTCTTCACGTGAGTGCTTTTTTGCGCTCGCATTCCTCAGCTTCCAAGTCCCTGACACGGGCGCAGCGTGGCTTTATTCTCCGTTGAAGAGAGGGCCGGACCTATCCTCTCCACCCCTCACACACAATTCTTGATTTCTCTGCGACATTTTGTCGCCCTGCCTGCGGTTTGGAGGGGCTTGTCGCTGTAATTATAGCTGCTTCGAACCATCGATCGGATATAAGCTAAAATTCGCCGCCCATCCGACTCTGGGTAAGTGTCTCGCCCACTCAAGATCGTTGGAACGCACTCGACCTCGGCATCCTCCATTCCCCGTGTCATCGTCCGGTGGAGACCTTCCACTCTCCCGTTTCTGTCCGAACTTTGGTTAGCTGATAATTTATATGATCATATGAAGAGTCAGAACAGTGGTCACGTATGATTCACCGTCTCGCAGCCGTCAACCGCTTTACAACATATATATATATATATAATTTTTTTTTTTTTTCTTTTTCTTCTTTTTTTTTTCCCCCTGCGGTTCAGTCCGGTTGGAATTGGGGGTTGAGAAGGAGATATCAGCGTTAATATCCTCAGGCCGCGGGGGCCTGAGTCCAACTCACAGCCATGTGGAAGGCATCAGAACGGCTGATGGACACCATCAGCCACTATGCCTCGTTTCCAGCGACAGGAGTTTCCCTAAGGCAGATGGTTCAGTTTGGACATAGACCATCAACAGGTATGTTGGATACAGGTGTGTTACAATTAGTCCCTTTTGGATCCCGCAGAATCCGTTTTAACTTATTCCCACCGCACGAGACAGGAACTCTCTTTCGCGCATCCCAATTCCTGTCGGAAGAACTCCCAATCCGCCTAGCACACAGAGTCAAGGAGCTGGGCGACCTGCCGGATGGATTAAACGACATGCCTTCGATAAGAAAGGTGCAGGATTGGTATGCACAGTCATTCGAGGTATGCCTCCCGGCCTTTTTTTTTTTTTTTTTTTTTTTTTTTGGGCCCTTTTCGTCCCCATCTGACTCATTCTTCCAAATTAGGAAATTATAAGTTTGCCACGGCCAACCCTTTCGCAGGAAGTCAGAGCTCGCCTTCTACGGCCGAGTCGCCAGCATGGCCGCGAGCCGAAACTCCTCGATGAGGCAACACAAAATCCGAGTGTGAAAAACGGCCAATACCGCTCCTCCACGACATCCATCCTCCAGCAGACAAAAGACCTGTGCATTAACGGCAACGGCGGCAATGGAGGTGTAAATGGGACTACAAAGCACAGAGTCAGCGGGAACCGAAGGTACTTTGTTGCCGCAGACGACGGAGGCGACTGGCCACCCGAACTCAGGGATTATAACAACCGGTTCGCTTCGACGCTACATCACATCAAAAGGCGGCATGATAGCGTGGTCACGACAGTTGCGCAAGGAATTCTGGAATGGAAACGGAAAAGGCAGCGGCTGCAGATTGACTCTAATATACAATCGTTCCTTGATCGTTTTTACATGTCTCGTATCGGTATACGAATGCTGATAGGGCAACATATTGCCCTTACACAGCAGACGCATGAATACCACCCGAACTATGTCGGAATCATCTGTACCAAGACGAATGTCCGTGAACTTGCGCAGGAAGCGATTGAGAACGCGCGGTTCGTCTGTGAAGATCATTATGGATTATTTGACGCACCCAAGGTTCGCCTCGTCTGCAAAGATGATTTGAATTTTATGTACGTCCCGGGGCATCTGTCGCACATGCTTTTCGAAACTCTGAAGAATTCGTTGCGTGCTGTTGTAGAAACACATGGCCCGGAGAATGATTCGTTCCCTGAGATCAAGGTTATTGTCGCGGAAGGCCGCGAGGATATAACAATTAAAATTTCCGACGAAGGAGGGGGTATCCCAAGATCGTCAATTCCCCTAGTTTGGACGTATATGTACACCACAGTGGATCAGACTCCAAATTTGGACCCGGATTTTAATAAGAGCGATTTTAAGGCTCCAATGGCTGGTTTTGGCTATGGGCTTCCGATCAGTCGGCTCTATGCACGGTATTTCGGCGGTGACTTAAAGTTGATTAGCATGGAGGGGTAAACATCACTCTCCCTGGCCTATCATCTTTCTTACGGACTCTGGCTAACATGAATTTTTAGATATGGCACAGATGTCTACCTTCACCTTAACCGCCTTTCTTCGAGCTCAGAGCCCCTTCAATGACAATTACCAGTCATGAAGGATGGCCGCACACTCGTTCGCTCGGCTCGCCATTTATTCCCTTCGCTTCCATCATCATCCCAAGCATTGACGCCCATGAATGTGGCGGTAATTCGTTCAATGGTTGAAAACAGAGAGGTGTCTGAAAGGAAACAAGTAGGGGATGCGGAGAGCCTCGTCTATCAGGAGAGAAGTTGGTGAGAACCCATAAATTGTGGGCTCTCGCCCCTCGATTAACGTTTCCCTTCCGGCCGGCTGCAGAATTTGATTGCTCACAATATGTTCCTCTGTGTAAAGGATAAGCGTTTTCCTGCGCATTAGGAGACTTCGGCCGTTCCTACGGTTCATGCGCGGATTACTCTATGGAGTCAAGACCTGACCAGTATCCGCAACGCTTCCCTCTTTTAAGGAACTTCCAATCGAGCAGCCAAGGGTGAATCTTAAAAAAAAAAAAAAAAAAAAAAAAAAAAAAAAAAAAAGGGAACCCTGCGACGACAAGCATATCAACGACGAAAAAAGAGCACATTTACGAGCAATATCCTCCATGACGCCTTCTTTTATTTACCGCGCTTTTACCTCCTTGAAAACTTACCGAGAACCTTTATAAATCCCTATCTCCCTACTGCGCGGAGCACACGACCGATATCCTTTCAATTTCCAAACATCCCCGGCCCCACACCATACTTTTCTCGCTTGTATATACTCTTTTGCCTTGACTACACTCTAGGATTATTTACCCGGCCGACACTTAAAGCGGAAGGTGAACGTTGAAAGAGTGGGAATGAGGGGGGAAAAAGGGAAATTTACAGATGACATTTCACCGAAGAAATGGGATAATGATGTCACTTTACAGTTTTATTCGATCTTCACGGATCCCTGTATATTGGTCAGTTTGGTTTTGAGCTGGATGTGGGGAGAAGGGTGAGTGATATAATTCGCTTACCACTTGTATATATCTAGGACCAAACAAACAGCTTATAGATACATATCTGAGTGATCAACATGTTCATGAATGGAAATAGATTTCATTTGTTCCTGGGGTTATAGCTGTAGAGAGGTACTCTTAACTAGCTCACATCTGGAGCGGCAAATGTTGGAAGAAATTTAGAATACCCAGAACCTAATCCTTGTTTCTTACGAATATCTCAACGCCATAATACTCCCATACTCCCTGGGGACCTTGTGACCTCTTAACGACATGACCATCAAGCCTTAGCTTAGCCTCTTCCCTTCCCTTTCACTCTACCAGAAGGCCCCGGGCTAGCCCCCCCTCCGCTTCTAGCACTTCCACACGTCGACGAACCATTCCTCGACTTATTCGCGGCTCCCTCGCCTTCAGCATCCGTTTCCCAGCCGCCGTTGATTTCAATAATATCGATCATCGTGGGTGCCTGTTCATAGGCTGTATAGCCAGATCTGTTGCTGCCGGAACCGTGATGATCGTGGCTGCTTGATTGCGGTTGCCGGCGGACATATACATGGTGCGAGTCTTCCGAACGGTATCGCGACAGGTCGCGGATCGCGAAAGGGCGAGTAGTTGGCGGTGTGATGCCGATTAGGTGGTGGAGGAAGCGGCGGCGGGTTTGGGGGATAGACTGGAGAGATATGGGTTTAGCTCTCTTCTTTTTCTTCTTCTTTTTTCTGCGTGCCACCCAAAACGAGGCAGCCTTCCGTAAGACCACTCCCGTCCGGCTCTTTAGATCCTCGTTTCCTTGTTTCTCGGAGGAACAAAAAAGAGGGAGAGATAGAGAGAGCAGGGTGGATATGTGGGTGCATACTTCATTGCTAGAAAGAGCATGAAACATCAAGAGCTCTGGGTCATTTAGAATGCTTATCGCTGCATGTCTCCGCTCGCGTGTCTCTGAGGACTCGCGTATGTCTTCGGGGTGACCGTAGATGGGCAAGTTGTTAGGCGGCATATGTCCGTGCCATCTGCGTGAACGGCCAGCTGGATTGGGGTCCCCAAGTTAGCATAATTCAGCAACATGGCTTCTTGAAGTAAAGAATGATATCAAGCTTGACAGCTGATATAGGTTATAGCCATAGTAGTGTGCAGGATTAACGATAGGCCTAAGGCCAAGGAGGGGGGTGATAAAATATCTCTAAAGAATAAGGATGTAGTTATCCTCTAGAGTGCTGATATAGGGACAAAATGCGCCGAAATGCAAAGCGCCAGTAAGACTCACGAGCAAAACTGCTGTCGTCCATCTCCATCGGCTCCGCTTCAACCTCACGTCCACCAGTCATGATAATGTCATTATCATTGTTCATATCCATTGTGAGCTGCTGAGCTTGGCCAAGTATCCACAGGTCCAACGCCCAGTTGTAGGAGAAGAACTGTGGTAGAAGCGGTTACAAACAGTTGCGATATGAGTAGGATGGGAATGCTTCTGATTTCAAGACAGACTAGAACGATCGGGAGGCAAGTTGGGTATGATGTATGGTGGAATAATCTTCCTGCTGGAATGCATCTGATCTGTTATTGCATGATGTTCGTGAGTCTTGAATAAGGTAGTATGGCGGATCTGCAGCTCAGATGGCCTAGGCTTTTTATGTGGGTTCAGGTTGGAAGCGCTCTGTACTCTGTGGAGTGTCGTGATAACTCTCTCGCAGGCTGTTCCATAGAAGGTAGAAAAAGACTAAAAAAAAAAAAAAAATACATACAACAGCTGGGATTCGCTGGTGGTCACCCACCCAACTACTAGCCAGCCGGCAAGTGGCGTGAGTGTTGGCGCATAGGCGGTGATGGAGCATGGCCATGGCCGTCAAAATGCCATTGAGATATAAGAGTACAACGGATGACGATGTGAACATTAATATCGAAGTCATCCAGCGCGAGCAAGATGTTTATCAACGTCTACGATATTGCGACGGTGTTGTCCCGTGCATCAGTCCTCCAAGACGACTCTTCAACTTGCATTTATGGAAAATGGCGACCTACGTACATATTTAGCGCGAAATCGGCCCCCTAAGTCCCTTCAACTTTTGTGGTTGCGTGAAATTTCACGTACCCTCGCACGTATACATGACTGTTGTGTTATCGTGGCAGACATTGCCAGTCGCAATTTCTCCTTGCTTCGGACCTATCTATCTGTTTTTGCGACTTTACCGAGTCATCCATTATGCCTCTGGGTACCGACATGGAGACAGTTGACGACAATGGATACTCAGTTCAAACGGTTATTGGTCTGTTAGGGGCTGTAATCTATGAGGTTGTGACGGGAGAGCGTTGTCAATTTGACCTCTTCAAGGATCTGCCACTGGAAGCTTGCCGAGCTACTTGGCCCCCGCGGACATCTCTACCTAGCACACAAAACATTTGGCCTGGAGCGATCATTGAGAAATGTTGGACCAAAGGTGCATTTCAGAATGCGGATCGCTTGTCAGATGCATTGGATTCCATCAACCTGGACGATCAGTCTACTCCGGGAAATGGGAGATACGATTGTTGCGAGCCTGGAAAGAATGTATCAAGGCAATATATCACCAAGCTCGCGGTCGCATTTGGTGCTATTACAATTCTCGCCACCTGGGTTTGGAGATGGTCTTCAGTTATCCGGAGTCGAGCTGAGGGGTATCGGCGAGGATAAACGGGTGATACTGGAACTATCAATCTGAAGGAACACCGTCTGGCAATTCTTATGCAGCAACACGGTTTCTCGAATTGGCCCTCCTGCACCGCGTGCGATCCTTCAAACAACACAGCAAGCTTCATGTCCTGTGTTTCAGTACTTACACGAAATGGGCCGATTGAGGATGGAGCCTGTGCAAACTGTATCTGGCAAGGACAAGCTCGTAGCTGCAGCCTCCGTCGCTCGGATAATACCTATTCCTTATATACGGGCTTTGCTTTTTGGATCAGAGAAACTTATAAATGATAAGGAGGCTGAGGCCAAAAGGGTTTTGGGCTGAGGATAGATATGGCTGGGGAGGGGTAAAAGTGGGATCTGGGCAAGGCATAGGGTTTGAGATGAAGTCTTGGAAGCCATAGGCCCGCCTGGGGAGTGTGTACCTTTTCTGGCTTTACATGCGGGTTCTGCGAGACCTCTGGCGGGAGGCATATACGAGAGATGTATTAGAAGTCTCCATTCGAGAACTAAGATATCAATTAGAGCAACGGATTAGCTAAAAGCACTGGGCAGCCGTTTCCGTTGTTCGTCAACCCACTGTGTCTCTAATTCAACGTCGAACAGTTTTCCTGGTCCCACAAGCCTTGGTAATCAGGACTATTCCCGCAACCCACTGTCCCGCTAAGGCTGGCTCTAGCTGCTTGATCTCCCCGCTATTTTTGGCATCAAACCAGACTGACTGTGTGCAGAGCTCGACCTTGACTGTTAAACTCAATACGCGAAACCCATGGAGGATCACCATACTGCTACAAGCCAGAATCAATGCCCGTCTTCAATCTTAACACCAACTCTAGCCCGGGCCTTGCTCATGGGTTGATGATTCGCAATGAAGGCAATTGGGTGTGAGCACAATAGTCGAGATTGAGGTGATGGCGCAATAAGCATATAAGGAGTGAAAAGGCACCCCCAAATCCAGAGGCATTTGCCAGCATGGCTCCTGTCGGAAACATAACCGGTGCAACCGAAGTCAGAGTCGAAAGCAGCCCAGGACAATGGGTTCACGGTCTTCACTGGTTGAACATCATAGATTGACAACGACCTTCACAATTGAGAAACTATGACAGCTGCACCTTGCTCCGGTGTGTGTGGATGAAGCTCGTCGATCAGCAGAACGGGTAGCAAAGCGGCCCTGGGTGCCATGAACCCGGTGCCGATCTTGCCTCGTGCATCGGACCATTGGAATGGACCCATTATCTTCCGCAGCCATTCAAACCACCACCACCCACTGTTCCCAAGCCTTCTTGTCAACCACTCCTCATAACAGCCTACATACAGAAAATGGATTCAATCACGCAGCACAGAGTTACCCAGGAAGCAGAAAACTTCATTGCCTCCATTGACCCATCTGCTGTTTGTGACCTGGCATCCTCCTTTCACCCGGCGAAGAAGCAGTGTCGCATATTCGGTGATGTGAAGAAAGGTGGCTTTAATGTCTGCTTCCCTGTTCAATTTACGGGGGATGCGGCTGACGACAGCACCCCTGAGCGATGGATGATACGCATTCCGATCCTACCACGCTTAGCTTTTCCCAAGGAAAAGCTTCGAGGCGAAATCGCGACAATGAAGTGAGCTTTCTGTCCCTTGTTGCAGGTTACTCTTGAATATTTCTTATTAACGAGATTAAACTACTTTAGGTTCATTGCGGAGAAGACAACAATACCTATTCCACGCCTACATGGATATTCAATAAATTCAAAAAATCAGCTTGGTCTCCCATTTATGCTGCTTGAGTTTATTGATGGCAAGCCCTTGTTTACCGTGGAAGTCCGCAAGCTTCCGCGACCACAGAAGCGTGAGCTTTTTGCGAAACTGGGTGACATTTACATCCAGCTGTTCCAGCATAAGTTTGACCGAATCGGTGCTCTTACTTTGGATGCAAAGGACGAAAATTGGGTTTTCGATCATAATCGACCACTTTCAGTATTGATGAATGATCAGACCCTTGCGGGAATTAAGCCTCACTTCATAGGGCCTAACCAGACATTTCAGTCAACCATAGACTATGTTTATGCAATTCACCAGGCCTTACTCGATGACTTCTACCAAGGAAGGGACAGCATTATCAATGAAGAAGATGCCCGCTCCTATCTCTACAGCTTGCACAGATCCCGCCAATTTCTGATGGAGTGGGTGAAGCCTGAGCATAATCATGGGCCATTCATATTGAATCATGGTGATCTCCGGTCTGCTAATATACTTGTTGATGATGACCTGAATATCTTGTCTGTCCTAGATTGGGAGTGGAGCCACACCATCCCTGTCCAAATGTTTGTTCCTCCATCCTGGCTTGATGGACTTGAACTGGTTGGAACTGCGAAGATGCCAGGTCGACTACTCTACGAAAGCTTGCTCTTCACCTTACGCATGGAGACACGACGGCGGGAAAGAAAATATCATCCTGAGTGCTTATCCCTTGATGACCTGCCACTTGCAAAGATTTGGAGAGAAACACTTGAATCTCCTGCCGTTTTCATTGCACTTGGATTGTTGCAGCCACTTTATTTTGGCAATATATACTGGTCGGTGCTGGAATATGACTATTATGGGAATGAAAGGATACATTACAGGAAGAGGATGGAAGACTTCTACAGCCTGGAGATACATAAAGCAGAACTAGAAGCCGTGCAGCGGAAACTTCAAGAACTTGAGCTATTCGAACAGGAATGTGATAAGCTCGGAATCCAAAGAGAACAACAGAACATCGAACAAACAAACGGTCCTTCAAAAGAAGCTCTCAAGTCTCCCAACGTCAATTCTCACGCTCGCGCATCATTGTCCTGTTTGAGAACTAGCCTCAAAAGCCTTGCTCTGCAAATATCGCTCCAGGGGCAAACCACGAGCCATACACGCTGGGCATTAATCGGGAGCACACTTATTGCAGCTTGCTATCTCTTCATGACACGGAAGAGAAAGTGATTCTGCTTCCAAGCGGCCGGCGTATTTCTATTTCGGCGTCGGCGTACTTTAGGGTGTTTATGATTGCGAGAGGAGTTCGATGGAGGATTCAATAGCAGCAATTCTCTGCCTGGTGTTTGCGAGCTCTTGCTGCTACTGGGCTATCTCCTGGTCAATTGAGAGAGTTGTTCCGCCTGACCGACCGTCGCGAGCTTTGCGAGCGCTCGTTGAGAGCTGTTCCAAATCTTCCCGCCGTGTTTGGAGATCACCTATGAAGGCGTCCAATTGGCCTTGGCGCGTTTCAAGTTGTTCGAGTTCGGTTTTCTTTGCCTCTAGTTCAGCAACGATATCCCGGCTTCAGGTTCGCTCTGTTGACATCTTTAGAGACTTCAAGGCAAGGGTAGTTGGTTGATTGTATCAGATTGGTAACGGATCGGATCGTAAAGGGTAATAATGTAACTATGATTGCAACTGCAGTTAATAAGAAAACTAGTATGAAGGGATTGTGGTGGAATGGCCAGCCTTTTAATCACAAACTCAGGGCAGTCCAAATCGATATTTCTCATCTACCCCGCACTGAAAAATTTGCCTGCAAAATTTAGGCAACTGTTGCCTTGGGATAGTCCTATGAGAAGCCATAACAGAATATGCAGCAGCACTTGGCCGCCTGATTTGGCCCTCGGGCCTCCAGTCACGGGATAATTGTCACCTTCCAATAGCATAAATGCATCAGACCCAACAGCCCTAAGGCTGCGCATGCGAGGATACGGCTTGGACGATGTCGATCTGAATGGCGTGCCATCAAATGTCGGAGGGATGCTCGCCGGGGGAGTTGTTCTAGAGAAGCCGGCAATGAGGCTGAGGACGGCTTTCCAGATCTCAATGTCAGGGGCAAGTTGAATTACCAGGAGTACTAGTGGGCGATAATCATCGTAATTGAAGCGGCCTTGTTGAAGACTCTTGAACAAATCTGCTAGATCAGAAGCCACATTTTGACTGAACGCTCTCGAATGAAGATTGTCTGCCGCCTCCTCTGCTTGCAGTATAGAGAGGAGTCCACTGCCCTTTTATAAGTGTGGTCCCCGCCGTCGACGGCACCATCATAGGGCGATATTCGTGGCTGCTCCGCTCGGAGCAAGTCCCGTACACGGTCAAGGGAGTCACTTAAGGGCTATTTTGTAATGATAGCAATTTCACCTTGCGATAGTTCCGCCATAGGTTTCGAAACGCCCAAGCCTGAGACTGAGTTGATTCGGGCCATGTTAACCGTTTATGGGTGCTCGTTCTTTACCAAGAGCAATACAAGCCATGTGAGTATTCGGCCCGACGATAATCCAGTGTAATTTTCGAACAAGCGTCTGGTAAGGCAACAACGAATCGACAAGGATCGGCAAAGAAAGAAGAATTCTGTCGGTTGACGCTCCGGAAGGCAGCCAACCAAATGGCCTTGCCAGAAGGAAGAGTCGTGTTCATCCCTGGGCTGCAGAAGATGCATTTGCTAACGGGACGGCCCGGAGTCATCGTGTGCTGTGCCCTGCTGTTGTGTCACGTGGTAGGCTGATCCTGGGTGGAAAAGAAGTTTGCTAAAGTGGCTGCGTAGGAGGCGCCTAACATCTCCCCGGATCCGCCGTATTTGTCATAGAGCTGCTCGACATCTCCTTGCATTCGCCTGGCAATGTCAATTGCTGCGTTGGTCATGAGAGAAGCGCACACCAGGTCGACTACTCCAGATTGATATCCTTCCCATGTACGCAGAATGACTGTTCGGAGATTGTGGTAGTCATGAAGTAGGAGATTAAAGCCAAGGTAAGCCTCTTCAAAATCCTGGAGATGTTCTGCTTCAAAGGTAACCTCCTGCTTCGCTTTGGTGCTGGATGTAGGAGTAAGATTTGGAGCATGGTGAATCCCTTCAGATGGCTCCTGAACCTCAAGGTGGTCAAACTTGTTTGTCACATTCTTCAAGATTGTGGGTGGCTCTTCCCCAACCGGTTTACTTAAAGGACCCTTCACTTGGTCACTCCCCATTTGAGAATGCAGGACATCCCGGACATGTTCCAGTATCTCAATGAAATGACTGTGTCGGTCATCGGCTGCTTTGGATTTGGCGTCCCTGGGAAGATGAGAAGTGACTTGTGTCCCATGATCACGTCGAATGGCAATAGCCCGGTCTAGGACTGTCATGATGCTCGCCGGAATATTGACGGGAGGATTGGTGGTGGCGGCAATATAGTTTGCCAAACTGACAAATTCTTTGGCTGCAATTGTGTGCGTGGGAAGTTTGGGGGTTGCCGAAGTTGGGGCAACAGAGGAAGATTTATTCTCACGCGCCTGTTTTCTTGCCTTGCCTTTCAATCGTTTGGACGGCTCATGGTGGTTGCTTGCGGGTACGGGTCTTCCTGTCAGCGCGCCAATTGTGAAGCGTGTCAAGCGGAATTAGATGCAGGTTGATCGGAGCAGCGAAAACAATGACTATCATGAGGTGCATGGGAAGCGTTTTATGTAATGGCATTGGTGGGAGCACACCTCTTTTTGGGGCTCCCACTAGGTTCACGGTACCGTGAGTATTACGTAATACATAGAGATTATGTAATCCCTAACCATCCCCTGGACGCCATCAATGAGTAACTGCAGCCAGCATATTGAGCCAATTATAGCTCAAAGCTCCCTCCCGAGCTCAAGTACAAAACAGGAACCAAGTCAATTCAAAGTCATTGAAGCTCAAGCAGCACAAGCCCATTGTCCAAATAAATGTACAAATTGTGGTGTAACTGGTCATAAAAGGACCTCAAGGGTATGCCCTCTACAGCATTCAGATGTATTATAATTCAATATAACTGCTTCTTGAGTACGGTGTATTTGAATTTGAATTCAACCTGCTGTTTGCAGGCGTTGGCTGCAATTCTCATTGGCGTTCAGGGGATGGTTAGGGATTACATAATCCCTACGTATTACGTAATACTCACGGTACCGTGAACCTAGTTAGTGGGAGCCCTCTTTTTGCTTATGTAATTTCTTTCTTTGGTCATGTGACGAAAGATTTACCTTCCAAGGCGAGCAGTTATTAGCATCCATTTTACAGCCACTCCTCCCGTTGGCTCTTCCAGTGTGGAAAGATATCAGTCATTTGTTTACAGTCGATTTTTAAGGGCTTTGAATTTCTAAATGTCACCATAGTTGAAATTTAAAACTATAATCCCTCTTTCTGGTGATTACTATTCTATCAAGGGAGCCAGGGGCCGGAATAAGAGGACATAAAAAGCTGGATTCTTCCAAACAGAGAGGGAGGCTAGCTACTTATGCGTTAGCACTGCCGCAGCTTTTTCTGACGGGATGATCTCCTGGGCTCTGGAAAGGGGGTCGTTCTCTCTTGGATGCTACAAAAGATGGTATTTCCAGAGTTGAACCGGGAGCCAATGATCGACTCCATAATCATGAGGTGCTGGTACGGGACAGTGGCAGAATTGGCGGCAGATACAGAAAAGCTATACGGCATGAGCAGTGAGGCTTCCAGAGGCAAGATTGAAGGAGTTAAGTGTTCGGCACCCATATCTGCGGACGACTTCACATCGCGGAGGAAATTGTGTGAAGATTTAGTCAGATGCGGAATCTCTAAGGCTCTCTCTTTGCGGAACCCCCGACAACTTGGGCTTCCAATAAAACGCAGACATGTTTGTTGGGAGCTACTACAGGAGTAAGACATTGCATGTATTCATTAAGCTTCGTTACTGAGAGAACAGATACATTTCATGCCACAAAACATCACGAAATTTCCGACAAATCTGATCCCAACATTTGAAGGTTAATGGCAGAATTGCCTCAGCGACCTATATCCATCTTCACCAACATTCTCCGATCGCAGCCATTGACGTCTCCAGTGCACGAAGTAAACCACTAGGCTGTCAGAAATGCCTCTCTTTGTCACAGATGAAATATGGTCCAGGAGGTCAGGAATATCACATTCAACAACCAAAGAGACATGATGCCGGTCCATTCTGTTGATCATATCTGTACAGCACTTCCAGCTTTGATCTTGCTGCAGGCTCTCTCCCTTCATGCAGAAGTGGAACAAAGGCAGGCAGAAGAGCAAGAGAGAGAGAAAAGAGTGCACAGTCAGCTAACAACACTCAAGGAGCTCATCAAATAGGGGCGACAGCAAGCACGCGGCCGGAAACAGCGGCCTCTGCCCGATCCGGTGTAGCGCCGTCCGTGTCCGGCCTAGCCCGGGCGGGGCCCGATGGGTCCTGATGTGGTCTGGCGCTGGCCCCGTTCGGGCATGGTGCCAACCCGCCAGCCACCTCGACTCACCAACGTCATCCGTCACGACTATATAAAGCTGTCTTGACTGCCTCCCTCGCACTTCTGCCATCCTTATTTCCCTTTCCCCCCTTTCATCCATTTCCTTTCCTTCTCTCCTCTGCCCCTGCCGTCTTGTCTTTCCCCCCGTCCTTTGAGTTCCGGTTTCATATCCCTAACCACTGCCTCTGCGTCACCGCCCACCCGTCCATCACGCTGATTTGGTCGCCGCCGTTCGAAGGTTCTTTTTTATATCTGTTATATGTGTCCTTACCTTACTGTTCCTTCACTCGTGGGGCCTCTCTGTTGAATGGCCAGGAAAACAACCTTGTCCTTTGCTTGACTTGGATGAATGCCTGGGGCAACCATAACTGACATACAGGCTCTCAATACACCAACACTTCTGCTTTCCCCAAAATCCCAGTTCCTAGTAGTAGTGAAAGAAAGGCCATCACTCAAGTGAACATTTCAGTCTTGGCTGGTAAGCTATCAATTGCTTGCGCACAGGGAACAAACGGCTTAATAAAGTACTTGATAGCTTGAATCTTGCATTTTACATTGACCATGACCACAGCTTCCACTAATCAAGCACCAACCGCCATGGACAGCGATAATCCTATTCTGAGTATCTGATATTAGGGTGTTATCTGTTAATATTCAAAGACAATTGATAAGATATAGATGCTATACTGTTGGAAAACCACCAACGCCGGGCCTCGAGAATGCACCTGGTTTACAGGCCCGCATGTTGTTAAAGCCGAAATCATCCGGATCTTTGAGGCCATAGCCGTGTCCGCAGTGATTGGCTTCCGAATTTGGCACGAAACCAATGGTTTCGAGACTTTACGATCGTCCATTCACCCAGATCTTCGGGTAACTCATTCCATACCTCCTTGGGAGTCGAATGTCGAGGAAGGGTATGAACGATCCCCCTTAGGCGGAGAAAACAAGTGGCTGAATTCCATAGCTGGGGAGGGCGGTGAGGTTTTTATCCCTGAGGATCTTGACCCTGAATGAAACAATGTCCAACGAGAAGTTTACGTTCGATTTCGGTCGAACATGGAATATCGGGCGGGGCAGGAACCATATCATGTTGCCGCTATTGTCTAAGGTGCGGCTATACGCTTCATTGCCGATGCCGAAGGAGCAAACAGCTTTTGTTTTTGCTCACCGAAAGAACTGTCAGCGGAGTTTTGTGGTTGTTTTAGCTGCCCTGGAATGCTTATTGAGGGATTTATCCATGCCAAGGTCTCTCAATGTACGCCCAAAGAGACATGGCAACATATTGGTGACGATGCGGTTCGCGTTGTCCATGTTGTTTCAAATTGTGGCGTCCTCAAATGTAACATCGTGGTGAGAAATTTCATCCTGCGTTAAAACCTAGAAACTGAAAGGTTTCAAGGTATCTGTGATCTTTTTTGCTCGTGTACTTTCCTCAATAATTACGAGGATCAAAAGAGCTGGTGGAGTGACAAATTCAAGCAAGCCGAAGAAGGTAGCGTTAGGAGTTTAATGGAGCGACCTTTGGGCGATGGCTTTGTATGCAGACAATCAGAATTGATCAACCAACTGGATTGTGATTATCAAATGTCACAGCAAGTCAAGTCATAGCTAGAGCAAACATGTAGTTGGTTCTCACAGGGCCCCTTGGTGTTTATGGAGCCGAAAGACAAAACGAAACAGAAACTTATGTTCAATGGAAACAAGTTGAATGCAAGATGTATCTTGCGGACAGCCAAAGTCCGTAGCATGCATATGTGAACAAGAATCATAAGATGAAGCTACAAATTTCATCTTTTCAAATTGAACCATGTTGACAAAAATGGGTTTCAATATCGAATGTAGAAACGGGCACAGCAAGGGTATATAACTTACTACGAGTCGGCATATCAACCAAGTCAATATCCGCAACACCTTAACTCAGTGCCGCCAATTGAGCAGCCAATCCTCCCTTATCATATTTGACATATTTTCCTCTGCCCTTATCGATCTCGTGATATCGGTCCCAGAACCTTGCATAAAGAGGCTCAATCAAACTCTGAACCTCTTTGGCCAGAGCAGTCCGCACTTGACGTTCTATATAATACGATTGATGACGCGCGATCAAGTCTTCAAAGGAGGAGTTAAACGCCTTAAACTTGTCTTTGATGACGTCTCTATCTTTTGACGATAGCGACTTGACAATGGCGGTGGAATCGACGGGACCACCAGAAGTCGGTCGGGCACCTCGACTTGTATACTGCACATCAAGGAGCTGGGAGGATGGTTCTCGCCATGCGTCGATGTATATCGACACAGCTTTTTTGCGCCATACCTCAAGACGAGATTCATTTTCTGGGGTTGAAAGATACTTAGAGAGTTCGCTGCTGCTGCGGATTGACCGATCAACGACGCATACGCAGTTGGAAAGGAAGACTCCAACAGTGGACTTTGTTCTAAGGAAGCTTCTTGCTCGAAGATCAAGCGCTGAAAGCAGGGCATCTATCATGTCGAGGATGAAGTGGGAAAGGATGGTCGAGCTGTCGGGGTTGACATCGAGGGGGGTGTTGTTAGTCGAGCTTGACGGTTTCCAGTTTCCGTCGCCAAGAGAGGTAAGAATGGAAGCGAGAGGCGCTGAGTATGCCGTTAAAGTGGATAAAGAGCTCATGACCTCGTTAACTAGTGGCACTGGAGCGCCATCGTTGGGAAGTACGGAGATGCTGGACGCCTTTCGGCGGGTTTCTTCCAACAGCTCAGACAGCGATGATTTCGCAGTCTCCCGAATGGGCCGAAGGGCCTCGAAAAATAAATTCTTTAACTCTCCTGTTTTCGAGTCTAGGCGATACGACAAGGAGGTAACGATTTCAATGATCTCAAACGCAAGGAAGCAATCGGTCATTAGGTTGGATTTGATGTACATGTTCAGCTCCCGAAGAGTTTTGGAAAACTCTGCAAGGGCTGACCGACATGTGGACTGTAATGCTTTTCCCTGTTGATCTGGTGGAAATATACTGACTACACTCTCATATTCGGCAGCGAACATCCCCTCGATACCGGTGGCATAGACGCCAATACCGTTGGTTCCCTGTTTATAAGGGCCATCTGTCGGCCGCCGTTTTGCGGTGCTAATGGATGCCGTTGCAAGATTTTGTAGGCTGGACGTGAGATAAGGACCGCGGGTTTCGGCATATATTGTTATCGCGGGGTTCTCATTTTGCGACCCGGGATTAACGTTTTTTGAGGCATTGGAGATTGCTGTACAAAGGGGAGCTAAATCTTCGGCCTTGTCACTGGGAATTGACGGAAAAGCAAGCTCTAGTTGTGGTATTAGCAAAGAGCTTTCCCCCAATCGGAATGCTCACATAGACTCACGTTTAGTAAGGTAATGGAGTGGCTCCAAGGTACCAACATTTTCTTGGAGAATTGAGCGATACAGACTCTGAATTTGCTGGCTGCCCGTGCTCAAAAGGGCGGTAAAGTCAGAGATGGCCTTTTGATTTGATCGAAGCTTCGTAGCGTGGAGGTCTGTAAGGGCAATATTGATCCGATTCAAGGCTCCAAGGTATTGGGTTAATCCGGCATCCTCAGGACTGGGCTACTGTTAGAAGGCCTCACGAGCACACCAATTGATAGAAGGAAAGCATCATACCCAGCACGAATGATAGATTCTTCCCTGCCCTTGACATCTAGGGGTCGGCGAAGTCTTTCAATTGCCTCATTTATTTTATCAATGTTGGTACTGGTGACCTGTAAGCTCTGGGTATTATTGTAAATAGGCCCAATGGCATCTTTGACGACATTTCCGCTGGCCTCTAGACGCAATAACGATCCCTGAATTCTTTTTGTGAGGCCGTTGAGTTTGTCGAGGTCCGCATAGAGAACTTCCACCTCCGCGCTTTCTTCCGCATGCACGGCATTTCGTGGGGCGACCATGGTACCTAAGGGAAAGAGACGGGTCAGTGCTGGATCTCTCCGACGCACGTTTGTCTGGGGTATGGACAGAGGAGAGAATGCTAGAGCTAGTTGTAGTCGAGTAAGTACTCACTTAATGTCCCGGGATGTGTCGGTCATCGTCCACAGAAACATTGGCCGTCTACCGTGCGAGCTCGCTGCCGCGCAAACACGTTTTCACGGGGAAATGAGATCACGACCGCAGGTGTCGCGTCTGCTTGGCATCCGGATCCGGGATAGCGCCATTTTTGGTACAGGGAGGACGGGAAATCTTATCTCCGACGCAGCTGACTAAAAATTCCTTCAGCGTGGCAAATGAGGTCATCGCGAGGCACGCTGGGTCTAGCCGTCCCAACAACCCTCTCAACCCATTCTTCCCTCCCCCGCATTGATGGACATTGTAACACAATCCAGTCTGGCAGTGTCCTTGCCGCAATGGGCGCTGCCAGGATATTATCAGCAAAGTGGAAATGGTCATTGGGAGCTGGCCTACTTCTGAGCAGTGGGTGTTCCGTGTCCTTGTTTACCAAGGGACCTCCAGTAAACTGTGATTCAGGGCGCAACATTGGGACTTGGACAAGCCGGGACCGCATACCTCCATCCCCCTCGAAGCGTGAATCGGATGTCTCGCCAAAAAAAGACACTCACGAGGATCGCGCTCCAGCAGAGCATCTTTCAGCGGATCAGCTTTCAGCATGGGAAAAATTAACGCAGAAACTCGGGGTTACGAAGGACCCCTTCAGTCCTGCGGAGTGGACGGAACATTTGAAAAGCTACATTATACCGACATGGACGTCGCTACTTCCAGAGAAACTACAAAATCTCCAACGGGAGCTGTCTATGGCTCCAGGATCCCTGGCAGATGAAATATGGAGGGAAGCCCAAGACGCAAGCGTAAATCCGGAAATAACCAGGGAAGCCAGAGTTCGAATTAGTGAGGGACTATGCCGTCAGGAGCAGTACTTCCAATGGCGACGCCGTCGAGCGGTCGCGAAGAGGTTGGCGACATATCTTGGCCTTAAAGAAGAGGTCCACCCAGACGATGTACCAGTCATTGCAATGTGTGCGTCTGGTGGTGGCTTGCGTGCGCTTGTTGCAGGCACTGGCTCATACCTTGCTGCTAAGGAAGCCGGACTCTGGGATTGCACTATGTACACTGCTGGTGTCAGTGGGTCTTGCTGGTTACAAGCGATCTATCACTCTTCACTTGGGAGGCAAGACTTCGACACAATGATAAAACACCTCAAAAGCAGACTTGGAGTTCATATCGCCTTCCCACCTAATGCCTTGAATTTACTAACGACTCCGCCAACGAATAAGTATCTACTCAGGAGCTTGGTGGAAAAGTTAAAGGGCGATAAAGATGCAGATTTTGGCCTAGTTGATATCTATGGGCTTTTATTGGCTTCGAGACTGCTCGTGCCTTCCGATGGAGACATTAGCCCTCTAGACCGAGACCTCAAGTTATCCAACCAGCGATTGCACGTTGATCCTGGGGCGCAGCCTTTGCCTATATACACTGCTGTTCGCCATGAGATACCTGAAGTTTCTGGTTTAAAAGACGAAGATGAGTTGGACGAGGCGCGCAAACAGGCTAAACGGGAAAGTTGGTTCCAATGGGTTGAATTTACACCACATGAATTGTTTTGCGAAGAGCTGGGAGCGGGCATCCCGATCTGGGCGCTGGGACGGCAGTTTCAAGGTGGCAAAGACATTCCACCACCGCATGGGTATTCAAGTCCTGAGTTGAGGATTCCCGCTTTAATGGGAGTCTGGGGAAGCGCGTTCTGTGCGACTTTAGCCCATTATTACAAAGAAATACGTCCAGCACTGGCGGGAATATCGGGGTTCAGCGGAATTGGTTCTCTTATAGAGGAGAGAAATGAGGATCTATCCCGGGTGCATCCGATTGATCCAGCAACCGTGCCCAATTTTGTGTTGGGATTGGAGGGTAAATTACCCGAGTCTTGCCCAGAGTCCATTTTTAAAGACTCTCACCTGCGCCTGATGGATGCAGGAATGAGCAATAACCTACCTATTTATCCATTGCTACGTGCGGGGCGAGACGTCGATCTCATCATTGCATTTGACGTTTCGGCAGATATCAGGGAGGACAACTGGCTCTCTGTGGTCGACGGCTATGCCCGCCAGCGCGGCATAAAGGGCTGGCCAATGGGAGCGGGATGGCCAAAGAGTGAAGTTCCGCCCGAAGAAACGGCATCCGTCCTTGAAGTTGCAGAGAAGAGCCAAGAGAACACCGAGCGCCTTCAGCAAGTAGGTGCAGGGACCTCTGATCGAGTGCCAAAGTTCCCAGCCAGATTTGAACCTGGCATGGCTGCCGACCTTACTTATTGTAATATTTGGATTGGCACTATGGAGGAAAGGACATCGGCGAAGGAACCACCTCCATCTAAGAGATTGTTATTCCCAGATTCAGGGGAGGGTCAGGATTCTGACTTCCATCTTATGAGGCCCGACGCTGGGATTGCAGTCGCTTATTTCCCGTTACTCCCGAATCCTATGGCTCCTCCTCTTGTTTCCAAACCCAAAAACTCCGAATCCGGTGGCAAAGACTCAAAGAGGGCCGGATCGACCAACACCGACTCCGATACTGGGAAGTCTGGCGACACCGTTCCGCTAGATCCGGCTAAAGACGACTTTATGAGCACTTGGAATTTTGTATATACTCCGGAGCAAATCGATGCTGTGGTTGCTCTAGCAAAATCGAATTTCGCCGAGGGCGAGGACCAAGTGAAGCGAGTAGTCAGAGGGATATATGAGCGGAAGAAGAAGGCGCGGTTAGACAGGCAGAGGGAAGAAGATCTGCAAGGTCTCAGTCAATTCTCGTAGCATCGTGCATAGCAAGATTCGTGGTAATTCAATACATTTAGTTTTACACTGAACATAGTTTGCGAGCTATCCGGTCATCCCTCTGTTCAGTCAATCGAATTGGGAGAGAAGCAGTTCACTTTCGTAGAGGCCCACTGAGCAGGCGCAGGGTGCGAATCACGTGATCGTGAGAGAGCGCCTCCGGACAAAATGTCGCTTTTGTGAGAGAATAGACCACCATATCCTCAGTGGCTTGCGGGCTCTTGAATATGTCGACGCAGATTTTTTTTGTGGACGGGCTATGGCTTTGCCTTCGCCCATCGTTTAGCAGCTTTGTTCGAGTTCCTGCCGCGTTTCCGTTGTCGAAGAAGGCCTGCAAATTTCACTGGAGCCGTTCTTTAAGCAGGCCGGTCTCAATCGCAACGAAACCTCAACATGATGCCTCGCAACACGATCAAGACTTGCCAGAGAATTTAGCATTTACTCAAGAAGAGCATGCAAGCGTGCCACATGGGGATATACATTCCAATGCCAATCCCGCTACCTCACAAGGCGACTTCTCACACCGCGGGGTGACTCGTCCCAAAAGGCCTGCTCGAAGGCTAGGCTCCGAACCCCAAGAAGTATATGAGGCAAGAATACGAATGCGACGACGGAATGTTGGTTCAAATGTCGAGCTACAAACCAAATCTACGGACGTCCTTGAAAACATGTTAAACAAGGTAGTTGGGAACAGGCCGAACCACACAGCTGCTCTGCGAGTTCTCAATGAATTGATCGAGCGCCGACATATAAAACCGCAAATACAGCACTATCGGGCATTGATGCTGGCAAACGCTGATGCAATGTCTGGGTCAGCGGTACATGTGAAGAGAATTTTAGAGGAGATGGAGGAGGTTGGAATTCCGACCGATTCGGCGACCCTGCATGCTGCGTTAAGGGTAGGCCCTCTATTTATTAACGCTATAACACCTGGGACGGATCCCTCGTTGACATCCTTGTTGTGTGTTCTAGGCCCTTGCTATTCATCCAGATTATTTGCTTCGTCAACAGGTCCTGCACACCCTTCGTGATCGGTGGTTATCGCTCAGTCCCGCTGGCTGGCACAATCTTGTAACCGGTTTGCTTCGCGACAGGAACTACGAATTGGCATTGGATAAGCTTGAGCGAATGGAAGTTCAGGGCATCCAAGTCAAGCCGTGGCTGTATGCACTTGTCGTTTACAACTTGGCGGATGCCGAAGAATTCGACGAGGTATTGAACCTGATGGAAACGCGTGTCGCAGAAGGGCAGCAGTTTTCGACGAATCTTTGGTTCCATATGCTTGACAAGGCGAGTGCTGCATTGCATCAGGGTTTAACGAGCTACATATGGAAACAACAAGTGCTGCGGGGGTACTTGATCCCTTCCTATGGTGTGTGTAGTAACGTGCTCGCAATCTGCGCTCGCACGGGCGATGTCGAATTGGCAATTTCGGTGTTCGATGTCCTAGGCCAGCGCAACGCTACCTTTACTTTAAACGAGTATGAATCGCTCCTTGACACGTACGTGACGGCTGGAGATGTTGAATCCTCCCTTCGCGTTCTATGTACAATGGAGAAAACGAACGTTGATGTTCGCGAACACTCAACTCGCTCTCTTCTATCCTCCTTGCTTCCATCGGATACGGGAGTCAAAGACGTCTGGCAGACGCTCAAGAGGTTCAAAGAAGAGGAAAACATGAGTATTCCTCTTGCTGCAGCGAACCTGGCGGTTGAACTCGCCGCTCACAAAGGCGATGTCGACGAAGGGATGAGCATATACCGTGAATTGCATAATGTTTGCTCCTCTGGCCCAAACACGTTAACCTTCAATCACCTTTTCAGTATGTGTCACAAGGCCAACAGGGTCGACCTGACCAGCTTCTTTCTCCAAGAAATGCAGCTGCTCAAGGTATTACCAAACCGATCCACGTATGAGATTTTGGTTGTTTTGTGTGTGGAGTTGGGATATTTCGAAGAAGGCCGTAAATATCTGCTTGAGATGACACAGTCTGGGTTTTCATTGACGGAAACCGTGAAAGAGCGAATCAGAGCGAAGTGCGCCAAGTCGAATGACGATTCTGCGAAGCGCCTACAATACGATGCTGCAGTGAGAAAGCCGATATCAAGAGGTTTTAGGAAAGTGAAACTTAGGCTACCAATGAAGGGTTCAAGGGTTGAGAAGGACACATCCCCCGCGGCTACTAGCGAAGCTGCGAGAGATGATACTAGTGACAGTGTGAAAGCAGCACCGAGCTAGGGGAACCTCCTAGCAGCTGCTACGAAGAGCGTGGTGGAGTAAGCAAACAAGAAGCTTGGACACGTTACTTTCTAATCCTTCTTGGGAAAAAACTGCTAAAGTTTTGATTTTCATTGTTTTACGGCAAAGAAGTTGCAAATTAGCATCTTGAAGGTCGGTACAGTGGAGCTCGAAATGAGCTTTCCATATTCTGGATGAACGAGTTGCTTCTCCAGTCCTAAGTGCCAAGATTATTAGTGTGGAGCTTATTCAAGATTGGTTAGGTTATCTTCAAATTTGAATGTTCCAGTATGGAACCCAAACATTACTGACCTCACTATAGTTACTGGAAGCATAGTACATGCCACATCCTTTTTTGCATCAAAGTAATCAGAATACACCACGAACAGACATTGTAAAAACATTGTAGACAGACCAACTCGTGGAAAGATGGCACGGAATCTCCAACCATGGAAGCGTGAATTTATTTGCCACATGATTCTTAGTAAATCATTAACTACATCGCAAATGGCCAAGGCTGCTGGGTGTAGCGAGCGTACCATCACGCATATCCGCAAAAACCTCTGGTTATTTGGCAGTGCCAGTCCCCCTCTAATACATGCCGGCCGGCCCAGAAGCATTACGCCTCCAATGCTTGACGCCCTTTGCGATCACCTCACCGAAAAACCTGGCCTATATGTTGATGAGATGGTCGTCGTTCTTCAGGATGAATTTGATATATTAACATCCACAGCCAGTGTTAAACGGGCTCTTTGTCCAGCAGGTTGGACCAAAACATCAAGCGTCGACTATCATGGAATGCGTCAACTTCAAGCCCTTCTCAGGCCCACATGAGTTCAGTGAACTGATGCGTGCGCTTTTTCACATGTATAGGTCAGAAACACCAGATCTGATCTCCTTTGACTGGCTGCAGAAAACATTGGATTTGAAAGTGGTTTGCAAGGACACGACAAAGGAAGAGGTTGGGATTTCAACCCCGCCGAGTCTTGAACGAGCTATCCAGAAATGTGCGAGGATCAACTCCCCAAATTCCCTGGATTTCCTCTGCCCGCCCGCCGACTATAGTTGGACTGGTTGGATGGGATTAGCTATCGATGACTTGAAAAAAGAAGTTACAATCAAAACTGAAGCAAAGTAAGAGAATAAATAGTTTTCGTCTCTTGCTTTGTGACTTACTGTCCCTCTTTCCTACAGGTGTGATGGTCCATTGTTTTCCATCCTCGGTCAAGGCTTGGCCGCTGACGGCCACCGCCGCGTTCTTGCGCATCGTCTCTTTCGACACCGGCCGGATCACTGGGGCATTATGATCCGAGATCACTCACCATTGAACCAGCACAAGAGCTGTAAGGATTATCTTCTTCGAAGTGAAATAATGGGAATCACTTCGATCATATATCGCCAGATGAATGAAGTACGTTGGGATCCCTCAAAATCCAAATATACGGAGCCGGAAGAATTAATATACTCGGGTGGTCCTTTAATCGTATGTTCATCGCCCATTTCTCCTCCTTTTTAGATGGATGCAACGCTGACATTCCTCTTGGCCACGGTTGTGACCTTTATTCCCGGCAAAGTACGGGTGGTTCAGGCGACTTGCGATCCGTCAAACGCATCCACCTCCCTTACATTCGCACTGAGAGCTTTTTATAATCTTAGCATGTCTTGCTATGACAAGACCACTGCTCAGAAGGTTCTGAAATGGATTCTTTGCCCGCCAAACCCGGCTCAGGGTCTTCCGTGGAGAGGAAAGACAGCATAACGTTTTGGTCAGCTGTTGATGAGGTTGTTGAGGTGACTGCTCTTTTCAGGTCACACTTATTCCTGTTTAAATACTGAGGAGTGCAGCCAAATGATGGTATTATTAATCTTACAAACGCATGCAATTTTCCAGCAGTTAATACCCCGCTCCCTCCCCCCTGTTTTTGTTGGCTTTGGTTGGCATGTTCTCCTGTAGGGTAGAAGCAATGTAATTTCATTAAGTTTTGTGCCTCATAATTGTCTGAAGTTGATGTGTGGCTCTGGTTCATTGTCCACATGGTCTTACTGATGAAAATCACTGAACATTCTCAGGACCCACGCTTTTAAGCAAGAAAAGATGGCACTGAAACTTGTATATCTGGTTAGACAATTTACATAATTAGGGTCTGGAAACCAACTTGGACATGGAAGCCAATTTCGAGCACAACTGTATCTCAATATGCTCTCCGTCGATACTTCATCGGCTGGTAACTATAAGCCTTGTCCATGACAAAACCAAGCGATATAAGAGGATACGAACTTTTTTGGAGCTTGAGCTGTAGATGGATGGGATAAGAATGGGATATTGCAGTATGTGTCAGCACTCTAGCATAGCTTCTCGTACTCCGTACTGTGTCTTTAATTCAACCATAATCATAATCCGTGCGGGGTGAAGTTTGCTCTATTATCCACTAATAATTTCCTTGCGATTGTCTTATGCTTGTCTTTTGCTTGGATAAATCCAAGATTAACATTCAGGGGTTGGAATGACGTCACAGCACTTAGTTCTTATTGTCGTCCAATCTCAGGGTGTCTGAGATATGTATCCCAAAGTTCAGGAATATTATGACAATCGAATTTCACATGATCTTGGATGTGATTCCAGAATGGGCAGAACTTTTGCTGTGGATTATTCCTGAATGCTCAGTACATTAACATACAGAATTTGATTTGAGGTTGACCAGCATAGCTTTCGTGATCGCTTGCTCATGTTGTCCTACCGTGGGTTTTAAAGGGGTCGATCATGAAATCAAATCTCTTTAAATGGTTCGTTACCTGTGGGCCAGTTGAAGTCCAAGAAATCCCAATCCTCTCTTGGGCTATAATGAAGCCCGTAATATGCGGTACCTGTTGGGTCTGACCGAAAAGCTAATTCAGGGCCCTCAGGCGTCAATACTTAGGCAAATCGTGGCTGGGCCGCGACTCAGGCACCCCGAAGCGCGCCTTGATTTATGCTATGTGACAGACGAGAGTATGGTCTTCTCCGTTGCTTTTTTACCTTGCACTGATATACTTTTTTCCAAATAGTCATAGCAACTTCGGGTCCCTCCTCAACGTACCCTCAGCGTGCTTACCGAAATCCAACGGATGCCCTCGTCCGTTTTCTGGATCTAAAGCATGGCGAAAACTGGGCAATATGGGAATTCCGGGCCGAAGGCACCGGTTATCCTGATAAAGAGGTTTACGGACGAATCCACCATTTTCCGTGGCCGGATCACCATCCGCCTCCGTTTTCTCTCATCCCTCCGATGATGGCGAGTATGCGCAATTGGCTCACCAGTAAATCCAAGGGGAAACGCGTCATCGTTGTGCATTGCAAAGCTGGAAAGGGGAGAAGTGGCACCGCTACTTGCAGCTACTTGATTAGCGAACAAGGATGGAAGGCAGCAGATGCACTGAAGCAGTTTACCGAACGTCGAATGAGGGTCGGTTTCGGTCCTGGTGTTAGCATCCCTAGTCAGGTTCGATACGTTGGGTATGTTGATCGTTGGGCAAACAAATACAATAAAAAGTACGTCGAGCGTCCAGTGGAGATCTTGGAAATACACATCTGGGGCCTACGACATGGTTTGAAAGTGCAGGTAGAAGGCTTTGTGGACGAAGGCCGAAAAATAAAATGCTTTCACCGATTCCATCGCAGCGAACGAACCACTATGGATGGAGACAAGGAGACGCAGGGAAAGAACCTGCCGAATGGAAATGCTTTGCTAGCGAAACCTAATAAAGAAGAAACTATCTCGAATCCTCAAGCAACGACAGCTCCGACCCCAGTGGAAACAACTTCTCCGTTCCAGGCCATCACAGAGCCAGAGCCTCTTACTAGGACTGTTGAGAATATCTCCTTTTTTTCCAAAACGCCCCCTCCGCGTGCGGCTTTCTCGTCTGTGCTTCTCCGCCCACATAAACCACTCATTATCCCCACTTCAGATATCAATATCGACTTTGAAAGACGTGCTACAGCCGCCTATTCCGGGTGGACAATGGTTACTTCCGTGGCTCACGTCTGGTTTAATGCCTTCTTCGAGGGTGGGCATGAGCATGACTCTGGAGTGTTCGAGGAGGAATGGGGAAACCTCGATGGAATTAAAGGAACCTCAAGCAAGGGCACTAGAGCATTCGACAGACTGAAGGTAGTATGGAAATACACAGCGCCTTCTCCCGGCGAAGAAGGCGCAATTATTCCTGGCGGTCCACCCCTTGCTGGCCAAGTTGTCTCAGAGCCAGCACCCGGGGAGGAAGTCCATGAAGGACATGCGGCAGACTGGCGCGGGGCGGACGTGGTTGAAGAAGATAATCTGGAATCTGGGGAACAAGCTTCATCAGAATCTGATGAGAACTCTGCCCCTCAAGATACCAACAACAAAGAAAATCAAACAGTAGATCGAGCACGAACCAAGCAATTACGGACCTCTAGTTTCCCTAGCGATTCATTACTTCTAAAACGGAGCCCACTCTCGGTAGCTGCTAGGAGACTTGGCCTTCGTCGACGGAGCTCTGCAACGGCTGGGGTTAGCTTGGTGAACGCTCCAGGAAATTCTGCTACTAATACAAGCGAAATCCAGAAACCGAGAGAAAATATAGGTGCCGGAGCAGCGACACGAAATATAAGCTCAAAGAGAAACGCTACATAGACACTAGACTTAGTCGCATCGGACACAGTAAGAGGTCCATGCGTAGGCCGGACGTATAGGCAATATTCCTGGATGTAACCGGGAGACAGATGTATATAACATTTTTAGATATCTAAATCTTTAGCCCTGGGAATGATTTGTTCAAGTCCCATTTAGCATACGTCCATTCTGTACCGTAGATAGGCTCTCCATCTACAAGCGATACAGATTCCCCCGCATATCGAGCATTCTCGCTACTTGGAGCAGGACTCCTGCGTACGCATGAAGGAGTACGAGGATTGAGTCGTTCGGGAGAACCGTACGGTTGTGTTGTTTCAGGCCCAGTTCTCATGTTCACAAAAAGTCATTATTTCATAACAGAGAGAATACCAATGTGCTTTCTTTCAGGACTGAGCAACAATCGTCAAATATCATCCTCCTCTCCCTCTTCCTCGGCCTCTTCCACCACGACCTCCGCCTCTGCCGCGTTCTCCTCGTCCCATATCACCACGGGATTGTTGTGCACCGCCACGCCCACGAGTTGACGGTTGGTTTTGCTGCTGCTGATCTCTAGCTATCTCGACAACTTCTTCTGGAACTCTGAGAAATTTGATCTGAACAAAATCCGGAATGTTAGCGCCACTAAAAAGGCTAGCTTTCCCGGGGAGAACAAAACACTTCTAACGAACATTATTTCCTCTAACATAAACTTCAGGTAGTCTGAAGAATCTGTCTCCTTCGGGACTGGTCTGAACGACTTCTTTGAGGGTAAGATTCATCCAACTGTCGCAGTTGACCAGGTGACCATTGAGGGTTTCTCCGTTCTTTAGCTCGACGAGCATCGGATGGCCTTGCGACGCATTGAGAAGACCTAGAGGAAGCTTTGAATTGTAAGAATGTGTCACTTGTGGGGGACCGCAAACGCGCGGAAGACACACCATGATGCCCTCCAAAATGGTATGGTTTATAAAGCTGGAAGACGTGACTCGGGAAATCAGGCTCTGTAGCTCGGAAGAACTCTGTTTCTATCAGTTCGCTTGAACGTATCCTGGCGTTTCTTGATTTTTAGAATATCCGGGCAGCGTACGGAGTACTCCGCACTTATCTCTTAACTTGACCTTGATCGCCGGTTGACGATGAATTGCGCTGAAGCATAGCTGGATCAATAGATAATCCGCGATGTCTACGGAGAGGGTTATTCCGTTCCAGAAACGGGTTAGCGCAGGCCTGGGCGTTTACGAATACGAGGAGTGACTGGACTCAGCCCTGTTTGCTCCCAGATGCGTGTTTCCGACTTGATGATGGGGTGAAGGACACTCTCTTTAAAACCAATCTCTCTTTTTTGAAATAACACTCTTTTTTCCCTTTACTGGTACCTATCACCATGTTTGGCTGAGGCACGCTGAACCTCAGTATGGTTTGGTCCGCCAAGACCTCCACGCTTTTCCTCCTCGCCGGCTCCGCTCTCGTCTCCTCCGCCGCACTTCCATCTCACTCGATTGCCGCGATCGGCACCTCTATAGTATCTCGGCGAGGTGGGATCATCTTCTGTCCATAATAATGGGGCCACCAACGGGCTGACTTCCTCCAGATGGCAGTTATCTACCCATAACCTTCGAGGCCGCGTGCAGCGGGTGTTTTGACGGTGAAGACGCTGAAGTCGTACGTCCCACGCTATCAACGACGGTGATATTTAAAATCATCTTTTTCCTTAACAAGGGCAATAGGTATTCAACTTGGACCTATTGAGTACAAGTTCCGTCTGTGGGGAAAGCCGCGTCCGTCTCAATGGCCGAGAGTTGAACTTGACCTGGGATGGAACCACAGCAGCCGGTGAAACCAACCTTACCGGGAAACTCTCCCAGGGAAAAGGGGATACGACCCTTTCTATGAACTATCGAGCTGTCTGTGTTGCCAGCCCTGAAGACTCCGTCGAGGCGTATGCTGCCCAAATTCTTGCCGTCACGTTCTACCCCGCTGGTCGGGTTGGTGAAGACAATGAAACTTCTGGATTCGCCCTTTCGTTTAATTCCGTAGGGAATCCAGAGGTCTTTAGATTGTTAACGTCCCCGGTATCCATTTCCGAGGAAGGTAACTCTTTTGAGTCTTGGCTAGACTCTTCCGACTCCGACCAGTTCCATGTCCAGGATAATAACACTGATAAACCCTCCCGAATCGATGATCTAGAGGAAGAGCTGCAGCAATTGCACATATTAAAACAAGAGGCACAGAAGCTAGACGATCTTATCAAAGAAAAGGACCAACAGATTAGGATGCATCTTGTCCACGATTGTTTGTGCCTCAAATCGAGGCTCAAAAATTGCGAAACTTTGAAATGTTTTGTTGAAACCTCGATCAAGTTTGTGCCAGATATTTTTCGTCTTATGAAATATCGCTTTGGCACACTTCCTTCTACTTTATCTGGCACCCCTTGCCGTCCTGTCGATGGCGGACGGGGATATCAAAACTCGACGTCACCCATAAAATCACCGACTGGTTCTTCGAACGATAGCCAAGTGACTGTCGAAACTAAGCCAGATAGCACCACACCCCGGTTGCCTCAAGCTCCGGTTATTAGTCCACTAAAGCCACGGCCCATGGGAAACGTGATTGGCGATATGGCTGCGGTGCTCCTTCTCGTCGTTATCGTAGCATTAACTTTCAAGAGGTGTGGCAATTCTCTTTCCTGTCGCCGGCGTCGTGTTGATTTTGCCGCGAGACGCGAAGAGAGGCGTACTCGTCATGCATATCGAGCAGCTGCATGTCGATACAGATTCAGATTATGGTGGACCGGGTTATGGAATTCTTTACATGGAATTCCCAATCCACAGCCACCACAAAGCCGTGCTCGTTTTAACCTACCGGAGGCCGATAGTAACGTTTTCAGAGATCCGCGGCAGCCTCCTCAGCCGGGCGAAAATACCATGCGGAATGAGATCTTAGGGTTCCGTCGAGCCCTGGAATACGTGGGGCAGCTCGTTCACATAAATGGGTCCCAGGATCCTGCCCTCCATAATCATCAAGCTTCCGGGGATTTAGCAGAAATAGGTATTATCAGAGGATCGGCAGGAACCCCCACAGTAATATCCTCTGTTGCTCCGTTGACAACTGTAGGCTCCCCGCGGACGAGTACTGTTCTCAGTTATGACGAGACCGATGATTCTGGCACGATCGAGAGCATTGATCTGGAGACTGCAACTATGTTAAGTGCTTGAGGTGATTGGGAGTACGCAGAACTATTTTCGACGATATATTCCTCTGATATGTAATAATTACTTGACCTTGGCTTTACTTGATGACGGATATAAAGCCGTCTTTTCTATCGTACCGGTATATAACAAATCTCCGTTCACATCACTAAGCTCTCATTTCGCTCACAAGCGCGTTGTTTCCATCATCCACCAGCAGCCGGGTTACGATTTTCCATATTAAACAGAGGACTTTTGTTGCGTTTACGGTCTACATTCCACTATCCGCTGCGCGGCCCAGCGAAGGCCATTCCATCAACAGAGAACAAGGTGTAGTTGATGCTCCAGGTAGTATCAATGCCCCAAATGATTCTCATCCGATCGTAATACCGTCTTCTGCGTACGATGAGTGCCCTCAAAATACCCTGGGTAATGCCCTTCCTTATGTCATTCCCGATGGACTCTCTTCGTGCGATTCCTGGAGCCGAGCAGTCGATATTCCTTACCCGAACTTTTCACACTTTAACGGATTAATATCGCAAAGAGGAAAGGTCCGCAAATAGGGCTGTTGTTCGCTTTCTCTCTTGCCATATATCGGAGCTAATTGTTTTTTGTATTGGTATGGTTGTAGTTGGGCAACGTGTGTTCACAACTAGTTAGATGGCTAGGGCGAACTCAAGCACCCTAGGTGACAGGCTGAGAGGGCCATTGGTTAAGGTAAACTGACTCAAGTAGTTACCTGAGCCAATTTTCAAAGGAGGGAACATATCAAGAGATCTTCATGGTTATGCACTTTTCATGAATGGGAAAGCGGAGGAGGAAAAAGCAAAAGGGCTCGCAAGTGATCCCCTCTGTGTAACAGCGAACAACAGAACCATGGCGACAGCCGCGATCCCAGTCATGAGAACACATAGATGTCCTTTTAAGTGAATATGTGGATCGACCACTCAAGAGACTGTATAAAAACACAACTATTGATACGCTGGAGAAATATATGAATCAAATCAGCCCGATCTCACGATGCCTCTTAGATCAGTCGGAATGTGTTTACATTCTTGGAAAAGATACACTGCATTGGGAGAGACGCACTCCCGAAAGACAGTCCTGTAAAGGGTCCCTGCATGAGAAATAAAAGACAATGTCAGCATCGAGAGGAGGGAAAAGGAGGTGTTTACGGACTACTTGGTCCTTGGTACAGGGCAAGCACTCGTATGAGAATGGAGGTTCGAGGGTCACCACAGAGTGTTTTGAGATAAATTTCCGCCTTCATAAGAGAATCAAGCCGATATTTTACGGGCGGAGCCATTCTGCCCATGCCGAGAAGTGGAGGTACATGAATGGAACGCGTCTGGAATCGGACGAGAGCTGCGTTATTTTCGTTCTTCAGGGAACACCCGGGCCCAAAAGATGCAACCGAAGCCAATCCTTGACAAGACTAAGGGAATGATTAGCCAGTCCCAGCGAATCGTGATCCATGCCGGGTGCCATGAAGGAGGAGGGATCTCCAAACCACAGTCAGGTCAGGTTCAACTAATAGCAGAGAAACGCTCGCAACGTTTCAAATCTCGACGTCGGAATCTGTTAGACCTTGAGAGTCAGCTTCAACGTATTCTTCACGAGTTCCTCCAGTAACTAATGAGAGTGAATTGGGGGCTATCCTTCCTGCCCCCACCATTTCCTCGTGGCCAAGAACTTGCGCTGGCCGATTCCACTGCGTCTCGAGAGCCATTAACGAGGGGAATGAACTGCGGGTAATCTTGATGGTTACACTGCCTGGTGCTGAGCAAGGACCTCGCCCAATGAAATGGCATTGGCCGGGGAACACCAAGCTAAATATCATAATCTGACAAGCATGGCCCTTGCCTTTTTTTTTTCTCACTGGACTTTTCTCGGTTCTCCCATGGAGAAGAGGAGCACAATGGTCGGAAGATCTTTACTTGAATAACAACGGTCTTCCGGAGACCCTTACCTCAGGCTCCTTTTTCCTTCTTCTAATCGTTGTTCCTCCCGGGATCAATTCAAAGCTCTTTGCAAGCTGGATATTTTCACAGTTAATTCGCTGGTCATAGCGCTGGTACTAGATACGGCCATGCGGAGATCAAAATGTGGGTGGATTTATATGTGATTTTCCCATACCTGGATGTGCTAGCCATGTATGAAAGTGCTAGCCATGTATGAAATTGCTAATGTTAGCTGCTTTGACAGCTCTTCTGCTCATAAGTGCCGTTATCCTCCTGCAAGCAGCTCATGCCGACCCTGCAATAACGAGCTTTGCTTCACACCAGCTCATGGGATGGGAATCAAAGGGTGATTCATGTAGGAAATATCCAGCATTTGCTAAATCTAGTTTTGTGAGACTGACTTTTTCATGTAGGGAAACCAATAACCTGTGATCCAGGACATACATTCACAGTCTCAGATGGCTTTGTCAGATGCTGCACTGATGTCAATTCTAACTGTGCCTTCGTCACACGCTGTTCGAGCAATATAATGTCCTTTGCCGATAGGACACAGAAATGGCAAGCTCTCAACCTCCACAAACAAGCCTACTTTTCAAAACGAATAGACTGACAGTTGTTGGAATGTCAGTGCTTCCGGTCAGACTTGTGTGACTATGACCATATATGAAACATTCTCTCCAAATGCAGCATTTGTGAGGGATCTGTTTTGCTGGGATGGATGGAGCGCATTTACCATCTTTGAAAAAACCCCTTCTACTGCTGCAACCACAGCAACAGGTGATCACACACACTCTACCTTTTCAAGCCTTGGAAAATCTAAAAGCTGACCGAATCTCTTGCAATCTAGCTACGCCTCCGGCCCAAAATACCCCTCCTGCTCTATTATCTACGACTCTCGCTTCTGTTGGTCGTACATCGTCTGCTCCTACTGCAACCTCTACTTCCACGTCGCCCGACAACTCTTCTCAAGAATCAGATGGGGGTAAGGCTTGGGTTGCCGGGACTGTGATCGGGCCCGTTGTCGGATGCGTCCTCGTCGGCGCACTAGGTTTTTGGATTGGGCGCCGCCGACAAAGGAAAGATACAATTCCGATGGCAATAGATCCTAGTCAATACGCAGAGAGTTCCCACGCCTATGGATCGAAACCGTACCTACGTAACCCGCTTCAGGAACTCCCCGGCAGCCAATTGACGCCGGCCGCGGAGATGGAGGCTTCAGGATCCGGATTGAAGCCCCGGTGACACCGAGCCGCCTAATAGAACATCAAAGATGTACGGAGTATAAAGAGCCTGGAACTAATTTTGCCTAATATACGTCATTATGGGAACGAAAATCGAAGCAATCAACCGAAATCTGACGATATATACGAAACGTGACGGCCAGAAAAAGGGCCCTCTACATCTCTGCCTCTTGGGAGTTACAAGTTAGCTTACAGGATACGGAGTACACTATACTTATATACCCATCCTTTAGAAGCCAAAAGATTATGAAACATCACTTATTTAGGTCTTAGAGCAAATTGAGAATTCGACTTTTCCTGCTCGTCTAGAACTGGGAGTTAGGGATAATAACCAAACGTCCGGTTCGGGCTTCGTCGAAAGAAGAGAGAAATCGCCCCTTGGCTTGGTCGGTGCAGGGTCCAGCGCAGCCGAGGCGTTGCAGCCTGCAGGGCCCTGCAGGGGCTGAAGATTGGGCCAAATCTACATATGCCTGACAGGGTCTGACCACATCAAGCAGCGTCATAGGCTTGGACGCTTCAACCAAAAGAGCACCGCCCCAGTGATATTTTTATCTGTAACCCATGTCGCAGTGCTCATCGCACCCATAGAGAGTAGACGTGCCAGGCCAATGTGCATAACCACATTTAAGAATGAACTCTGCATTAGGAGACCCTGAATTCGGCTAATACTTGTGCTACCTGCACTTTTCTATATGCAAGGGTATGAGAAGTTCAACGGTTGGGGGCTCTGTTGTAATGAAGCGCCCCCCCGGCCCCCGCGAGTTCTGGTGATTAATTCAAGACTTTGCCTCGCTAACTACTATAACGAGTGAACGTTCGACTTAAGCCGAATACCTATCGGCCCCTTTGCTAGGGATATATTCAATTCATATAGCGTGGAATATTGCGGCTGCCACATAGTACAAACCCGACCTATCCTCGAATAATTTCAGAATACTGAAAAAAAAGGACTACACTCTGGCCTTTTTGGAGGGTGGATTTGTATTGTCTTTCTCGCCACCTCCTTCGCTACTGACACCTTGATCATCACCATCATCTTCATCCTCGTCCTCCATGACAACAAATCTTCTCTTTGTCCGCTCTCTGACAACCGCATGTTCTGCGCGAGCTCCACTCTCTTCTTCCTGGATCTGTTGCTCGTCCGTTACAGGCGTTGCGCTTTCAGCCGGCTCCCTTGTTACCTTCATGCCAAAGGCTTTGAGTAAGTTCTCATAGCCTTCTTCAACATTATGTAGGGTTTCTTCGAGCTTCTGCACTCGTTCAGCCTGGTCAATCTGAATCAGCATGTCTCGATGGCGTTTGAACAGTCGCTGCTTAACAAGCATCCGCCACCAGTAGTATCGCCTATCATGCTCGTCTGGAGCACGGGACTTGAGAATACGTAGTCGGGGTAGGTTGACATTGTGAGAGCCACGATGAGACATGGGGATAAGGCTGAGCAGGTACATTTCTACCAGGTGGGCAAATTGAGTCGGTGCGATTTTGTATTTTGTACGGATGTCGCGGAGAGTCTCAACGGGGATAAGACGGGATGTAGGAACGAGGCGGTGCTGAGCACGGCCTGATTGAGTGGCGGGATACGGGTTTGCGTTAATTGTGACATTGTGGTGTCTGAAAACGGGTTGAAGGAGATGATAATCGTTTGTGTCGCGGAGAGAGTCAAAGGCCTCGTTTGGATCTTCAACAGTAAGCTCGTAGACAGTAGGGTCTTTGAGGGAGGCACGATGGATAGTTTGATAAAGCTGAGTGCCATGACCAGATAATTGATGAGGTTTAAGGATGAGGAATTGAGAGATGCGGAGGCGCGACGGTAGTTCCGCCAGGTTAATCACGGTTTCGTACGGAAAGGGGCCGTTCGAAACTTTGCACTTTTCGCTCGTTGGGGAGTAAAAGTACCACTTGTATGTTGTACCGTATCCCACGAAGGAGTAGATAGAAGCATCTGGGGTAGGAGGCTCGGGCAATTTCTCATATCTAGACGAGTTAAATGGAGAAACGGTTTCATTGGCGGGAAGGGAACTAACACAAAGTATACCATCCATCTTTCTAAGGTCCATTCAGGGTCATTTATTTCAATTGGGGTTCCACCCTCGATGAAGAGAGACGCAAATATCTGAATACGCTCCAAGAGCTCCTGGACATCCGGATCGGCTAGACAACCAGCCCATACTTCATAATTGCGATCGCCCTTAGTGTACGTATGAACAATTTCTCCGGGGGGTTTAAAATCTTTTGCAGACTTATCCTTCGTCAGGGATTCCTCGAACTTTTTGAGGGGAGTGAACGATTCTGGTTGGTTACGTGTCAGCTATCGCATCGCAATGACTTCCAATATTTTCTATGAAAGAAGAGATATACCTTCTGGTAAGAATGGCTTTAATATTTTGTTTAAATCCACCGCAGAGATGTCCTTGACCGTTTTGAATTTCTCGTCGTATGAGATGCAAACGTTCGATCTCAAATCATGCGCTGCAAAGCGAAGCTGAATCATCAATCCCATATATCCAAATATCGTTTCGCTGTCGCCAAAAATGGAATAAGTAAACTCAGGGTAGAATGTTGAGAGCGTGCTAAGCTTGCCATCGCCCTTTGGCTGGACGATGGAGACTTGAACGGCGTCATTGGAGCTGCAGGTCCCTAATTCCGCTTGGTTAGGAAATCAGAATCAATGTGCATTCAATTGGCGCATGCTTACATGCAGATTGGTCCTCCATTGTCGCTTTCCACTCAGAGATTCAAGTGATGCCTGGTGATTAGTCTCACTGCCCAGCAGCCCGCATGTTCTTGAGCTTCACTCAAGACGCGACATCATGGCCAGAAGTCAGCTTTCCATTTAAAACAGCGCGTGTCTCTACAACTTCAACTAAACTGTGTTTGGATTAGTTAGCGTTATGCGTGGTGAAATCATGATGACTAATCTAGATGATGCTGCTTTAAGCCCTTGTGCTACAAAGGATACAGCCAGTTGTTCGGCTTTCACTCTGAAGGAAAGCTGCCTCAAGCAAGTGAGAAAAAGATCAGGCCAACGAGGTTCTTGGGAACTACTAGTCGCCAGTGCGCAACCAATGGCTAGGTGTTCTCCCAAAGACAAGAGCGTGAGTAACAGACTGGATTCACTGCCTGATATCTTGCAGACAAGTTCTGACCATGACCAACCTCAATGCAATCATCATATGCATTCTATATAAACTATATACAGTTCTAAAATAAAATACTTAAACGGTAACATTGTAATCATTAATCACGCTTCGTGGTTCTTCATACTTCCCGATACTCTTCCATTCCATATCCAATCCAAAGCCTTTTGGACCCCCAACACGTAGACCACGCTCATCGCTAGTCCATAACGGATGTGCTGGCATAGCAATCACACGAACCTTGAGCCCATAGCGCAAATCTTGCGAACCAATCGCTTCTCCATCTTGACCTAAAATAGAAATCAAATCGGGAACTGTGCAGATGACATCTTGGTTAGTCGGGTCTTCCGGGTTCTCTTCGTCGTTCACATATGCGGCGTAAAGGAATTCGTTTTGGAAGGGCAGGATGAGCTGGCGTTCAGTGGTGGACGACGATGAATCCGAGACATCCTGCTCCATTTCGTCTTTTGAAAGTGGTGCTAGGACGCAATGGCCCATCGTGTAGCCACGGCTGATGCCTCGCTGGACATCAATAATCTTTCCGGTATAAAGGAGTTTGCCGGGTGTTGTGTCAAACTGAGAACTCAGAGGGTCAGCCAATAACATTGTAGTACGGTTGTTACAAATCTCTGACTTACAATCGCCTTAATCACATCAGTTTTGCAGCGGCGAGCCATGTGAATTGCTCTACCCAAATACCAGGCTTGGGAGACAGTGTTGGGAACTGCGTATTTCTTCACCACGTCTCCAGTCAGTGGAGTGGCAGAGACAGCAGTGTTAAGTCCCAGATCAATACAGATAGCTCGCAGCATAGTTTCAACCTTAGCGTTGTTTGTGGCACTCTATGAAAGGGATTTGTTAGTAGTGCTGAAGGAGAGCTGGATTGCTGTAGTGGATTGGTCAAGTATGACACTAGCTGGGAGCTCCTTACCATAACAACGGAGACATTGTTTTGTGCGTCGGCCAATATGCATGGAGAGATTGGGTTCCCATACACATAAGGAGTTCCTAAAGATTACAGGGGTAAGCGGTGAAAGGCCTATAGGGTGTTTATCCCAACATACCATGTTCCATCGTCGGATATGCGCGTCCCATTAGATCACCATCAAGAACTGGGATGTCATAGTGCACACCAGTCGGGAAGGTTGTCATACCGTTACCACCGCCAATCTCGTCAGCGATGATAGCCTCAAAATGAGTGTGGCCTGACACCTTTACCGACACTTCAACGGCTTTGTACAGCTCGTACCCTGCGGGAATGCGTTCTCCAGACACGCTTGGAGCTCCGTACCAAGACCCGAAAACGCAGACGTCAGAATTTTTTATGCTATCGAGAGAGGCAATACGCATTTTTCCTGGCGGGTTATCCTTCAGCATTTCAAGAGAAACGAGGTACTGCAGATAAGAAGGGCCGCCGCCACCAGTACCCAGAACTCCTGTTCCCGATGCGATAAACTCAAGGTCAACGGGACTGGGATACCAAATACCATTCCGCACATCAGGTGTGTAGGATGGGATGTCGATATGAATGGAGTGCTTGACGGCAGAGACAGCAGCATCTTCAGCGGCTGCAGCCTTAGGTGCTTCATCATCAACCCCGTGTTCTTCATTTGCAAACACGTTCAGCTCGACATTGGACACTTCTCCTTCTTCAGGCACTCTGAGCTTTCCAACGGCCTTGACTAAGATTCTGGTGGCCTTGTTTGAGACATACTGAAGGGGCAGTTTTTCAACTTCAGCAATTCTAACATCTTTTCGATCAGCGCCACGAGCAATAGCCACTTCTACCGCACTCTCCTCGGCCTTCTTAAGCACTTCCTTTTCACTTCGCTCAGCAAGAATTTCAATCACATCAATGGTACCCGCAACCTTGGCAATGGCGGCACCAACTGCGTTTGCAGAGTCATGGTGAGGGGGTATGATGCACTCCTCAACTCCTTCAAGGGAGTCCATGTAAACGATTGAGCCGCCGCCGACAAGGAGAGCGGTGACCGGAAGTGCAGAGACCTTCATGCCTTCAACTGCGCGTTCCAGGATCTTTCGGATGCACTTACGAGCCTCACTGACAACGTCCAGTGGGATTGACGCTACCTTGGAGGCGTCGCCGAGGCTCTGTGATCCCGTTGCCACCACGACATCGGTTGCTGTCATGACATCGCCTCCGAAGACCAACGCCTTCTCGGTGAGATAGTGTCCCACTGAATCCGGCCCAACGCTAACACGGCCCGTGGCCTCATGACGGCGGACGATGCTACCTCCACCGAGACCCACGGACAGCACTTCTGGCATGGAAAACGCGGTTCTTACGCCTCCCACGTCGACAAAATTTGACGCTTGACGAGGGAAGCCGGAAGGGAGCAATGCACAAACGTCAGAGGTGGTGCCTCCGACATCAATAACGAGAATTTGACGTTCGGAAGAAGACTTAGCGCCCTGCCTGTCCAGTCCAGCCAAAAAGGCAGCACCGGTCATACTATTTGTAGGACCACTTGCAAACGTCTTGATAGGGAATTCAGACGCAGCCGCGGCGTCCGTTAAAGTACCATCATTTTGTGTAAGATACAACTGACACGAGAGGTGAAGATCAGACATAGCCTTACAGAAAGCACGGACTGTCCTTCTAGCCAGCTTAAGAATGGAAGCATTGAGTATGGTGGCATTCTCTCTTTCGAGGAAACCGACACCACCAATGGAATGTGAGCAGACAATAGAAAGTGAAGGATCAAGCTCAAGCATCATCTTCCGGCATGTCTCTTCATTAATGCCGTCATGATCTAGTGGAGAGAACACCCCGATAATCGCCACCATGCTAATACCAGCTTCGCGGATGCTGGCCACCGTCGCTTTGATCTGCTCGGGGTCAAGGGGTTTAATTTGGCGGCCATCGACTTCTAGGCCTGTGCGGGAAAGGGGAGCCCGGTTAGTCTATAGTCTGCCGATAGAGGCTACAATCCATAGTCTTACCGCCATCCAAATAGAAAATAGGCCCGCGCATAATCCTAGTCAGGGCCGGAGGGAAATCGGTGAATGGAGGTATCTGGCATCGGAATCAGCACAAAAGGTCTTCGTGAGAACCGTTGCTGAATATTCGAACAAACCTGACGAGTAAATGGTCCGCACAGTCTGACTACAGCAACCTTGCTGAGTCTTCGTGCGTCGGCCTCAACCACAGCATTGACGAAATGGGTAGTACCGATAGCAACGCTAAGAATATCCTTGGTGTTAACCGCAGATTGCTGGAGAACGTTCTCTATCACAGTTTTAATACCGCTGGTGACATCCGGCGTGGTAGGAGATTTGCTTGATGCCAAAACACCACGAGAGGGTGTTTCGGATGCCCTGATATCTAGGATGGCTGCATCGGTATTAGTACCGCCGACATCAACGCCAACTCGATACATTTCAAATAAATGTACGGAGTACGAAGTTATGATATTATGCAAACTCAAGCCCCTCAAGGCCGATTAAACAGTTCCAGCTCAAAAAGAACTCTACAATCGTCAGCTTGCATTCACCTAATTATGAGGTGCCTGCGCGGCGCATTTTCAACTCGAGGACGTTGACTCACATTCAAGGAACCTTTTCGGTCGCTCTGCAACGATAACTACCGGAGAGCAAACCATGGTCCTTGGGCGAGGGCGTGGTGTAGGGTATCACTTTATATCGCCGAGAGAGGAGCTGGCAAATTTGTCTGATGGAACCCCCATCTCTTCGTGCTCCATCTCGTGGGACTCCTTGGCCCATTCGGACTCCTCGACGGCCGAGTCGAGCTCTCCGAGGTCGCCAGTCCCATGCCGTCAGCCGAGAGAGGACTCACTGACCACTCTGCAGCAATTTTGGCCCAAGACTGCGCGTTCTCGCGTGGAAGTCGATGTCTGGGGCTTTGTGCCAATGGGAGCCTCGAAACCCCGAACAGGCCCGGCATCCAACCCTCGGACATGGATCCCTTACCCCACAAAGCAAAGGAAAGCGGCGGACGTTCGCCTGTGAGCGGCGAAACAGCGCAGCGTTAACTTTTCCCCATCGCAGAAGTTTTAGTCACCCAACCCAAGGTACCAGATAAGCTTAAGGTTAAACTAGCCACCTCCGTTTGAGAAACGAACAGCCGTCAGGTGCAGGAATCTGAAGCCATCGTCACGAGCTTTCCCATGGTATTGCTTTAGGTGAAATGAAAAACGGTGACAAGACGCCGGCTCGCCAGGCTCCCCAAGGGCCAGCCGGGATCCAGCCCAGTTCGAAATATCTGACCGCGCCGAGACGCTTTACCATTCCCGTTGGTTAGTCTACAAATTTAGTCGATTGGGGCTGCCGGGAACGCGATCGGAAATGCACCCCCGTAATAGACCTGGTTAAGCGCAGAAGCTGGGAGCTGAACGGCTCCTACTTATATTGCCCTTGCCCTCGATGGGACCCGTTATGTTCCTGTCTCCTCCCTATAGCAATAATTTTTCTCACAAGGAGGTGTGACTCTCTTCCGTGGCACGATGGCAGCGGCTTTTCTTAAGAAGCTCGAAGTTGAGCACGAAGGGGGAACATTGCCAGACCGATGGATCAACAACGACATCAAGCCGATTGAGTCGCAGAGACGAACTTGGTCGTCCTGGACCTTTACAAACTATTGGATCTTGGTCAACTCCAATATTTCCACTTACATGACCGGAAGCTCTCTCATTGCCCTCGGTCTTTCATGGTGGCAGGCAATCATTGCGATTGTCATCGGGAACCTTTTGGCTACTGCCTTTGTTGTTTTGAACTCCCTGCCCGGTGCCTATTATAACATTGGTTTCCCCGTCGTGAATCGCTATGTCTGGGGGTTGTATGGAAGTCAGTTCGTCATTTGGAATAGAATTCTTCTCTCTATCGGTGAGTGTTTGTTCGTTGTGTTTACCCCTATTCCCTTGTCTGTGCCTGCTCTTGCTGACAGTCTATGATCCTATCTAGTGTGGTAAGTCTTCAGCCCGTGCTAGTTCAGATTACCGACCCTGATGTTTGTTATTGCTGTCGTTAGGTTTGGCTTTCAGGCCTATGTTGGAGGCCAATGCGTGCATGTCTGCCTCACTGCGATCTGGCCTTCGCTCGAGCAGCGTATCCCCAACCATATGGCTGAGTCTACTGGCATTACCAGCGCTCAGTTTCTCTCGTACTTTATCTTCATGGTGCTCTCGGTGCCTGTGGTTTGGATCCGACCACATAAGCTACGGACGTTTTTCCATGTGTCCTCCTCCGTTATTCTCGTGTTCGAATTCGTCCTTCTGATATGGGCACTGGCCACTATGGGACCAGCTGGATTTGGAAGCACCATCACTGCGGAATCCTCTGTCCCCAAGGGAGAGATGGGCTGGACAATTGCTTTCGGAATCATCAGCACTATTGGCGGTATTTCCGCTGGTATTCTCAACCAGAACGATTATGCTAGATTCGCACGCCGACCAAGGCATGCTATTATTGGACAGCTGTTTAGCTTCCCACTCTGCGCCATTGTATGCTCCATTATTGGAGTCCTGGTTACAGCTGCGACGCAGAACCGTTTTGGCGAGCCTTATTGGAATCTCCCAGAACTGTTCCTGGCAATTATTGAGTCCGGCGGCTCGCGTTCTAGGGCTGCCGCATTTTTTGCCGGTTTTGCCCTTATAATCTCCCAGATGGGTGTGAATGTACCTGGAAACGCACTTTCAGGAGGTTAATTAACCCGCCCCCATTGTGATCATTATGGACTGATGCTGACATGTTATCTGCTGTCGTGTAGGATTTGACTTGGCTGCAACATTCCCGAAATATATTAACATCCGTCGCGGAGCATATCTGACACTTCTCTTATCCGTTGCATGTAATCCTTGGAAACTAGTGTCGACAGCAACGGTTTTCCTTAGTGTTCTAAGTAGCTACGCCGTCTTTTTGGGTCCCATGACTGGCTTAATGATCTCCTCATGGTTTGTGGTCAACCAACGCAAGATCAAAATAGAAGATCTATACATTGGACACAAGAGCAGCATTTATTGGTGCACCATGGGAGTTGACTGGCGTGCACTGATTGCGGTCTGTTCACCTCTACCCCTGACAAACCTGGATAGTAGTTCTGACATTTTTTGTAGTGGCTTTGCGGTACCGTGCCCTCCCTTCCAGGCTTTGTTGCCGGAGTCAATGAAAATGTCACTGTTCCATCAGGCCTTGTTCATTTTTACCAAATTTGTTTCTTGGCTGGATTTGGCATCAGTGCTGCTGTCTACTGCGGCCTGCACTTCATCTTCCCAGTGCGGCCTATTCAAGACTTTGTTGCCAGTGCTCCGGCTCCAGATGTGCTTATGCGTGAATATCGCGAAGCGTGTGACAATGGAACTCAGTTCAAAAACGAAGTTATCAATGTGGATCCCATGAAAATTGGGTGATTGGACTAAGGTGTTGACGCCATCAAGGTCCTCCTCTTCAATCTTAGTTCCTTTGAGCCTTTTTTGTATGTAGTTCAGTGTGGCTCAATTTTTGAAGGATCTTTTGAAGGATCGCCTGCGCAAGCAAATACGCGTGGGACTATGCCTGTATCCAGAGCAATGAGAAATTGAATATATTATATCGTCCGCTGATGCCAATGCTCTTCCTGGTGCCTTTATGATATGTGCTCTGTCCCTAGAAGAACTTTGGTGGACGCGCGAGGCTCATGACCCTAGGGGGCTGAGTAAAATCCACTCTGCGGCATTATCCTAATTCTTCTTCTTGCAGAAACCTGGCGCCACGCGGGTGCATTCCCCTGTTAAACGAAAGGAACGGCTGGACCTTCGAGGTTTGCTTGGTGCGTGGCGATTGGACAGTGCCGGCTGTGGAGGGAGCTGGCAAGTAAGTTGCTGGTAGGAAACGGTGGCAGAACTGGCCGAGAGGTTTAGACCAGGAGATCCCGAGCAACCAAAAGTTAACAGAATTCAACAACCTATTTCCTCGATTTTGAAAGTTTTTATTCGACAGAGAGGATAATTTTTATGGTTCTTCCCTCGTTTATGCCTAGTTGCTAATAAGGACTGATGGGGCTTGCGAGGTGCTGAATGGAATTCGCGATGGCATGACCGCTGTCCTGTTTGATTGACACGGATTTGAAGCAACACCTCGCACCATGGGCGGTCTCCTAACATTGCTCGTCTTGAGCACCTTAATGGCGGTTGCGTTAGTCTCTCTAGCCTATAAGATCGAACTCCACTTCAATTCAGCTAACCAGTGGGATATTGCAGGTCATTCGTGGTCGGCTCGCTACCGCTCTCGTTCACGCTCTCTTCATCGCAACTCCGACTTATATCGGCCCTTGGAATGGGCGTGCTGGTTGGAACTTCTCTCATAGTCATTGTGCCTGAGGGGGTAGAGACATTATACGGTTCAACAGGGTCTTCGCATAGCCATGTTCACCGGAGAGATGTCGCAGCGCATGGACTAAATGTTCTATGGAATCACTCACCAGTGCCAGTCGTACTACCTCGTGACAAGCTGGATGATGGTCATGCGGTGCCCGAACCGCCTCCCATCGTGAAAGAACCTTCTACCGCCCCTGATAATAACACACCCAAAGATAAAGCAGAGTCAGGAAAGGATTCTGATAATAACAACAATGAGCACCAGAACACCGGGGAGCAGGCGCCAAAAGAACAAAAAGAGGAAAGCTCCCCTCATGCTTGGATAGGCATAGGGTTGATAAGTGGCTTTATCCTGATGTACCTGATAGATCAGCTCCCCCAGTACGCGGCGACGTCTTCAAAACAGCAAAACCGCCCGTATCACATATCGTTGGATAATCTTGGCTCCGGCCTTGGTCGAGGGGTCTCTCCGTCTCGAACGGGAGGGGGATTCTTCGATTTTGGTACCGGAGCGAGACATTCTCAGAGCTTCGCAACCACTACGGGACTGGTAATACATGCGGCAACGGATGGAATTGCCCTTGGCGCATCATCCTCGAACACTAGCCTCAGTCTTATCATTTTCATCGCGATCATGGTCCACAAGGCGCCGGCATCTTTTGGCTTGACTTCTGTGTTGCTGAAGCAAGGATTATCCATTCGAGCTGCTAGAGGCCATCTTTTAGTGTTCAGCTTAGCTGCACCAGTTGGAGCTATTTTAACTTGGCTTGTTGCCCATACCGTGCTAGCCGGCCATGCGAGTGACGAGCAAGCCACACAGTGGAGGACTGGGATGCTGCTTTTATTTTCTGCAGGCACATTCTTGTGAGTAAAGTTTTAACCCGGGAGATTGCAGACAAGCAATGCTAACAGTGGGGTGTTATCTAGATATGTTGCCATGCATACCATGCAGGAAAACATAATGGAAACCACACGACGGGATACCGCAGTCAACGGGTATAGTGAGGGAAGAGAGTCTTCGTCCCCCAAGAAATCCATGAGAGATCTAATCGCTTCTATCGTTGGCATGATCCTCCCATTGTTCCTGCAGATTGGTCATGCTTAAGGTTACAATACAATATATCTAGCAGACTTTGCAGTGCAAAATATGCTGGCCCAGGAGTCTTAAAATCTGTTCGATTCTTGTACAGTACCATATGGGTATGGTTAGGAAAAGGGACCAGTTCTGTTTAGAGACAATGGTAGGTCTTGGTATTGGTTGTTCCTCTTAGTTTTAGAAGTCTTTAAGGTGTTAAGATGTGTTGGATCTTCTTCATTACATCTTGGCCAGTTCTAGCTTCGTTGTCACTAGGCTCTTAGTTGTGTATAAGCATAAGATTGACATTTTTCCCCTTATCTTAACACAGCCTGTGGATAGAAGGAATATCAAATAATCTTCCTGTGTTGCCCATATTTCCATGTAGCAACTGAGACCAGGTATTGTTACACACATTTCAAGTACCGATGCAGTCTCTCTGGCATCATGAGATGGATGAGATGGATGTATCGAGAATCAAGTGGTCAAATGACATTTCTTTGCAGATCACAAATCAGAATCTATTTAAATGATGCTGACAGGAAGAACAACCCCAGATCAGCATTTAGTTCATAGTGGAGAGCCTTTCTGGCTGGCTGTTTTATGTTTTACTGCTAAACTCGCCCCTCGAGTGGTGGTTTTGCTGCAGGTGGCATCGCAATTGCAGCTGGGTCCTTGCACCCATCAGGTGGCTCTTCTGCGAGTGGGAAATAAAACCTTTCCCACAAGAAACTCATCCTTCTTGCATTCAGCTTCATCCAATATCGGCCTGCATATCGCGGTTTTTGGCAGTATTGGTTGTTCGAAGTTCCATAGAACCATCCTTGACGGAAAATCCGATGCTGATTGAACCGAGAGGCGAAAGAACACCCCCAATCGCCATCGCTGCTCCTGTGCCCACCGTCCTTTTCTCAACTCCACTCGAGCTGAAGATAATTTTCTATAAATCCCTTCGATTTCTCGGACAAGAGGCGGAATATTAGATATTCTTCTTTAGCAAATTTTCACTCTCGAACTACGCATAACTTTTAATCACATGGTGCCCAGGTCGGGCCCGACGAGTTCGGGTCATCGACGTACGAACTCCGCCATGGCAGCCGCTGAAAACGGGCGCAGTCCCTCCCCGATCCCGCCCACATTCCTCCAGAGCCGCTCCGGCAACGTGCGCCCTTCTTCCAATGCCTGTCGCTCAAAGCACCTCTCCACCCCGAACAAATCTATCCCAGTCCTCCACAACCTCCTTCCATCAGCCCCGACGTCTCCACCTACCCCGGCACCGAGCCCGACACCGCAGCAGCGGGCCCCGAGCTGGCACACCGCGTTGGATGATGAGGAGATCCTGCGTGATGCGAAATCGCATTTCAGCTTGTTGGGAAGGGTGGGTCGGCAGAGATTCCTAACGGAGCTGCTAAATCTATGTGACAACCAGCTGCTTGGTTTCGTCCACCAAGTTGTGAGCCCAAAGCTGAGGAAAGATCCGTTTGAGATGCTCCCCAATGAGCTGTGTCTGAGGGTAAGTAGCTGTCAGTAATATATGAGCTTGATGGTGTATGGCTGATTAAGATTTTGTTCAGATTCTCGCTTTCATCGACGACCCGAAGACGCTCGCGAGAGCATCGCAAGTCTCGAGGCGATGGCACGACCTGTTAAATGATGATTTAACATGGAAAATCCTTTGCGATAAACATTCCTATAGACGGATGTCGGAGGATTATGAGGAAGAACCCGAAACATATTCGCCGTCTTCCTCGATCTACGGATTTAATTCTAATTTTAATCGAGACTTGCAGCTGTTGCAGAGTCCATATGGCTCAGTTCAAGATCCACTGAGTTGCAGTACTTCGGTTGTAGGATCGTCCATCGGTATCTACGATAGGCCGCGATTCCGGAAGCAGCGCACCAAAACCACTTCATACCGATCCCACTTCAAGCAACGATATATGGTGGAGGCAGCGTGGAGAAAAGGCGGTCAACTTAAGACGAAATACATATCTCCAGATCATGGTGTTGTTACAAGTCTTCATTTGACACCGAAGTATATCGTTGTTGCGCTGGATAATGCAAAGATACATGTTTTTGACACCCAGGGTGAACATCAAAAGACGTTGAATGGCCACGTTATGGGAGTGTGGGCTATGGTACCGTGGGATGATCTGCTGGTCAGTGGTGGTTGCGATAGAGATGTTCGCGTTTGGGATATGGCTACCGGGTAAGCTGCCTGATAACTCCAATTTTTTTAGTATTTCGGCTAATACATCAGGGATTTAGGGCGAGCATACATAAGCTTCGTGGCCATACTTCTACAGTCAGGTGCTTGAAGATGTCTGACCGAAACACCGCTATATCTGGCTCTCGAGATACCACGTTACGGATATGGGATTTGGCAGCTGGGGTATGTAAAAATGTTCTAGTTGGTCATCAAGCCAGTGTGAGATGTCTAGAAATTCATGGAGATCTCGTGGTGTCTGGTAGCTATGATACAACGGCAAAGGTTTGGAGCATATCGGAGGGGCGGTGTTTAAGATCTCTCGCTGGGCATTTCAGTCAGATTTACGCCGTAGCCTTTGATGGGCGACGGGTCGCCACTGGCAGCCTAGATACGAGCGTGAGGATCTGGGATCCTCATACTGGACAATGCCATGCTATACTGCAAGGCCACACGTCCCTTGTCGGTCAGCTACAGATGCGTGGGGACACACTGGTTACCGGAGGGTCCGATGGATCTATCCGGGTTTGGTCGTTACAGCGCATGGCACCTATCCACCGGCTAGCTGCGCACGATAACAGCATCACAAGTCTGCAATTTGATGATAACCGGATTGTCAGTGGCGGAAGCGACGGTCGCGTGAAGATCTGGGATCTCACGACGGGTCAGTTGGTGCGCGAGCTTAGTCAACCTGCCGAAGCGGTTTGGCGGGTTGCATTTGAAGAAGAAAAGGCCGTTATCATGGCAACTCGTGGTGGGCGGACCGTCATGGAGGTGAGGCTTGGCTGATTGAAGTTGTTATTTCCTTACTCTGACAGCGATATATAGGTTTGGTCATTTTCGCCGCCGGAGGACGAATATGCCGAGTCGCGCCATCGCTCTGGCTCAGTAAGTCCCACTTCTACATTGGGGCTTCACAGCTTTTCTGCGGCCCGTTCCACAGTTACAACTGTCGACGCGACCAGCAATGCAGGAACCGTGTCTTCTTCGATGCCCTATGATATTCATGACCTAGAAATGCAAGACGTAAGAAATGAAAGCCGTTGATGTTGGAGCTGGGTTCCCTTGATTCTATTCGGTACTATCCTTGGTATGCCCCACGACAACTTAATGAATTAGCAGGCGAGCATGCAGGCCACTTGTAGCGAGTGTTTTCTTGAGTGTCTATACCCCCCTTTCACTTTTGGGTTTTGGCGAGGTGTCGACGTACGGTTTTGGATATGGAAGACACCGATAGGGAGAACCTCTGCATCTACTCCGGACAACCGGCCTATTTGCTATGTGTGATGTGATTTGTGTATAATAGTACGGGGCACCCCCGTAGTTGCAGACGCTATCCCTATGCCTAGATACCAATCTTCAGCTGTTGAAATTTCGCCGGATCCGTCTAGGTTCTGAACGGCGTCCTTTCCTTTTTGAACTCGGCTGACTCCCCGTAGTTAGCTAGATGAGGTTGTTGTTGCTGCAGGGATGGGGACCAGGTGACTCTCAGCTCAGAGAAGAACCAGGATTCCTGGGGCTCGCTCGGAATTCGCCATCATGTCACTTAACGGGGGTCCCATAGGTTCAATCACCGAATAGTATTCACGATTTCCCGCTCGTTGATAGCCAGGAAGTGAAACCGGACGGGATCTAAACATTCCCGAGTGTACACTAGCCTGTTCGTGCCTAGGACCCGTTTACTCAAAACATCTTCGTGCATGAGACTAGGTATAAGTAGGCGCTACTTCGTGATCCGTTCTCTGTACTACGGAGCCGCGACGAAGGAATTTGAAGAAGAGGAAGCTCAGACCGCCGAAGGTTGAGACGGTGTGATCAAAGCAGTTTCTAGGGCACGATGACGGATGGCGTGCAAGTAAGTACACCAGCAACCAGCATTCGCAGAGTGCATGGATCCAGATTGAATTACGATACTTCTCGCGAGCCCTTGTCCTCCCTCTTTTCTTTTGTTCTTTTTTTTTTTTTTTTTTTTTTTTTCCTTTTTGCTTTTTTTCTTCAATCAGATTCCTTGCTTCTACGGACTAACTCAGTTCCTAAACCAGCACCCGCCCCCGGACCCGCCCCCCGATCCGCCCACCGGCCTCGACCCATCCGGTCTGCCATGGGGTCACGAACAGGCTCATTATCAGACATTTCACCATCCAGAGTTTGAGTCCAACCGTGGACATGGACAGCCGATTAGACCATCTTCTCCTCTGTTCATAATTCAGCTGCTTGTGACAGCGGTTGTGTTCATCGTATTTGTGTTTGTGTTGATGTCTTTGGTGGGAATCTCGGGAGGGGAGAGTTATTACCCGTCATCTTGGGCCTCTTCTGTAGCAAGGTATAGGCTGGGATTGTGACATATGTTTTATATGGCCCGGCTGCGGATATTGAATGGGGACGAACTTCACAACATGTGTAGTTATTAACGTGCACTTTACTCTGTACAAGCGTGTAAACCCAACCAGGGATGCATTTCTTCCCCAAATTTCCTGAGATAGCCCCAATTCCATAAAAGGGGGTAACGCGGGATGCTTGATGACAAACTATTTAGTCATCATGTGAGTAGTCATGTGATCACATTGGAAACCTTTTTTGTGCTCTTAGGTCTGTTAGGTAATCCAACTAGCACCTCGCTCACGTGACCCACATAGATTAGCTGAGATTCCTCTTTAGGTAGCTTAGCAGATGACAAGCATACAAGTCCTTCATCAGGTTATAGCTCTTTGCACTGAAGAGCAAGTGTATAAGATTGATTTACAGCTCAATTAGATATTGAAGCTTTGTGAGGATTGTACATGTGGATCAGCATAACAATGAATCTATAGGAGGAATTGTATGTAGAAAAGAGTACACAAGGTAAAAGGTCTGGTATTGGCAGCTATGTACAACTTCTTACAAGATTGCCACTGGCTCTCAACAAGGGGTTCACACAGTGGCAGCCTTTTATGTGTGCTCACAAGCACATGACTTAGTATCTTGTGAGAACACATGTACTTCCAACAGCTCACAAGCCCAGGCCCTGAACTCTTGCAGATGTTGTTCATCTGTATAAGAGGTTTGTGGGCAAATTCTTACAGATTTCCCTCTCTTGTAAGTCTTGATCTCTTAAGGCAGCTGTCTCATTAAAAATCTTCATGAGTAGAAAAACAAAATCTCTTGGGAAAAATAAAAATTTCCTTATAAGAAAAAGAGTACAACCTTACTAGAGATATAATATTAACACAACTCTAATAATACAACACAATATAACAACACAACAGAGCTCAATAACACAACAATATATAGAGAGTCTCTATTGTTCTCACTAGCTCTATATTACTATTAGATAATAAGCACTAGTTTAAGAAAGAGCTTTCTCTTACTTTCTCTTTCTCTTCTTTTCTTCTCTTTCTTCTCTAGTTTATATTATTATTATCAAGATAAGTGAACTCTTCAAGCACTGCTTTATGTGGGAGACAGACTTACAGAAGATCTCTAATGATTAAAAGAATTAAAAATGACTTTATTCAGATGTTCTGTATGCTTGATCTTACAGTTACAAGTTAGTGAGTTCACTCTTGATTATATCTTTACTTCACATGGTTATAAAGTTTTATCTTTATATGAGGTTTAATTTATAGAGAAACTGATGCTTGCTAGAAGTTTCTGCAGATTTATAGTCTCTCTCTTCTCTCTCTCACAAGTTATTGCTGCTCTTCTCTCTCAGAAGAATCTTCACCTCTCTCTTTATAGAAGAAGTTAGGTCTTTAATAAGTAGTCTTGAGAATTTGGAAAGTGTTTGCAACTAATAGTTCTAGAGTATTATTGCTTCTTTCTTTCTTTCTTCTTCATCAGTTGTTGCTGCTCTTTTTCTATCAGCTTAAGCTGTAAGTGCTTCTCACAAGCTAATATTTGATTTATGTGCTGATGAAGTTAGAGTTCTGCTGCTCTGCCTTCTCTCTCTGCAGTTATTGTACTGATTTCAGCTGGAAATGTGAGTATTCTCTATTACATTTCAGTTTGTAGCTAATTCTCTCTAAATTGTTGTTGCTGTTCCCTCTGCTCCAGCAGAGTTTATGAATGCTGTAATTCTGTAGAGTGTCTGGAATCATTCAGCACTCTTCTCATGAGACTGACAATAGTAGTTCCAGATCATCTTCATTCAAATACTGCTAGTCACTACTTTTGCTGGTGCTTTACAGATCAATCCAGTGATTCTTTCAGGCCTTTCATCTTATATTGGAGCACAAGCTTTGTCTGCCTGTGAAAGAACATGATGTTGTGAGCCTATTCAAAAACTCATGCTTATTACTGATTTAAATAATTTAAATCAGTTAACTGTCCATGCCCAGCTCTGCAAGAGTATTCTTGTGACTTGAGCTGGAGTTCAGCTATCACCAGAACAGAAGTACTTCATCTGTAAGAGAGCTTAGCAAGACTATAATAATATAGTCTTTGCAGAGTGCATTTCTACAGACTTGAGTTAAAAGTGTAACAATTATCTATACTATAGGCACCTTGCTTGCTCTTTCCAGCAGTAAAATTATAGATAGTTGTTACAGATCTTTGCAGGAGAAAGCTGAAGACTCTTATATAGTTCTTAGCTTAGTTCTTTTTCTTGTTTTGAAATCAATTTGATTCAGTTCAGACTATATCTTTTCTCTCTCTAACTCATTTTCTAGCTCTACTATCTCTATTCATTTCTTTTGTGAACCAGGCTTGTTCAGATTTCTACTATAGAATTGTTGAAGTAGCTTTCTCAGTAAATAGATATTACTTGCAGGCACTCATGTTTTATTCTTCTCATTATTATAATTTTTCTAATGCACTCTGTACTACAGCTTGCAATTCTTTCTCTTTGAGTTAATTATCTTGTGGATTTGATACTTCTTTTCATTCTCATCTGCCTTGCAAACTTCATGATAAGATGAGCTATCAATTTCTTTGCAGGTCTTGTGCTTACAGAGCAGGAATATATAAAAAATATTATGAGTTTACAGATCTGAAGGCAGCTTCAGTCTGTAAGCTCACAAGCCTATCTTCTCCACAATTCTACAAGATTCATGTCTCAACAAATCCAATTTTTTGTTAGGCTGTATGGTCTTGATATTATGAAGGTCAAGTCACATCTTGTCTTTCATCTGAAAAGTCTTTGCAGTGTACTTCTGATTATAGTACTTCTTCTGGTAGACTTGTGTCTTTACAAGCAATTTCTTGATCTTCTTATAAAGCAATCTCATTGTCTCTGTCTGATTCTTTAAATTCTTGCACATATAGTCATACTTTTCAGAGTTCAACAGATCTGTTTACAGATTCAACTCATATATTAGCTGAAAAGATGATTTCTGTGTGGAGATCTGCTGTAAGTTATTGTATGTGAACTCTGCTATTAGTAACCACATCATCCAGTTATTTTGATCATAACTGATATAGCTTTGCAGATACTGCTCTAGCACACTATTCAGTCTCTCAGTTTAACTGTCAGTTTGCAGATGAAATGCTGTACTTATTACTCTTGTGATCTTCAAGATGTGAGTCAAATTACCTTAAAATTCACTTACAAACAGAGATTCTTGATCTGTTACTATACTTGCAGATAATTCATGTAATCTCACTATCTTGTGAATAAAAAGATAAGCTAATTCCTCTGATATCAGCTTCTTTATTATAGAGATAAAGTGAGTCATCTTTGTGAGCCAGTTCACTACAACCAGAATACAGTCAAACTGCATCTTCTCAAAATTCAGGCTTGCAGGGAGATCTGTAATAACATCTATGCTAATAGATTTTCAAGAGCAATTTGAAATTGGTAAGAGTGATAGTTCTTCTTGAGATTTTCCACAAACTCTTCTTGAGCTCTGGCAGATTTTACAGACTTTGCAACACTCCTTCACCAGTTCTCTCATTCTTGGCTAAAAGTATTTGTAAGCTATAAGCTTGTATGTTCTTGCTATAGCAAAATGCTCCACAAGAGATAAATCATGATGATATCTGATCAGCTCTATTTGCAAGACCTCATTCTGAGAAATGTATATGTGATCATCTCTATAGAGAATGCTCTTCTTCTCTTTCCACATTATGAATTTCTTCATGCCTGTCTTAATGCCTTCACAGATCTCAGCTGCATAGTCATCACTTTACAGTAGGTTTGGCAATAATGCCAACAGGTTAAAGCTGGTCTTCTTATAAGAATTCTTCTTGCAAATCAGATCTTTAACCTTCTGAACCTGCATTGTAATCTTCTTTACTTTGTATGTGTTTTTCAAGACAATCTTTATGAGTAGTTTCTTGATTATAACTCAAAGCTTTACAGAGATGAGTTGCATGTTTTCATCTTCTTTCTTCTCTTTCTGGTTGAGAGAAACTTGAGCTGTCAGTTCTAACTTTTCTGTAGTTTCTTGCTTCTTCATGAGCATTACTCTCAGTTGGTTTGCAGTCTCACAACTCTTCATGTCATCTAGACCAGTCTTCTTAGTATAATCAGGTCTTTGCAAGAGTTCATCTGCCAGATTCTTGATTTCTTTCACATGGTCAACCATAAATCAAAAGGCTGTTAGTCTTTGTGTCCAGCAGATCTGTCTTCACAAGAGATCTTGAGCAGTCTAGAAATAGTGCAAGCTATTATAATCTGTAAGAACTTGAACTGATGTTCACAAGCCTTTTAACCAGCAGCACTAATATCTAAATGACTTCACAATTGCAAGCAGTTCTTGATTATGAATGCTATAGTTCATCTCTACAGATTACATCTTCTGCAAATAAAACTCAACTGGAATCTAAATGCCATTCTTTGCCAGCTGTAATAAAATACCACACACTACAAAGCCAGATGCATCTGTTTTCAGTCTGGTCTTCCATCTCATATCAAAATAATGAAGCATAACAGCTTCCACAAATGCTTTTTTTAGATCTATGAAGGCTTTGCAATCTTTTTTAGTTATAAAAGTGTTGGTCTCTCTCCTCATCTCTCTTCACACATGCCTGCTTAGCTTTGCTTCTTCTCTCTTTAGAAGAGCAGTCAGGCAGGACGGGAATCTGGGACCGGGACGGGAAATCCCGGAACCGGATACCACTCTAGTCAGGCTGTAGACTATCTTAGAGAATCTTGGGATGAAGCACCTGTAAAAGTTCATAAATTCTAAGAAGATCTGAATCTCTTTCTTACTGGTTGGCTCTGGCCAGTCAAGAATAGTGTTCATACAGCTCTTCTCTATAAGAACACTCTCTGATGTTATGATATACTCAAGATAGTCAATCTTGTGAGTATTGAACTTGTACTTTACCAGCTTGCAATAAAGGCCTGTATTCTTGAGTGCCTTAAGTATCAATTTCACATGCTTCTTATGATCTTTCTCACAAGCTGAGTACATAATCATATCATCAAGATAGACCACCACAAACACATCCAGATATTCACTAAGTGTCTTTATAATATATGATTGGAAGGCTGCTGGTGCATTCATAAGTTTAAAAGATACTATCAAGTACTTAAATAGCTTCTGTAGAGTCTGAAATGTAGTCTTTCACTCATTCTTCTTGTGAATTCTCAATCTATAGTAGATATTCTTGACATTTAACTGAGTGAATATTGCAGCTTCTGCAAGCTTATACAACACATCTTCAATCAGTAGTAGAAAGTATCTATTCTTGACTGTTTTTAAATTCAGGTCACAATAGTTCATACATATTCTTAGTTTATTATTCTTCTTGAACACAAATAGAATGGGTGCTCCTGCAGATGACTTGAAAGAGCAGATGAACTCATGGATTAGTATACTGCTCAGATATTTACAAAGAGTCTCTTGTTCAGCTTGCAAAAGTCTGTACATTCTTTCAAATTCTGGCTGCTTCCCCAGCTCAAGATCTATGGCCAAATCATCTTTACAGTATGATGGCAGCTCCCAAGCCCTCTTGTCACTAAATACTTCTGCAAGTTTGTGATAGGCTTTCAGTATCTGAAGGTCTAGGTCCACTGTCACTACCTGTTCTAATTTACAAAGAGTCATCATATAAATGGGCTTCTCTTTCTCTACTAGCTCTGAGAGGTTAACTGGTTTAATCTTCACAAGCAGATTGTGACATACAGTTTGAAACTCTAGTCTTAGTTCTCTGAAACACATCTTGAGATTGTATTACTGCAGTCAGCTTAAACTCACTAGCATCTCATCTTTTATGTTTACAATCATCACTTGTTCATGGAACAACTGCCAGTTTCTCTGAGAGTCACAGGCTTTAAAGAATATATTTGCAATCTCTTTCACAAGAGTGATATTCTTATAATCTATAGTAGTTTCAATCTCTATAGGCATCTTGTGCATCTCTAGTGCTAGCTTCACAGCCAATCACAAGCTAATTACTAGAGATTGACAACCAGAGTCTATTAGTGCTAACCAGATGATACTCCTGTCAGTTGGGCTTTGCATATCTAGAATAATAAAGAAGAGAGCAAAGAGACTTTTCTTGAACAACTTCATTATATTAATTCTATCTACTTGCAGCCCCCCAATTTTCTATTTACTACTCTTCTTCTTGGGACAGTCTTTTGTGAGATGTCTCTTTTGATTACACTTAAAGCATTTCTCTTCTTTTTTTAAAGCTTTGCAATTCTCAATAAGATCTTTTCCCATCTTCTGAGCAGGTCTCTGGAGTTAACTTCTCTTATCTGTTTGTGATCTTAAGTTATCAGTCTTTATATCTCTGCAAGCACTTTCAACTGAATTGGTAAACTTCACATGCAAGGCATTCTTTTCAAGAGCTGCTGTCACACTTAGTTAGAGTTGAGTAGTCAGTACTACTATCTTATTAATATTATCTGGTATTTCCAGCTGTTCATTTAGTTTAGCTCATATAAATTCATTCAAGTTCTCTATATATAGATTCTTCTTCATTTTTTTAAAGCTTTCAAATTCTTCACCAATTTCTGTTGCAAGCTCTAGAAATTATTAGTGGTAGACTTGGTCAGTTTCATTCAAACTCTTGTAAAGATTAAAGATTACTTGTCAAGAGTTTTGTGTGCAGTTTACTGGGTCTTCTAGCCTCATATGTAGAAATTTCTTGAGATTATTCCAGTTATTCTTTAATAAGTTGTTTTTGTGATAAATCTTTCAGAGATCTTTTTCAATGTAATCAAGTTCTGTAAGAGTATATGCAAGAGTTTTCTTATCATCCAATTTGCTTGTGTTGTGAGTGGATTCAATGCTGAAGATGAACCACTAATATTTTGTATAGAAGCCAGTCTGATAGAGCTTTGTATATTATGGTGATCTCAAGACTGACAGATGCTTTGTGGGTGTTGAATTGAAGATAGCTATATCAAGAGATTTACTTTGCAAGTGCTTTTGAGTGATCTGAAGAGTATTCAACTTTTCTTGTCATTTTGCCATTCTCTTTAGTAGTTTAGTTTTCTCATGAAGTTGTTGAATTTCATCTCTTGATGCTAAGATAGACTCTCTCTCTGAGATCACAATGCTAGTTTCAGTTTCATCTACAGTTGAGAGAGCTGAGATGATTTCAAGATTTGTCATCTTCTCACAAACTTGAGTTTGTTCTTCAGGTAGATTTTCTGCTAGTGTCTCAGATTTGCAAGCTTCAGAAGATTGGCTTCTTCATGTTAATACTATTATCAGGCATCATTAAAGAAGAGTGGCAAAATGTGAGAATCATATATGTAGATTGGCATGACAATAAATCTATAGGAGAAATTGTATGTAGAAAAGAGTACACAAGATAAAAGATCTGGTATTGGCAGCTATGTATGATCTTTTACAAGATTGCCACTGGCTCTCAACAAGAGGTTCATGCAGTGGCAGCCTTTTATGTGTGCTTGTAAGCATGTGACTTAGTGTCTTGCAAGAACACATGTACTCCCAACAGCTTGCAAGCCCAAGCCCGGGACCCTCATGAGTGTTATTCATCTGTGTAAGAGGTTTGCAGGTGAAATCTTACAAGCTTATAATCAACACTCTGAACAGTTATTCTTGTGGATAACAAGATTTTATGAGCACTAAAGAGAGTGTATGTTAAAGTAAATGCCTCCTATATGTGCAAATTTCTGTAGCTTTCTGGCACTGAGCTGGAGAGTAAGTTGAACCCTGTAGCTTTCTGGCATTTAACCAGAGAGTGAGCAAAACACCTGCTAAATGCATCTAGCAAGCAAATTGAACACCTGGCAACACCAAAGCCATGGTGAACCATATGGATGAACTGGAGCACTGAACCTCTCTACATCTCAAACCAAGCTTAGATGGTTGAGTAGGCTCAGAGGTGACTGGCTGAATGATGAGCAGAAGTCTAGAGAGAAGAGTGAACTTCAAATATTATGCAGAATGATGCTGTAACAACAGGAAACAGTATAACAGCTGATACAGCAAGTGAGTCTCTTATCAGATCAAGCAAATACATCTGTAACAGTACAGAAGAATCTGAAGCAAGAAGCTCAACAAGAATGAACTAGAAGAATTTGTTGGCAATCTTATAGACATGAATACATAAACCAGCAGAGTGATCAATCAATTCATAAAGATCTTGAAAACAGTAAAGAAGTCTATAACTCTGGCTGGGGCCAGCAACTATCTAGCATGAAGCAAAGCCATTCTAAAGATAACTTGTCAAGTGAATACTGAGAAGATTATTCTGGAAAGACAAGAGACCTCATTACAGCTGGAGAACTTGAAGATTTCATAATACTAAAATGTTCAGAATAAATAACTACATAATCTAATTGACAGTATAATATCTGCACAAGTCAGAGAACACTTTAAGAAATTGAATAGTCTTAGTACTTACAAACTCTGGAAAGCTGTAAGAACAGTCTTTCAAGAGAGATCTGAGATACAGCAGGAAAGTCTATTAACAGATTTAGTGAGAATAACATTACAGTCTGCTGGCTCAGAAAGAAATTATATAGAGAGATTTCTAGTAATCTATAAAGAATTTAAGAGATTAGAGTTCAAATAACTGGACCACACTCTACATGATATTTTGAAGATGAATATTATGTCTTGATGAAGAGAGTTCATACAGAATCAATTTAATATAGCATGCTAGAGTGAAATAAATCTATCAGAGAAGAATTTGGAAGATCTATTAAAGAATATTCTTTACTGAATCTTTAAGAAAGATCAAAAGAAAGACAGCAGATCTATAAGACTGAATATAAATATAATAACAAGCTCAGATTCCCAAAAATCTTATAAGAATACAAACTCTGAATTCAATTCAGAGAAGAGCTTACTGCAAATCTGGAACTACTATATTTGTGGCAAATCTGATTACTTAGCTAAATTCTGCAGATCTAACAAGAATATAAAGTCTAACAAGTCTAAGAAAGACTCTAAGAGTAAAAGCAAGAAAGTAACAACAGTTGCAATAGACAAGATTTATTCAGTTCACAAAGCAGTCTTTTCTATAAGAGAAGCCTGCAAATCTATAAACAGATGGATTCTTGACTCTGAAGCTGGATTCCATACAATCTCATATACAGATCTAGTTCAAATGGACTCAAAGAGCCATGCAACACAACTGCTTATGGCAAATGGTTCAAAATCAGTCACTAGAGAATTTGGCACAGCTAGTATCCAAACCAACAATGGTGAATTGAGTATTGGGAAGGTTAGAATCATGCCTGACCTTCAGATTAACCTCATAAGCTTTGAGAAGCTTATACAAGACAGCTTTACAGTGAAACAGCTTTATGTCAACAGAGAACATGTCTTTCTACTAGAATCAGAAGATAAAATACAGAGCTTTGAAGCCATACTTAATAAAGATGATATTCTAGTTCTGCAAACATCTAGAATATACAATTTACTGGTATATGTGTTTCCAGTATCTACAAAACTTCTAGAGCCCTGCTATATAACAGCAACTCTAGAGAATAAAGATAATAATGACACACTTTTAGCACCAAATCATCTGGCAAAGAAGCCAGAAATCAAGGAAAATACAATGGCCAATTGGCACAAACACTGGAGGCATCTCAATGCTCACAATATAGCTATTTTAGCTAGAGATCCAAGAATGGCAATGTGAATAAAGAGAGTAAAGAAGCTAGAGTTCTGTAAAACCTGTACTAAAGTTAAGCAAGCTTGCAATTCATTTGAATCTAGAATATGCTCTACAAAGTCTGGAGCTAAAATTTTTATTGATATTGTAGATGGTAGCTGTACTTTATCTACAGACTCTGATTCTTCAAGCTACAGCAGAGCAAAGTATTTCCTACTTATAATGAATGATGCCACACAATACAGGTGAATCTATCTCCTGAAGGAGCAGGTAGAAGCTTTAGAAACTCTGAAGAACTGAATTAATATAATTAAAGCATTCACTAAATGAAAGATTAGCACTATACTGTCTGATGAAGCTTCTGAATTGACAAGTCAACAACTGACTGAATTCTACAGGAGCAAGAGTATATAACAGAAGATTACATGCCTATATACATCTTAACAAGATGGAACAAGCAAACAAGAAATATGACTTCTTTGCAAGCACACAAGAAGCATACTTATAGACTCAGAACTTCTCAATAAGTTATGGAGTGAAGCTCTTGCCACAGTCTTTATAATAGTGAATCTATTGTCTATCTCAGTGTCTCTATACAGATGCAAGAACATGAAGCTGTTGACACTCTTTAAAGTCTGAATGAGTCACTAACCCCATTACAGATAAGTCTATAAGTGGAGATATAACATCTACATGAAGATTTTGAATGAATTCTTGAAGCTTCAATCTAGATTCAAGAAGATCAAATTTGTAGAATATTGTGGCATGCACACCTACAGGCTTTGGGACCCAGAAACAAACAGTATAATGATCTTGTGAGATATTATATTTGATGAGAAATTGGATCAAATCCCTATAAATTTACTAACTAAAGCTGAATATGTTGAACTCCTGAAGGAGTACAATTATATAGATCCATTAAACAGCTGGCAACACAAGCTACTAGCTTATCTTGTGAAGGAGAAGCCAGAAATTTTGAAGAAGCTTATGAATGGTAAATTAGAGGCTCTAGAGCTCATGTATCTGGGCAAAGAGCAAGAAATTCTTACAGATACTACAGAGAAAGAAGAAGTGAATGGAGCTGAGCTTCCAGTGCTCAGCACACATACAGACATATTAAAATCTATTACTGAAGTTAAATGCTCTGAAGAGTGACTTTATTGAAAGAAGACTCTAGATATTGAAGCCTTCAAACTACAAGAGAAAGATATCTGAATTCTAGTTGAGAAGAAACCTGAAATGCAGATTCTTTCTGACAAATAAGTATTTGATAGAAAGCTCAACAATACAGGTAGCATAGTATAATTCAAAGCCTATTAGATTGTACATGAATTTGAACAACAAGAAGATGTTCACTACAAGAAGATCTATACAGCAGTTGTCAGTAAATTGTAAGGATTCGCCCGCGAACCCCTTACATGGATGAACAACACCCGTGAGGGCCCAGGGCCTGGGCTCGTGAGCTGTTGGGAGTACATGTGTCCTCGCGAGGCACTAAGTCACATGCTCGCGAGCACACATAAAAGGCTGCCACTGTGTGAACCCCTTGTTGGGAGCCAGTGGCAATCTTGTCTACAAGTCATACATAGCTGCCAATACCAGACCTTTTACCTCGTGTACTCTTTTCTACGTACAATTCCTCCTATAGATTCATTGTCACGCCGATCCACACGTACGATCCTCACATAAATCTATAATAAGAGTCTTCTTTGCTATCTTAACAGTCAAGAACTAGAAGATCAGAGTTTTTGACTTTGTGACAGTCTTTCTAAATAGCACTCTTCCAGAGAATAAATATATATACATTCAACTATCCACTGGATTCAAGCATAGGTGGAGTAATCTAGTAAAGCTCTTACACCAGGAACTCTACAGATTAAAGCAAGCTGCTAGACTCTGATATCAAGCAGTTACTGATTATCTGAAATCTCTAGAATTCCAGATCTCTCCATACAATACAGGCCTACTCTACCACAAGAGAAAGCAAATCTATCTAACTCTACATGTCAATAACTGCTGTATAATGGGACCTAATAAAGCTAAAACAGAATGACTTATTAAGAAGCTTCAGAAATACTTCAAGATCAAGAAGATTACAGAACAGAGCTGTTATCTAGATATGTGAGTTCAAAAGCAGTCAAATAAAGATTTTTTTGTGAACCAGAAATAGTATATTAAGAATCTACTAATTAAATATGAAATGGAAGACTGCAAATCTTTCAAAATGCTAATAAAGAAAGAAATAAGTATTGAATTTGTGCCAGATCAGACTTTCAAAAATGAAGTTGACAAGCAGGCTATGCTTATGAATTACAGGAAAGACCTGGACTCTCTACAGTTTCTAGTTATGTGTACAAGGCTGGATATTGCATTTGCAGTCAATTATCTGGCAAGATTTAACAGCAGGCCTAATAGGAAGAGCTGGGCAGCATTCAAGCAGATTCTACACTATCTCAAGAACACAAAATTAAAAGAAATAGTCTTCAAAAGAGATATGGATTCTGAAGACTTGAAACTGGCAGCCAGTTTGAATTCTGACTGGGCTGGAGCCAGCCCTGCATACAAATCCACCAGCAGTTATATTATTATCATGAACAAAGCTCCAATATTGTGGAGATCACAGTGCCAGATGTCTGTCTTGAAATCAATGACTAAAGTAGAGTATTTGATAGCTAGTAAAGTTGCTTGTAAACTGGTTTGAATTAATGACCTGTTAATAGATGCTGAAGTAATTAGTAAAGACTCAGCAAGACTAAGAAGCTCAAAATTAAGTGTTGACAACAAGAGAGCTGTTGACTTAGCTAAAGCTGAAGCTATAACACAAAGAGCATGCTATATTGAGATTTGGCACTATATGCTAAGAGACTGGATGCAAAAGAATGAAATCTTAATCAAGCATATTGGAAGCAATACAAATAAAGCTGACAGACTCATGAAGACTCTTGCAATGAATCCTTACACTTAATTTGTGAGCACAATAGAGGTGACAGATTAATACAGGATAATATAGAGATTTATCAGTGAAGCCAGCAAAAATACTGTATCATGACAAATGGAGCTAAGCCTAAAGAAGGAATAAATCTAGATTTTGTAATTAATTTTCATTATGGATTTGAGAGATTTGGAAGCTTTGGATCTTTGTGGCTCTTGCTCACTGCTGGAGCTTGTTGCATGGGGGGGTGTTAGGTAATCCAACTAGCACCTCGCTCACGTGACCCACATAGATTAGCCGAGATTCCCCTTTAGGTAGCTTAGCGGATGACAAGCATACGAGTCCTCCATCAAGGTCACCGCCTTCGGGATATTGATGTTCCAGATATTTAGTTCTGCCTTCCAGACTGCCTAGCAAAATGGCTGGACGTCAGAGCTCCAAGAAAGCTGGAGGAACGCCAATCCTCCAAGGGTCATCCTCAAGATTCCAGCGCAGTCTCTGCTCAACTTAGGGATCGCTGGAGCAACTGGTAAGAGCAACTGGTTTCTTTAAGGAGACCACCTCCTTTGCTGTTAATTCTTGTGCTTGGTGTTTTTGTAAACATTATCTTACTTGCTTGTCCCTTGTCGCAAAGCTACAACCTCCAGAAGAACTGGTTTCCGATCCCCTCTATCTAGGTCATCGCCAATTCACAGGTAGAGGCAAGGTAGAAAATTTATTCGTCCCTGCCAATTTGTCTTTGATGCGTTGCAACCTATTTCTTGCCACTGACTTGAACTCTCAGGAAAACGAAAACATGGAGGCCAATGAGCCCAATCCTCTGTCGCAGCCGCCCACAAACGCTTCTAATGCGCCCCCTCCCCCTCCAAACCCGCCAAGCATCGAATCTGCCTATAAGCAAAAATGCATTGATTTAAAGAAACGCCTCCAGGAAATCGAATCTCACAACGAGGCACTGCGCGCCAGGAATGAACGGGGTCACCGATACCTGCAGAAGATGCGGCTCGAGTCCTGCATCCTTCTTGAACGCCTTGGCCTTCTTACTGGAATGACAGATGAGAATGGGCCTGGCCCTGAGATTCGCGCTCGCGCGCTGGCTCTTATGAACCAAGCTACCTCTCTACTTGATGATCACGAGGAGGGCTCTGCAGACCGCCCGTCAGGCCCAAGGCGCGTTCCTGATGAAGAGGATTACTTGGATGATGAAAGTGTTGGAAGCGCAGAAGACAGGCCTCCTACCGTATGTCAACATACTCGTAATTTCCATCGTATTCGGTGGATTTTAACTGATATTCTTACTTGTGCTAGCCTGAGGAACGGCCCGTTCGTACCAAGAGGAATCGCAAGACTGAAGACCATGCTAAGAGTCATGGAGCGGGGGACAACAATGCCGACTCTGTTAGCTCTTCCCTTCCCACCCTTATGCCTGCCCCTGTTCCACACACCCCTGCGACTGGATATAACCAGCCTGGACTTTCGTCTCAAAACCCCTTTACACCTATTGCTCCCAACTCGGTTGCTTCAACGCCCTTAGACGTGCATCGCTCGGCTGGAGTAGCCACATCACCTATCCAGTCAGCTTCTGATTCGCGCAATCAGCATATGGGCAACAGTTTTACTCCAGTTGCATCGGCCCAGGAGCAGCAGCATCGCTATGTCTCCGCATTTGAGGACTTCACTAATCGAAACAGAGACAAAATAGCTAGTGTCCTTTACCGCTCTCGCAGATCCCAACTCTCCGACGAAGATATTGACCGCGCCGTCATCGAACACTGGGAGGATTTGGATCCCGAAGAGAAACGTGAATACGGCGACCGTCTCGGCAAGAGAGGTGCCATTTGATGGCTCGTCAACTCTATAACCTGTTCTTCAAATGGATCGATTCTTTCAAGCCAGTCTCCGTGTCGTCACGTTGCTGTCCCGTTACCTTTTATATAAACTCCTGTTTGTTATTTCCTCCTAACCTTTATTCTCACTAACATGGCGTTTCGGGATCGGGGTTCGGTCGCATGGAATAGATCGATGGCGGAATGGATTTTAAATGTTTGGGCATTGATATGAACGTTTTACGAATGGGATCGTGCTGTACTTCTATCATGGGACCACTTTTTTGTCCGGCCTCTGTGTCGAGTTATTCGTGTTTAGGAATACTTTTGTAATAATTTCGCTTCGCTTCCGAACGGAGCTCCGTTATTCTGGAATCCTTTTGCTTACATGCTAACCTTTGATGCGTTGGCGGTTTTCAGTGCGGCTCTAACGTAAATGGTGTTCCCAACCAAGTTTCATAATCAACGGTTGTTTCGAATTCAAGACTCGGCTTCCTCCGAGATGAACGTTTCAAGGAGGTTCCCGGTCAAGAACCTCAATGCATACGTAGCTAAACCCCATAAACGCATTATTATCGCAGATCAATATCAAACTCTGCACGAATGCCGCTAATACTTGAGTTGTTAAATGCATGATTCAAGTAGGATATTCTGACACAATCCTCCGTAGGTTGGAAAATAGCAAGAGTTATGTCGAACACGGTTGCGATCTGGGAATTGTCCCCATTTCATCCTTTCAGGAATCTGGCAAGCCGGAGTGCGTAAAAACAATTCCAGAAGAGGCGCTCAGATAACTGCAACGGTATACAAATGCAGGTTAAAAAAAAAAAAAAAAAAAAAAAAAAAAAAAGGGAAAAACTAGCATATACGAACTGACATGTTATCAGGTCTTAATGTGGGACTGGAGCTTGGAGCTGCTTCATGGGATATCATCATATATCATCCGTGAAACCCACGTTTCAAGAATTGCTCAGGACCCTAGTCAATTCCAGCATAGAGATCCACGACAATATTTATCGCAGCGATCAGGATCTCCGCTGCAATTAAAATAATAACTATATCCCAAAGATTTTTTCCCCGGTTAGCAAGAACTTCTCATTGAGAAATGTTTTTACGAGACTTACCAATCCACTCCAAATACTCGCCGTGCCGATGACTCAACTGATCCTTCAAAACAGCCAACAAGTCGGCGATAACCTCCAACCTCTCAGTCAAGAGCCCGACCCGTGGATCCATCTCCAAATAACTCCTGACCGCCTGGTAAATCGGATCCAGCTGCGGTTCCGCCCACATCAATTCCGGACTGTCGAGAACCGACCCCTGGAGGTGGATATTTATGCGCAAAATGAACAGCTCTCCGATCTGCATGTTTATCTGTCGGCGTGTGAGGTTGACACTACCGGTCTCCGCGATCTGGGCGGGGAGCGGAGATGTTGCAGCGATGGTCTCGGACACAAGGTCCTCAAAAAGAGAAGTCTTAACAGATTGAGAAAGGGCATGGGAAATGGCGAGCTTGGTCATGTAGCTCCGCGGGTCACGGAGAGATATGAAATCATTATATATACGGGCTTGATAGTCGCGTGTATAATAAAAATTGAAGTTCTCGACCTGGGTGTCTTCGGCGCTGAGGACGGAGTCTGCAAATTTCGATACTTCGTTCAGAAAACGGGTTTCCTGGGAGGGGGTCATCCCCCATATCACGACCGTGCCGTAATCGAAGAGAAAAACTTCAGGAGTGTGAATTGTGGTGTCCAGGTCCGGGATCTCGTGGTCTAAGGAATCGGAGGAGATAACTTGAGAGGCAGAGTGCTGGTCCTCGGAAATTTGAGATTGTTGGGTGCGGCCATTGGTATTCGTGTCGGCGTGTTCCATGTTAAGGAGGTGTTCCCGTTGTTCTTCCCTGTGGCCTTCGACTTCGAGTTCGCTATCGGAAAATCGGCGTTGGGTCCGGTCTGTGGATAAAAGTGGTGACTGTTGTATTGTTTCCTGCATGCTAGATTGCTCTTGGAGGTATTTCATTTTCGCTTCATGATCATAGTTATAAGGGGAATAGACGCATTCGTCAAAAAGTTTTGGATTCGCTCCTCTGGTGCTGGCCCGCGATTTGAAAAACCTCATCACGCTATCAAGTCTGTAGGCGTTCGCCGTGCAGTACGCTGTAACTCGCGGCAGACGATCGCGATCTGCCTTGCCCAATCTTGCTGCATCCCTTCTTGCGGTGGGTTCCTTTATTCGCTTGATCTGGGAATATACATCTCTGGGGACTGCGTCATCGATCCATTCGTCCTCCTCTCCGGTAACTGGATTCGGTAAAAGCTTTAATTTCTGCGTGTTTTTCGTCGTCCGCTGAGGACCAATCTTAGGGGTTGGGCTCAGTGCAACAGTCGGGGGTGGTCCCTGGCTGTGTCTCCGGCGAAGTTTGCTATTTAATGCTGCGAGGACTGGCTGGCCGGAACCCCCTTGTATCGATGGAGTTGCAGAGTGCAATGGTCTCAATCGTTGGGCCCGAGCCGACGTGTTTGTCGATGCACTTGCTTTGGGGCTTGGGCCGAAGGTTACTGTTCTGCCGGGTCGCAGTTCTCCCTCTGGCGTCCGTGGCGCATGTCGGAGTAAAGGAGAGGATTCAGAAGGTATGGAGGCCATAGTGGCTGGAGTATAAAAGCCAATTGCATAGATACAATGCGGTACTCCAGAGATTGGATTAGGTCTCACGGGAAACAGTCGCTACGCAGCGAACAGTGCAAGATGTTCGGCACTCAGATGTCATCACAGCATCACTTCGCTCGACCGAATCCAAACGGCGCTAAAAGTGCTCCACACAAGCTTAAGCTTTCTTGGGACGCACGTGTTGGCCGTGTAACACTACGCTAGTCCGCAATAGGGTTGGTAAACTGTGTTGGTCTGATGACTAAACCATGTCCCTTGTCCATGGCTTGTTGCCCGTAGCCGCGGGCTGTTGGGAGGCCGGACGAAAAGCAATATTTCCTCTGATTTAAACACACAAGCAGGTGTACTGAGTACGGAGTACGTGATTACTACTATACAGCCCATGCTCTATACAAGCGCTTGAAACTTCCTCGGCAATAGAAGACGGCGGTCGGTCATGCAGCTGAGGTTTGAAACCTGCGACCATTTCCATTGAAGGCTATTGTTTGACGGGTCGCTGGGGGATATACTTCTTTAAACACTGATCTCAAATGACGTGGAGAACTCGCAGCAATTCTAGAAATTCGAATCCCAGTCGCTATGCTATATTAAACCTCTCCAATGTTCTCAGAACAAAGTCAATGACACGGTGCGGTTGCGACAGGAATGGTGAGTGGCCCGAATCTAGCGTCTCCTGAATTTCTATTCCCGCTGCATCAGCTAAATATTGCTGCACGGCTAGCGGAACGGCTCTGTCATGCTTGCAGAGAAGATAGGCGGAAGGAATTGTGCGATACGCTTCGTGGGTGAGTGGAGTCAAAAAGGTGCTATTAATATCAGCGTGAGCGGAAACTCGCGCAGGTGGAATCCGGGTCATATTTCTTACCCATCTGAATGTGCCTTTAGCTGCTTCGAGGAACTTTCTGCGAGAGAAGGCTCAACATCATGGTAAAAGGCCTCGATCGGATTTTTAACGGTGCTCGTGCCGTCCTACCACAAAATGCATCAGGCTTAGCATGCACCACACACATACCGACAATAGTCGAAGTAGGAGTAGATGAAACATACCTCATGATTCTTTAGGCGCAGTACGGGTTTAATTTGGGGCACGTCTCCTGGGTCTGAGGACGATCTCCCCTCCGTTGGCAAAAGACAAGCTATATATAGCAGCGCAACGACTCCAGTTTGCCTCCCGGATTCCGTTCGCTCTTTCTTCCCCAGGCCTTTCATTGCTTCTGTGCCTGGAACTGCGCTGTACGAGTGCATTACAATAACAACATCGCGATTGTCTTTGTCGAGAATCTTCTTGACGTGCGAGCGAACCGCCGCTACGTCGGCAGACATATCGGGGAGGCCGGGGGAAATTCCCACGCTAGGAAGCTGAATGGGCCAGGTATCATAATTATGCTTCTGGAAAATGGGGTTAAGTAGGTCAAACGCTGCTGGAGTGTGCCAGGCGCCGGGGACCATAACAATGACCGGATTTTTCGTGCGTATCATTTGATCCATGCCACTTTGCGTCACTGGACCCGAGGTGGTGCCGTGAGACATAATGACTTGATATTGAAGTTTCGAGAAGAGAGAAGGAGAAATAAAATTTATCGGACTAATTAATTGACTGGCCGATCGTTGCAAATAAGAAACTTGGAAGTACACATTGGACAGGGAGAGCGTATTTTGTCTTTTTATATCTTCTTTGGCTAAAAACTCTCCGGCGCGCGCGGCACCCAGAGGCCATGAGGCCGCGAAGCCAACAAAAAATAAGACACTATGGCACTTAGCTTGTCAGGGCTGAGGATCCGACGAAGCCGCTTGCGCCTTCAAGGAATGTAACAGTAAGCAAAGTGCAGCCCCATAACAGAGCAGCCAGAAGCTTTGAGGATTTGAAATTCAACGATCTTCATGCCGTGACAAGGCGATCATCGCCGGCTGCAATCGATCCAGCAACCGTAGCCAAAGAAGTATATCACGGTGACTTGCATAAGATGACTCGTCTCCTATGTATTCCACGCCATTCACTGATTGTTAAAGTTCGAGAGTTTATCCTCCAGCTGGATATTTGAAGTTGGGAGCTGAACAGACCCCTGCTGATAATCCGAGGGAGATTGGCCTGGGCGGTCCGAGTTACTCAAGCTGATCGATTAACGAAACTCAAACAAACACATTAAACCGGTCAATTTGAACATTTCATAGTTCGTTGGTCAGTCCATCGCGAACCTTCATCCAGCACACATAAACGCTGTGTACGGAGTAAATCAGACAAGAACAGCCTTGCATCGATACCTGACGCTGCGGCAGCTCCGGCTGATAGCCCTTCAAAGACACCCCTGCCGCCCCAGATTTGACCTAGGAACGGCTTCACCAGCGAGGCTCGTCTTTATTTACCTGTTGGTTAGCTCCACTCCCAAAGATGTGGCGAAGCAAATCCTGGGAAATGCCCTCCGCATATGTACGATGAACTGATGGGATACGGTTCCAGCAAGGAGAACGGGCCAGTGCAAACTTGGAGGATAACTTAGTTAACCCAACCCTGCACTGATCGTCACCGAGTCGCAAGCACTTTCCTCGAAATTATGACAGTTAAAGCAAGGGTAGCTATGTATACATTTCCCTTATGGATATATTCTATAATTTGCACCGACGGAGGAAGAAGACGCGCGCACTTCACTCCTCCTAGCACTGGCGTGAGCCGGGCAACTTTGGCACCATGTCGGTAACACGAGCCTCAGGCAGAGGGGGCTCGACTAACCAGGCGAGACTTTACCTGCCTGCCGCATCCCATCGATATTTATTGAGTTAGAAATGCCGTAGGTCAGCTCCCCATAGGACTCAGCTGAGTCCGCAATTTCCTACAGGTGCTAACCTGTGAATGTGAGAAACGTTCTTGGCCATGATACGGTGCCTTGATTCAAGAACCAAAATCCCCAGGACGATCACAAGCTACTTTGGGTATAATCAATTTGCATATTTTTGAAGGCTTCAAATTTCACCTTCAAATTCGTAGCTTGCATTTTGCGCTTGTCACATCATCAGCATGTAATCCCCGCCGAGTAACCGATTTGATGGATATATTTTGCACTTGCGTCCATACACACATCAGGAGGAACCGCGCCCAGAAACGTCATCTTAATTTTCTTTTCTCTTCCTGTTCTTTCTTTGGAAAGAAAGATTAAACTGGATGGATATCAAATGTATGTACGATAGGTAAATTAACAATGTAACGTTTACCAAAAATCAAAATATAAAATGCCTTGCGTATTCTCATTTCCTCAGGAAACCAGATGGCCCCCCTGTGGTCCTTCTTAGGCCACCATGAACAGCAGATACCCCTCTCCTATTGCCTGCCATCCAGCTCTCCCTAATAGTCCGGCCCTTTTTCGATGCCTTGGGAGGTAGACTGTTATGCAAATCGGTTTTACCGCCGGCTGCACTGTGGGAGTCTTCAAGAACGCGGATTGACATTGCTCCTAGCCTGACGTCTTTTGGCTTCTTCTCCACTGTGTCTAAAAAGCGAAGCTTGTTGCCTGATGGTTTCAACGCCATAGACGGCTTTTCAACGTCCCTTGGCGGGGTCGGTGGGCGGACAGGTGGTTCGGCGAGTAAGATTTCATCAGGAAGGAATTTAGGGAGGGAGGTTGGAAGAAAAGACGAGGACTGTGCTTTGACTTCAGAACCCTGGAGCGTTGCCGAGCTCTCTGAAAGAATCTCTTCTTGTTTTGAAGCCGGTAACGGTTTGCTTGGAGTTGCAAATTCTACCGGGGCGGGTTTAAATTTCGCTTGGAGTTTAAGACGCTTCTCATGCTCTCGTCGTTTTTCTTTTTTCATTTGTTCTTGTCTGTAAACACGAAGTTTAGCATGAATAATATGGAGAAAACGTAGAGCTGGCTCATACCTTTGTTTGGCTTCTTCTTTTCTTCGTTCCGCCTCTCTCAGTTCCTGTAACTGCTTTGTATTGCTAACAGCCTCGGGGGCCTCATCATCATCACTCATTTCCTCTTCTTGCTGCTGGGATTCGGCCTCATTTTCCTTTATATCATCTTCTTGTACACCGTTAAGCTCTAGTTGCGGTTCTTCGCTATCAAAACGGAGATGGGCAGTTTTCGTTTTCGAGACGGTGCCAGGAAAGGGCTCGTCAGGCTTCACGGATGCCCTAGGTGTAGCAACTGAAGATTCTCGGGTTCCCGGTCGACTCTCTGATCTTATCTCAACCGCTTCGAGCACTTGATAACGTCGCTTGGGCACTCCGTTAGGCTGTGGAGTATTGGATTGGGATTTAGTACCGTCTGCTCTCTGGCCTCTCCGGCGTTTTGGTGTAGGCTCCTGGGCTGCTTCTGTCGTCAACAAGTTTTTTTTTCTCTTTCCATTGGCAGCTGGGGAGCTGTTCCTTGACGAGAAGTCCTCGGACTGCGAAAGAATGGACCTTCGTGTGGCTACGGGCATTGTCTGTGGGTCTGTATTCTCCGCGCCCCTGCTTGAGTTGCTTTGCCTATGAGATGAATCCGAACTCGAAAATAGGCCTCGCGCAGCTGTAACTATATGAGAAAACATAAGGAAAAAGAACCAACGAGAAAACCTATCTCCACATGCACACAACTGGTTGTTTAGTCTCAGGATGGTCCACTTTACCGCCTGTTTTTGACAGAGAAAAATACCATATCGGGATTTTGTTGGTCCGAAAAACCTTTACATTCCTGAAGGTCCACAGTAACCTAAATTAGATTTATTCACATCACCACACTTACAGAGCTTCTACCCTGTACTCTGTATGGAGTTTGGAGGTCTGGGAAGTTTCTGGTCCATGTCGAAGTCGAGGCCATTCAATCGATCTCTCATGTGCGATCCCCCTAGCAGGTGCCAATTGTAGATACCAATATTGTGGTGCAGAATGCCTCAAGTACTGCCTGCTTGTTTGATTCGCCTTTGGCCTTTGCTTTCATGAATGCGTTTCCAGTGGGCTTATTGTGAGGCTTGGTCTTTTACAAAGCGATGCTCAAGCTGCCAGTCATCTTGGGAGAACAGCCTCGCATAATCTGGATGCAGAGGGAGTCGATAAAGGGAACCTTGTTGCCTGAATTCGACGCCTTGTTGGCAGAATGGACACAAGAGCAAACTGATGACAGAACACTGGACCCTCTGAGGCTGAATCGACAGTGAGTACTCCGTATCTCACCCAGCCTCACTCACGTCCCGGCCCTAGTGCCTATGTGGTATTTTGGGACACTCCAGATCTTCCCTTAACGACGGAGTAGATAGATAGACAGTTAGATTCGCAATGTGAATGGATATATAGCTATATTCCTTGGGTCTTCCGAGAAAATGAAGTTTCGTAGAACGCCTCCCACGCCGATTTGCACCTGTATTCCAATCGACAACCAAACATTGAACTAGTGTTTGCTTTTTATCGCTGAGGCCTACCTTCCAAGCGACATATAGATTGCAGCCAGAGAGAGAGAAACGCCGTTAAATGCACCAACGCTGTCAGCCGCTAATTCAAGAGACCCGAAGCGTCCCCAGCTCTTCTCCGCTCCTCAGCTTCTTCAGCAGCCTGTAGATAGTCATCTTCACCGATGTCACTGACATCTTCCCACATCATCTCAAATTCTTTTATATCATTAGGCGGAACGGCCCACATATTCTCTCGTAACCGCTTATTTCTCTCCCGATCCTCCTCAACCCTCTGCTCGATCTGCTTCCTATCAACCGTGATTCCCCCTGACCTCGTTATATCGCCAGACGCCAGTTCCCCATCTACTGCTTTCGAATCAAGAAGATGCTCAGGGTAGCTTTCCCGTTCTCGAAGACATGCGTCTATTTCTGACACGGCTTCTGTGGATAGGATCTCTTTCGATTGTAACCCATTTAGCACACGTCTCACATGCTTCACATTGGCAGCGCCGGACCCGTCCGCGGGTGCAACTGCGTCAACTATCCGTAGTATGTCGCGTTGTATCATTCGAACAAACTCAATGTGATTCTCTTTGGTGGCCGTGTCACAGAGATGCTCGACAAAGTATATTAAATTGGCGCGGATGTTCATATTATTCTAGCAGCAATGTCAGTCAGGCAGGCATGCTACAGGGACATCTATTGGAAAACGGACTCTTTCTAATTGCTCCAGTATACAAGAATGGAGGTCTTCCCCCATGTCACGGTATTTGAGAGCATAGTTCGCTGCCTTCTGCGACGAAGTAAAAGATGCGCTCATATGCTGGAGCATGGTGGTGAACCGCATACGAACTTCAAACGGGTCCGCCATCATGACAGTCGGAAACGAGAATATCGGAATGGAATATTTCGGAAGTGCAATATTCTCATTATTCTGAAACGCAGGGAGCACCCTCGAGAGGAGCGCGTTGATTGCAGGGAAGAAATGCGGGTACGGGTGTTTAGGCGTCGACCGCCATCCTTCGTTCTCGTCGAAAAGTTAGAAAAATCTCCATCCTTGCACGGAGAAAAAGCAACTTTGCCCCTCGATCGTCTCACCCATGCTTATTTGTTAGCCCTGTCGTATTCATCTATTAACTGCCGACAAAACTCAACACCGATTTCTGAATTTGTTTTTACAGTGCACTCCGCGCTGCAGAATCATGTCTGCATCTAACAGTATCCAAGGACTGGGCCTTGCGCCGAGGTCGGGAACTACTCTGACTGTTCTCGGGTGTGGTGCGTTTGCATTCTTGTGATTAATTGATTCTTGACTAGAAATAAGGTGAAACTACACTGTTATACTGATATTTACTATTCGATCGATAAAGGAAATCTCGGGGTTGCTATTTTATCAGGCGTGCTCGCATCGCTGGCCGAGGCGAAAAAGACTGATTCGCGCTTCTTCCCAGGGTGTGGCACGGCGACCCCTCCTGAAGAGGTTTCCCCCCACCAAATCCCCTCACGATTCTTTGCTTGCGTGAGACGCCCGGAGTCTGCGCTTCGCATCCAAAAAACACTCAAGCAGTTCACTCACCCTCTCACAATCCTCCAAAATGACAACATTCGCGGAGTGCAAGAGGCCGACGTCATCATCCTCGGCTGCAAACCGTTTATGCTCAAGGAGGTCTTGGACGTTCCAGGCATGCGGGAAGCTCTCAAGGGGAAGCTGCTTATTAGCATCCTAGCCGGAGTCACTGCTGAGCAGATCGAAGATACTCTCTACGGTGGCACCGACACTCCAGACGGCGACAGGTGCCGTGTTGTACGTGCAATGCCTAACACCGCCGCGATCGTCAGGGAATCAATGACGGTTATCGGCGAGAGCACTCCTCCCCTTCCCCCGAACTGGGAGACGTTGGTGAACTGGATCTTTTCGCGTATCGGGCGCGTGGTGACTCTTCCTGCCTCCAAAATGGATGCTAGCACATCCATCGCTGGTTCTGGACCGGCCTTTGCGGCCCTGGTTCTTGAGGCTCTCGCCGATGGTGGCGTGGCTATGGGCTTACCCCGGGCAGAAGCCCAGGTGATGGCTGCTCAAGTTTTACGCGGAACAGCCAGTATGGTCCAAAATGGAGATCACCCTGCTCTCATTCGCGAGAAGGTTAGCACTCCTGGTGGATGTACGATTGGTGGGCTGATGGTGCTTGAGGAAGCGGGCGTCAGGGGTAAAATTTCCAAGGCCGTCCGAGAAGCTACAGCCATTGCGAGTGGGTTGGGACAGACGCAGAAGGCCAACGGGACGAAATAAACTTCTTGACGCTCCTTTTTCTTTTTTCTTTTTTCTTTTTTTTGGGTTACATGCACCTGCATCACTTGGACGATGGCTTGAACCTATGTGTACGTTATAGATGCCCGCTACCAGAGTGGGTAAATTTTATGAGAAATAGAGATATCCATTGGGACTTTTCCTTTTTTTTTTTTTTTTTTTTTTTTTTTGCGCCAATACATACCTACATAGTCCATGAAATTAATGTCTAACTAGCCGGTCAAATAGCTGGATATTTACAACGAAGTTCTTCTCTCAATGTGGCTGTACTCGGGAAGATGGTCAGCCGAAGCATGCAGCAACCCCTGCTGCTCTTCCGTTTGCCCCTCCCCCAGCACCACATCTTCAAATCCTTCATTCCTCCGATTCCTGACTCCTTCGAGGATGTACCATACATCCTTTTTCGTTAAAAATCCTTCTAAGACTCCTCTATTCACAAATAGGACGTATCGTAGGCCGAGCCTTTGAAACATATTTAAAACGATTTGGAAACTTGCACGGCTATTCATCGTAATAGGAGTTTGATCCATCCAAGGTCGGAGATCAAGGGTCTCAAGAGGATCAGCGAATGGCTGGTGAGAGAAATATGCTTGCGTTTCAGGGGTTAGATTATGCGAGGTCCGTGAGGTCGCTGTTTTCAAAGCGTAGGAGAGTTCGTTACGAGAAATATAGCCGAGTAAGAGGGGGTTGGCGGTGTCCGAGACCACAGGATACCCGCGATAAGATGTTGTTTTTAGGAGATTTGTAAGTGATTCAATAGTGTGCCCCACAGCTGTGATCAATGTAAGGTCGTTGACATTGGTCATAACCTGACTTACGGGAATATCCGGTGGCGGAGTGTCATCCTTTTGGTCAAGGAACGGGTAGTCGTTCAAATGGATCCAGGATTCATAGACACCTCGTTTTCCAAATGTGTCGCCGCACCACTTAGACAGCATGACAGCGATCATTATCGGGATCGCGTAGTTCAAAGCACCGGTTAATTCGAACATAATGACGACGATCGAGACTGTCATCCTCGTAGCACCACCAAGGGCGGAAGCGGCACCAATGATTGCATACATCCCTGGAGTAACACAGGGGACATCTGGCTCGCAATTTGCGAAAAGAAAGAACTTCGGGTGCTTTTTTTGCCAGACATCGAAGACGATTCCGACTGCTCGACCGTAAAGTGCACCGATTGCTAAAGAGGGTAGAATAATCCCGGCAGGGATATCGAGGCCAAAGGTAAAGATTGCGAGAAAGAACCCAAGCGCTGCGGCTGAAAGGAGCAATCCAACCACGCCCAGGGAAGAAACTCCAGTTTTGCAAAGGCCGAGTGGGTTATTAGGAATCTCCTTACAATCCGCAAAGAGGTAATAGACTAACTCGGATAATTGCACCCGCATTAGTATGTTTGGGAAATTGACGACTGCAGTGATTAAAGCAACTATTAGGACTTCCAACACCGGGAAGGAAACTCTGCGAGACTTGCGCCATCTGGCAACTCTCATGTTGAGCTTTATAAAAAGGCCTCCGTAAAGGCCGCCCAATATTCCAAGGAAGATAAATGGGAATATCTCGAAGCGATGGAAGCCTTGAGAATGCTCAACCTGGTAGAGGACGATTTTTCCCGTTCGGAAGGGGTCTAAGGCATGGAGCGTCACAGCAGCCACCATGGCACAAACAAAACTTTGCCACATTGTTTTGTCCGGAAAGTAGTATGATAGTTGCTAGGCAAAATAAGTGAGGGTGAGCTAATTAGGAATCTGGAGATATTTACCTCTAAACTAAACAGGACTCCTCCGATGGGAGACCCAAATGCAACTGAAATGCCTGCTGCAGCGGCAGCCGAGAGGACTTCGCGTTTCCTGGCTGCACCACATATATTAGCACAGTTTGACGGCTTCTTGGTAGATGAAAGTACCTTCATTATGGTTTAGGCTATCCAACGGCTTCATGATGATGTTCGCACAGCAGCATGCAACATGCACTAATGGGCCTTCTTTTCCGAGCCACATTCCGGAAGCCACTGAGAGACACTACATAGGTCGATATGTCAGAGTTACCTCCATCTATTCGAGTGGCTAAGATACATACCAAGCCAAGTGACTTTATCATCAATGTCCATATTCCCATAAAGTTTTCAATGACGAAACCACCAAGGACGGTTTTAATTTCGGGAATCCCGCTGTGTTTGGCATGGATTGCGTAGGACGTGACAAGGAAGCTTGCGATTCCTGCGAATAGAATCTTTGACATATGGTGAGCTCATGGTCCAGGTAAAAGGTGCACATTCAACTTACAGAATAAAAAGTAAAGAAGATATACTCGACGACATAACCTCCACCTTTCGAACCCACGTGCAATGCTTTGCTCCATGGAGTCCAATGCCGACACTGGGACAAGTCTAATCAAATGTCAGCGAACGGGCCTCAGTTCCATCTGGATGTCCTGACCTTCATAGCCCCAGCAGCAGAAGCTTTTATTGAGGTAAAATCGTCCCCCTTCTTCTCCGCTTTGACAAAAACCAACTTTAAGATCTCCAAGCCAACTGCTCGCAATATCTATACAGGCTGCCAGGACGCCTACCACGATTCCAGTGGCGATCAAGACTGCCCACACATGACCAGCATCTAATAGTTGCCGAAGATGCCCCAGAACGCCTTTGCCACCAGAGCGAAGGTGTCGTATCCTCTGGCGCTCCTTTGTATACTCAAATATCCAATCTATCGCAGTAAGGTTGTCGTATCCTACTCTTCGCCCTGGGCCTTCGATATACCAATCCAACGGGCCTCCAACTTTATTGCCTGCATCGACCCCGTTTTGCCTCGATCCGGGAGGGCTCGACGCAGGAATGTCGCGTAGGGCCTCTTCATTGGCATTTTGACTTGATCCTGGGCGGGAAGGAGAACGGGCAGCTGGAGGACTATTCCAAGAAAATGGATTATATAGACCGAATCGAACCGGAGTTTTTTGCTTGCGTTTGAACGAGATTCTACTAATAATGGTCAGACGGAGTAAAACTAATTGCACAAGTCGTATCACAGACGGTTCACTTAATGATTCTGCTGCAGTTGTAGGAGAAGCTCGCACTGTATTGTTCAGGACGTCGTATCCCGAAGCATCGTCGTTGTTGGACTGCTCTGCGGCGCGGCTGCTTGACTGTTCGGGTGGGTCTGGCCAGTTGCCGGATCCTGATGTGTTTATCGACATTGTCCACTACGGACAGCGTTGTGACTATCAAGGGGACCAGCCATCAGGAACTGTCAAAGAGGCTAGGGTCTTGAGCCCGACAGCACTCATAGCTCACGAGATTACAGTCATCGATTGGAGCCTTTCCTGGTGCTGGCTTGGACGGCTTGCGGTTACAGTGTGGCTAGTGAAAGCGGTGAAGGGCCTTTTAGGTGGGTGGGTCCCAAGCACCGCCACATTTTAAGCTTCAAAGCCGGTGGCAGAAAATTACACCCCAAAAAGGAAATTTTTGAATGTCAAATAATAGTCTGATATCCACGAACATTCTCACGGCCGCTGGGAGACCTTGTCTGCCTTGTTGACGGCGTGTGTTGCAAGGATGGAGGGGGAATATGTACACCAGGGAATTCTAGCGGATCCCTGGATCTTGCAGCACTTTCCGGATGAGCTGATCGAGATACTTCGCTCCAGCACCGGATCAGAGGCGTTGGATGAACTATCACGCACGGCTCTAAACCCGCGCTTCTCAACCAAAATACTGATCGCGTTTGAGCCGGTTTACGTAGCCGTCGCTGCCCGGTGGCTCTCTCTGGACTCACACGCTTCGCTCGTTCAAATCATCGCTGCATTCTCAAAAGTTCTACCCCTTGCACAGTATCTCCGGCCTTTCGTGCGCATTACTCTTCAGCGCCAGGATGGGAGGCTACCCTTGTTTTCCATGTCGGGAGACGATAGGCTTCAAGTTACGAGCGACGAAGTGTCGATATCGTTACTTTTATCCCTCTTCCGGTTACTAAGTTTTGATGTGGAAGCATTTTCCTCGGCTGTTTCTCCAATTCAGCTAGAAACACTGTTTTCGCATTCTAGTAAAGTTGTGAGATACTTGAGCGTTCGATGCCTTTGCTTATATATGCATGCCGCAGATGCTGCCATGCTAGCCATGGTGAAAAAATATTGTGGAACGGGTTCGGTCCTTGGGACTTGGGAAGACCAGACAATCGACTACAGATTCTTAAGCCTTTGGGAAGAGAAAAGGTGGTCCGATCTTCAAATTCAGCTAATAAATCGACGAAAAACATGCGGTTATTCGATGTTCGATGCATGGGTCTCGCAACTCCCATCCTTAAACCACTGCTCAAATATTGGTGGCGTTCTAGTACCAAATGGTAGATTGGCCGGGGATACGAACCGTTGCATGCTGGTGAAAACGCCGACAGTTTTGGAAAATCTTCGCAGTGTTGGTCGTGCCCTCCTTTCATCCGAGCCTCTATTGCTCGTAGGACAAGCCGGAGTTGGGAAAACTTCTCTTATCAATCACGCAGCAGATGCTATGGGACACGCTTCAACCATGATTACGTTGCATTTGAATGAGCAGACCGACTTGAAAAGCTTACTTGGGGTATATTCTACATCGACGCGAACAGGGGGGTTCGCATGGCAGCCCGGTTCTCTAACCAGAGCCGCAAAGGAGGGACGATGGGTGCTGATAGAGGATCTGGATCGAGCGCCTTCGGAAGTTCTGAGCGTGATTCTGCCGTTGATTCAAAATCGTGAACTTGTCATCCCCAGCAGGAAAGAGCATATACGCTGTGCTGAGGATTTTAGAATTATTGCTACGATAAGATCGACCGTTAACACAAAAGGCGTTGAGATAGCACCAGTTGAGAGTATGCTTGGGAGCAGACTTTGGCGCCGTGTTCAAGTGAAAGCTTTGCCTCCGGTTGAAATTCGGCAAATTATAAGGGAAGAGTTCCCTCTACTCACGAGCGCCCAATATGTTGAGAGGTTCCTGAATTTATACCATCGGATTACCGATTTATTCCAGGGTTCGACTGCTGCTAGGAGCCTCCAGCGGCGATACGTGGGCCTGCGCGATCTAATCAAGTTTTGCTGGCGAATTGAGCGGCGGCTTAAGAACCTAGGGGTTGTTACCGGCAGGGAAGCGATCCCTGAACGAACGAATGACGAAATATTCATGGATGCGGTTGACTGTTTCGCTGCGTATATACCGAACAAAACATTTCAATTGAATGTGAGCAGTGTAATCGCTGAAGAATTGCACATATCGCCGCAACGTATGCGATTCTGTGTGTTTGAGCGCATGCCAGCTTTCTCAGAAGACCAAGACGGGGTCTTGGTTGGTCGGGAGTTCTGCCAGAGCATAAAAGTCCTAAGGAGTCAAAAGTCCAGGCAGTCGGTAGGAAAGGGTTCTGCCTTCGCTTCTACAAAAGCCTCCTTAAGAACAATGGAGCAAGTGGCCGCAGCGCTGCAGATGTCTGAGCCGGTATTGTTGGTTGGCGAAACTGGGATTGGAAAGACCGCAGTGATTCAAAGATTGGCGACTCTATTGAATCAGCGCCTGACCGTGGTGAATCTTTCGCAACAGAGCGAAACTACCGACCTGCTCGGTGGATATAAACCTATTAACCTTCGTTCCATCGCTGTGCCACTTGTTGACAAGTTTCACTCCCTGTTTGATGCGACGTTTTCAGTGAAGAAGAATCAAAAGTTCTTATCATCTGTTACGAAGAGCATCATTGCAGGGAATTGGACCCGCTTGCTCAATATTTTGAAAGAGGCTATAAAAATGGCATCAGCAGTATTTAGGGAACCCAAGCCTTTAAAGAATGATGGGGGCGAAGCCCGTTCTGAACAGCCTGCAAAGAAGAGAAAATTGGATACATCGAAATACGGCACCTTGAAACAAAGGTGGCAATCCTTCGCCAACGAGTTAACTGAATTTGAGACTCATGTAGCTCGCGGCGATGCAAAGGTTTCTTTCGCTTTTGTGCAAGGGAAAATTGTGAAGGCACTGAAAGACGGGGAATGGGTCCTTCTAGATGAAATAAACCTTGCTTCGCCTGAGACCCTTGAAAGCATTTCAAGCTTGCTTCAACATGGCCGCGATGGGAGGCCATCTGTCCTACTTTCTGAAGCTGGCGAGGTTGATGCTGTTCAAGGCCACCATGACTTCCGTCTATTTGCTGCGATGAACCCCGCAACCGACGCTGGTAAACGTGATCTCACACCGGGGCTGAGATCCAGGTTTACAGAATTATATGTCCAGTCACCGGATGGCGATCTAGATGACCTTTTGAGCCTCGTTAAAACGTATTTGGGTCCTTTACTGCATCGCGACTCGACTGCTGCACCGGCTCTAGCTAATCTTTATCTTGATGTCAAGAGATTGAACGCCGAACATAAGTTGACTGACGGAGCTGGTCAGAAACCCCATTTTAGCATACGCACTCTAGTTCGTGCGCTGCTATATGTGATTGACCAGGCTCATGTATATGGCGTCCGACGCGCCATTTACGAAGGATTTTCCATGAGCTTTTTGACGCTCCTGGGAAAGGAGGCAGAACGTCTTGTTGCCCCTTACATTGAAAAACATCTCTTTGGAAAGCATGGTAATTCTAGGTCTATACTTTCCCAGACGCCTAAGGAGCCAGGTGATGGGTCCCACCATGTCCAATTTAGACACTATTGGATGCGGAAAGGAAACTTTGAACCGGAGTTACAGCCCCATTATATTATTACCCCGTTTATCGAAAGAAATTTAATGAATTTGGTGAGAGCTAGCTCTACCCAGCGGTTCCCAATTCTCTTGCAAGGTCCGACATCATCGGGGAAAACGAGTATGGTTGAATATTTGGCGAAGATTTCAGGAAACAAGTTCGTGAGGATCAACAACCATGAACACACGGATCTTCAAGAATATTTAGGTTCATATGTCTCGGGAGAAGACGGTAGCTTGCGTTATCAGGAGGGTGTTTTAGTGGAAGCCTTGAGGAACGGATATTGGATCGTGCTGGACGAATTGAACCTTGCACCTACCGACGTTTTGGAGGCACTCAATCGATTGCTCGACGATAACCGCGAACTTTTTTTGCCCGAAACCCAGGAAGTGGTGCATCCCCACCCTAATTTTATGCTTTTCGCTACTCAAAATCCAGCTGGTCTCTATGGTGGGAGAAAAATTCTCTCTCGTGCCTTTCGAAATCGGTTCCTCGAGCTCCATTTTGACGACATCCCTGAAGAAGAGCTTGAATTTATCCTAAAAGAGCGGTCCCAGATTGCACCTTCATTTTGCACAAGGATAGTATCCGTTTATCGCCAATTGTCAATATTACGCCAATCGAGCCGGCTTTTCGAGCAGAGAAATAGCTTTGCCACGTTGCGCGACCTCTTTAGATGGGCACTGCGGCGTGCGGATGATCGTGAACAACTTGCTATAAATGGATTCATGCTTCTTGCCGAACGAGTTAGGAACCCACAAGAGCGAGATGCCGTAAGGAAAGTAATCGAAAAGGTCATGGGCATTCAAATTGATGAAGATTCCATATACAGCACACGCAATGTGGAAGCCCGTTTCCGTCAACTATCTGCGGCTCCTCCGCATGGGATTGTTTGGACACGGGCGATGAGGAGGCTTTTTATTCTTGTCTCGGACGCTATCGAGCACAACGAGCCCGTCTTGCTGGTAGGAGAGACAGGCTGCGGGAAAACTCAGCTTTGTCAAGCTGTGGCTGAAACATATGGAAAAGAGCTTTATGTCCTGAATGCTCATGCCAATCTCGAAACCGGGGATCTCATCGGCGCGCAACGCCCATTGAGGAATAGAGGACTCATCAAACAGGAACTTGTTACAGATATCTCCTCCATTTTACAAGAGTGCGGTTCTATGCCCACTCTCGGGGAGCCATCGTTGGACGATTTGAATAGTGCCCTAGCCTCCGTCTCCCCAACTAAGCTAGAGAAATGCAACCAGGATACCTTGAACCGAATCCGTCACAACCTTACAAGGGTCAACGCGCTGTTCGAATGGTCTGATGGGAGTCTTGTTTCGGCTATGAAAAGCGGCCAGCATTTTCTGCTTGATGAACTGTCTCTTGCAGATGATTCAGTCCTTGAACGTCTAAACAGTGTTCTCGAGCCACATAGATCTCTCCTACTCGCTGAAAAAGGTCCCATAGATTCATTGGTTGTTGCTGCACCTGGGTTTCAATTTCTGGGCACCATGAATCCAGGCGGTGACTATGGTAAAAGAGAGCTATCGGCTGCCTTAAGGAACCGCCTTACTGAAATATGGGTTCCGCAATTGTCAGAAGCAGATGACATCCTCCCCATCCTCCAGGTAAAGCTGCATTCATCTCTTCAAAATATAGCAAAGCCAATGATGGAGTTCGCGAAATGGTTTAAGGAAACTTTCCAGGGGTCCACTTCTGGCTCAATCTCAGTTCGTGACTTGCTTGCGTGGGTTAATTTTGTCAACGACTGCCGAAATCTTCAACCTGGCCTGGCGGTGGTTCACGGGGCATGTTTGGTGTATATTGATTCTTTGGGTGCAAATCCTTCTGCGATTCTAGCCGTTGCGTCTGGGGATCTCAATAAGGATCGTCGTCGATGTTTGGAAAAACTTGAGCTAATATTCTCATTCGACGCTGTGTCGATGTATTTCTGCGAGACTCGTCTCGATATCGATGAAGAACGAATGGTAATTGGACCTTTTGAACTCGCGGTCGGTTCTAATTCTCAGCCCGATCCCACCTTCGCCCTCGACGCCCCTACAACTCTATTGAATACTCTTAGGGTTGCAAGGGGGCTTCAGTCAAGCCGACCAATTCTCCTCGAAGGAAGTCCTGGAGTTGGGAAAACGACACTTGTTGCCGCGTTAGCCCGTGGACTGGGAAAACCGCTCACCCGTATTAACCTCTCAGAACAAACTGATCTGACGGATTTATTCGGTTCAGATATCCCTGTCGAAGGCGCTGAAATCGGGAACTTCGCCTGGAGCGATGCACCATTTCTACGGGCTATGCAACAAGGTGGATGGGTTCTCCTCGACGAAATGAATCTTGCTTCTCAGTCTGTTCTTGAGGGGTTGAATTCTTGTTTAGATCATCGACAGCAGGTATACATTGCAGAGCTTGACCAAACATTTAAGAGGCATCCGGACTTCGTTCTTTTTGCCACACAAAACCCACATCATCAGGGAGGCGGTAGAAAAGGGCTGCCAGCATCATTTGTTAACCGATTCACAGTCGTCTACGCTGATTCCTTCACTACAGATGATTTGAAGCTTATTTGCCGAAGGCTATCTCGACGAGTTCCTCCTGACCAGGTAGAGCGAATGGTCGAATTCATTTCTACATTAAACATCCGATTACTTAGCGATCGCCGTCTAGGAGCAATCGGAGGCCCATGGGAAATGAATCTCCGGGATCTTTCTCGTTGGCTTATGCTTTCAGAAAGGTTCGAACTGGGAGATCATCCATCTCAATTTCTTGATATTATAGTCAGCCAACGGTTTCGAACGCTGGAGGATAGAAAGGTCGTCTCGAAGCTTTACGAAGAAATTTTTGGAACGACTCCTATTTCCAAAAGCTATTTTCACAATCTAAGGCCGGATATTTATCATATAGGGATAGGTACCCTCCAGCGTGATCAGATATTACAACATGCTTCTAGGAGACAAATTGAGATCCTTCCCAGAGATCTCCCTATTCTTGAGTCGCTTATGCTATGTGTGGAGAAAAGATGGCCGAGTGTGCTTGTTGGGCCTTCTGGGTGTGGTAAATCGGCTACTTTGCAAAAGCTTGCAGCACTTAGCGGAGCTAGGATTGTCGAACTGGCTCTGAATGCAGATACAGATGCAATGGACCTTATTGGTGGTTTTGAGCAACGTGATGACCATCGCCAAATATCTAGCCTTATTGACGAACTTGCAGGTCTTTTACAATCCTGCATAATTCAAGCGTATTCCGGCACGGGATCGGGTGGGCTTGACCCCGAGCTAACGAAGCTCTACAAGATGATCAATAGCGATCCACTACGCCTCGAAGATATTTCAGATTCCCTTTCTCGCATTTCTAATGACCACGGGAATCCAGGTCTTAGAGAGCTCAGCCACCGTTGTACGCAACTCGTGGCAGGAAGTAGCAATGAGCACATTGGGTTTGAATGGACTCCGGGCCTGCTAATTCATGCCATGCAGCGGGGGGACTGGGTCGTCCTGGACAATGCCAACCTTTGCAGCGCCACGGTACTGGATAGACTGAATTCTCTCATGGAACCGGATGGCTACCTCATTATTAATGAGCAACGAACAAGCGATGGATCGGTACAAATCGTGAAGCCGCACCCCCATTTTCGACTGTTCCTGACCATGGATCCCAAATACGGCGAGCTTTCTCGAGCAATGCGGAATAGATCTATTGAAATTTTCTTTCTACAGCAAGGTGACCCGAACCCAGTCCCTTCCTCGATGATCACGTATAGTTGTGACTCCGCTATATATCGCCTTCGGAATTGTCACACTTTCAACAGCAGTGAGCCTTCTGCCGTAAATGACATCGCGTTTGAAATTTCCTTGGACCATTTAACCCCAGCAGATATCACCGAGATCAATACCTCCTTGCCTTCATTTATACAGTTGTGGGCCGGAAACAAAGCTCTAACTGAATCAATATCTCTTGCATTGAACCGTTACCATTCTCTGGTTGCAAATAATTCGTTAGTCGGCTGGCCGGAATATGTTTTGCTTAGTGAACTGGTCGATAGCACCAAATTTCTTCAGCCGCAGCAGCATACTGAGGTAAGCCTGGGTCCTAATTTGCTGAATTTGTAGCTAATTTAATCCGGTTAGCCGCTCCATCCCCTGATCAATGAGCCGCGCCTGTTCCATTACCCCCTTATTTCTGATCATCGATCTTGCCTTATGCGCCTTGCCAAGCTTCAGGAGATCCAACTGGACACAGCTCGCTTATATCAAGAGCTATCCCGTGTGGGTAACATAGCGCGAAGCAAAAAGGCTTCTGATATGAATCGACTAGAGCGGTCTATGACGTCCAGCACTATCGCGGCTCATAAAAAAGACTCGACGGTGCTTGTTTCCGTATTTCTGGGTGATTCATGTCAGCTGTTGACGAATTTCATTCGAGAAATAAAGTTAGCATTCCTAGACGACAATGCCGTTACTGGTGCCGGTTCCATTCTTGAGTTTTGCTGGGATGTTTTTTATCTCAGTATGCAAGCGGATTTTGAGGATGCCCTTTTCTTAACATACATAAAGGCTGGACAATCTAATGCCAAAAAGTACGAATCTGCTCCCCTGCATCTAATGGAATTGTGGTCGCGGATGCTGGACAGTTTCCAAGCAAACTGGCGCTTGACCACAGGACAAAGTATGCAAATGATGTGGGAGGCCTGGAGACCAGCAACCGCATCCGATCCTGTTAGTTTGCAGCAGATGATGAAGCTAGAACAACTTTGCTCGCGCTTTGATGAGATGGTTCAGAAGACGAATCTTAGCCTTACTGAGCGCAGCCAATTAAGTAACTCCCTTGCAGGGGCAAAGAGCTCCTTGTTGCTTGGTGCCGATGGCAGCCGGCTGGTCGATGTATGTAAACTCCGAACTAGAGACAGCACCTGCGTTACTGACACTGAGGCTAATAGGATTTAACCTTTGCTATCAATGAACTGGCAAAACGCCTTCATGACACTAAAAGTATTGTTAGCCCTTACTTTTCTGCGGAGTATGAAGCACTTTGTCAGTATCATGACCTTTCCGGATGGCACAGTATTGAGGATGCAGGGTCTCTACAAGGAGTCCTTAAATTGCTTGCGGGCCGACCTTCAAGCCCTTCTGATATTTCCCCGTTCGGGAACGCCGCGCCTGGTCTTCTTTCTGACATTTCACGGTTTGCCGGATTCCGGAGTCCTCTAAATACTGCTTTTGCATTGAAAGGCACTATATCCCTCTCGTTAATCCAGAAACTGAAACAAATCGGAAACGTGCCCCTTAGCCAAATGGACCTCCTACACACGGAGTTGGCATTCCTTTCTAAGGCGTTGGCTTCAAGTGCAGTGGAAATCTCTCGGGACCAGTTTGCGCTGCTTACAAGCCACTTAAAAGAGTTACTCAAAGGATACTTGGTTTGTCACCGGAATTTGATCGCCCCTCAATCGCTCGACGCTGTGATTACGGGCCTTGACGGGGATAGGAAGCTGAGCTTACCACTAAATGGTCTGGAAGCTGATGTGATCGAGCCAGCGGCGCATAAAGACGCTGCTCATGGCTCATTTGTGATAAAGACGGTCTGTGATTGCTTCCATGATCTAATCACAGACCAGGGGGTATCAAACCCATATCTACAGCATGGGAAAGCGCTTATAAGATTTGCCATGGCATTACTCAGGAGTTTTATTCCAGATCGGCCTTTTGATCCCTCCTTGGCAGTTGTCGTCGAACGTGAAAGGTACGGTAAACGAATGCTGGAGAGGACCCAAAGGCTTCAAGCCGTGAAAGCTTTCGAAACTAGATATTCCGGGCAGAGCACGAGTTTACGAATTCGAGTTTTGGAGGATGAATTGCGAAGCTTGGGAAAAGAGCCATCACAGCCGTCAGTTTCTAGGCCCAAGCCGTCTCGGCTGAGCGCGCTTCAAGGAGAATTTATGAACATTGTAACTTCCATCCTGAGCAAAAGCGTGGAAGACATCTTCGTCTCCTGTCAGAGTCTCGGTGGGCAATCAGGACCTCATCTAATCCAACAGAATATTCGACAAATGTGTGCTCGGCTTGAGAGAAATTACCGTGCCTATGACGATATCACCGTTCCAGTCGTTCGATTTCTTGAATTACTCGACCTTGGAATAGGTCTCTTTCAGTATAGTCAGGTAGGCCCGACAGATCAGCAAAGCTTCGTTCGCGACATTAGTCAAGCCACTCCATTCCTCGGCCAGGCACGGACCTCTGCTCGCTTGCTCCGGACGATTGGGGCACCCCATCTCGCTCGGTTAAATCTAGAAACAGATCTGTATCGTCTATCCGTGATCAGCGCCTCCCAGAACACCGACTCTAGAACTCTCCATGATGTCGATTATCGTGAAATCTTGCGCTCCTCTCTGCAACATCTTTACATGCAATGGAAAGAACAACTGCAGGCAGACCAAGTCAAAGAAGCTGAACGGTCCGCGTTGTTCCGCTACCGTGGGTCTGTTGAAGATCAAGACGAGATAGATGCAGAGGAATTACTGCATATGTTTCCCACATTTGACGAAGAACCCAAGGCTCAGGGAGAATCCCTCGCGAAATTCGATAACAAGGGCGTGGCCTCAAAGCTGTCCAAACTTTTTAAAGAACTTTTCACCACAGGAGATAGAGAACTGGAGATTAAGGGACTAATTGCGAAAGCCACAGAACTGATAGGATCCATTCTACCAGGGGATGAGCTGTCAGTGCCCTTAGTTCAACCCCAAAATCATCTATCAGCAGTGTTATTATTATTGGAGGACGAAGTTCATACTAGTCCCATGAGCTCTTACAACTTTTACACAGATCCAAATTTGCCGGAAGTGAAAAAGCTTGCCGATTTGGTTGAAAGGACGCAGCGGCGATTTTACGAACTTCAAAGGTCCTGGCCCGAGCACGCAACTCTGGCAGATGCAATTACCTGCTGCTCTGAAATTTACCAATTCAAGCACTGTGAGCCAGTCGCTAAATTTCTCACCAAAGCTGAAAAGCTGCATGGATATATCCATGAGTGGCAAACTGTTGCAAGCAAGGAGTTCTCTGCTGCCAATTTCTACGATGAGCTTACTGCATTGCTAATCAGTTGGAGGCGCCTTGAGCTGTCAACATGGGCCCGCCTGCTAGATATCGAATACGAGAAGTGTGAACAGGATGCCGATGGATGGTGGTTTGTTGCTTATGAAGTGATTGTTGCGACACCCTTGCAATTAATCCAGGAGGGTCAAGATTTGGTCAGCCATACTTGCGAACTCATATCAACATTGGAAAAGTTCATTTGTTCGACGCCAATCGGGCAATATCGTTCTCGACTGCAGCTTGTAGAAAGATTCAATTCCCTTCTCCAACTCTACGCTATCGACTTTCCATCTCTCCGTCGGGTTATCTCTGCGCTCGCGAATCTGATCAATCATTACAAACCGTTTGTGCAAATCTTTGAGGAGCAGTTGTCAAACGGTCGGAAGTCACTTGAAACCGATATAAAGCAGGAAATACTGCTTACAAGTTGGAAAGATACGAATATTACCGCTCTCAGGGAAAGTGCTCGACGCTCACACTACAAGTTATTCAAGGTTGTACGAAAGTATCGTGCAATCTTAGGCCAACTCTCAGATAGCACCATCGAAAATGGGCTTCCTACATCTGCCTACAAGTCGGAGCCAGCTGTAGTAAGTTCATTGCATAAACCGGAGGCTGTATCTTCCACTGCTCTCAGCATATGCCAAGAAGTTATTTCTACCTGGGGTTCGAGGCCAGCTCGGTTCAAGGATATAGACGCTACCACGGGGAACATGCGCCATGTTTACCAAAGGTGCTTTGCCGATTTCAGTGTTCCCTGCGAATTGGATGCGTTTATCCGTGATGTAATCGACAGTATCAATGATTTCAAATCCAAGACTCCCAAAACCCTTACAGAAGAAAACAAGGAGGAGGTACAGCACCTCAAAGTTCAGAAACGTCGATTCTATGCCGAAAAATTACGAGAGCTTCGACATATGGGTATCCGGTCCAACCTCGGTACCGATATATTAGAAAAGCAAAGTTCCCGCTCGTCCATTTTAGCCAGCACACCAGCCCTTGCCTGTTCTAGAGAATTCCATCAGATCGAAAGTGCTGATTCTTATTTTCATCGATTTGTGGATTTGTTGTCAAAAGCACGACAGGCCGCTCGAGAGTACTCAGAAGACTTGAGCAATGTCGAAGCCGGAAGGAGTGCTGGTTTTGTGGAGGGAATTCTCTCTCGAGCCCGGACTGAAAGAACAACCATTTATCCAGCATTAACTGCTCTCGACTCTCTTACTACAGTCATCCAGGAAATGGACAGCTTATCTTGTCTGAGCAAAGGGTCTTTGCGCGTTAATGCTGCAATGGCTGTTCATGTCAAAGATCTTCAAGGGACACTCCGTTGGTTGTCTGCTCTGCTCGAAACTTCCGTAGCGATTCTGAACATCCATGCAAGGCACACAAATACCGACCTTTCTCGAGTACTCAACGAGTTAAGTTCGAGGAAAGATCAGGCTGAAGGTTCTTACCTTGCGCTGGAAAGTCTTGCCACGCTTCCTAAAGGGTTGTCCTCGGACGTTCATGAAGATCAAATCTTGCAAGCTCAAACGCTTATTACACAGATTCAAACCGACGTGATCCGCTTGGGCCAGACCCACCCAGACGTAGCTTTTGCTATGGATCAAATCCTTCCTTGGACTAAAATCGATTTGTCAGAATATCCTAACCCTAAGGATGGTCGATATTCAGCGCTTCTTCTCAAGGACATTGATAAATCGCTGTTGTCAGTTATTGATAAGGTCTTCGTCGTACTTCAACGTCTCAGCAACTGTTTGTCATCTTATCCTGCGTCCACTGAGAATACCGGCTGGCTGGCAAAGACCGATAGTGTTCTCTCGAAAGCACTCGAGGAACTGCACATGGAGGAAATCGCAAATAGTATGTCTTCGGTCTTGAACACAATTCGGCTCATTTCTATGCAAACCCCCAATGAGTTGGATACCGTGATAGCTATTATATCTTCCCTACTGCCCATAATGCATCAATATCGATATATTTGTGTTGATTTGGTGCACCGTTACGCCAATCTACACCGTGAAGTTTGCAAAATGGGCTATGTGCTCTCCAACTCGTTTATCCGCGTGGCTTCTGAAGGATTTTGCAGCCCGACGGAGGCCTCTGACGAACAAGGCTCGAGCGGGAAGTTGGAAAACGGAACCGGTCTCGGGGACGGAGGGGGCGCTGAGGACATTAGCAAGGACGTTCAAGACGACGAAGACCTTTCTGATCTAGCGCAGCAGAAATCTGAAAACCACGGTGAGAAAGACGATATTGAAGCGGCGGATGATGCAGTCAACATGGACAATGAAGACCTCGAAGCAGACGCGGAAGACTTTGAACAAAAGGAAAAGGGTCAACAAGATGAGGATGAGTCAGATTTAGAGAGTGCTGATAATATGGATGAAGAAGTCGGGAGCGTCGATGGGTGGGACCAGGATGCAGTGGATGAGAAACTTTGGGACGGGAAAAATAATCCTGATCAAAAGGACACTGAAAATGAAGAAGGCAAGGGGTCATCCAACACAGACGAGCAAGCCGCAGCACCCGAGAAGAAGGATAGCAAAGCAAATGAAGCGGAAGACCCAGAGGCTGGGAGTGACAACGAAAACCCTGAGCCACCTGATGATGAAGCAGAGGCAGTTGGTCGTGAGGACATGGATGTAACTGAGCCAAACTTGAAAGAAGAGCAGGTTCTGGATTTGCCGGATGATATGGAACTCGACGAGCAAGAGAAAAGAGCTTCGGACATTGACGATACTCTAGATGAGGACTTTCCAGATGATGACATGGAAATGGGAGAGAACGAACCTGGTGCGGATGAAAAGATGCCAGATCCGCCCAGCCAGGATCAAATAGATGAAACTGCAGATGATTCTATGGACGAGAACCAAACGCTTCGTGAAGAGCAGGGAGAAGATCTTTCCGAGGCACCAGTAGAGGACGATGAACGAGATCTGAAGCCAGCGGAAAGAACTGACGAAAGGTCGGAGCCAGAAAATGTCGTGCCAAGCGAGGCACGCGCAGAAGGCCTGGAGAGTGAACAAAATGATGAAAAGGGACAATCAGGCGAGGCCGTCACAGACCAAGATTCTAAAGAACAAACCGAGACTAGCCAGAAGCAAGAAAGCAGTGCACAAGGTGGTGAAGAAGGAGAGGTGTCAGGCAATCAAGCTGGTGGTAATGCAGAAGACGCTGTCGAAGATCCTCAGGCCCAAGCATTCAAAAAACTAGGCGATATATTGGAGCAATGGCATCGCTCACAGCGCAAGATCAAAGAAGCATCTCAGGACGAAAACCTTGAAATCCAACATCGCGATGTTAACATGGAAGAAGTGGATTTCGAACATCTGGCCAATGACGAGGATGCTGCGGATACCGAGGCCCTTGGTCAAGCAAGCGAAGAGCAAGTGAGAAACGTGGATCAAAATCAGGCCATTGAGTCAAATGAACAGCCCGACAATGACGATGTTCTTCCGGACGCGGCTGACATTGGGGAAGACGGCCGGGCACAGGCGTTGGAAGATGTGATGCAGCTTGACTACACTTCTACTCAAGCAGATCAAAAGGAAACGATGCCTCTTTCTACTATTAACAATAAGGAAGAACATACTTTAAGTGAGCCAAACGGACAAGTCGAAGCACAGGAAAATATAGATGATGTGGATCGCCAGCTCTCAGAGATACATTTGTCCTCTGACCTACCTCCGTTGACCCCTCCCGACGAAGCACGAAGGCTTTGGTCCCATTACGAAGCAATCACCCATGACCTCTCGCTATCCTTGACCGAGCAACTGCGACTAATTTTAGCACCTACAATGGCAACAAAATTGAGAGGAGACTACAGAACAGGGAAGCGGCTGAACATCAAACGCATTATTCCGTATATTGCTTCCCAGTACAAACGGGATAAGATCTGGATGCGTCGATCTGTGCCCTCTAAAAGGAACTATCAGATCATGTTAGCTGTCGACGACAGTAAATCCATGTTAGAAAGTGCTAGTGGTCAACTTGCCTTCGAAACCCTTGCGCTTGTATCAAGGAGCCTAAGCATGCTAGAAGCCGGCGATCTATGCATCGTAAGCTTTGGCAATGAGGACCATATTCGTGTTGCGCATGAGTTCGGCAAAGCATTCTCGTCCGAGGCGGGCTGTCAGGTCTTCCAGCAATTTAGCTTTAGGCAAACCGGAACAAACGTTAAGAGGCTCGTGCAGGAATCTATTGCCCTCTTCCGCGAAGCCAGAGCGAAACGATCTTCCAGTAGTGGTGATCTCTGGCAGCTACAGCTAATTATCTCCGATGGTATCTGCGAAGACCACGATGATATCCGCCGACTACTTAGACAAGCCCAAGAGGAGCGAATTATGATTGTCTTTATCATTGTTGATGCAGTTAAAGAAGAAAGCGGCTCAATCATGAATCTCACGCAAGCCACCTTTGAAGCAGATGAGTCGGGCATAGCGGGCGGTAAATGGAAAATGAAGCGATATCTCGAAGGATTCCCCTTTCCATATTATCTGACTGTGAGAAATGTGCAGGAATTGCCTTCTGTTTTATCACTGGCGTTGAAACAGTGGTTTGCTGAGGTGGTCGAGTTATCAACATAGACTGGCATGGAGTAATTTGCCGGGTTTTGTGTACATAATTGAATGTCTGGTTTCTGTGTCTTCATGTAAAATTGGGGATGGCGTTTTCTAGAGAGGTCTCAAAAAATGGATTCTTCCTTTGTTGTGATAACAATGGCTACGTTAACTTGTGCACTATACATCCTGCTCTGAATCAAAATTTGGTACTCAGGAGCTCGACAGGAGATGGACAATCGGATAAGATCTGTCAGCAAGATAAGATAAATGGGCTTTGTATCTGATAACATCTGAACTGATAACTTTGCATGAGTAAACCAGTCTGTCGCATTCGCCAGGATGCTTTTAAGGAGTACGATATGAGCCCTAGAAATATCTAAATAAAGTCACACTGCATTAGAGAAATGTCGAGGAGTGCGATGGCGATTCCATGTGTATCTACTAAATCGTATGGGAGCTAAAAATGCTTATTACCGTTCCCTGCAGCTGCAATGCATGGTCATGCTAGGAGAGGAATAAGAACAACGTACATATGCCATTATTAATGACACCATTACCGATAAAACCTCACGCCTCCGACCCTAACCCTGAACAGAATCCAATAAAATAAATAATGTACAAGTCACCACCCGTATCTGGAACCTGCTTCTTTCCGATTCCTCTTGCCAGCGGCAAAACTATCTTCAAGCGCATCCCGTTGGTTGCTCACAGCATTCACTAGCTGTTGCAAGCTGTGTTTACCTGGCGCAATTGAGCGAACAGGATTATGTTGTTGAGCGGCTAGTTCTTGTTCAGACATCGAGGCCAGGTAGGCAGAGTTGGAATTATACTCTTCGTCGGTGTTGAATGTAAGGATTTTGGCATCAGCTGCCGAAGTGCGGCCTTTACGGCCCATGAGCTGACGTATTTCAGATTGAGAAAGATTTAGGTCGCTCGCGATGTTTTCGAGCGAGTTGGAGTGGGTCGGCATGGAGGTTCTATCATCTTTGTGCATAGACAATTCTTTTGTGGGGAGTGCTTGCGATTCTAGAGAAGTAGATCCGGAAGAAGGCGCATAAATCAGAGGCTCGTAATGTGAGGGTTGCGCGATCAATTCAGCTGTAGGGCCAGCAGGTTCATTACTGGATATTCCAAATAGATTCACCTTTGGCTTCGATACTACCGGCTCTGTCTTAACTGCTGTTTGCAGTTCAGATCCCTTGTTCACCGGCACTTCCCCCTTAACATCGCCTATGGACTTTTGCGGAGGTGCTTTTGGTTTCTTCTTGGTATTTTGGGCAACAGATAGCGGTTTAAACATCATCGGGTTACCTTTCTTCACCACAACTGGCTCGTCCTTCGTCGCTGGTAGAGCTCCGGATGAATCGTTTTCGACAGTATCCCCGTTCTGGTTGTCCTCTAAGAATCCCGACTCGGGTTCCCTAACAAAGCCTGGAGCAGCGCTTGTTTTGAGACTGAATACTGGCCGAGAAGCAGCAGTACTAGACACCTTTTTGCCATCTTTATCTTGGGCGGCCCGCTTAGGTGCTGGAAGCATAGCGTTGAATCCAGCAAAGGAATTGCCACCACCTATCCTCGCCCGTTTTCGAGCCGGGCCCTCTTCTGAGGCTGCATCTCTAGCTTCATCACCCGTTTCCGTATTCGAAAGATTCACCAGGATTTTGCGCGGGTTGCTGCGATCAACGAGCGGCTGGAAGATGTTTATTTTTGAGGACGTAGGCGCGGGATGTTTCCGTGAAGCAGGGGCTGTTTTCGGAGCGGAATCCGAGTCTGAGCCTTCCGAATCCGAATATGTGACTAGCGCCATACCGCGTATATGAAGGAGAACGTTGAGTTCGAGGATTTTCGAATGTATATACCAATTCCCGATGACGATGTTCTGGGAGGCGAGAGCATTAAAGTTCAACCAGGAGACCTGCTGACTCAGCAGCCAGCTCAAACTTGCGCGAATTGTGGCGCAAAGATCTACAACGAATATCAACGCGATGGACAGACTCCTCCATATCCAATGAGCCTCTTTGCCATGAAATACAGTTTTCAGACGGTGAAATGCCTGGTGACCATGGATCCCAACATGAAGAAGGCAGAAAAACCACATCCACGAAATCTGATGATGACTACAGCACGGGACGGCGCAAGTTTCGATTGAAATCAAAGCATTCAAGCAAACGCGAACAAGACCATGAGAAAAGCCGGAAACGTCGAAGTCACCACAGTAGCGATGGTCAACGGTGCCACAAACATCGCAAGTCTTCCCGCGGTGGAGAAACATTTGACGAACGTCCGCTCTCTCCAAATGCCGCATTCCGGGAGTCTCTGTTCGATGCGCTAGCGGATGATGAAGGCGCGGCATACTGGGAAAGTGTATACGGTCAGCCTATTCACACGTACCCTCGCCCAGAGCAGGCCGACTGCCAGGGAGATCTTGAAAGGATGACCGATGAGGAATATGCGTCATATGTCCGAGCACGAATGTGGGAAAAAACACACCAGGCTGTGTTAGAAGAACGGGAACGGCGTCGCCGAGCTCGCGAAGCTGAAATGAAGGCAGAGAAAGCCAGGCGAGAACAAAGAAAGGCAGAGCCAGGTCGCGAAGCGTTTGAAAAGATGATCGATGAGAGCCTGCGCCGCGGAAGAGATAGAAAGGAACGGAAGAGAAAGGCCAGTTTGTGGGCCGATGTGTGGAGTCGCTATTTAGAGAGCTGGAAAGAACTTGATACCTTGGCACGCGAAGCTGCATCTAAGACTGAGGCAGCGTCTCCTGATAGTTTTACTTTACGCCTTCGCAATCTTATTGTCTGGCCCGTTGAGACTGGAAAACGCAAAGATGTTACTCCACAAACCATAGAAGAATTCATTCGCAATGCGCCATTTCAGCAAGGGGCCGGAGCCAGCGCCTCCACATCTAGTCAAGAGACGGGTTCCGCAAGCCCACATTATCCTGACCTTATTACGGCACTGAAAATGGAGCGTGTCCGTTGGCATCCTGATAAGATTAAACATAGATATGGTATTCTAGGGATGGAAGAGCAAGTTGACAAGAGCGCAACTGAAGTCTTCCAGATATTGGACAGGATGTGGGTTGAAGAGCGTGCGAAATACAAGCTGACTTAGCAATTGTTTCTATGTATAACTATTGATACCCCCCTATACGTAATATATTATTCTAGTCTTCATGGCTGAAAGAAGTGTTTGAATTCCAAAAGGGTGATTCCTCATCTTCAACGACTAAATTCACGCAGCGAGGATGATATATTCTTTATTTCCATAAGATCTCAAGCACGGTGAGGAAGCGTGTTATGACCTATGTAAGTCAATGGCCGGCCAGTTGGCTGTGAACCGTAAGAGCCTCAATCGGACCCCGGGAAATGTTGGCCAAGAACGCTAAATGAGTTCCGATGAGAGGGCGCTTCGGCAAGCCGAGCATCGAGCTTACCGGAGAATTGTTTCTGATATCCTTGACCTCCATCACTGTAACATCTTTCATCATAATCTCAGTCGATATTAGCTTTTTCTAGGGCTAATTTTCATGGTGTCTATCTGCTTATTGGACTTTGGGATTAAGTCGTGCGATCATACCGATTGGCACAACTAAACGAATGGAGACCACTTTATTCGTAGTCGCCAACTTTGATCAAGGGACCATATCACCTTTACCGGCGGGGTTGAATTCCAAGAGCTTTGACATTTCCTTTTATTCGTCACTCATCCAAAACCCCGACATTCTGGAACATCGCTCATAGAAACTGAGACACAGATGTAGAAATACAAAGGGTGTGTGTCTGCCAAGGAATGGTGTATAATAGTAACGCTCAAAATAGACTATGAAACAAGTAGTAGAGATGATCGCTGGGTAGAATTAATTGCCCGGGATCAAAACCTCGAGCCGCGTTGGCTCGTTCTGTAAGCCGTCCAGCCAGCGTAACCACCCGCGATAAGAATCAAGAACATGAAGAACTTGAATAGGGTCCAGAGCCAGCTTCCTCGTTCTTTTACCTCGGCAGTTCCAGATGTGCCCTGGTTTGCAGCCTTCTTTCCGCTATTAGCTGGCTGGGAGCTTTGACCCCCGGATTGCGCATATATAGAATAGGTGTTCACTTCTATAATGTCGTGGTTATCGCTGAGTTCGCCAGTCTCGGCTGAGAATCCGAGATAAGAGATCGATGGTATCTTGATAGACACATCGTTGCTTGGAGTAATTTTAAAGCAAGGAGTCCAACTGTAATCTGACTTGTATTGGAGATCGAGGGCAAGCGACTTATCCTGGAAGTAAGTCAACCGGGCCTTTGTAGGTATCGAAGAGCCACGAAGCCCTCGCGCCTAGTTTAACGAAAGCATTTAGTAGAGCTATTGCAGAACAAAGAATAGAACAAGCTTACCGAGCAGGAGCCGATGTCATTAGCTCTGCCATCATAGGCGGCATCATATGCCGTTTTGCCATCTCCCATCATGGCCATGACCAATGGAAAGGACACGCCGGTCCGTCCATTTTTGTAGGTGTCAAAGAAGATCCCCAATCCCTCGAATCGATCGGCGGAACCAAAAACGGGGCCAGAAGTCGCGCGCTGCTTCGTGAGCCATAGGGCGAAGCCATCACCATGGAGGCTACCTTCACCGTGGATTTTGAATTCCAATTCAATCTGAACATTACAAAGTTCGGTTAGTTTCCAAATTGCGCAGTCGAGGAACGAACGCAAGACGATAGAAGGAGCAGTTCTAACATACTTGCCAGTTCGTGGCAGTCAAAGGAACACGGGACCAAAGCCAACCCCGTTGAGAAGGACGATCAGAGGTGAGACGGATATATCTAGTCGAGTCAGTGAACACGGAGCGATGAATTGAAATCCTCGATCTTGATATAAAAGTAGTAATCCGTATTCTGAAGTAGGGTGTCTCACTGATCAGTGCGAATAATTGTATCTCCCCCGAAGTCAAACCACCGGTGATGCAGATCGGAATCTAAGTAGGGCTACGCCGGAGGAAAATGTTAGAGGACCAGCTCTAAATAGGTTCAAGGGCGATCCGCTTCGGGAAGTGCTGCACACCTGTTGTATACTAAAGGCTTTCATCTAACAGCAAGATAGAGTTGGCAATCAGTCTAACAAGAGCTAAAAGGGGTGGCGATCACATACTGGCACCCTCCTTGTATTTGGATCATTCTCAAAATTATTTTCATCGCTGGCAAGGACCACGCCCAGCCCGAGGACCCATAATAGCAGAGTCGATAACAGTTGCGGAAGCATGATGCGGCGTTGAAGCATGAAAAGGAAATGGAGAATATTAAGAATAGAAAAGAAAATCAAAGGAATGTGGTCAAGGGTAATGTCGTGTCACCGAATCATCAGCGTATCAACCGCTGCCCTCTGTAGTTTAATTATCGATGTCGGCCAATAATGTATGTCAAAGGAACGGATGCGAAGATATGAAGGAGCATAGAGCTAGAGACTACGAATTGGAGTCTCAGGAGCTCTCTTAACTATGTGTTTCTTCCTATAGAACAAAAAACAACAGTCGTCAGAAAAGGAAAAGCAGAGAGGAAGACATCACCGGGTTGTCCCCTCGCTGAAGATTGCCGTATCTGGACGATTGCTCAAGGTGTCCATTTCGAAAGGTGGGAGGTTCGGCTTAGTCATCTAGAAGCTATCAATGTCGGCAATCTATATGGGTCATGTGAATGAGGCGCTAGTTGGATTACCTAACATTAGCGCCTTCGGAATATTATCGACCCGCACCCGGTCGTATCAATATTTATCCGAATGCCGTCAGCAGCTTTGCTCGCTAGCCAATCAGATCGAACCTCCAGCCGTCATCGCGAGCTCGTCTGGGAAATCTTCAAGCCTGCACGGCATCGTATCGTCCAGAACAACTCCACTCGCCCACCGAAGACTATCTGACCTTATTTTATATCACATCCAAAAACTTATTCACCGCACAATAGTTCAGCCCCCCAACACCGCCTCCGTTCACAATGGCTATCTCCAACCCTTTCGCCTCGGACTCTTCCCCCCAGTCCACCACCTCCGCCGAGATGAAAGCCGCCATAATTCAACAGCTCCAATCTGAGTCGGCGATAACAAACGCACGCACACTTATGGAGGCAAGCTATCCCCCCTTTTCGGTTTCTTAATTCTGTTCCAAACCATACCATTCCAGCGCGCCTTGATTCTTGCATTGTCCAAAGCCAGCGCAACTGACAAGTCCCCAACAGAAAATTAACTCGAACTGCTTCGAGAAATGTATCTCCTCGCCACCAGGCTCGACATTCTCCTCCAAGGACCAAACCTGCCTCACAGCCTGCATGGAAAAGTACATTTCCCTGTGGAACGCCACCAGCAGAGCATACGTTTCGCGCCTGAGCCGAGAGCAGGAGAAGAGCGGACTTGGCGGCGGGAATATAACGCTTAATGATATCGGTGGGGGAGAGGGTAGTTTTTGAGGGGTTTGAGTGAGAATTATGCAATTGCAACAGCGAGGGTCCTTGCTATGAGGGAATTTATCGGGTTGTGATGGCATAGGAGGACACAATACTATGAGATTGACTGAACCTTATTCGGTCTCCTCGTCCCATACCCTAATGTTCAGGGTAGGTTATTAAAACTCGTCATCTTCATCTCGCGAACAAACGCCGTTTATACTGGAGTTATTTGCGCGGATGAAGATAACAATTTGTATACTAGCATGCTCAGGTACAGAATATATGGTATTTGGGATAGCCATTCGTATAAAATGCTTTGGTAATAACATACATAGGCACACTTCTGATTACCCTGAGCAATTCTTTTCGCATCATTTAGTGAATGCAAGGGCTTCTTTTTTTCACTTTTAACCTCCCTTGTCTTTGTTAGATTCTTCTTGTTAGAGTAAAATACTTAAGACCAGCCAAAACAGGAAGAGAGGCCAATAAAACCCAAACTTATCCTGTAGCATTGGATATATATATCAATATATGATATCCAATAGTGCAAGGAACCGAACAAAGTGTAGAAAGGTAGTGTAAAATACCCAACATTTCCCAATGCAACAGTATCATAAAGGAGATAAAGAGGTTCATCCAGATGAAAAAGGGGTAAAGGTGGAGTTATTCATCCATGAGCGAGAAGGCCATTGAATGTCAGAAACGATGTTAATGCTTGAAACAGCTTTGAAAGATCCACCCAGTACAATAGGAAAAGCATAGTTCTCAGGAAGACTTAAAAGGAGAGCAAGGCTCATAATATACCTCCACTGATGTAGCTGTGGCAGCAATATCTTCTTGCTTTCAAGATGATGAAGGCGCTGAAAACCAAGAGTCCGATGAGGAAAGACCATAAACATAGAGTAAGGTAATAGACGACGTCAGCAGGTAATAGATAGACTTTATGTTTGAGCCCAAGGTAGCCAGACCGACAGTGCGTCAATTATTCGCCTTACGGGCGGATCATTCAAGAAGGATCCAAACACAGGCTCCTAAGTCACAGTCCAGCTGAAACATAACCGAGAGCCAATAACAAACAAACACATAGATTGACCCAATACAATTGGCAAATGCGAAAGAAGCTAATATAGTAGATTTGATGTGATATAGGGCGCGTGACCGGGGTCCATGAAGTCGTTTCGTTTTCGTATATAATGGTTAAAATTCTTGGAAGAAATGGCCAAACCTATAAAACAGTTAGTCAACAAAATGATATCACAAGGGTAGAGGATTATTCATACTCATCATCAGCTGGTAGGCCGTATTGCTCCGTTTCTTCGGGGTAGGTGTCGAACTGGCTAGCGTCTCCTTGCCCAGCTTTAACCGGAGGTATATACGGAGCATCGATATCTTTCCTGGCAAGTCTGTCCCAAGTAACTTCCGAGAACCATGCGTGGTTTTTGACATCTTCCGATCCGCCCCGAAGGTTACCTAGCCGCTTCGTGAGATCGGGGGTGATGAGTTGCGACAAAAGATCCCGAGCATCGGGGACTAAGAATGGAGGGTACTTAACCCGGCCATGGACGATATTCTCATATATTTTCATGGGAGATCCACTATCCCAAAACGGTGTAAAGCCGCAAAGCATTTCGAAGATAAGGATTCCAAGGGACCACCTGTGGTTGATAAGCAAACAATCGTATTGCTCTATTCAGTCGGACTTACCAGTCAACTGATTTATTGTATCCCTTCGAGGAAACCACTTCTGGAGCAAGATAGTCGGGCGTTCCACAAAGTGTCCATGTTATATCCCGAACTTCTTTGGCGAAGCCGAAATCAGTGATTTTGAGATGACCATGTCTATCGAGGAGAAGATTCTCGGGTTTGAGATCTCTATAAACGATGTTTTGTGAATGTAGGTATTCTAATGCAAGTGTGACTTCGGCTGCATAAAACTTTGCGACTGGGTTCGGGAATCGCTACACGACTATTAGCTTACGACTTGATTTGGGAAACTAGGATAAAGGGATGTCAACATAGCTGCGGAAATACCCACCTGCGACTTGCGGAGCAAACTGAATAGCTCTCCACCCTCCACAAAGTCCATCACCATGTACAGATTCTTGGCATCCTGGAAGGTTCCCCAGAGAGTGATTAGGAAAGGATGCTTCACCCTTTCCAACATTCTCCGCTCATCATTGGTATGCTCCACCTGCTTCATCTTCACTACTTGTTGTTTTTTCAATACCTTTATCGCATAGAAACGTTGGTTATGTACCGACTGCACCAGGTGTACTCTTCCAAAACTGCCTGTTCCCAAGGTGCGGCGGAGTGTGAAGTCGTTAAGGGAATATTTTCCCTTCAATTGTCTCTGGGTCGTCCGAACTGGCTGCTGGGAAGGAAAGCGACCGTCATTGGCTCCTTGGGAGAGTACTTCTTCCTGTTGAGGTGGATTTATGATGTTTTTGATACTTGCGACATTTTGATGGTGCTGCGGGGATACTGGTTGCGGAGATCCCCCGGGGACAGGAGAATGATTTTGGATTTGTTGCGAGTTCATTTGAGAACGGACGGTGCTATCACCCGTAGCACCCGCACGGACGTCTGGGGTTGCGGAAGAGATGTTCAGTTGTGTAGCGTCGGACGTTCCGGCGTCAATTGGTCGCTCAGGAGGGGCAGCGGAAGCGGACGTATTGACAGTCGAATGCTGGCCGAGCTGTGGCGAACTACGCTGTGAACTTGCCGATGGAACCGATGAAGGTGATTCAGCACTAGACGAGGCTGTGGATTGTAGGTCTTTTGACGCTTTTGGGTCCTTCGTCCGCCGCTTCTTGAGGAGGCCTCCGAAAATCGGCATGGGACACCTCGAGTGGGTGGTTGCGCCGTAGGAACGAAGAGGAACGAAGTTAAACGGGTCGGCTGGGTAAAACTTTGGGGCGCCTATATATGGTTCTCTGGAGAACTCTGGGCTGTCACGGCGCGTCAAGGGAGATCGATTGTGCCCAAGGCTGTAGACTAACAGGAGACCCGGAAGAGAGTGGCAAATCTCTTTCTTTGACAGATTGCATTCAATTGTGCGCTGAAGCACCGTGGATCAATAATAGGTGAAGTGCATCGTGGAGAAGACGTCACTGAAAAACCATGTCTTGAAGTTGGATGAGTGGAGGAACGGAAGGTGGAGTGATGCCAGCTTGAGGGAGCGGGCGAGTGGTGAACCAGGGATTCGGGAGTTGAAAATCGAGGTTGGTTCCAAGCAATTCGTTTGTGCTGCCAATCCACCAGAAAAAGAACACGAACAACAAAGAAGCATCATAATATCATGCACAGCGAGAATGCTTCCCATCACTCCCGCAATAATCGTTAGGTCATTGTCAACAACTGTGGAAATACTGTGGTTGTTCCCCCTTAGTGGGGGGGTTATAGTCCGCTACAAGAGCTGATTAACAGAAGAACCCGGGAATAGCGGGAAGGAAGCGAAATTACACGATGCCCGACAGCCTAAGGGGGCTAAGCAGGGACGACCTCCGGTTTCCATCTCAAGCCAATTGCTTTAATCTGGTGCTGAATACAGAATAGTTGGGACGAAAGAATGTGTTAACTATCCATCCACTCCCTGGTACTTATGTGACCAGCCAACAGGATGATAGAAGCTACACTCTCATAATAAAGTCGCTGGAACTATCCAGACCATTTTCCATATGTCTCAGCAGCATTGCTGCCATTGCAGCACATTTTTCACCATTTTGAAGAAGCATGTAATACTTATTGAGAGAGTTGCAAGACACACTGTAAATCTAGCATAAAACAAATCCGCAACCATCGATCATAAAAGTCCATGAAAGCACATCCCATTGTACATACATATAAAGCCCTGTCCCTATACCAAGCCTTGACATCCACCTGCGCCGGAAAAGTTACAGACCGGAAAAATAGAGGTATATGCATAGAAAGACACAATCCTCCCCAGAAACCTCACATCCGACATTGCATCATATTCTTCTTAATCTCCTCAACAATCTCTGCTGCTTCCGCAGGATTCTTCGCCTCAAAATCATAGCGCTTCTGTTCGTTAGCTTCATTACCTCGCAAAACCACAATCCGGAAACTCTTTGGATGTCTTCTGCTGACTTTCGACCCAACGACGTCGTTGAATGAGATGGACGTGGTTTTTGCATTCGACTCAAAAAGCGTTCGACCTGTTTCGCCAGGAATGATATGAATATAGTCATGATCAAACGCGATTACCCGTTGGCTCGAAGCCGTTAGCGACATTGATTGCTTACGAATCACGTTAAAACGCCTATAGTACCCTCCAATGATGTCTTGTTGCTGAGCCAGTGGATGCAACATGCGGGTGCCTTTTTTCCCCTTCTTCGTCGCAGCATTGTGGTTGTCGATTAGCAACGGTGCATTTGGCGAGGAGCTGCCTGGTGAACCTGTTAATGAAAGAGGGCCAATTCCAAATCGGCGACGGACAAGTTCCAGCTCGGAGATGTTTCCCAGAGCTTCAACAGTTCGGTCCAGGGGTGCGATGGTATTCGATCCCATCACTTTCAACAGAAAGTTACCCTTATCCAACCCCCATTTCTTGCAAACAGAGTCCAAGATCTCGGCGATATAACTGTCCGTTGATGTCTGAATGGTGGTGGTGCGGGTGGATGATTCAAGGTCAACATATCGAACTTTCAAGGTTTTGGAAGCTCCCATTCTAGGGGTCGCATGCGACACCGGTACAATCGGGCGATCAGCCGGTGTTAAGGAGCTATCGTTCAATGCGGATGAGAACGGCTGTCCAAGAATGGGATTGGCTCGGGTGTTACCGACTCCTTTATTCAGCAAAGCCGGTGTGGGCGAAATTGATGCGTTTTGCTTTTCGTCCGTTTGCTGCTGAATAGCTGCGATACTATATTTCGGGAAACGCCGCTCGTTCTCTTTGAACTCCTCGTCCGTCGCCTCAACAAGCGCAAATTCATCGCATGGTTTGCTTCTAGCTCTCCCTCGGACTGCGGCGGCTCGATTATTATTCGACGTAAAATCTGCGAGGGGCCTATCCCGACTAAGAGGCGGGAAATCGTAATCGACTTCACCGTCATCCACCATGCGGAGATGCCAGCGGTTTACACTGAACCTATCATCTCTAAGCGGCGGTTTCAGACCTTCTTCCGTATATCTCCATAAGCTTAATCCAATAGCCTGTGCGACGGTGATCTGTCCTGGCTGATCCTCGTCTTTGGATTCTCGAACTGCCAGGATATCAATAGGGCTCGATGGCGAGGAAGATGACGGTACAAAGATTTTAAGATATAGGGGCGTTGAAGTCTCGCTTTTACCGGAAAAGGCAGCAAATTTCTCTAAAGGATTGACAGGTGCTTCCTTGCGAGCTTGAAGCATGGAAGAAAGTAGACTGGTTGTACCGACGATACTAATCGGGCGAGGAGGCGGAATGCTCTGGAGGACAGGTGAAAGTACCCTGTGCCGTTTTGGCGATGTATCCTGTGTTTCAACTGGTAATCGGGAGCCCAAACTCTCGCCAATGGCGACCCTCCCCAAGAGAGTAGTTGAGTCTGCCGTTACACCAAACTCAGAAGATAAAGCTGAGCCAACAGACTCCGCTATAGAATCGTCGTCGTTTTCTTGAGTGCGACGGGACATTTCAGCCTCGATCTCGACTTCTTCCTCTAGTTTTTCACTGGCTGTATCTTCCGGAACTTCGATAACTTCTTCCGTTCCTGAAAAGTGGATCTGACGTCTCTTAAGTACATCTGGGTCTAGATCGTTGTCAGAGGACATATCGCTGCTCGTAATAGTGTCACCACGAGCCCGGGCCTTGACAGCTTCCACTGCACCCAACGAATTTCGGCGAAACCGGGTTTCTACGGATCTGACTGATGGAGAAGTAACTAGTACCTTGGGGCCTTCACGGCGATTGGAACCTCGGATTGGAGAGGACCCTGCACGGTCTCGAACAGGCATCTTCGTAAATTTTATTTGGTTCACAGCCCTGTTCGCCATATCAGTAAAAGATATACTTGGTACGCAAACCAACAGTTATCCATCTTACCTCGATCCACTCGGATCATCATCGCTGTCGTCGCTGAGATCACTACTATCATCTTCTTCCGCGTCGCCGGGTCTGTGATGTGGCCTTCCTGGCTGGTTTTGATGTTTCCGTCTCCGGCCCTTCTTCCCAGGACTAGACCGATGCGGTAAAGGGACAATCGTATTTGTATCATCCCTTGAGCCGGTGATCATCCCGCCTTCCTCGTCATCACTAAATCCCAAATCAGGCTGTCGGTCACCATCCTGTTTCCCATCTCCGTTCTCATTCTTCGACTGGAAGTATTCGGACGCAACGGCGGTCGCGATCGGAATAGGCGGGGAATACGTTCGTTTTATGCTTGCGGCGGCAGCGGCGGATCCCGTCCATCCTGCAGCGCGAAAACCCGGGGTGTTGAGAGCGGAGGAGTTGAGCGTTATGAGTCGGTCGCCGACGCCGTCTTTTATCGCGGAGAGATAGGATGTGCGCAACTGCCAAATAATGAAACTAGAGAGGATGCATGAGAGATCATCATCAACATTGTCTACCTCAACACTTACTCTTCATTCTGAAGTAGTGACATGTCTGAACATCAGAAATGTGTAAAGCTAAATCGGATGCCAAACAGGATTGCAAAAAGAAGCTTGTTGTCCGCGAAATATAATGTGCAAAGCTTTCACGCGTGTGCTTTCTCCAGAGCACAGGGGAAATGGGATGAAGGTGGCCTAGCGAGTGAGGAGTAATGCTCGCTCATCACTCCATCTGAGCAGTGAATTGAAACAGGCTAGAAGGTAGAAAGGTCAACTGTCTCTTCAAAACATGCCAGGGCCAGCCTAGGAAGAAAGGAAATTGGCGACACTGTCTCGTGCTGATGTCTCCTGGGCTACACAACAAGGGAATTTTAACAGTGTTCTTCGGGGCGTTGAGGGAATCCGGGGGATGGTCTGCTGCGGGTCCGGAACACGGGTGGTCTGTGCTCGTTCGGCTGCATTAAATGCTTGTGTATTCGCATTACAAAGTCGGTGTAATATTTACAAAAATGGAAGTGTAATGTTTGAAACTTTGTGTAAGGCGGAAACTAGGTAGCAAAATCACCCAAATTTATTTTACCTTCTTTTGGCCGGCCCTTCTACTCCGTAGGTGCCTCTGGAAAGCCTCGAGACTTGATCTCCTACTATTTTATCCTTCTACTGAAGAGTACAGATGATACCAACATCATATCATACTGTGCGATTCCACAGGAGGGACAAGCATTTCAAGCATTGTAAATAAGACAGAGCAATAACTCCATCAAGAAAGCGGCCTGTAAATCAGTGAAAAAGGGAACAAAATGAGTGTATCGAGACACCAATGCAAGGCCACACAGCCTGTGTTGAAAAGAGGTTACATTTGCAACTTGACACTGACAGTATGAGCACAGGATAGATAACCTTAGAACCGTGATGACCAGTGCAACATAATGGCTGTAAACAACAACTTATTCCGGATGATGCCAACTTCAGTGGATTCTGTAATATGGAGAATGTACCGGACAAAAATCACTCCACATATCATCTCTTATCCCTGTCCCAAAACCAGTGATAAAGACTTCTCGACTCCGCCGCTTCGTCCTCCACATAATCGCCTACCAGGTCTGCTGTTTCATTCGAATACATATCTGTCCCTGATATAGCAGCTGTTCCCTTTCCACTCGCTACCTCCTGTTCTGCAGCATGTCTAGCTTCCTCTTTCGCTGCTTCTGCGAGGATCTCTATTTCCTTTTTGGCCTTGTCGAGGAGCGAATAGTATTGACTTGAGAGGAGGAGATATATATAGTACGTTCTAATCGTCCAGGCATGGATTGTAGCACCAGTGGCTGCTGCGATTCCATGGCTGACGAGTTCTTGAACGACACTAGCCGTAATTCCCGCGTATACCGTTGAACTTCTTTCGAGTCTAGCGAGAGCGGCGACATTACGAAGTAAACTTGCTGGCGAGAGGTCGTCTTCGCTTCCGATAGCCTTTGAATGTGCGGTTGGAAATTTTTGATAACCAGCTTGCCTGCGTACTTTATCCACTAAAATTGGGTAGGTCAAGGATATGGTAATGACCCGGCTCAGGGTAGCGGATAGTACATGGGTAATAATCTGATTATTTCTCCTTGTCAGGCAACGGAGGAGTATCTCATTCAGCGATAAAGTGATGAGGGGATTGGCCATCAACAGCAAAGACGCCGAATACCCAGCCCACAGCCCTCTGGCACCTTGCTCACGGAAAACCTTGATAACAATGTCCCGAATCCTGGTTGGTTTCACACAGGCTTGTCTCCTTGTGATAATGGTTTCGATAGGCGCAGTAAGCAATTTGGTACTCGCCTCCGATACAATCCCAAGGAGCAACCTCACCGCGAGTAGGCCCGATGAGTTTACCAATCCTCGACCCTCCAATCGCCATCGAAAGAATTTATAGGCAAGGAAAAAAAGGAATACTTCGGCACCTGCTTTACCAGTGGCTTCCCCGACACCAGCATAGAACGCCTTCAACCCACCCTCGCCGTAAATCTCCTTCACTACTGTAGTAATTTCACCACAGCAATTCCCGCTTTGCCGCTGGCTACCATCTTTATGATGAGCCGAGCAACCCTCAGTCTTTGGTTCACCATTCCGCAGCTTCAGCCTCGTCGCTATCAAGAGAAGAGGGTACACGGCCGCAGTAGACGCAGCCGCACACAACGCTCTCACGGTCACTTGACCCACTTCTGGTAGAGGTGGACCCTTCACCGTGGTACTCTGGGTGAATGGGGCGACGGTATATGAAGAGGGAAAATTTCGAATAAAATGGTGCCCCAGGACATCCTGCATGCCGCGCTTAGTGGGTGGTCATGAATGTGTATGTATCGACCAACTCAGACACATTGCAAGCAATGGAATGGTGTCAAAATACCAGTAAAGAAGCTTCATTCTCTGAATAGCTGGTCATGTTGTCCAAAGTACATTTAACCACGCGATAGTGTTTCCAAAAATGTACATATTCATCGCATCTAGAAGTTCTGTGGCGGGGCTTCGTGTCTCAAGTCCCTACTCCGCCCATTGCGAGCGAGACTAGGTTTAATTAAGAAATTAGATGCTCAGTTGAAGACTCAAAGGTAGATATCGGACTTTTTCTGTAGTAAATTACCGAGAAAGTCGAAGGAAGAGGTGAAAAGAAGTCCGAGTCCCTCCAGGTTTCAGGTGTAAGACAACGGACCTGGAGAGGGAGTTGGCGATCACGCATGATGACATCACGTGTTTAACCTGGGTCACCTAAACCTTAGTTAACTATTAGCGCGAGATTAGCATTGAAGCCAACGCAAGACCATATTTAGGTCGCCAATGACATCAAACGCTGTGAATGCAGCAAAACCACGGTCACAGGCAATTTGGGATGCTTCAAGTGGTTTAGGGAAGTCATCTGCTTGTTAGCTTTATTTTCTAAATTATTCTCAATAGATTTATCAGAGCTTCTGCTCCCTATTCGCATATATTAACCATGAGCCTCTGCGCCGGAGCTCGTCGGGTGTTTGAATTTTGGGAGGACCTCCTGGCCTCGATAAATATCTGAGTTGGATTCGGACAATTCTTGACCACTGCACGGAGAATTGCTATCCAGTGCCTGGCGAAGCAACAATAAAGCTAGCCATTTTCATCCGACTCAATTGACATCTTTGTCAGCGCCTAAGTCGGCGGAATGTCTGTATTGGCAAGGTACGGCCAGGCTTGCACCTTTACTCACGCAGGTAGGAATGCCCCAGGTGGTTACATGTATCAACCCCATTCCCCCGGGTTACGGTCTGCCAGAAAAGCCTGATAGCTACGAAGGCCTTTCTCAGAAAGGACAAAATCAGAGCAGCAAGTTATATTACAGTGCACTATGCCATAAGTACTTTGAGGGTATAACCTCAAAGAGGAACTCTCCGTCTCTACGCCGCTATCAGCCATAACCATGCGTGGCAAGTATCCCATATCAAGCCGATTTTGTCATCAGGCGGGGGCCGGTCCAACAGGGAAGTTTTCAGGCTCCGCTCAACGTTGATGAATGTGGTTGACCACTGGGAGCAGTTACAAATGCACGTTGATTGCCCAACCATGCCCTCTCCCGCTCCTCGTTGGCTACAGACAACAACAAACTCTCCTTCTGCATCTGCCTCTGCCTAGATGCAACCTCATAATCTTCTAGATCAACTGTTCCATCTAAAGGCAAAACGCCACCTTCTTGAACTCCTCTATAAAGTGCTTGACATAATCACCATTTCCATCTATTTATCATGCTGTTCCTTTTCTTCTGAGGTGAATGATATGAACATGGTATGGCCTTACCAGGATCGCCCTGAGTATGCATGATGGTTGACCTTGCCGGGACCAAAGTACTGGTTCAAAGCCGGAGCCAGCATCATGGTTGCTCCTAGAGCTATGAAACGCAGCCACTTGGCCATGGAGGTTCCTAAGTTATCGGACGTAGCCGGTTGATCGGTTATATCCCATGTTTGCAATTGCACTATCAGCCATGTTAACGACGTCGAGCCAGGGAACAGCCCAGACCCAGGCTTCTGTTTTTATTCTACTAAATTCTTAAGTCCACGCCATTATGGTATTTCTTCTTGTGCTTCTAAGTATCTGTTTGGAATTATGGGCTCGAGGCTCCGAAAACTTCCTTTTCTGAAGTGGGCGCGTAACCTAGAGAACAGGATGGAGTTGGCCCCGGCAGGGTTTCGATGAACAATGTTGGAGCAAATCGAAACCCACATGAAGTCAAGCTGAGACAAGGGAAGCACCGCTGCTCACTTGTGAACTCTCACTGTGGCCACGGCGTAATACTAGTGAAGGTCTGAGTCTACTTCAATAGAAAAAAAGAAAAAAAGGAAAGGGGACCTCGCAGAATATCATGTGAATAGACATGATCTCAGTTGGCTTGTAAATACATATTGTATCATAGCTGTTTAAGCTAAACAACATGGCCAACACCAAGACTCCGTGCACCGTGAATAGACAATCATGTCCATATGTCCCCCAAAATTAAAAGCCATCAACCTGTGAGCCAAAATGATAAAAGCACTGTAGATCCCCACCTCAAACCAGTGAACCGCTGGAAACAAAGTAGACAATATGTAAAAGAATTAAAGGGGAAAAAAAAAGGGTGGATCATTATTCCCTCCAATGAAGGTATCCAACAGCATACAAGAACGCTTGAGGTGGATGCACCAAAAGCATTGCGCATGTGTTATTGAAGGAAGAAAGTCGGGCATGATAGTTCGCTTAACCGCCGAAACCGTACAAGGTACGGCCCTGTCGCTTCAAGGCATAGACAACATCGAGTGATGTGACGGTCTTACGCTTGGCGTGCTCGGTGTATGTGACGGCATCACGGATAACTGACTCGAGGAAAGATTTGAGGACAGTACGAGTCTCCTCGTAGATCACTAGCAGGTAGGAAGATGACGCGTCAGCCCACCGTGTACACATCTGTGGTCTGAAACAGTCACAGTTAACTTACTTGCAGAGATACGCTTAACACCACCACGACGAGCGAGACGACGAATGGCAGGCTTAGTGATACCCTGAATGTTGTCGCGCAAGATCTTGCGGTGACGCTTGGCACCACCCTTGCCGAGGCCCTTTCCGCCTTTACCACCTATATCAGAGGAAGCACGTTAGCAAGCTGCTTATTCGAGCACGAAGACACGACAATATATATGAATCATGTTTTATTGTCGATGAACGGAGTGAAGTGCAAGAAAGGCCGAGCGTCCATTGGCCAGCGTCAGCCGTGGAAGGTGGGTGGCGTTTCACCACCTGCCAAGACCATCCCACCCCTTGCAGGAACATTCAACACGGCCTTCGAGCCGGTATCGTCGAGCCAGCAAAAACAAGCGAAAGCCGTTGAAAAATGAGTAATTAGATACTTACGTCCAGTCATGATGAATAAAATAAACAGTTGATGATGGATAGATGTCTTGTTTGATGGTGGGTTGATGAAAAAGGACGTGTATCGAACGCGTTATGGTGATGGAGAAAATCAGTGTTCTGAGAAGGAAAATAGAAAAATCGGTAGGAAGAAGGGAGGGGCAAGGCCAGGTTTAAATACTCCCTCAGCCAGTGACGGGTTGATCCCGCAGCAATTGTCGCCTGAAGAAATCGCGCTAAACCAAACCGGGGGGATGGGGGCACCTTATCCAGAATCAACATCAAATTTCATTGAATCAGGCGTGTGTGATTGGGCAAGTGGCGAGGTTGCAAATGGGCATTCCAAAGTGCTCAATTCCAAGCTTTGTTTTTCTGCTGATTTTCTGGCTCTGATTTAGCGTGTTGGCTTTTTGTTGTTCTGCCAGAATCTTGCAACTCTTGGCATGATCCACCGCCCTTTGTCACGTGATATTTTATGACAGAATAGGCATAGCGTATTCCAGCCCTATCTTCCAAGCTAGCGGGATTAACCACACCTTGCATCTCCACTGTTCTATGATTCTAACAACTACTTATGTATGTCCAGTAACAATAAGTCCGAGCGACACTCCTTGGACTTTCAGAGCATACAACACCGGTCCAGGCCCTTATCCTGAGCAACAAGCATTCTAAGATACCACAAGGCTAGCATAGCAGTGAGGCATGGCTGGGCTGCTCTCCCACACGTCTCCAAAGGAATCATTGATGAACACTCCAGATTGCTGTTGTCATCTAGTCATCCGAACAGCCCCGGTTCATGGTCCATAAGGATAATTCCCTTACTGTGATCCATGCTAGTTCATATCCTAGACAAGTGGTGTCTGTGATGTGAAGATCATTTGCGCAGCAAATTAATATTCCAAAGTTAGCTACCATCTTAATTTGCGCGCCTATGGTGAAGCTCCCCTGCCAATCACTATCCCGCTTCCTCTGCCACAAAGGTTATATCTACCTTGAATAATCTTCTTACTTCCAGCTTACTATCTTCACTCTCCAGTGGCCAAGTTGTCATGAGCTATGAAATCTCCACACCCTCTGCATTTGCTCGGCATACTTTTTACTGCCTTAACTCGCTTATAGTTGCATTCTTACATCAACATTCATTCAAATTCGCAATTGAGTTTGTGGACATCGATGTATCTGAGATCTTCAAGGAGTGGCTAGCGAAGAGGAAATTTTGCGTTACGTTTCTGGTGATAATCAGGGGCAAGACCTGTGTCATGAAGGTGGTGGGTTATACTCCATTCTGGTGTATGCATATATGTAGCCGACACTCCAATGGCATCATGCTCGAGGCCCCAAACTGCCGTACAAGTCATGCATACCTGAAAAGAATATCTTTGTCTGTGAATCAATGGCCTATCAATGCCTGGCACAGGGCTGGAGGCTGTGCTTGTGGAATAACCTCTCACTTCTCCAGGATAATAGAAAATATTGACCCTATACAGCACCTACCACATCCTAAGATAAAGTTTGTCAAAGATGAAGATTCTCCCACAGCTATTCTCTCGGACTATATTCTCAACATAAAAGAGCTAAACTGGATCAATTACTATGAGAAGAGGATGCAAAATTTTGTTGATGATCTGAATACAATTTATAAAGCACTTGTTCAACACAGCAGTGTTCATTCAAGAAATATGATGATTGTGGAAGAGGATCTGAAAAGGGCAACTTGGATAGACTTTAACAGGGCGCAGACATTTAGCCAAGAGCTTACAGAGAGGTAAAAGGAATGGATTGCATTTGAGAAGGAGCTTATGGCAGAGACAGCTGACTGCATGGTCTGTGGCCTCCCTCCCCTGAGTTATGGGCCTCTGAACCAACTTTCTTTGACTACCAGGAATATGACTCCACCTAGGGCGAAATGGATAAGACACGACAGTACTATGGGTGATGCCTCGAGACGAGAACGCGGTCCTGGAACATGCTGAAGCAATTGCCCTGTATAGTTTTAGTACGACGCTGTAGTGTTTGTTTGTGTCTTGATACCAAGTTATCTTGCCGTGATTCTAAACACACATGAACTCATTTGCATGGTGTCATGTGTTATCCTTTGTCCCATCGCTGGGACCTAGCTAGCTCAATCAACCTTATGAGTCTATTAGCAAGCTAGCTAGAAGCTTCAAATTTATAAGGATTGAATCTTTCTTACATATACACCAACATAAATTGTATAGCTGAGCTTCCCACAAGCTAGCCGCTAGGTGAATGCTCCTCTACCAGCATAGATCCTTCACTACATAGGACGATGCTAAACGGATCCCTCTGGAAAGCCTGCTAGCTATAGGGCTAGCTATTAGTTTGACGGCTCGGGTCGACTCCCTTTTACAGACTTATATATGCTAGTATGTGAGAGATTTGCCTAATCTATATAGGTCATGTGAGTGAGGGGGCTAGTTGGATTACCTACTCCATAGTCAACACTAATACATCTAATGGCAAGCACATGAGTCCATCAGCCTGGCCTTTAACATTTGTCTAAAAAGTTCTTCCCAGCAAGTTGATTAGTTTTATCCAACATGAAAGTACAGAGTACATTAGAGGGATCCGACCGGAATAGACCTGAGAAATTATATTTTTTCTTTTTTAATTCATTATCTCGTATACTTCCTCGCCACTCCAGCAGCAAACTAGCTTATGGTTGACCCAAAAATCCGTCCAATACCCAGTAGAAGCTACCATCTCAAATATTCCTTCAGATAACGGGCAGAATCCTTTCAATCCCGGAAGTTTTCGGTTGCCCGTGTTCGGGGGACATCCAAAACAACAGAGACGACATCTCATAATCTCCCCATTTAGGGGGGGGGAGAGGAAAAAAAAAACAAAAAGAAGAAAAAAGAAAAAAGATAGTGTGACCGAGTGGAGAAACCAGGGAGATGACAAGAGGCAAATGCACACACTTTTGCCATTCACATAGAACTGATTAAGAAGTAAAAAAGAGAAAAAAAAAAAGGAGCAAAACATCCCGGCAGCTATAACTCCAGCTTAATGCAAACCAAAACAAAAGCCATTGCAATATCATCAAAAGCCCACAAAGCATAAGAGCCATGTCAAAGAGTCAATGGGAGAGAGCTCACTATACGTTTTATATATTGCAAAAGGCATGATTGCAAAGGGAGAAAGTGAAACAGAAAAGGAACCCAATGGAAACAGGGGAAAGTAAATCAGCGAAATAGTTACTTCAGCAGCAATCAATCAAGAACATAAATGAGAAACTAAAATATATAAACGTTTGAAAATGGCAATTTTGGAAAATCGAATGAATAAAACGAAGACAATTCACGGCCTCTCGTTCCTTAGAGCTGTAAAAACGCAGTAAAGCAAACAGACCGCCCATATATCCAGGCCGCAATTTTCTCATGGCCAACAAAGGTGTAAATTAGTATGTATGGTTAATCAGATGCCCTTCGAAGCCCAAAGGGGTTAGTTACCTTATGAGCTAGGCTCGAAAAATATATCGGATACTGACGTCCGCACCGCCTTAGGCCACGATTAGCCCCGGATCGCTGTAGGGGCAGGAGAGTCGGATAATAACCCCGATGGGATGGCTTGGTGGAATGAATGAGTGAAGATAGGCGACGACGAGGAGGAGGAGGTGTTCGAGCCCAAATCAGAACGAGAATGAGTGGGTGATTGAGATCTTGGAGATCGGGGAGAAAGTAAACTCGATCGCTTTTCATCCGTAGAAGAAGAATCAGGCGACGAAAAGAAAGGGGACCCGGGCGATGACGAGAGTTGTCGGGCAGGAGGATGATGTTTGTCTGCTGATGATTTCTGATCACCTGGTCGACTGCAAGCTTTTGAAGACGAGGTTTCGTACTGTAGATAGGATGTCAGTTTTTACATCTTATAAAGTGACTTTTTCAGGGGCGATTTACAAAACAATATTTGTCGACCAGCTCCTTATATCCAGGAGATTGGTGGCAAGGTTTGGCAGATAGAAGCTCAGAGGGTCTCATAGCTTCCTGGGAAGAGCCAGCTGAGCTAGCGACACGTTCCACTCCCGGTATACCAGCCATATCCTGCACACTAGCGTTTGGTCCAAAGTGGAGCGCGCCAACGTTACCTGGCTGCATTGCTGCAGAAAGTGACGAGCCAAAATCATATCGAGTTGCAAAGGCTTGGCCTGCCGACTTTGTCCTTTTCGTCGGCGCCTCCAGCAAATCACCATCGGCATAAGGAAAATGAACCTGCTCTGTCAAACGGCTAAAGCCATCATCTCGGGGGCTTTGGAATGATCGAGCAGGAGCGAAAGATAATGCGTTGGGTTGTGGAGGCATCGGCCGTGGCCGTTGAGCGTTCTTGCTAGCACGGGAAGAGGTGCCAAATGGCTCGGGTGCTGGCCCACCGCTGCCATGCCTTGGTTTGTATTTCTTTGAGAAGTTAACATGGTAGTTTCTGGCTCCATTATTGTCCCAGAATTCAAGTCCATTCACATGATATTTGATGCAAACGAACATTGTTTTGCTCTCAAGATCCGCCAGATCTGCAAGCCGGATGCTGAAGTGGAATCTGTCATAATTATTACTTAGATCCCGTGTTTTAACTGCATGAGGAGCGTTGTTGTATTCAGCTTCGACCTCCGAAACGGTTTTCCAATGGTCCAGCGTAAACCTGGCGACAACATGTTTCTGGAATGCAAGGTTGGCAACAGTAACGATCCCAACAAGATAGTTGTTATCTGGGGACAGAAACACTCTTTCTAGGCGCACAGGAGCATTGAGGTTGATCAATTCTCGGATTGGAAAATTTGTGATTCGAGCTTCCCACTGGAAGTAGTGCGTCTTGGAATCGAAGCCCGATCTAAATGGGAACTCCGTATCCCCGTCATACTCCTCTACGGGGGACGACCCAGCACTCACCGCAACTGGCATGTCAAGCTGCAAGAAATGGCGAACTTGCTCCAGTTGAGCGTCGAAATGAACGTTCTTCACAAAAGTTGGAGTACCCGGCATACTTGAAGGTCTCCTTTTCATGCGAAGGGCGGGTCTCACAAGCTCTCCAGATTTCTTCCTGATCATACGTGATTTCACGGCGGGCTCGTCGTCCTCATGGTCACTTTGGTCCGGTGTCTGCATCTCTATTTCAGGCAACTTGCGTAGAATGGCGCCATCAACAGATTTTGAACGAATGGGCAAAATGTCAATGGAGCTTGGTTTTCGACGGGCATCAGCAACGACGAGAGATAGTTCAGAATTAGGTGAAATCGAATCCGGGCTATCAGCCACACCCGTGGCCGGCGTTCGCTCAGTTTGGTGTTCAATTGCCATGATCGCGGCATCTAACCCGGCGAGCATGTTCTCCTCAACCTTTCCCTTGCTGCGTTCATCCTCATCGCTCGAATTCTGTCTTGACTCCGGGGGTGAGATAACAGAATACGATGGTATCAATGAACTGGGTCCTGCTTGGGATGGCTGCCATCCGTGTTGGTTACCATTTGAGATGGCATTTTCTTCAGCATTGGTGTCGTTTCCACCCCTGGTCCTTGGGCGGAAAAGCGGCACGCTTGCACGGATAGAAGAGCTCCGCCTGTGTCCATGGATGTACGAGCTGGACGAAGAAGTGCGTGGTGCAGGGTGCCCCGCCAGGATCAAAGATGGTTCAGAGTTGTGACGCGCATGACGGCCATCCAATAAAGGACAAAAAGGAGAGCGAAAATCAGTGCTCTCAGTAGTGTTTGTGAAAGTCAAAGACGAAGACGGCGGTGTGTAGGGCATCCGGCCGACTTGGCTGTAGCAAGTAGGCAGACAGCTCTGCTATTATCTTGTCCGAGAAGCCTTAGGACCAAACGGAATAGTAGGACGTTTAAATCTCGGTGTCCAAGCACAGTCCTAGCATCCTTTGATAGTCAGCGATTGAAAATGAACCGCAAGTGAAGATAATCCCACTAAATATCACGTCCGTGGCAGTGGTGCCACCGCTGGGAGGGCGAACATAAAACCGGACAAACACGAGGAATTTTACACGATCGAGGAAGCCACGAAGTTGCATACATCTGAAAAGAACAATTCGACAGGCACCAGGAAGACAGTGGTGGGCGACGAAATAAGAGAGTCCAATGCTGTCCTCAACAGCGTATTTTGTGTTGGGGGGGTGAACTAGAAACAAAGGGAAGCTCACGGAGGGAGTGATGCGATATGTATCACCCCGGTCCAGTCGATAGGACCGCACCAATCCAAATGTAAAGTGGCGAGTGCAGAGAGCGGAGCTCGCAAACTATCCCGTGGTGGTGGTCTAGGCGGCACTCTTATAGTTGATTTTTAACAAGGCCTATATGAATAACCCGAGATATTGATGAGAGGTCCCGTGTGAGGGTGTAGGTATTATTGACACGACACGAGAAGGTGGAGAAGCTGTGTAGGAGAGGAGAAGGTGTGCCTGCACCTAGAAGGGCGGGAGCTCGAGAATTAAGCGAGGAGCAGATGATCCTCGCAGCCAAATCCGGCGGATTTCAGGAGCACAGAACAAGAGGAATTCGACGGCGCTGACCGACAAGAAGACGGAGGGGCAGCTGAGCAGATTCGCAGGCTGAAGATATGGGAAAACAGGGCTCAAAACAAGGAAATAACAACGGCTAAAATTACAGAAGAAAGAGAAAGTGTAACAAGCGAACACAGCAGATCTAATGAACAGCAATAAGCAAGCAAACAAACAAGTAGCACAAGAGAAGGGTGATCTGAAGAAAATGGATAGGAAGGACTAATATAGAGAGGAGAGGGAGAGAGGTACGGTTTGGCGGGATGTGGCGGAATTTGATAGTGGAAATGCGAAGGTTTACCACTGGTTTGAAATCCGGAGGGGGACAGAGATTTCACAACCTTGATGAGCTTTTTCCTACCAAAGCTGGATGTAGCACAGAATTATGTCCCTGAACCAATCTGTAGAAGTAGCGATTTTCTTTTTAGTCCAGTGAAGATCTGGAAAAAAAGGATGGATGGACCGGCCAACCTTCTTGACGCCGACAACGGGAGGGGGCGAGTGCAGCTCAAGAACAAGGGGCGGGAAAGGAGACTGAACGGATGTACCTACAAACACCCGGGATGTACTGCATTTCCTTGTCTCATCCATATGTGGATTAATAGTCTTTCCCCAACATGATTCTGACGCGGAAAAGGGCTGGTGGTTAGCGGAATATCCATCCTCGCCATCCCCAGCGATATCAGTCGCGACAGAGAGTAAGTACCCGGGTTGGCCCAAAATGTTAAAGGGACAGACGTCACTTTTGCCTGCACATTCATACATGTAGTCCATCCACGAGAACAGAAAAAAAGCCTCTAAAGCATCAAGAACCCAAGTTCGCAAGAAAGGAATACTAAGAGGGCCCAGAATCAAGTGGCTTTCCAAGTATTTGTGGTTCTGCTGCTTTATCCTTGCCTGGTTGCCTTATCATTCGCCGCTGCCAAGCCACATCCGTCGTGGATAAGACGACGCGACCATCGTCGAAGTCCGCTAGCTGTTCATCTCGTCGAGATTCTCCCGAGATGAACAAACAGTACATGCATACAGACACGCTTTGGAGGTCTGGACGGTGAGCCTTGGGACTGTATCGCAACGATTTCGTCGGCGTATCAAGAGCCGGAATATCCCAATGAGCACAGTTGTCACGGCTATTGCGAAATCGGCAAGTTACAGTTGCATGACTGTATGACCCAGGACCATCGCTGGTTGAACCACCGGAATGCTCCGTACATATTTCATGTATGTAATTATCGGATGTGGTCTTTCGACTCAACCACGAAACCCGCCTTCTTTGCCACTCGTGCTCGAGATTGATTTTATTTTATTTATTTATTTAATTTTTTTTTTGGTGAAATTCACTTTTTGGACCAAAAAGTTCCCTCTCAGACTTCCAGAGCTATCACCTGGCCCCAGGAAAGCTCTGTTTCAACAAAGACTGCACGCGCAAACATCAAGAGGTTCATCTGCTTCTGTCGAATCTGAAAAAATTTGTCCAATCAAAGATCATCGTTGCTCAGCATGCGGCCTGAATCATATTAGTTCCGAGGGGAATCGGTCTTTTTTGAGTACGAGACACGAGTCCCACGGACCAGCTTGCGACTGGGGGGGGGGGGGGGGGGGGGTTCTGGAAGGCCGAATCCTTGTCGGTGAGAGGTCAATTGATAACAACGTGCGCCATGAAAAAAGCCAAAAAAAAAAATCTTAGCCTTGCTTTTTGGGTTCGAGACGCCATTCGCGCCGCAAGATGCCTCTCCATAACCCTGTGGTCGCTTAGTTTTGGGGGCATGGGGTGACTTCTTTCATTGGGCTTGTTGGGCGGCTTCTCCCAGTTTTGCGCGGGACCACTTCCAACTTTTTGTGCAACATGGGGGCTCGGATCAGTGGGTACGTCCGCATGAGCTAGAACGGCGTGCTCAACAAGTCCAAACCCAATTCTAACATTTTATGCAGCGCTTCTCCCCTCTCCTCACGCACGAAGAGGCCTGGGCTACTCTGTACAGAGCGCATGGAGGGCTCCGCCACCAGTTGCGCACTCCTGCGAGCGATTGCTCCCGTCCGTTCGAATGTTTCCTGCGCCGTGATTGGCACCACACCAATGTGTTTGTACAGTTTGCTCTCACACTGTGGCTAACTCGTCCCCTTAAGCTCGCGTCAAAGCTGTCACCGAAGAACAGACAAATACTTCGATGTAAATGCGTGCGATTATTATTACATAACGCCTGCCGCTGCGGTACTCTCCCATACGGTATTCCGGGGAGTGAATTTGGCAATTTTCCTCTCCAGAGCAATCCTCGTGTCTTGGGAGCTCGAGACCTCGAACGGTGCATGCATCTTCAAAGAAAGCGGTGAAGAGATCGTTGACAACCGATGCGGGGTAGGTAGCTGCTTGTGAATCATTAGCTCCTTGACTTCCCTGAAACACGGTGTTGGGAATGTCGCTCTGGCCTTGGGGAGGGACGACTCCCGCCCTGATTGACTCGGAGCTGACGCTCACCGATTGAGAGCATTCGTCAGCCGATGGACAGTCACACCATTTCAATTTCCCTATCTATCGGCAATTGCCGTGTGCTTCTTTGGCGTTCTGCCTCTACCCGTGTTCAATAATTGGTTTGGAATCTTGGGCTCAACGCGGTGCTATCCAGTCAGAAGATATCGCAATGCTTTTCCTACGATCTATCTTTATCTATCGTTTTAGATTTTTTCAGGGTAAGTAGTCTGTGAGGAACAGTCCATTCGTCTAAGCCTATGGAGGCTAACATTACAAAGATATATGCATGATATCTTGGGCACCTTTTGTTTTAGAGCCGCTTTGCAATGGGCTTCATGTTCACCTTACAATGGCAACGCATTCTCTCCCCGTGCACTGAGAGGCCCTGCCGGACCGGAGTACAGCCCCTTGTTTGTAATAATTTTAAGAAAGCTGCCAGTGTGTCGACTCCAGTACCTTTAATGAGAGCTACAATCATTGGTCCGACTATCCATCTTAGGACCACCCATAAAACGAAAAAAATAAAAATAAAAATAAAAATAGAAATAAAATAAAAAAATAAAGAAAAGAAAAGAGAAAAGGGCGGCCCTTGAACTATCCAAGCTGTACGGTTCAAACTTACCCTGAAGCGGCTGGTCTTCGTTTGGCGTTATCCAAATCAGGGCTTTGCCGCCCCGATGATGGCGGCGATTCCAAACGGTTTTGCCCATTATTTCCAGTGGCAATCCCATTGGAGCGAAACTTGCGTCCGGGGGTTGTCCGGCAAACGTACTCCACACTGCCAGGAAGAACTTTGGTATCGACTCATCTGATCCATAATGCTTGTCGAAAAAGAAGTCCAAGTACTTGGTTACTGGTGCTCTTACCTTCATTGGAGCTTATGCATTAGGACAAGATGCCTGGGCGGATATGTATTCTGCACGAAATCTTGCATTGGCCATTATCCTATTAGATGCTAGAACCATCATTGATACGTTGGTTCCGCCCGCCCCGCCCTTAATCCGACTCTCGAATTTCTTGCATGCCGCATACGTAACACAGACATGGAGCACGGAGAATTACCTCAGTTTTCAACTCGTTCTTTCAACTTTATTCCCATTGATCATAATAGCCGAGTCACTGCACTTGGTAAACTCCAAAGTCACAAAGCAGCTGGGTATATTTTTGTATTTAGATTAACAGGATAGGTAAGTCATTGCATAAAGTAGGTGGCCACTTCCGCCATGTTATATTCTCCTAATTTTGATAAGGTTACATATCGGCACTGCATATATGGGTCATTGTGCACACAACTATTGCAGTTAACAACACGCCTATAATAATTGTTTTTCTTGCAAATGTTACAAGAGCCGAGCAAACGCAGATCCGCAAGGCCCTACCTTTAGATGACAACTGTGTGAGCAGGCGTTCACCTTGATAGGTTGAACCTACTGTTGCAGAAACTGTTCACAAATAACCTCATGTCATACTTCTCCTGAAATTTTTATACTTCCTTGGGTTTCAATGCCATTTTTCTCTTGGTATTAATACAGGCAAGATCTCAGGCTCCCAGAGCATGGATTTTTTTAAACACTCATCCTTGAGTTCGCTTTTAGGGCAAGTCTTTTGATCCTTGATTCGGTCTGGAACTATGCTGAGAAGCGTAGCCAGGGCATTGTTTCAAGCGTCGGAACAACATGGAGCTGAATCTGCAAGACAATTCGTGATCGAAAAATTATGCCGTATCAGGTAAGCTCAATAGCCAGCACTGGAGTTCCAAAGCTGATGTGCATCCCTTGCTACCCACCCAAGACGAAACACAGAAAAGGTTGCAGCTTTGTGGCTAGCACAGGATGCTGGGATTGCCATGGCGATGATCCTATGCACCGCTTTCAATGCGCAATTTTTGGGGAGACAAAAGCGGATAGCATGCTACGACAAGGTCCCAATACTTTCAAGCATATGCATATGAATAAAGTGTGGGGTAAATAAGGATGCTGTTCTTGTCCCAGCCGCAGGATAAGTTACGATTTTGACCAGTGTCGTGCGCTAAGGATGCTCTGTTCAACAGATCCCGTCCTATCTGTACATCCACAGTAAGTAGCCGCCGAAGCATGAGAGCAGATGACCTTGAGCGCCTCGCCAGATCGGACTGCTGTCCCTTTTGGTACCATTGAATACCTTGGGAGATAGCAGAGGAATAAACGAGCTAGTTTGAGAGATGACAACGGAAATGAGTCCATCGTAACGGTGATAAGGCGTTTCGCTTATCTACTCCTCACCGGTGAGGCGAGGAGCAACCAATCATCGGGTGAGTTGCTGCGCATGGCCACGTTGTCCGTGTATTTGTCTGCATTCGATCACATAGCCAGGGATTGGACCCTTTTGCGTGAGAGCTCCGTCTTATGGAGAAGGCAGCCTGGCAGGCCTATACTCCGGTAAGCAGCAGGGCACCGATAACTATCTAATGGCATCTTTCGCCCGTGAAACAATGTCAAGCGACTTGGATAGGTACCTGATTCTGGCAATGTCAGGTGGTCTTGTCTCGCCGGAAGCCTGTATTTGATGCATTGACAACTCACTTCCACCCTCCATCAATCTCGGTGGTCGTCTATCATCCCCACATTTCGGATACCGCATATGCAATCCCATTCTTGCGGCCAGAACAAAAGAAAAAAAAAAAAAAAAGGCTCTAATATCGTCAATTGCCGACGCATCGGTGGCCGATTCAAAGTCAACATACTCCGTCCCTATAACGGGATTCATTTTAAGATTGAGGGTTTTTCAAGTTATACAGTGCAGATTCCAAATTCAAGTTGCGAAATTTCTTTGGTTTCATTTCTTTCTCCCGCTGGTGGTACCGAGTACTCCGTACTCTGACCCGAACCGCTCTCAGAGGAATCGAGGATCAAGCTCTATCATTGGCCCATATCAAGGGTACGATATGCATGTATGATACTCGCGTATACGCACAACATGGTCGATTGTTTTACTTTTTATTTTTGTTCCTATTTTTTTTCCCCCCTTTGGCTTTACGAAGTGCGCCCGTACGTGTATTCGTGGCCAAAATTCGATACCCTTATTCCCGCTGGGGAGCCGCAGCAACTGGGGTTTCAATCCCTGCCTGACATCCCTGCGTCCTTGGCGTTAGTTAACTAACTAACAAGCTAAATGTGGCTGAAGTGCGGCGCACCAGCCAAGGAGTCGATTCCGTGGAGTTATCCGCCTCTACTCCATAACCTCCGCACGGTAGTCAAACCCATGGAAGAGAACTGTCCTTTAGCATAACAGAGTGTTAGAGAAAGAACGGTGTGATATCAGACCTCCCGCTTTGTTGGTATTCCAGGGAATCATGCCTTCTGAGGAAGAGAAATTATCCTGCTAATGCCGACAATCACATCAGATATGATGGGTGAATTTCAAACGGCAGAGCTACTCCTTAGAATCGTTTTAATTCCTTGACATCTGCACTGCCTTTGCTGTATACTGCTCAGGGATGTCCGATCATTTGCATATTACATGGACAAATTAGCAGAGATATTTCCCAGGGTCCTGTTGGAGAATGCCAAACCTACCAGTTTCTCACTAAACGTATATCTGTTGGCTAGAAGAAAATAGAGGCATTGTATGGGCTAGCAACCCCGCACATCCAGGGTAGAACGTGTATCCTTTTCGATGGGAAATCGAGACCTGAAAAATGCCACTTACGATCTATACTCCTCCAAGATGGAGCCATCCTAACTTTTGGTTTCGTATTATTGAGCCAGCTGGCCTTGTCGCATACCTGCGCATTTATTCCAAGAATGACTGGGATTGTCAAGCCGGTCGCATCGATTTGCTCCCCCGCTGGACAAATGATTCCTAGAAGCGAGGTCGACTTACTATGAGTTTCTTTACTAAGAATACATTGCTGGGTCCATCTAGCTACCATGTATCCTTCGCTCTACGGAGGAGACTTTCCAACGAAACGCATTTTTAGGGGTTTTTGCAGGTTTATCGGAATGACGATCTCTACCCTCATTGTCCATTCCTCCATGTAAACAAAATATTTCATTGGGCCCCACGCGAAATATTTGTCTTCCCAAGCCACGAGCCATTGTTCTTTTTGCGCTCTACCAGACTCCTAAACTTTAGAATAGCGGAAGCGGCTGAATTTTCGAAGTTGGTATCATTTCGCAGCCATGAAGCATAATTGTGACGACGGGAATGGAGGTCAGGGGCAAACAGAGCTTGTCCCATTGGACCATGAAGGCTCTGAAACAAGAATCGACATGGAGAGCGTTCGCGTCGACGAATGACCTGAGAGGCTGACCTCGATGGCCATTTGCGGAGTAGGGTGTGTCGGGTGATCTGCCATAGTAGAACACCATGACCGCACTGACGGGAGACTTTCTGGTCGATAACTACTCCGTACGGCGTCACTGAATGATCCAGCTATTTAGCGCTCTTCCGCCTCATGCCACATCAGGCACATACTTATGTGTGGAAGCGCACAGCCAGGGGACGTTATTTTCGAAGGTGGCAGGGTGAGCTTGGCTTTCGATCACGCCTCTGGTTGGGCAATTGGTGTCCAAGCTCGACTGTGGATCTCCAGCGAGCATCGGACAAACTTCGGTGATCAAGCCCACCCAGCTCTTGGCATCAAAACATGAAGCGTGGATGGTGGATCGACTCCATCATAGGGAAGGAAGATCTTTTGCCTCTGAGAATGTGCGGGACAGCGCTCTGAGGAGGGTCACCCCATGAGAAACCCAAGGTTATGAGTGGACCACTTATGCTGCTGATGCGCACGTATAGTATGAAAAATACGTCAGTGGACTTAGAGCTTGGAGTTTCCGAGGATTCAACTTTATTCTACAGAGCATCAAGAGATCTTCTTCGAGGCTGTTGATTATACCCCGTATTTATTAAGCAATTGAGCCAAATCGCACTCCACAGGTGGCCCGTATTCTGTCAAAGAGTCGGATGCCTGTTATGGGTTGTACATATCATTTTCGCACCATGGACGGGTTGGACTCTGCTCCATTTCGTCCCGCCTTTATACTATGCAGAGGATGGAAACTCGTACTGCAGCCAATTCCCCTTCTTGGATTCAAAGTTGTGAACGAAATAGGCTGGAGGACAATTCTACTCGCTTTAGTATTGAAGTGAATATTAAGATAAAAAAGTTTCAAGATTTCGGTTTATTCAATCTCGATGAAAAGAAATATCCCGTTGACCCAACCGTATCATCTTCCTCTATGTTAGTGAGCAGCCTTCTAGGGCCACAAAAGGCAAAAAGAAAGAAAAATTCCTGCCAAAACAAAAGAGAATGTATAACGCCTAATTTCTCGGGCAGCGGACAAGAATCTCCACAACCTTGACCGAGACTCGGAGAGCCCTTCCTCCCCGATCCACAACAATGCGATTTCTGTCATAAAGTCGTTCTCCTTGTTCAAGTTCATGCAAGTACCGCCTTTCTTCCGTATCCATTCTTCCGGTGATACTGACGTCGAATTTCTCTGCCTCCGATAGGTGATTTGTCAAATAAGCCATCATCTCTCGACTCGCTTGCTTGTTCGCCAACTTTCGAAGGGCGAACCCTTCTTTCCCATACGTTTGGCGTGGTAAGGCCGGAAAGCCATCAGCTTTTTCTGCACTGTGAGCGGGAGTTGGTTGGTTCAACAGGCCAACATGCTCAACCACGATGTAAACTTTGTTAGGAAGATATTCCAATTTTCTGCGCTTCTTTCTAGGTAATTCCTCATTTTCAACTAATTCGGGCTCTATCTGAACTTGGACGCTTCGGCCCGATTCGAAATCGAGGCATTGCCCATGCAGCATGTCGTCTTTGATGACGGATCGAAGTTCAACGCCAGTCCGGTCTTCGAGCGCGACAGATCTATACACATTAGCAATCTCTTTACACACGCGGGCTTCTGCCTTCGCTTTGTTGAGATATGTGCGGAGAAAGAAGGGTTCTTTGCCTGTGGCGTTGTCAGTCAGGTATACGTGATAACGGAAAAAGCATGATTCTTCGTCCTGGTCGCTGTCTTCTCCACTATCTGCATCAGCATCATCGTCACTGGTCGAATGTTCATTCTGGGTATATTTCTCTTCAGCGATGGTTTCCGAAGAAGTTGCTTTATTAAAGGGTGTGGGCTCTGCAATTTTTTGTTCGAAACAAGTCGGCGTTGCGGTGCTATCTTCTGGATTGATCTTTGCCTGAGAGATTTGCGCTACCTTTTTATTGAGTGCATACTCGCGTCTCTGTACGTTGCGCATAATTGTCCCCATCCGCTCTTTCTCAGCTCCGTTGAGAGGCTGATTATTGTCAAGCTTCGCCCGACACGCTTCATACTCCCGAAGCTCACTTTTAGTTCGGACGTGGTTGGGTTCCTTCTCGAGGAATCTAAGCAGAGCTTCCCCGGTACGATTTACAGCGCTTAGGCTAGAATCCTGTGGTCTGATGATCGGGGAAGAGCCTGGGTTATTCCAGGACTTATGTCGAGCAAGAAGCTCATTGACAATAAAGTCGATATGCGATGCCTGGGGCCTTTCTCGGTGGCTATTGCTTGGGCCGGGCAGGGGCGTGGAGTGGCTTCCAAACTTCGTAGAACGTTCTTGATGATCGAAGGGATCCTTTTGATTCTTATCTCTTTGGCTTTCTTCTTCTTTGTCGGAGGTTTCCTTCGGGAAAAGAAGAGCTAATTCAGCAGGGGGGCGAAAGTACCCTTCAGCCTCCCTTGGTTCCCTTTTTGCCCTCGCATGGTTAGCCTCCCGTGAGGCTTGGTTGGCGAGGTGCTGCTGCCAGGAGAGTGTTCTCCGGCGTCGTCTGGAAGTCAGAGACGGATATCGAGTATGGGCCATCCAGTAGCAATCGGGTCGCTCGGGTGAAATTAGCCAATTGTTATGGAGTACAGCGCAGCCAAAAAGGCTGAGAATTCCAGGCCTACTTTCTGTCTTCAAACTCTGGGGGTGATAATAATAGGGTAAAGCAGTAATATGTTCTGCCTTTCCTTTCTGAAATGAAAAAAGGCCAACTAGGCTTGAAAATATGAGAAAATGAGCAGATGGTTCAAGAAAGGTTTCCAGAGGTTGATTTTGTCGCATATTGTTAGTTTCATCGAATGTAAAACCTCACTTTATAATGTTTGTGAGCTGACAAACTTGTGCCCGCCGAGTCAGCAAGAGTGAATGTCACTTGCATCTATTCCTCAAAATAGCGAAGTGACCATTCGGGCATGCCCCATATCATTCATCTGAGTCCGTCTCTACTGCGGGAAGCAGATCCAGAAACTTGTATGCGCCGAAGCAGGCATATCGTGACAAGCCCAATATGTCTGACCTTTGAATCTAGATTCACTAGTAAACAAAACAAGGGCTGGTTGAGACAGAAATTCTTATTGTCCTCCATGATGGGGTTATTTTGGTGGTCTGATTCCTCCTCCCAAGTGGGATTAACAATTCAATTGAAGTGATGATTCACATGACGTGGATGTTAACATCATCCATTGGGTGTGGAGTCAATAATTTATTTATATCGCTCGAAGGAAGCCAGAGAGTCAACAAATTCACCAAGGTTAGAGTTCAATAGCGGCAACAGTTCTACAGCTAATTTATCTCCTAAACTATCTTCTGAAGTTGGGGTATCTTGGAGTTTAGTGTACTTTTCGACAATTCTCTATATGGGACGGAAACATTGGGGGACAAAATGGCAAACACTGGCTTGGTGGACTTGGAGAAAGAGTTGACCTGTTCTGTGAGCATATATGATCTTCTTAACTTGTGTGGGCTGTGGAGAATGCTTTAAATGATTTGCTGTGGTTTGTGATACTAATTCCGGTCTCAGATATGCACAGAATTGCTCTATCAGCCCCTAACGCTCCTTGATTGCCTCCATACATTTTGCGGTTATTGTCTGAAGGAATGGTTTTCATGGCAGGGATCGAACCCTGGTGACCGAAGAAGATACCCACAGTTTACTTGTCCCTCTTGTAGGGCTTCAGTCCGCGACACAAGACACGATGCGAAAGTGACAACGCTCCTAGACCTGTTTTTGCGGTCGCACCCCGAGAAAGAAAAGCCCACAGAAGAGAAGAACCAGATTGCGGAGAAATATAAGCCGGGAGATGGCGTACTCCCGGTTGGGGTAAGTTCGTCGCAACCTCCATCTGACGGAGATGATGAGGAAGATCGAAGATTGTTGGAAGAAGTCAGAGAGATGAGCTTAAGGGACTCGCAAGGGAGAGGGAGGCACATGGAAACGCAAATTCGCGTGCCTCCCTCTCTGGTCCAAAGGGGCGCCGTTGCTGAACGGACCCCGGAGCATCAGAGGATCGAAGATGCACGAAGAAGACGACGCGCTACGAGACAGATGAACGCTACATCCCGCTCGCGGAGCCCTCTTGATGGAAGTTCTCAAAGGGCAAGACAGGTTGAACATCAGTCTAGTCTGCGGTCCCTTCTTAGCAACCCTGATTTTACTGAAACTGCTATCCAGGAGGAAATCCTGCGACAAATAGCCGAAGAAGGCCTATTGGATGGCATTGATCTTCAAAGCCTCGACCCTGATCAAGAAGAGGAGTTGACTGAGCGCATAGCGGAGGCTTTTCGAAGACGCCAAAGGCGCAGAGTGAGATCCGGCGGGCGATCAAATGAGGCACATAGCATACAGGCATCTTCTGGATCCCGATCCCACAGTGTGAGCCAGCCGAACACCGAACGAAGTAGGCAGTCCGAGGCTGTCCAGGGACAGTATTTGAGCTCCTCAGGACATGCTACGGCTTCAGGTCATCGAAGGAGTGCATCCGATCGCGGTATCGGTCGCAGGCGGACATCACCTGTTCCAACATCATCTGAAGAACGAATATACCCCGCTCGTAGATCCGCTACGGATGTCTCGAATCCTACGCGGGTTCGCCGAGAGTCTCACTCTCGAATCGCAGTGGATGATGAAGCAAACAGCAGATCAACTGCAGCCGATCAAACTCCAAGCCATACTAGACAGCGACCAGCAAGCTCTAGATCTGACCGTCGCGAAATTCTCGTTCGACAGAGGGCCGAGCCTACTTCTGTGGCCGAATCCCCCGTTTCAACCACCCACTCCCAATCCTCCAGGATCTTAGATTCAAGGGCATGCCAGGGGCATAGACATCGATCAAACTCCCGCTCCTCCACAAATAATCAATCGGATCGTCTAGCCGTCCCATCCTCGAGACCACCACCATCTCGGCAAGCTGGAATCGCACGTAGCGTCCCGTCCTCTTTCGTCGAGCCATCGATATCATGTGAACGGTGTGGAAAGAAGAATCTAGAATACGAACTACATAAATTATGCACTCGTTGCAACAATGGCACTTATCACCTATGCCTACGTTGCTACCGCCTGGACCTCGGGTGTTTGCATTGGTTCGGCTTTGGTGATTCAGCCCACAGTCGTTTTAAGAAAAGCCAAGATAGCTTGCCTCCAGAACAGCGAAGTGAAGAGGCTCCGCATAAATTCCGCTCCCGCAGATTCCTAGCTCCCGCGAAGGAGTCAGTTTTGCCCACAACCGGGGAGGGTGGGACACAAATTACAAATTCGGATCCTTCAGGGCGACTGCAAGATGGTCTGTTTTGTGATATGTGCCAGTTTTTCTCAGATGATTGCTACTGGAACTGTGGCGAATGTAACGACGGGGAATGGGGCTTTTGCAACTCGTGTGTGAACAAAGGAAAATGCTGCACCCATGCACTTCTCCCTATTGCTCGTGTAGATGAACGCACTGGGCAAATGCGATCTTCTGGCGCAGATGGTTCTCCGACTAATGCAGCATCCTCTCCTGTTCCGGGATCCAGCATCACTGTTGATACACGAGAGTATCGGATTCTGACCTTCTCCACCAGGTGCAATATCTGTACATATCCCATCCCGCCATCCGTAACTCGCTACCACTGTCCAACATGCAATGACGGGGATTATGACATCTGCAGAAACTGCTATGTGAAACTCTGCGCGATGGGTAAAATAAGCAGAGACAATGGACGGAATGGATGGCGCCGCTGTTTACAAAACCATCGCATGGTTATTGTCGGATTCGAGGATCACGAAAATGGGCAAAGACGTGTCATAGTCAGTGGGCTTGTCGGCGGATATGCAATGAAAGATGACCTTGACCCCACTACACCAAATAGTCTTAATCGCCCGGATACTGGCTCTCCAAACAGTCCTCTTTCCCGCCAGGATTCAGATCCATGGGAGTGGCCCGAGGGCTCCAATTCAAATAACCCTGACGCTGCAGACCTGGCCAAGGGTACGAGGCGTAAGCTCAACCGATCGCGGCACCATTTGAGCGGTAGCTCTGGCGATTCTCCTAAAAGCCCGCTTGCACCACGTTTTCCTCCGTCAGGTGGAATTGGTCTCCGCTTAGTTGCGATCTGGTCATACTATCCGGATCCGGAAGAGACGGATGAAATAATGTTTCCTCGAGGCGCCGAAATCACAGAAGCGGAGAATATTAATGATGACTGGTTCTGGGGATGCTATGCTGGCCAGAAAGGCCTGTTTCCGGGGTATTACGCTAACGTCGTAGAGGCAGTGGACATATTGAATTGAATTACGGAGTATTAATTGATGGAGAGGTTGAACATGAGATGAATTTAATGAATTAGGCCACGAATGAATGACAGAAATATTAATGATAATGCTCTGTGCTCCAAGTTATTCAAAGCAGTCCGGGATTAGAGAGCATTGGCGATCAACATCATGATCCATGTCAAATTTTAAACTCCGGGGCCCCTTTTCACTTGCAAGCCCAACACGGGGCTCCCATCGGCATCATAACAATACTAAGTACTCCGTATTAATTTTCCCTTTTCTTGAATCTAAGATATCAAGTTGTTGTTATTTGCAAAGGGGAGTATGCTCTCCTGTCTGCTGTCCAACAAATCCGATTTATTTCACTTCACGGTTGCACCTTACATGTGAATTCACCAAAATATTACATCGCGACGCATCTCGATATCGACTCAGTCGGAAGAGTAAAAAGAGTGTTTCGTCTGTGGCACTTGAATCTGTCACTCATACTATTCAGTGATAGTGAGAGAAAAGGCTCAACAGCAGAAAGAAAGCCAAAGGACACCACAACAAATGTCGAACACAATCCCTTTCACTCTCGATCTCCCCACAATCCTCTCCCTCGCAACCGTCCTCTCACTCCTCCCGTTCTCTCTGATCCTCGCCATCCTCCTAATCCCATCCAACAACTCCAAGTACCGGTTCCTCTTCTTCTGGCACGCGTACGATGCTCTCACTCACTTCTTCATCGAGGGCTCTTTCCTCTACCACTGCTTCTTCAGCTACACGACTCTCCTGTCACCCGCATACGCCGTCGCACGCGCGAAACCCTATTTCCTGAATCAAGGCGATAAACTATATGGACCGGCCTATGGCGTTGGGCCTACAGCGAGGATGTGGCAGGAGTACGGCAAGGCGGATGCGCGTTGGCTCGGCGCGGATCTAGGCGTGATTGCGCTGGAGATATTGACCGTGTTCTTGGGCGGACCGGCAGCGGTGTATATCTGCTACATGGTCTACAAGGCTACGGGTTCGTCGTCAACCACGACGGCGCAAGAGGCGGCTAAGTATAAGGGGAGATTATGGTTTGTGGCTATTGGACTGGCGGTTGCAGAGCTATATGGCGGGTTCATGACCTTTGCGCCGGAGTGGCTGTCTGGGAATACAGCGCTGGAGACCAACGATCATGTTTATCTGTGGGTCTATTTGGTCTTTTTCAACATGCTATGGGTTTTCGTGCCGATCTGGGTGCTGTGGGCTGGTTGGAGCGAGGTTCACGGTGCATTTGTGGGAGCTGCCTCTGGTCTGAATGGGAAGAAGAGAGTGTGATATGGTATTCAATGACTTATAGCTACTCAACTGTTTCTTATTTCGTGATCCTCAAATATTTAAGTAAAAGAATATTACTGAAAATGGGACATGAAGGACAAAGGCCTCCTCGGAGCATTTCGTATTTGCTGATTCTGTACTCCGTACGGTTGCAGCGGAAATGATCACAGATCCACCTGTGGGTGGTGCCTTGCATCAACTTGCGGCTTTAGCTCAGTTGGGAGAGCGTTAGACTGAAGCCCCAACTTCAGTTTGCAATCTAAAGGTCGCCTGTTCGATCCAGGCAAGCCGCAGTTCATTTTTTCTTTGTTCTCTTTTTCCTTATATATATATATATTTTTTTCCCCCTTTCCCCTTCGTCTCGCTCAACTGTTTGCATAGGAATTGAGTATTAATATGCCCTTAATTCCTTGCTCCTCTACTCCGTACCCTTTCTCCATTGTCCATTAGCATATAGCTACTAATGAGCACATCAGGAACCGCATACAGAGTACCCCGTACACTCATCAAGGTTAGCACGCTGTGTTAACTTGTCTTTGCTTCGTATTTTCGTGATTTAAAGTCCTTGTCGCCATTCTGATTTGAAGGTTAGCCTGTAAAGATCAACACATATAGCCAGGCTTCTGCTTCCTCTTGCTCCATATTTCTCTTGGTAACGGCACAGGCTGAGAGCCGACAGAATGTTTTCGTCGCGAGGCATAATCCAAAGTGAGCTGAGAAGGGCTTGGTAGGAGCGCTGACTGCAGAACATCCTTCGCTTAAATGAGCCTCGGCGTGGTAGCCACGTGCGGTAAAGCAGGGATGGGGTGCCGTGCTCTGTTGTTTGGACAAGGACCAGAGCACACTCACTACTCCAAAGTTAGTGTCCACAAGAGCTTGAGTTCTTTGATACCCCCTAGCACGGTGCTCCTGCGGGCTGGGCTGTGCAACGCTGGTGAGCGAGCTGATTCGCGCTCTCAGCCTGACGCGAGGAACACACTGTGGCGCAAGTGTGGCTGGCTCCCCCGCGACGTCCCCGCCGTGGTTCTCCCCGCCATCGTCAACTTGTTACAATGGGAGAATAGGGCAGATCGAGGACGGGCCTAACAAACTATTATATTTGAGCCAGAACAGCCCAAAAAAAATAAAAAAAATAGCTAGCTCCTTCATCCTAATATTCACCCCTCGAGAATTTGTCTTGATTCCTCCCATTTTCGTTTCTCGCTGAAAAACATGGCCAATCCGTACCAAAACTACTCTGGGGCACCAGGTTGTATGTGTTGATGCCTGCCCCGATCCAATCCCAATTGCTAACTTACCCTTCTGAGAAGATAACCCAAACCCCGCATATGCTCAACCTGGTCAACAGCCTCCCCAACAGCCGCCGCCCCATGGTGCGCCTCCTCAGGGTTACTATCCACCTCCACAGGGCTACCCTCCACAGGGCTATCCTCCTCAGGGCTATCCTCCGCAAGGACAATACCCTCCGCCTGGCCAATACCCTCCACAGGGCCAATATCCCCCTCCCCAACAGCCAGGTTATGGGTATCCTGCACAACCTCCCCCGGGTGGGTACAGCATACCCCCAGGTGCTCCCGGTTACGGAGCGCCCGGCCAGTTTCCCCAGCCTGGGTACGGGGCACCCGTCGCTCCGACTCCACCGTCGCCAGGATATATTCCTGGCCAGATGGCAACAGGCCGAGATGCAACCAAAGATGCAGAGGCCCTCCGAAAGGCCATGAAGGGGTTCGGCACTGACGAGACGACCCTAATTGATATCTTGTCCCGTGCCGACCCATTGTATATGGCCCTCATCAACGATACGTACACTAAGAAGATCAAGCGAAATCTTGAGCAGGACATTGCCAAAGAATGCTCTGGAAAACTTGAAAAGGTTCTCTTGGCCCTTGTCCGTGGGCCATTGATGCAGGATGTATATGCGGTCAATGAAGCTATCAAGGGGATGGGCACAAACGAAAGCCTACTCGACAACGTGCTTCTCGGTCGAACCAACGCGGACATCAAGGCGATCAAAGAAGCGTATAAAAAGACATTTGGTTCCTCTCTAGAAGCTGACGTACGCGCCGACCTCTCGGCGGCCACGGAGCAGTTCTACAACAACGTCATGGCCGCCGAGCGCGCTGAAGAAGCCACACCCATCGATCCTAACTTGATCGACCAAGACGTCAAGAGTCTTCACGGTGCATTGCGTGGAAACCTCGGTGTCCCTAAATCCGTGGTCTTCCAGATGCTGGCCCGGCGATCAGATGCTCAGCTGCGTGCCATTAGTGATGCGTATAAGGCACAAAACGGCACGGATCTTGAAGCGGATATATCTGAACTCTTTGACGGCCATATGAAGGATGCCCTCGTGCAGATACTACGTGGAGCCAGAAATCCAGCCAGGAAGGACGCGCAGTTGTTGGAAGAAAGCATGGCTGGGTTTGGAACCAAGGATGAATTGCTGATTTACATGGCTGTTAGGGTGCACTGGAATCGCGACCATATGGAGAAAGTGAAAGACGCGTATCGAAATAAGTATGGAAAGGAGCTGAGAAGTCGTGTGGCAGGAGAGACGAAGGGCGACTATGAGAAAGCCTTGTTGGCGGTTTTGCAGTGATCACATCTGCACTGCATGTTTTTTTCCAGAGTAATAGTCAATTTCTTTTCAAATGATGATGATGATGATGGTACAAGTTCTGTTTGCTGCAACCATTCAAGTCTCTGATTTCTGATGTGGTTCAAAATGACTTGATATTGCTTGGTTTCCACAGCACGGCTACCATGTATCCAGCCCGTGTGCGGAGTAAAGTTTATGTATTAATATTGTTAAAGTAAGTGTTCAACTCTGTGATCCTAAATTTATCTTCTCATTTATGGATCCTTTGACCGCCACGTAGCATCCCCAAAAGTATATGCACGAAATAGGACGAATGGAGATGACAAGGAATACGCTCTGAAGTCCAGTAAAACCCTGGATTGGGGGCAATCGCCATCATTAATTACATATAGGTATCTCCGTATCATAATTCAGGGTCAGTCGCAAAAGCGGAAAAGAGCAAGAACTGTCCAATCTCCAATCTATATAAACTAGAAGATTAGCATTCGCTGGTCAATGGGAATAGAATAAATGGGACCCATGTACGGGACGTGACGGCACGTACCAGACAGCCAACCATCAACCACCACCTCATTATCCCATTATATACGGAGTACCCATCATATTGTTTACCAACCAAACCGAAAAATTAAGTAAAAGAAAGTCCCATCCGTCGATTGAATGCGGTCGCTCAACGATGTCGCTCATGGCTGTTATTGTCTTCATGATCGTCCTTCAACAACCCACGCACGCTCTCTCTAACACTAAAGCCACCAAATAGCCAATCATTCGCATGGCGACCGCAGTGATTCACAGTGCCACTTAGTCGCTTATAATCGTTGCTGCTTTTCCGCGAACTGTACGATTGTCGTTTCTTCGAGGACGAATGCGATTGTTCTGAGGGAGATGTTATCGGACTCATTGGCAGCGGAGAATCCATTACATGGCCAGAATGGGTGAAAGTGTTTTCCGTAGGTGACACCACGAGTGTGGTAGTAGTATCTGTGGCGTTGGTGATAATCGGTGCGGGAGATTTTGACCGTGAGAGACGAGTGCTCAAGAAGCGGCGGCGGGTTGGGGACTTAATGTCCAGCATTGTGTCGGCGTGAGAGTGCTTTTCTTTGTCGTGGGAGCTGTGGAAGCCGGGGAGATGGATGGGTAGAGATGGGATACGAGAATGAGACGACTTCTTGCTTGAATGGCCAGTGGTCGAAGATTGGCTATTGGATCGGCTGGACTGCGAACCAGATGGGGGGGAATCGGTCATTCTCTAGGTATGCTCTGTAGGCTGTCTGTTATGCGGCCGGAGACGTAGAAGATAAGTTTCTCGAGGCGGTAAAAGAAAACACTTCTATTATTAAACGCTTTGAGAATCGAATAGTCGATTCAATCGACGACGGCTAATGTCAAAGCTTGAATTGGGCAACGACTAAAGAGAGTAGATCGAAGACGCGCTGCGCCGTTGCACACTGCTTCCCAGCGCCAGAGCGGGCCCCCGTGGCCGATATGCAGGCAAGTGCAGTTTCCAGGCGTCGTGCCACAAATTGTGCCAATCCAGTGGCTCTCAACTCTCCGGGAGGTCGAAGAAGAACAAGAGTCACGAGAGAGTTGCTGTCGTTTTAATCAAACTGACAGACAATCCGCGCAGCTATGGGGAATCGAAACAGAAAAGTATTGAAACGAAACGGCATCCCGCCAGCAGTATTTATACGCAAGCCCGATCCCTTCTTTGATCTCGAATTCCCCTCAATTCCTGCAATCTCGCTGTGAATCAGCGATGGGCCCGGCAAAAGAGCAGCTTCACGATTGGCTGTGACGTATCCCATTGCAGGGATCTCGCATTTGCGCTTCACCCGAAGGAGTCATCGCGCCGCTGCCCCGGATCACCCATTGGATCGTTGGTGGGATAGTGGACAGCGAGGGCATCCACAATCCACTCTAGTCCGCGTTGGGTCGGAATCCCCACGGTCAAGCAGCCCTGTGATCCTTAGATTCCCGCACTTTGAGGGTGGTGAGCCGCATTCCCATCCATAGGGCAGCCGAGTTGAGGCGGTGACTGGACTTGTGTGCCAAGAACAGCCCGCACGATGCCACGAAACCGATCGGAATGGTTGGATGAGAGATTATCTGGCCGCAACACAGCAGGCCTTTCCTTTTTTTTTTTTTTTTTTTTTAAATTGTTATTTTAGCTCAAGTCATCTTGAGAAGCGGGAATATAGCACGAAGGTTTGGATTTCGTGCAGGTCTGGTGGTGTCTTACACAAAAAGGCTGACGAAGTTGGATAACTTATGTCGTTGGAGAACTTTAAATTCCAAATTGTCGGGAGTTTAACGAGCTCGCCCAGTTCATTCTTTAAAAGCTTGACATGGGCTTAAAAAACAAAAATACTTGTGATACTTTTTTGGATTTTTGACTTGTGGATGGAATTCGATCTAGCTGGAACCGAGTATTCCCGGAGGGAATCGCCCGAGGCTTTAAAAAATCCAGCATCTTGATATGTGCGATACATGGGCCATTTGCACTCAAACCAGACATCAGAGCCGAAAACGCTGTCTATCTTTCAAGTCGATGCAAATGCTAAGCTTGTTCGCGACAAAAGCCATGCACCGTGACTACCTTGGTGCAATCTTTCCCCTGACTTTGCCCATACAGGGCTCATGACTAACCTGTTGCTTGAACGTGTTCCGTCTCATGCTCGAAAAAATAAGAACAGGGTTCTTGCTGAAAATTACCTAAAATGTTTCAGCTCTAACTAGTTAATGCCTCGATCATTTCATCTACCCGAAAAAGCTACGTTAAAAAATGCGTTAGAGAAAAAAAATTCTTGATATCTGAATTTGTGCTGTGGTTTATCAAGGCTGGAACCGAACGCGCGAAACGTCAATTTGGCCGAAATAAAATATCTCTCAAAACCTGTCAGGGAGATATCAAGAGCAACTGAGCAAAGTGGACTTGTTCGGGCTTCGAAGACCAGAGTCTGGGCCGCATATATGCAGCTCAACGTTTCGCAAGACAAAGAACTGAGAGGCCAAAAATTTACCTCTTGGTTGATGGAACCAAACATGTGCATTGGCAGACGACCATTGTCAAAGATTGGGCGAGCCGCCCCGGAACCGATATCATTTTATCAACGTATTTTGGACGGCTGGCTGCATTTCACTCAGTCGAGAGTGTTTTGGCGCACAGTCCGAGGTCACTCTTATGATCCTTGCAGAGGGAAGCCAGCACCGTTCTTGGCGCTATAGCAACTCTCTTGGCACGAGCTGAAAAATGCCATCGTGTATCATCTGGTGCTCAGTACTCTATATATATTCCATGAAGAGTAACTAACAGCGTCCTCGTTGATCGAATCTCCTTGTGCTCCTGTGGATCAATGGCTTGGTCAAAGCCTAGACATCTATGACGAATGCTATTCCTATTTTCGGTTACTACTTAAATCAGCACGCTCGAATAAGCGGTACACATGGTCTAAAACATGGCCAAGGGCTTGTACCATATTCGGAACTTCCAGTGATGACCTTGCTATGCCTGATAGCTCGACATGCCCTTTACGCCAAAATATTTTTGTCTAATATACTCGAGGTTAACCTTAATATATTGCTTCGCGGTGCTGCAGCTATTCCATGCTGCAAACGCTTAGTCGGAGTGCTATGGTAGCTCCTGTCTCTCTAGATTTGGCGAAATGCTCATTCCTATAAGATCTTCGCCATACAGCAGACTGACGACCATTCTTAAAACGCATATTACCATTCCATCTGTCGAATGAAAAGGCGCACTATGGGGGAGAGGGTGACGTATGTATAAAATTTGAATCACCTTGTGGACTAAGGAAGAGGCAAGGCACAATGGCTAATTCCAACTCCAAGGGCCACCAAAACTTTCCCATCGCTCGGCTACAAGGGGTTTGAACAAACCACCGGGGTTTGCAAATTTCTGTTCTGTGAACTCTGTTTCTAGAGTTGAATTATGCGATGGAAATCGCCCATGGTTGGCCATCACGCATAAGGGTGTCTGCAATGTTTTGGCACAGAAGCGGCCATCCAGGGTCTGGGATGCAGTTGAAAGCCGAATGAATACTTTCCGGGATAGACGGAACGCCCTTCTGAGAGAGACGTCTGCCCCAGCGGATTTCCTAAACTATGTTCTGGAGGAAAGGCTGCTGTGAAGAGCTAAGCAAATTATTGATATGGGTCGCCTGTGCCACATGCGTCAGAGATGGGAATAAATAGTTACCTGATATTGAAAAATAAGTCAAGAACCGGCAAATTTTCATGCGGTTGCTAGGAGTATGGCTATTTGAGCTTTTGTTCCTGCCTGAATTTTTACAGTCACCGATTGCGACGACAGCTCCGTCGAGGTGGTGATCAAGAGCAGCTGCGGGGTGTTTGCTCTGCCAATCCCATAACTTTTCGGTCATGAGACTCTGTGAAGACCATTTCGATTTTCTTAAAACTTAAAACAAGAATGAGATCGAGGAATTCTTCTATGGTTTCCCCCTGCCATGATGATAACACAGGAAGATTTGACGGGCCTGAAGGGACCGAGATGAAGAAACCGATGCTATGCGATGCGTGGCCTTCAGAGCGGAACTAGTCAATCTGGTCGCGGCCTCGATGTGCCATCTTCTTGGCAGGGGAACTTCGCTTGGGACAAGCTAACTAACTAAGTAACGAACTACCTAACCAAGCTCGGTACTCCGTAACCTGTCCGCCAAGCGCAGCGCCACGCAGCTGTGGCTTGCTGCCCGCTATGTAGTTACCGATTCACTTCGACAGTTATATAGCGGGCTGGACGAAGACGGGCTTCTCATGCTCCAGGTATGCCCCCTACCAGGGCCTCACTTGCACCAGGTGAACGTTGCGATGCCATATTCATCTGATACTTATATGATGATTCTTTTCCGGCCAACGCCCCTGCGCCTGCACCCGTTACCCTAAATCAACTCGAACTTCTCGCCCTCCTCGACTCACAGCAGCTCTTCAGGATCAAAGTATTGATGCTGAGGTGAAAAGAGATACTCAAGAGGTGTTCCGAACTTGAGCACTATCTCAAAGGACTAAATTCTACTTGGAATTCTTTCTAAGCTTGATGCCAGTTTCTTCTCTCTCTTTGCGCATATTCCCCGCAGGCTTCTCTGTCGATACATAATAGATGGTGTTATCCCTCATTCATGGCGGCTGCTCTTTGTCGCTGGCTATGTTTGCTTTGTGACAATACTAAAAAATCCCAGTGGTTTCTCCATAGGTATCTGCTTCTTGGAGCTCTTCCTTTATGAGCCTGTCATGGAATCATCGCGCTTAAGGACTCAGCTTGTCTTCTCAGCGGATAGCTGGGAGTTTCTTGCCAGGACCTCTTCTTCTATCCATTTTGTCTGCTACTGATGAACCTGAAAGTTTGTTCAGCACTTGACAGCTTGGATTCTGGGATTTCCTGTGGCAGAAGCCACGACCCAATCAGAGGCACCTTCCACTATCAATTTCTGAATAATCGAAGTTATTCACATTAAATTCAAAAGTTCTCATGAGATTCATTGCATGAGGATATCCATTTTACTCAGTTCTCATTGTTAATCATATGTATCATTAAGTTTTACAGGAAGCCTGCCCAGCCAGCAGCAGCTTTTTGAGGCTTGATTGAAACCGCAATCTTAGCTTAGACGGGAGATTTTGGCCTGTCGCCTCTATGGAACCAGAGGATATCCGTACCATCATTGGGATCAGCGTCGCGGCCACTGCTGTCATCATTTTCTGTGGTTACTGTACTTGGAGAGGGGTCAAACAGCTCGACAAATTGAGGGGCTCTAAGCACGAAGTGCTACCAGTGCGCGAAGAAGAAACAGCACGCGTCCGCTTTTCTCCCAACGTCCAGGTCATTTAGATACTTCGGATCAACTGGGCTCAGGAACATCGGCGCTGTGGAGTGGGGGACAGCTCTGTAACATGTGGCGAGGCTTTATTTCCATTAATGGCTCCAGTTCACAGTCATATTTTGCAGTCCAGACAGAGCATCCTCCCTCCTCGTCCTGCACAAGGCCCACCGGGCCAAGTACGTGCTGTCAATTCCGTCTTTGGGTTCACATCCCTTTTGTCTCTATTCGTGGCTTCATTCCTCATCTTCGTTGCCGCCATATTTTGTTGGAAAATTAGTGCCTTTCTCCGCATATTTACTCGACATAGGGTGATCGGCGGAGGAAAAGAGGCAGGCATTCGCTATGCAAAGACGTGGTATGGTTGGGTACCTCTGGATCGTCGTCAAAAGCAGCGGCAGCGGAGGCAGCAGTGGTTCAAGACACTTCGAGGCTGGTTAGCCTGGAGAACTTGTCACACCGATTACAGTTGGGTCTGGTGGGACCCGCAAGGCAAGAAACTTGAGAAGAGAGTACGAGACCAGCAGCCCTTGAGTTGGATCCCATCGTCGTTGACAGGCTATGTCTTTGACCCTGCCGGCTCCACGTCCAGTCTAAGTCATCAAGTCAAGCGTCCCCAAGACGAAGGAGTGGCAAATTTAACCGCCAAAAATGCGTCAAAATTGAAAAGCAGGGATGTCGTGCCTGTTGAAAATTCACATTTTCCTTTTGTGCGGAAGCGGCCTAAACGAGAAAGACAACTTCGAGTTCCCCAGGAGCATCAGCCGTCGCCCAACATCAGTAATACTCTAGCCTCCCAAGCTGATATCACATTTGGGAATGATGGGCAGCTCAGTCTGAATGAACAAGAAAACCGTCCAGCAACTCCCTACTTACCACCTGCTTGTAAATCATCGTCCAAGCGCTGTGTTTCGCTCCCGCATTCAACCTTTGAAGTAACACAGAAAAGCGAACCCCGACCCGCACACGTCCCAAGATGTGTATCTGATGGAGCTTCATTCAAAAACCCCAAGTTATGCGAGAATCCACGCTCTAAGAATTCCACAGCAGCGTCCACACCTTCTATTCTAAGTACTGGTGGCTTCGAGGAACCAATGCCAACCATGAAGGCTGAGAAGCACTTGTCATGGAGATACAAGGCTTGGGGCGCACGAATGCAACGCGCAACCTTTCCTAATACACCGATTTGGCTATGTGGACTCGCCGGTCGGCCTGGAACTCCATTTCCAGATGCCCTAAGGAGCTTAATTTCGACAGGATCAGGCTCTGAATGCTGCAGGTCAACAATAGATTATTCTCATTTGCCCGTTGCGTCTAACTCCTCCATGGCTGGTATCTATTCTCAATCAAAGCATGCCATCTCGCCTTTACCATACCGCTTTAGGATGCATCCAAGTCAAAAAGAAAGGATACGCACAATCTACTCAAGCACGGATCGTTTTCTGAGTCAGTCTTCACTGAAAGCTAGCCGCAAGTCGTTTAAGAATCATTCGGATCATGCCATAGAAGAACCGGGTCCATCTGTTTGGACCGCCAAACAGTTACAGAACCAACATGGCGGCAGTATTCGAACTCAAAGACAAATCAGTAACCCTGAGGTACGCTTGCTTGACGACCTTGAACGCAAACTTGAGTGGCTCTCTAGCGAAATGGACCCTGGGCGCAAAACGGATAACTTTTCAGTAGTCTATAACCACTGGTTGAACAAAACCACATGGGTAGTCTATGATCCGCCGTCAAGAGTTCCATCTACAGAGAGAAGGCTTTATGGAGATCCTAGGTTCAATTATCCTTATCAGGCTAAAAGTGAACTTCGCAAAGCGGAACGTCCTCCCATTCAAAGGAGCAAGCTGCACACTCCCAAAATAGATTCGTGGCGTTTGGCGGTAAATTCTGCGAGGCAGTCAGCTGGAGTTCAGAGATTTTTAAAGGCAGTGGAGTTATTTGAAGGTTCTGCCGACGAACCACCAGATGGCGCGATCGACACTGCGACTTGGATCCTAAGAAAACCTCCACAGGGGTTCGAAATGTCGACGAAACAAAAGAACGCATATTTCGAAGGTTGCGGTGGATGGTGCGAGAAGTTAGATTACTGGCAGAACGTTCCGAGAGCCTACCGGGCGCGAAAGGTAATTTGTGAAGGAAAAGCGAACCGAAGGAGGATGGCGGAGGTGGCGAAGATCGTGACCAGGGGCTGTAAGCGGACCGTCAGCAAGGTTGTGCCTCGTTTACCTCAACATAGCAAACGGAAATCTGCAGTGAAAGATGCAGGAAGGGTAACAAAATCAAGCTGGCATCCGCCGCCGCCGAAATATCAGAAAAGGAAGAAGCCTGTTCTGAACGGTCACAGAGCCGGCTTAATCGAGCGTCATCCCAATATACCTTATGCCATTGCTCCCAACGCTTTTATGTCAATCGCCGCTTCAGTTAATTTGATTCTGGGAGAGCGCACAGTGCGCCCCCTGGATGCTCCACCAGTTGGAGCATAGCATAGCACCAGCTATTTTGGAATTATTTCTCTGCATCTGGTTTCTTCCTGTTGCTACTAACTGCATAGTCCGGACTCGCTCGTTGTCATGCGCCTCTTGGGCTGTCTCCGCTATTTTTGACATTTTTATTTCGGGTCTTGGGAAGGGTTTATAATTCCATTCGTTTTTATTCAGGGTAGATAGCTGTCTAATAATTGAAAACATGGCACTTAAAAGGATTCCCTGAACTCCGATTCAATGCGCCCAGATCCCAGAAACAAAAGGATTATTGTACACAAGCCACATTATCCTCACCGTTGTGAATCGTCCGGCAAGGAGAGGCCACAAGCTGCAAGAATGTTGAGACCCGACATAGGTTCGTATAAAGGTGGGAATGAAGCAGAGCTGCAGCTAAAACCCCGGGGGGTTGACTCTCTGGCTCACTCGAGTCCACTTTGGAAGCTCTGTAACGAGAAAAAGACAAAGTCAGAACAGGCATTCAGTAACGCTTTTACACCGTCGTGCATCCCAAACTCCTTTTTTCCGAAGCAAAGCCTGATGGAAGAAGCACCCCCAGCTCCGTATTCCCCAAAAAAAAAAAAAAAAAAAAAAAGAAAAGAAAAGAAAAGAAACACGTAGCGAGTGTACATACTATGTATTCCCTTTCTGTACGTCTTCTCCTTCCGATCGAAGATCGTATATTTATCCTTCGGCAACATCTCCTCTTCTCTCGGCATCTCGCTGTACCATCGTTCAACCGCCTTGGCGCTCTTTCCGCCGTTGCGCTGGAGAGCTGCATTCACGGTGTCAACGACTTTGTCTACTGCTCGTAAGCGCTTGCGCTGCCGTGCTTTTTGCATGGATGAGAGGCGCCAGGGGATTTTCCTAGATGAAAAGAGCTGGTTAGCTGTGGTTGCTTTTGCGATTGTGAGGATGGCGGGGGAGGCTCGGAAGGGATTGGAGTACCATAGCAGACCTCCCATTACGGGAGAAGTGGGCTTGAACATCTTTGCGAAAGAAAAGAACACTGCGGGTTAGGACGATTGTGATCGCGGTCGCTGACGGGGTTGGTGCTGGAGCGGTGATGCGAGTTGCGAGATGATTTTCAAGGTGGTCCGTGCACGACGGTTTCCCTTTTGTTCTCAGAGCGAAAACTGTCATCAAACGCGGGTAGTATATTAAACATTTGGATTCGCTCCCGCCGGACAAACTGTTCCCTCATTGCATTGCAAGCGCGTTTGCTGCTTTTACAGCTGCTCAGGCTGATTTTGTGTTCTCTTAATATTTGCGACCAATGGAAAGTCGGTAACATTCTGACCTGTGCGCTTCATCGATGCATCTCAGCCATGGGACGTTGGAACAGCCTTCCTCCTTCTGGAGGTTCTGCTCTTCCTTGACCATGTTCCAAGTCGCAGCATTGTGCCGTGGCTTTCTTTACACCTTTAACACGACAGAGGTGCATGGACAAGAAGCGTTTCTGAAACTCCTGGATGAACGGAGGGACCATACGAGCAGAACGAGGGGTTTAATAACTGGTAGGCTTTGCGCTCTAGTATTCAAATGATGATTCCATTCCGACAATATATTATAATGAATGACCTGGTCACTAAGATATATCTTTCTTTTGAGATAGTTTCGAATCATATTAGCGTGTACGTAGATGAATAACCGCGTCTTGGAAGCACTCGACGAAGTATATGAACTGAATGAACTATGGCTGCAACATAGTATGGATGACCCTTTGATGTGGGGAACTATCCCGCTGCATAATCACTGGGGATATCAGTCGTTCAATCGCAGATGGGCGTTTGGAAGCCACGACATCTGTTTCAGTAATAGGTGGGCAGATTTCCAATTGAGTAGCCAATATGAAGAGCCTTTTCGCCTGATGTGGAGTTTGGTATATCATTAGGGTCCTTTCTGCCTTTTTCACGCTTGGTCAAGTCCTTCCGACGCATAGGCTCTACCATTCCCCCTACGGTGGCCTCTTCCAGCCTACCGTCACTCAAGCGATCCGATTGCTCTCAAAGGGTCCGTTCCCTACAAATCCCCACACCGCGCCGGCTGATCTGCAACAATGGAGCCTGCAGAGTGTCTGCGTCGACCCGTTCTCTGAGGTGCCCATGGCATATACTACCACAAGCCATGATTCATACTTAGCACCGTCAGCATACGCATGCAACTCATATTCATGGATTCATATCTTCCCAGAGGGCATGATCCATCAGTCCCCGCCCAAAACCATGCGGTATTTCAAATGGGGCGTATCCCGGTTGATCCTCGAAGCGTCACAATGCCCTGACGTCGTTCCTATGTGGATAGAAGGAACGGATGAAGTTATGCATGAGAGTAGGACGTTTCCGCGGTTCCTCCCGAGAATAAACAAGAAGATCAGTGTCACTTTTGGAGAAAAAGTTGACGTTGAGGCTGTTTTTGGCGACTTAAGGCGACGCTGGCAGAAGATAAAAGCTGAAGCTGAGAGAGAAAGTGGATCTGCTCCCCTGGGAGTTCTCAATGAAGAGCTCATGTACGGGGAAGAAGCAGTGGAACTGCGGAAAGAATGCACGATGAAAGTTCGAGAACTAGTCCTCCAGGTTCGCCGCTCACGAGGGTTACCAGATGAGGATCCCAAAGCCAGTCTTGCCGAGACTTGGGCACAAGAAGGCCCGAAAAGAGAAGGCAAAATGGAGGACGACTCTTGGGTTCGAGATATTTGATCGTATGTATTTGTATCTATCCTATATGATTTGCTGATAGACGTGTATACCACTAGAAAAAAAAATGCATGATATTGTGTTTGTTATTGCGAGCTGGCTGCGGGCCCATTGAGGCTGACCCGGTTGTGGCAAGGCTCGACGTGCGGTGCGAATTACTAACTTACATTAGTCGGTATTGCCTTGCTTCCAGATGTTGCCGTTCGTTCTCATATCGTTGTCCTCAGGTGGACACCCGCTTTAATCGTTTTAGGGATGGAGGATAAGCAATAATCATTTTGGCAGCAATCCACGGAGACGAAGATTAGGTTTTGGTCTGCTTCTTCGGCAGCGGAGCTATATTAATAATGACGATTTGAATCTCGTCAGCTATCTCCATTTCTAAGCTGGACTTGCAACTGGCTGTTCAAGCTCCTCCTCTCCACAATCCGCCGTGGATAGCCGAGCCGCTCAACATCTCTACGGGCTCCAACCTCAGACCCCGATGAACTCCCTCTCCGCTCCCCAGGATTTTACACGGGAGTCCCACAGGGCGGTGGCATGAGTTGGCAACTTCACGATGTGAAATTCCGGGGAAATGTTGGGAAGTATGGCCTGTTTTAACCTTCTTACCAATTGAGAAAACGAAGGACTGGAACAACAGACCGGAGGAGAGACAAAACGTACGTTGTCTACCGGCATCAACCAGTGCCCATTAACTTTCGAGCCGGGTCCACTCGAACATGATCCTCCCTCATGCCCAACTGCCAGCCCTTATTAATAATTGAGAGGTTGTATTGAAAGCGCGCCCTTTCGTATCTGGCCGTTATAGAGCAGTAAGTAGTAGCAGGCAAAAGTAGAATTGCTCACAAAAGAGTACTATGACACTCCTCTCAAAAAGCAATAAGCTTCTGAGAAGCCTGGTATTGCTTAGAGGCGGAGTTTACACAATTGGCGGTTTAAACGAAGTGGACCTCGGTTTCAAACCTCAACCTTTCCACAGATTGGAGGCGATCGTAGGAATGCCTAATCCCTCTGGTCCCCGTATCAACCCATTAGTATGCGGGAAATTATCACGACCTCAATTCTTCATATCACACGGAAGGACCGGGCATCAGACGGGTTAGTGAAGACTAAGTGTTCAGTGAAGAAATTCTGCAGGATGCTCAAAAAAAATTCCAGGGGGTGGTGTGAGGTGCGTCAGTGGCGTGGATGGCTAGGCGAGGATTGGTGGGGATCGATCTGCAAAGCAAGCATCCAAGTTTTGCCCGAAGCCGCGATGCATTCCCAGAGGGTACCGACTCGCTTTTGATGGTACGAGTATCGGCTTCCGCCTCCAATTCAACTTCGACAACCCTATATGTATGGACGGAAGGCCAGCCGTCCACCACAGTGAAGCACCGATCTCTCAAAGGCCCACAGAATTTCGTTCGAGCACAAGAACCTCTGTAATGCAGCTCGATCGTGATGGCTGCTAGCTATGGGATCCCGGGAGGCTGCACACGCACTATGTACTTGCCGCCGCTTGGGCAATGTCGCCGCGCCGAGCCCTGGCCCGTGGATCTACAACCTCCCGCTAACGCCCGAAACGGGAAAGGCGGTGGAAAAATGGAAGACGCCTGGAATCACTTTATTCTCCGAGGTGTTGGCTTGGCATCCGGCCGTGGGTATGTTTCCTTACGCCCCCGATGTCCCGGAATGACGAGTTTGCGCAGTTTCGTGGGCGTAGTCTAGAGGGGTGGCCAAACGGCCTTTGATCCTCTAGCCCAGTGCACAGCCTGTTCACCTCCGCCCTCAAGAGAGCCGGAGAGTCTCGCATGTGGCCATTCATGTATCCACCCGCTCGAACGGATCTCCAGAACCCTCAGAGGATGATATGTGCCACTGGCAATCGCCGGGCCCTTATCAGAGGCCGCTCTCATTCGACGGTGCCGCTTTTTTCCCCAAAACCCCGGAGATAAAAAAGCCTTTTATGATAACCATATCAGGTGGACTCGTGAAAACCCTCTCATCAGCCGCTCACCCAAATAATCCTCTCGGGTCAGTCCATTCCCCACAACCCGGGGTCTCTCGCCTCCAGAATTTTATTTCGTTCAAAACCATAAGCATCGCCTCCCTTTCCTTCTCTGGAAATCTCAGCATAATATCACACTTATAACATTCGTCCACTCTTCTGCCCTTGCATTCTCAACTGACTGCCATACCTTTCTCTCATCTGCGTTCAGCCATATATACCCCTTTGCCGAGATTCTTCCTTCCGATTTGTCTGAAAATTATTTTTTTTTTTTTTTTTTTTTTTTTTTTTTTTTTTTTTTTTTTTTCCATTTTTAACAATCCATCGCTCGGCACCCGGTGTCTGACCGTTCGTCACCATGGGCTTCTCTGAAAAAGAGATCTCCCAGGAGGACAGCACCTCTGTGCAGCTGCCACCTTTTGCTTCTAAAGATGAAGAAGTCGCCTTGGAGGTAGAGGTCGCCCAAGACCAGCCAGGATTCTGGACTCGGATGGGCTGCACCCCGGAATCCTTCAAGAAACGAACTCTCGCAGACAAACATAACCAGTTGAACCAGACGTTGAAATCCCGTCACCTGCATATGATAGCAATTGGCGGAAGTATCGGCGCAGGTTTTTTCGTTGGTTCAGGCTCAGCATTAGCAAAAGGTGGTCCAGCAAGCGTTGTGATCGACTTTGCAATTATTGGTGTCGTAAGTGACGCGAGATTATCCTCTGTGTTGACATCGGTTAATATTTCTTTCCGCAGATGATATTTAATGTCGTATTTGCCCTTGGAGAATTAGCCGTCATGTACCCAGTGTCTGGAGGGTTCTATATATACTCAAGCCGATTCATCGATCCATCATGGGGCTTTGCCATGGGCTGGAACTATGTTCTCCAGTGGCTCATTGTCCTTCCCCTTGAGCTCACAGTGGCTTCACTGACTATAAACTTCTGGAAAGTTGATCTCAGTGTTGCTGTATGGATAACAGTCTTCCTGGCGGCCATCATAATAGTCAACATCTTCGGAGTTCTTGGATTCGGAGAGGAAGAGTTCTGGTCTAGTGCACTGAAGCTCAGTGCAGTTGTCATATTTATGGTGATAGCAGTGGTTCTCGTTTGCGGAGGAGGTCCAAAGGATGGAATTTATTCTGAATACTGGGGGGCAAGGTTGTGGTATGACCCCGGGGCATTCCGCAATGGCTTCAGGGGTAAGTAACCAAATCTGGCAGCGGCAACACACCGTGAAACAAACTTCATGAACTATAGGATATATCCCATGCTAACCTGTTGGTGGCCAGGTTTTTGCTCTGTGTTCGTCACTGCAGCCTTCGCATTTTTTGGCACTGAGCTAGTTGGACTAGCAGCAGCCGAGAGCAAGAATCCCCTAAAATCGCTTCCATCGGCAATCAAACAAGTATTCTGGCGCATTATCTTGTTTTATATCCTCGGTCTTTTCTTCATTGGTCTTCTCGTCCGCTCCGACGATGACCGCTTGCTTGGTGCAAACCCTCTGATCGACACCAATGCCTCGCCGTTCGTGATTGCTGCCCACGACGCTGGTCTCGTCGGCTTTGACAGCTTCATGAATGTTATCATCCTTGTTTCAGTTTTTTCAATTGGAAACTCGGCCGTCTTTGCAGGATCTAGGACCCTAACAGCCATTGCTGAACAAGGATACGCACCCCGTATCTTTTCCTATGTTGACCGAGCTGGTAGGCCACTTATCTCAACAGGCACACTCATTGCATTTGGTGGTCTGGCATATGTGAATGTCACTGCAAGTGGTGTTGAAATCTTTGACTGGCTCCTTGCGCTGTCTGGCTTAACTGCGCTCTTCACCTGGGGAAGCGTAAGTTGAATCCCTACCCCCCTCCATTTCCCTAAAATAAAAGGAGAAAGAAGGAGGAACCCAATCCTCTGGTTGCGCAGGAATTCAATATTAACTCCGATGATATCCAGATTTGTCTCGCTCACATTCGGTTCCGCGCTGCCTGGGCACATCACGGTCGCACTCTTGATGAGATCCCCTTTAAGGCTGCCCTCGGTGTCTGGGGTTCCTGGGTTGGGCTATGCTTAGTTTGCCTAGTCCTTATCGCTCAAGTAAGTGTGACTTCCGGTGGTTCGACAAACGTGTCCAATCTAACCTGTGTTGCGTAGTTCTATATCGCTATCTGTCCAGTTTCAGGTGGCATTAATGACGCAAAGGGCTTTTTCAAGTCATACCTTGCTCTTCCCGTCGTCCTATTCTGCTGGGCTTGCGGCTATGCTTGGAAGCGCAAGGGATGGCTGAAACTCGACGAAATCGATATCGACTCAGGGAGAAGAGAGATTGACTGGGAGGTTTACAATCAGGTGTTGGAGAAGAGAAAGAACTCTTCGTTCATGAAGCGCCTTTACTACAGGCTCTTTTAAGCATAGCGACGTCCATTTTGTTGAAATAAACGAAGACAATTCAGCACACTTGCAGCGTGTTAGCAGTTGAGTACCAATATGCACAGGGTTCAATCAATGGCGCCTGGGATGTCGAAACCTTACCTAGAATTATCAGCTATAGCTCGAAATTTTGATAGATCTGGTCCTTTCTTTGAAGTCGTCTTCAAGGTCGTCTCGTTAATATATGGATGTTTTAGTCCGTACCCTGCGGAGTATATTCTACCGATTGGCTCCCAGTCAGATCTGGCTCGATAGGGGCACCGCATTTTGTGTAAGGGACACCAGGATTAACATGGTTATATGGAGTACTATTACATACAATCTTACAAGGGGTGTAAAAGACAATTGTGACGCTGCACCTGGGTGCTTTGTTTTCCTCATCTCAAACCACCTCTAGACTCCAATCCCTGAATACCTTCTATGTCACAATGAAGAAGGAATCAAACTTGCAATCATGAGCACTGTACACACTGGTGGTGAAGGGATGCTTGTGATGCTATCAACTTACCTAGTTCATACATCACCTGTAAGTCCATGTAACATTATGACCAATGCCACCCTTATTTCGTTATAGGGGTGGTGTCCCGAGACAAAATGCCGTGCCCCCGAGGCTCTTTGCCGATTTCGGGCTTGGCAATTTCCACGCTCTCCACCGAGTCCCAGTGGTTCTTGCGCCCTTTTATCTACATACTGCATATCAGGGCATGGCAAGGAAAGTCACATAGCAAAGTTCTCCATCAGAATCTATAGGAAGATCACCTTAGCTCAACAAGGAGGCAGAGTAGACTCTAGCTCATAGAGTAGCGAGTCAAGAGTAAGAACTTCACTTTGCACGCTGGCGTCCTTGATGACAGACCAAAAGCCCAACTTTGAATATCTTCAGCTGAGGGGGCCTGGCTGGCACCTCGGAGGTGTCGAAGTCGCTTGCGGAGTGGACACTGAGGGCGCTCAAGAATGATCATACCGCCATGTGTTGACAGAAACTTTATGATCTCTGGATGAGGCCCTAATCACTCGTATAACACACAGTCTTAAGTTGATTGCGGTTCTCATCAGTGAGAAGCGGGATCTTATTTGGACACCAGGACGGAGACACCACTAGAGAAGATCAGCCACATTGCCATATATAAGCTGACTCTTGCAATTCCATTGAATTTGTCATGGATTTACTTTGTCTTTATGTCCCAACGAACCGTGAAGTTGCTTTAATCGAGAACAAGATTTAGGTTGCGGAAAGTTGTCGCCTCAACTTTCACCTGGTTCTTTGTCAGCAGCGTTCAGCTCAGAGTCGGCGGGCTGGAAGTGTTTGTCCCACTGATGGCTGTCTCATTCTTCTCTGACGAACCATCTTGATGAGATCTCCAGTTCTCGATGCCCAAAAAGCATCGCAAGTTTAAGCTAATCAAGCCAGAAGCGTCCGTCCACCATTCTTTAGCATCTTCCTCTTCTCGACGTCGAAACGACCCCTCACGCTCCGAGCAGCTCTCCGTCAACGACCTTATCCAGCACCTACGGCGGACGCAACTTTCGACGGTCGAGCCCCAGAATGTCGTGGGTGCAACAGAAGTCGTCGCAAAATCCGTACACCCATCGATAAGAAATATTTTAGATTTACCCGCTCCGCCGCCCCCTCGTCCACGTTCCGGACTAAGACCGCAGATAGGCACCCGGAGACTACGACGAACTCCTGGGCCTGCAGCGCCTTTGAGCTGGCTGTCACAAAACCACGAACGGCCTGTAAACGATGAGAGCAGAAGTGCCGGTTACCATGGCGAGGTTCAACGACACCTTGACCGGCTACCAGGACTAAATTTCCCTCCAGAGCGATCCCTACAGCATACCATTCTAAAGACCATGGCATCCAATTGGGATTGGCATCTCGTTTACGATGGAATTTTCCTCTCCGAATTACCAACGCAAGTTAGGCAATTGCTGCTTAGTTACATCGCTGTCTATACCGACCACGCGACCATGGGTGCCGGTATGCAGGGCTTAAAACCGCTCTTTTTGGACAAGACTCCGGATGGTGAAGTAGAGACACATCCAGATGTCATCCGACTTGATCTGTCTGGTGCACTTGGGCACTGCATTACCTTGAAGTTACTGGTGCGTGAGCTGAAATATGAACTCCCTGAATTGAAAAGGGAAGATGCGTATGTCCCCGCTTCGTGGGAAGAGGAAGCATCAGATGAAGCCAGTTCTAGTCGAACCAGTCTCACTACTCGCCAACCTTTCCTTCCGCGATTTGAAAAACTCAAATATCTATCGCTTGCACAGCCAGCACCGGCGGCAGCAAATTGGGGTTCCCTTCTCCATCTACTTTCTCAACTAGCAACTCTAACGCATCTATCACTCGCACACTGGCCAGTTCCTACCCTATCCATCAGTACAGTAGTGAAACACGGCCCGTCCACGACTTTTGAGCAGCGCTTGTCACCGTCCGATGATGATATGTCTGAAGCAGCAACGGTGCTCGGAAAGCTTTCTCGGGCAACTTATTGTCTGCAGTGGCTGGATCTTGAAGGCTGCACTGAGTGGCTTCCTTCTCTTTGTTGGAGCAGAGAGAATCAACATGCTTCCCTGGGTCAGCCTCTGGGCCCTGAATGGAATGGATCGTGGCGTGGGATAGCATGGTTGGGCTTAGGCTTTGGATGGGCGAAAGAGGTGCCAGGACCCGAGGATGACCTTATTAGCAACGAGAATATGCAGCAAGAAGAGCATTCGCTTGGCCATGGGGAAGCTGGGACTCGACGGGTTACTCTCCGCCCTGGTCAAGATTTACTTGCGATAGACAACGCACATGGCCATGGACAGGCAATTCAGAAAGGATCCCGTCTCCGTTGGCAAGAGAAAATGTGGCATCTACATGTCGCCAAGGCGAAAAATATCGGGAGGTCGATTCAAAATCTCAGGTCTGAAGATAAGGGGAAGTGGATTGAGGTCTCCGTTGGAGATGCAAAACCATTCTCTACTTAATAACTAGCACGTATCGACACAGAAATCATGCTATGTGACGATGACTTCGAAAACTATGATTACTCCTAGATGCATAGTAACTATATGAATTCTTGTGATAAAATTTGGGTATTCTTCAATAGGAGTGGCACTTTGGGTAGACGCCATTTAAACAATCGAGACCATTATTTACTTTTAAACGTTTTCAAAGGATCGGCTTTTCTTCCGCCTCCACGACCACCTTTCCTACCGCCTTTCCCTCTCATTCGGTTCCTATCCCTGGCCTTCCTTATCCGATTCTCATTTGTTTTCCTCAATCCTACAAACCCAATATCCCCACTAGTTAGACCAGCTTTCCCCTTTGCGGGCATTAGATACTCTGGCACATGCTTCAAATGTGCCTGGACGCGCGTTGGTCGTAGCTCGCCATCGTGTCGAAGCTGCCGCAGTTCTTCTGGGTTCTCTTCAAAATGTCGCTTCAGCTTCTCGCTGTTCAGGAGCTCCTGCTTGATTTCTTTGGTCCGGGCTTCTTGGACAGCCACCCGTGTGACGGCACGGAGGGCATCAGTCATTCTGTACCGGAAGGCATCGATCTGCTTTGTGTCGAAATTGTATGGCTTTACTTCTCGTCCAAGCTTGGCCTGGCGCTTGATGATTTTCGCGAGAACTGCCTCATCGTTTTTGGCAGTTGGAAAACTTGTAGGCTTATGTCTGCCGTACAGTTCTGAAGGCACAATGAGGGATAGAGCCATGCCGGTTTTGCCAGCTCGCCCAGTCCGCCCGATACGGTGGGTGTACGATTTGGCAGTCGTGGGAAGATCAAAGTTGAGGACACAGGCGACATCTTGGAAATCGATTCCTCGGGAGATGCCGTAGTCCTTTTCTTTGGTAGACTTTTTGCGTTTCTTACTAGGCGGCGGTTCGACTTCGTCCTCGTCGCTGAAGCCTTTCTCCTCCTCTGGCTCGTCTCCGTTTTCACCATTTGACTGCTCGGGCGTCTTAGATCCTTTCTTTGGTATCTCTCCTATAACTTCCTGGTCATCGGCAGCAATGATGATATCATATACACCTTTATTGAATTCTTGGACGACGTGAATCCTGGAATTGACCGGTAGTTCCGAGTTGAGAACGCAGCTCTTTATACCAAACTGTTCCAAGAATAGTTTGAGACGATAGGATCGATCTATATCTCCAACAAATATGATACATTTTCCCTTGACAAGCTGTAATTTGAATATAACATAAGTTAGAAGAAACTTTTCGTCTTCCGCGCATCTAAAGAAATGGTTAGCCAATACGATCAATAGGACTGCTCCGGGGCGGGCAAACTTATGGCATACTTGACTGCGAATTGCGCGATTCCGGCTCCTTCATCCTCCGCTTCCTCTAGCTTCAAGATAACTGGGCTTCTACAAAACAAGCCTTTCAAAGCATCAACCTCGGACGTGAGCGTCGCGCTCATCAACAGCGTTTGGACACCACGGGGAATGGCTTTTGCCAAATTTTGCATATCTTGTTCGTACCCATAGGAAAGGACAAGATCGGCTTCATCAATTACCAAGTGCGTTAAATCGTTAAGCGACAACGAGGAGCTGTTGGTATTTATGATCGCCCTTGCAGGAGTAGAAATGATAATATCAGGGAGGTCAGCGAGGATTGCTCGTTGAACGGCGTCTGAAACTTTCTGCGTGAGATTTGCGGACCGTATGTCTTTTCCGCAGAAGGAAGAAAACGAGACCACGGCGTTTTGAACCTGTTCAGCAAGCTCTCGAGTAGGCACGAGTATCAGGGCTGAGATCGACTTCTGGGTGGGATTGGCCTGGACACGCCTGTCAGCAAAGCTGCGCAATTTCCAAGAAAGCTAGGAAATGCGTACAATCTTCTTTTGCAAAATTGACTGCAAAATCGGAAGGAGATACGCCGCGGTTTTGCCCGACCCTGTTTTTGCACGAGCTTCAAAGAGTTAGCGGTGATAGATCGAAGCGACAGCTTTCGGTGTCTACTTACCCAGCACATCCTTCCCGCTTAAGACCAGTGGAATTGCCTCTGCCTGAACTAATGTTGGTTTCGTAAATTTCTGCTTTGTTAAAGCTTGGAGCAACCTGGGATCTAAGTGGAGGGTCTCGAAGGTCTTTTCTAGAGCCTTTGGCCCGGAGTTTTCAGGAGTCGGCACATTGTTCTCGTCCAGCTTCCTCTTCATGATTAATGGAGGTGGCTTGGAATTCACCGATATGTTGGAAAACCTAACGGCAGTCCTAGACTCTCGCAACTGATGAACGGTGCAACGAGCCCGCCAATTTCATGCTTCGACTTTTTTAGGATAGTGCCAAGACCTCCGGTCCGTCATAAGTCCGGTACCGTAGCGGAACAACAACTTGTTCCAGGTTCAACTAACGTAATCCGCAAGCGAGCGAAATCCGCAAGCGAGCGAAATCCGCAAGCGAGCGAAATCCGCAAGCGAGCGAAAGATTTTTTTCAACTTCCTCAACCATCCACTTCAACGCGTCAGAATGCCACCAATTCGCAATAAAAATGCAAGATCCTCTATAGAAATAGAGGGAAGGATTGAACTTGCTATTTCTACTCTTAAAAAGCAAGAAATTAGCTCAATTGCTGAAGCTGCACGGCTATTTAATGTGCCTTATACTATCTTATATCATCAAGCGAAAGAAAGATGTGCATGAATCAGTCTATGTGCAACTTTGACCAAATTGACTGAGCCTGAAGAGAATCAGCTAGTTCAATGGATCCTAGACCTAGCTAAACAAGGAATTCCCCCCCAACCAGCATTTGTTGAGAATATGGCCAATCTGTTAGGAGAACCGGTCGTAGGTCACGTAGGTTTTCCCAGGATTAGGGGTACGAAAGAGCTAAGTATGTACGATGCCCGCAACTGATGGGAGGGAGTTGTGCGTAGAACATAGGGGTCCTCTAACTAGGAGACTGAATGCTGGGGTTCCCACAACCATGCGAATCGTGTGATCCTTATACATTCAGAGTTGGGGTCACGTGAATACCCCTGAACATCCGACGTCGTCCGATGCTTGGTTGGTCTAGGTCTACGTTCGTAACACAATCATCTTCTTATGATGCGAGATCCTACCTCTCCTCCCCCCCATGTTGGCCAGAAATGGGTGTCAAATCTGATTAAACACCATACAGAGCTCAAATGCTGCTATTCCAGATGCTATAATCACAAGCAAGCAAAATGTGAGGATAGGAAGGTTCTTCAGCAGCTGGATATTCAACTCTAACCCCTACTCCTTCAGCTAGCTAATCTAGCAACTCCCAGTCATTCTAAATCCTACAAACATCAAGTGGCAATCCCCAGCAGTTGCATAGGCAGGTGGGTAAGATCAAGAATCTTATGGGGCAGGGGCTTGAGAGCTCATCCAGAGCTTAATGAAAGGATTTGACCAAATTATCAAGACCTGCAAATATGGAATGGTCAACACCACTATTATGAATATCAGAATATATTTGCTGCAAATGAGAAAGAGAAGCAAAAACATACAAGATCTAAGCACCAAATTCAGTGTAAAGAAGATCTAACTAGGGAAGAGATTACTGAGCTTGCTATTTCACCTGCTCAATCTGTTGAACAGTCAGTTGCTCAACTCTCTAAGTCTGCAGTCTCAGAGTCTGTATTATATTTGCAGGCATCATCAAGGTGTACAAACTGCCATATTTTAGGCTATACAAGAAGAAGCTGCCCCAGTCCTATTGCAATGTAATTTAATCTATTTAGAGGTTGTTAAGTATTAGTATTTTGGGTTAAATTCTAGTTAGTTGAGATGCCTTAATTTAATCTTTTGCTTGCTTGCGGATTTCACTTGCTTGCAGATTATGTTATGTAAGGCTTTCTGTTAGGTAATCCAACTAGCACCTCGCTCACGTGACCCACATAGATTAGCCAAGATTCCTCTTTAGGTAGCTTAGAAAATGACAAGCATACAAGTTCTCCATCAGATTATAGCTCTTTGTGCTAAAGAGCAAGTGTATAAGATTGATTTACAGCTCAATTGGGTATTGAAGCTTATGATCAATATTCTGAACAGTTATTCTTGTGAATAATAAGATTTTACAAGCACAAGAGAGAGTATATATTAAGATAGATATTTTCTATATGTGCAATCTCTGTAACTTTCTAGCACCAAGCTGAGAAGTAAGTTGAACTCTGTAGCTTTCTGGCATGTGACTAAAGAGTGAGTGAAACACCTGCTAAATGCATCTAGCAAGCAAATCAAGCACCTGGCAATGCCAAAGCCATGGTGAATCATACAGACAAACCAGAGCACTGAACTTCTAACTGAGAGACTTCAACAAATCTCTCTACACCTTAAACTAAGCTTAGATGATTGAGTAGGCTCAGAGACAGTCTGCCAAATAATGAGCAAAAGCCTAGAAAGAAGAGTGAACTTCAAATATTGTGCAGAATAATGCTAAATCAACAGAAGATAATATAAAGATAACAGAAGACAGTATAACAGCTGGCATAGCAAGTGAATTTTCTATCAGATCAAGCAAGCACTGCAAATGCACCTGCAATAATGCAGGAGAATCTAGAGTATGAAGCTCAACAAGAAGAAGAAGAAAATTAAAAAATAGACTTTAATAAGAAACTAGAAGAATATATTGATAATCTTATAGATACAAATACACAAATCAGCAGAGCAATCACCCAATTTATAAAGATTATGAAGATAGTGAAGAAGTCTATAACTCTGGCTGAAGCCAGTAACTATCTAGCATGGAGCAAAGCTATTCTAAAAGTAGTCTGCCAAATAGGTGTTAAGAAGATTATTCTGAAAAGACAAGAGACTTTACCATGATCAGAGTACTTGAAGATTTTACAATACTGAAATGTTCAAAATAATTGACTACATGGTCTAATTGATAGCACAATATCTGCACAAGCCAGAGAATACTTTGAGAAATTAGATAGTGAAGCAGGGTATGATGGGATACCTTGTCAAGATAGACAAGTTAGTTGATATGGTGAGAGTACAAGAAAGGTGAAAAATCACAATATAGTAAGAGTATGATTGAGTAGTAAGTGTAAAGATAGGTATGTTCTAATGGATGCTTAAGCTCACAAGAAGTAATAATACTAAAAAGCTCTGTACTAATACAGGCAGCTCTAATGAGAAACAGTAGCAAGTTTTATAAACAAGAAATTTTCATATTCTCTAACTAATAATTAAACTGGTAGTAAGAAATGAGTGTGTAGAAAAGAGCAATAATGTGTAAGAATAATAAGCAAGATGCAGAAGCTACAGATGATTTATATAGCTTAAGAATAGTGGCTTTGGAATGGTTTGTGCCTTGAACTAGAACAATCTTTATTTTAATAAGATACTGAAATCCTCACTACATTTTCTTCTGATCTTCAATATTGGTGTCCCCTGACAACAAGCAATATATAAAATAAAATAAAATCAATTTAGTAAAATAAGAGAATAATAAATAGTAATAAGCAGTCTGGTAAGAAAAAATATAGAAAATAAGAATAAGAAGAGTGATAGCAGCAATCTCTAATAGTGACCACCATGATCCTCTTCTTCCACCAAGTTCTCAGGAGAAGAAGAAAGCTGAACTGACACTGGATCAATGTTGTGATGATTTCTATGAATGTAAGTTAAATGGTTGAAAAGCTCCTTCCTATTAAGTGTGTGAGTCTGTAAACTAAGTTTTGAAGCTATTAGTTTAGCATGGTCATAGCATAGGTAGATGTCAGCTTTCTTATTGCTAAAGACCTTTTATAACTGCTTCAGAATGTGAATAAGCTTCAACTCTGAATGTGTTTTAGTACTCTTTATCTTTTAAAGAAGCTGCTGTTTGAAACCATAGCAATGGCAAGTATCAGAGTGTACTGCCATGACAGATTCTTCTTGTTTATGTTAGGGTATTTTCTTGTCACTTTCAGAAGAAATAACAGTCATGCTCTTTCTCTGAGACAGAGAAGATAAGAATATCATCTAGGTAAACTATACAGCATACATCAACCAGGCTTGCTAGTACTTTATTAATATAGAACTGGAAGGTTACTGGTACATTTGATAATCTGAAAGACATGACAAGATACTTAAAACTTTCAAACTTTGTACAAAACATAGTTTTCCATTCATCTTCTTTTTTGATTCTAATTTGGTAGTAGATATTATGTAGATCTATCTTGAAAAAGTAGCATGCTTCTGTCAACTGGCTTAACATCTCATCTATTAACAGCAAGAGATAATGGTTCTTTACTATAATTGCATTAAGATCACAATAATTAATATAGAGTCTGAGTTCTTTATTAGTTTTAAGTGTAAACAATACTGAAGCCTCTGTTAGACTTCATAACAGACATATTTAACTCTTGCAGAGCTTGGTCTCAATATACTCTTATAGAATCTCCATCTGCTTGAGCAATAGTTTATAGATTGGTATGTACAGAGGCTCACAGCCATCTTTAAGAATAATCAGATGACTAATCTTTATTAATTTCAGTAACTCTGCTGCTTTGTCTTCTGAGAAAATATCTTTATAGTCTCTCAATCACTTAGACATCTCTGTCAGAACTTGATTATTGTCTGACACAAAAATAGTATAAAAGAATTTATTCTTGATACACACTGCTTGAAGAAATTTATCTGCACTTAGAAGTTTCACTATTTTCTCTAAAGACTGATAATACCATATCTTATTCTTCCAGTCAATATTCAGATTGAAATCTTCCAACTACAGCATGTCTAGAACTATATTTATGTTGACTATATTAATCACTATAAATGTACATCTTACCATCTTTGTGATTTCCATGAAGTTTATTATAGTGAGTTAGATCTTGTAAATGCTGTACTAATCAGCTTCAGCTTCATTCAATATCTTAATAACTCTTATGAACATCTCTGGTTGATCTCAGTCCAATTGGGACACCAGTTTATAGAAGATACTGTTCACTGTAGTATCTGAGTTTAACAGTGCAGCTTGCTCTGTAAGACCACCTGACAGTGTAGTTAGTGTGATTGACAGACATATACTGCATCTGCTTATGTTCTTTAGTAGATTGATACCCTGTCTTTCTAACATTTGATCTGGTTTGTGCATGAGCTTTGTGGCTCTAGTCTTTGCCTGATTCTCATTCTTTTTATCTATCTGCTAGAACTTGTTGGACCTGTTTGAACAAAACTTTACTCTATAGTCTGATTGATCACATTTTAAACAGAGCCTCTTCTCTATTTATTATTTGTGTTTCTCTTTGAACATCTTTAAAAGTGATTTCACAGATGTCTTCTTCATTCATGGATAATCTTCTTTATTATCTTGTTGAGATATATCTTTCTCTTGAGAAATTGAGATTTTCCATTTCTTCTTATTTTGATTCTTGTCTTACTGACTTTACTTCTTCTTTTCTAGAATAAACTTAATAAGTGTTGCTTGTTCTTGTAATTCTGCAATTATTTTTAATTGATGTTGCAGTTTATCTAGTTCAGTCTGGATGATTAATCTGAGCTTCATCTGTAGAAAAAATATATGAAAGAATTCATCTGATAGACTGTTCAGATTCTGTTTGAGTTCAGCAATGTATATGAAAAACAAGAGTATGAATTGATTCTCTTGTTGGATGATGTTATAATAATGCTGTATTGTGCCTTGACTACAAGTTATCTTGGGTTCAATATTGTTCTTACATCACATCTTGAATTTGTTTTATGATGTGAGTAGCTGTTCTCTCTCTATTTCCAACATCTGCCAATATATCTGGAGTTTGTTATGAAAATGGCTGAACACTCAATCAATTCTGACCACATCTGGTGCCTTTTATAATGATTTCCTCAGGCAAAACTGCTGTCAAAATTATCTGACTTCTCTATCAGTTGTGTGTATAAGGGGAACTCTAAAGGAAAATCATCATTCACTATTCTCTGTTTGTATTCTATCTGCTTCTGCAGTCTGTGTATCTCATTTTGTCCATATATGTCTGCTAGATTCTTTTGCAGATATGTCTTCTTTTCTTCAAAGATCTTCTTCCTTCAGGTTTCATCTAATATATTGAGAGGTGTATCTCTGTTGCCTGTATTGTCTGCTGGTGTCTTGCTGGTGGTGGCTTCACCACTACTAGCATCTTTATCAATGTTTATCTTCTCTATATTAGTGTTTATCTCTGTCAGATCTGCAACATGGAGTGTTGTTATAATTTATCTTGTGGGTCTTGATGGTATCATACTAACTTAGATAATCATATATTGGAGTGTCCAAAATGTTAGAAGAACTGATTGTAGGTTATATAGATTTTTCCAGAATTAGAGATATGAAAGAGCTAAGTAAATATAATATCTGTAACTGATGAAAGAAAGTTGTGTGTAGAATGTAGAGATTCTCTAACTAGAAGACTGAATACTGGAGTTCTTATAATTTATATGAATTGTGTAATTCTTATATGTTCAGAGTTAGGGTCATGTGAATACCTCTAAACATCTGATGTTATCTGATGCTTGATTGGTCTAGATCTATATTTGTAACAATCACAAGGGAAAGTATATCTACCTAACTCTACACATCAACAACTGCTGTATAATGGGACCTAATGAAGGTGAGATAGAATGGCTCATCAAGAAGCTTCAGAAATGCTTTGAGATCAAGAAGGTTTTAAAACAAGACTATTATCTATGCATGTGGGTTCAAAAGCAGCTGAATGAAGATCTTTTTGTGAACCAGGAACAGTATATTGAGAATCTACTGACTGAATATAGAATGGAAGACTGTTGTAGTGGGGATTCCAGTACCTCATTAGGACAAAGGTTGTTCCAGTCTGAGGCACAAACCATTCTAAGCTACTATTCTTGAGCTATATAAACTACCTGTAGCCTCTGCATCTTGCTTATTATCTTCATGCACCATTGCTCTTTTCTACACACTTGTTCTTTACTACCAGTTTGGTTATTAGTTAGAGAATATGAAGATTTCTTGTTCATGAAACTTGCTACTGTTCCTTATTAGAGCTGCCTGTATTAGTATGGGGCTCTTTAGTACTATTACTTCTTGCAAGCTTAGGCATCTGTTAGAATATATCTATCTCTATACTTACTACTTGACCATACTCTTACTATATGGTGATTTTTCATCTTTCTTGTGCTCTCACTATATCAATCAACTTGCCTACTTTGACAAGGCATTCCATTGTACCCTGCTCTATTTGGTGACCAAGCTGAGACCTGAAGATGATGATGCAGTGATTTGGTGACTGCTGGGAAAGAGAAAAACAAATTCTGAGACACATGAAGTAATACACTATTTCAAGATAAGATCTTATGGACCAGGAACATAGTACTAATCAGTTTTTTTTATTTAGAAATAAGATTAGGGAGCTTAGATTTGAATGCCTCTTATCTAAAGCTTGCCTGATAAACAGGTTTTTGGAAGATATTAACTAATAGACAGAATATACTGTATGACATGACCAAAGATCAAGAAATCAAGAAATTGGAATCAGAATTAACTATGGCTGAAGGTACTACAGAATCATATACAACTATGTTACAGAGTGAGAACAAGAGAATTGTGGTTCATTCCCACATTTCTATGTCTTCCCCTGGCATGGCAAATGCACCTTGGTTTGATGGCAGAGATGCTACTTTGTTTATTGAAAGGTTTTATCAGATGTGTAAGAATTATAGGGTAATTGACTCTAAAAACATTATTGAATGGTTGGCTAGGTACTGTGTTACATGAATTGAAGAATGGATAAAGATCTTGGAAGGCTATAAAGAAGATAATTGGGAAGTATTCTTTAAAGAAATTATTCATGAATTTCATAATCAAGACATTACTTACAAGATTCACCATCAGGATTATCTTCAGACAATTACAAAGAAACTATGTGCTTGAGATGGCAATATTCACACCTATATTCAAGAATACACTACTATTGCCAGTACAGTTCAAGCAAATGAAAGACTTGATGAATTTACTAAGATGTCTTGATTTCTTCAGAGACTACCTGAGAAGCTCTGGAATAAGATTATTGACAAGACTGAGCTCAATCTTTCAGACAATATGTTGCCTATTGATTTTAGAAAAGTTGTTTGGGTGACTATAGATTTGATCAACCAGTATGAAGAAAATAAGAAGATCTTTAAAGAAGATAAAATAAAACAAAAAAAAATGAAGAAGCTTGGTGAGTGATATCAATTGACTAACAAGCTCCCTACAGTTGAAGATTCAAAGAAAACAGCTAGTTTTGTGAAGACTGAAGAATCTGAATCAAAAGCTAAAGCTAAGAGCTCTGACAGTGTCAATATTAAAGCTGCTATTGAAAAGATGACCAACAAGTTCATAAATTTGACATTAGCCATGAAAGTACAATCAAATCAGATACAAGAGAATTCTGATCAGTATTATATGCTGCAGAGAGAAGAATCTCCAAAATCTATATCAAATTATCCAACAAATGTGACTGTTAATTCTACAACTGTACAAGAGAATACTCAACTGTCAGTCAATCTCTATTTGGCTCAAAATGGCTCTTCTATAACAGACTATAGTAGTGCTTGTGAATGAGGAGGAGCTTAAACTGGAAGAATTTTGACATGTCTCTTATGCTTCTACTGTGGAAAACCTGGACATTGTTAATCTTAGTGTTATGAATACCAATCTGATATGAGTAATGGATACTGCCATATTAATGATGAAGAGAACTTACACATGGGCTCTAAGAGTCAAAACTATCAAGCTGTCACTTCTAAACCTGGAATCCTGAACATGTATATTGTATAATCTATAGAAGAGAATAAATGGGTGATTCTGGAGTTGACAAGCTCTAAAAAGAAGACCAATCAGCAAGAAGAGACACCTTTCACAAATTTAATCAGTGTGAAGGTTCAAGCAGAATGGCTTGCATATCTAATATCTGATGAAGAATCTGATTTAGATAAGGAATATAAACCATTGAAAAAAAGAATATCAGTCAATGTTAAAACAGTTAGAGAAGCTAAGAACAATTAAAAAGCTAAGATTGCAATACCCTATAGTGTACTGGACAATTTATCACTTACCAGAATAATTAGACTAGTGTTGATAATAATATCATGGAAGATGTTGAACTGATTAATCAGAAGAAGCCTGAAATTCAGAGCAAGTCTGCAGAGAAACAAAGATCAAGAGATTCTGCAACAGATTGCTTATTCTTCCAGATCTGTAATTCAACAGATGCCAATAAATTAATGGGTTGAATTCTCAATGAAAAAGTCAAATTGTCAGTCAAGAAGCTTATAAATATATTATCAAAGCTTTATTGAGTATTCTTTGGATCAGGCTGGAATAACAGTACTAGCAAAAGCCATACAAGAGTTAGAGTCTCTGAACCAGTTCAGTCTGAGCTAAAGATTAATTCTGGTTGACTTACTTCAAAGCCCATGGTGTCAAAATTCAAAACAGCATATGGAATTTGTTCATTATATGCACCAGTCACTATAAACCAACAAGAATTAATGGTGTTGATCAATACTGGTTCAGAAATTAATTTGTTGTCTCAGAAGTATGCTGAAATGTTGAATCTGCCAATAAAAAATAAGCCACAAGTGACCATAGTTGTTCAAACAGGAGAAGTCACTTCTTTTTATATGTTTTGTGACAAGATGCCTGTTCAAATTAGAGATATTGTTACACATACCTCTTTTCTTATATTTGAAAGAGGGGATTAGTAACTTATTCTTGAAAGATCTTGGTAATTTGCTGTCTGTTGAGAGTGCAACATCTCAGAAGACAGCAGAGTGAACTGTGAAATTTATAATGAGAAATAAATATGTTGTCTAGTTTTCAAAGGCTTTAAGCCAAACTTGAGCAATATAAAATATGTGACTGATAAATTGAATAGTGATCATTTAAATGATTCAACAGGCATTTGATCAGATAAGTACCTGTGAATACAAGATCTGAGGAGAATGAAGAAGATGTGATGAAGACAATGGGTATAAGAATTAATGATGAGAAAGTTGAAGATCAGGAGATTAAAAAAAATAGAGAAGTTGAGAGTGTAAGGATTCGCCGCGAACCCCTTACACGGACGAACAGCACCCGTGAGGGCCAGAGGCCTCAGCTCGCGAGCTGCTGGGAGTTGCATGTGTCCTCGCGAGGCACTAAGTCACGTGCTCGCGAGCACACATAAAAGGCCGTCACTGCGCGAACCCCTTGCTGGGAGCCAGTGGCAATCTTGTTTACAAGTCGTACATAGTTGCCAGAATACAGACCTTTTACCTCGCGTACTCTTTTTCCATGTATATTCCTCCTAGAGATTCATTGTCACGCTGATCCACACGTACGATCCTCACAGAGAGTGTTGGCACCATTGCTGGTGTTGGTGCTTACAGCAATAAGGAGAAATATAATTCTGATGTTAGTGAATCCAAAAGTGTGCTAAGCCTAATTAGATTGATCAGTGTGCTGGTGAATCAAATGGATCAATCAGAAGACAAGGATAATTTTACATTAAGAGTTTGGATTTTCTGATCTCTGCTTTCTGATTTAAACAGTGTTATGACTCACTGCAAACATTATATATGTGATATAAATTCCAGTTTAATTTGCAAACCTATTTCATAAAGTGCTTGATCAATTTACACATCTCTGAACAAAAATCACAATTTTGTCAAAAAGAAATTGTATCAGATAGACATTTTCAATAGTGGATGGGACATCAGACTGTCTTCTTCAGAAGTCTGGAGAGTGTGCACTGCTTATAAGTAAAAAGCTGATAAGATAAGACTATTAGCATCTGGAAAATCTGATGGAAGCAAGCTGGAAGGCCTAGATAATTAAGTAGATGTTTGTTTGAATAAGTATTACCCTGAGGAGAAATATGTTATGTTTAATTGTGAATTTGATAATTATATTAGGCCTAGAATTGTGTCCTTTCCTGTTGGAGAACAGCTAACAAATAAGAGAATTAAGAAGCTTAAAATTGAATTCAAACTGACAAGTTGGAAGAAGGAATTTTTCATATCAGTTCTTTATAAATGTGAAGAAGCATTGACTTGATCATTCAAAGATCTATATAATATTTATTCTGAATGCTTGCCTCTTCAGATTATTTGGACAGAGCTTTATGAGACTTGACAGACTAAGACTTACTGAATTTCTTGTGCTCTACATAATAAGCTAATTAAAATCATTCAGGACAGATTAAAAGCTAAAATGTTAAAGTCTTGCTATAGTTCATATACCAATCTCTATTTTCTGGTTGCAAAGAAACAGAAAGACAAATATTGTTTAGTTAATGCAGTACATATGTACAATAAAGTTACTATTCAGAATGCTTTTATTTCTTCTAATGTTGATGAATATGCTGAAGACTTTGGTGAACTTGTTATAGCTAGTTTATGTGACTTATTCTCTGGATATAATAATTTTCTGTTAGCTAAAGAAAGCAGAGATATAACAGCCATTGCAATCTCTATTAAGCTCTTTTGCTATATGACTTTAGTTCAAGGGGCAACAAATTTGCCAGCTCAAGCCCAATATGGGATAATGAAAATAATATGTGAGGTTTTTCCAGAGATTGCTCAAGTCTTTATGGATGATCTTAAGATAAAAGAATTGTGTGTCAAAGATGAAAGTGAAGTTCTCTCAGAAATAAGAAGATTTATTTATGATTATCTGCAGAATCTGAACTATGTTCTATAGCTTGTTAAAATCTCTGAAGCCAGAATCTCTGACATCAAATCTTAATTCTGTATGTCTGGAGTCAATGTTGTTGAATGGGTCTGTAACTATAATAAATGATGATCTGAGAAAGTCAAGATGGCTAAAATTGTGAATTGACCTACTTCTACAAGTGTTACAGAATTATAAGAATTTCTAGAGCTTGCTGGATATTTCTGAATACTTATAGAGTATTATAGTTGAATAACTGAACCTTTATATTATCTGCTTTGACAAAATGTTACATGGACATAAACTGAAGAGCAAAATAATATCTTTATGCTTTTGAAAGAAAAGTTATGTTTATTCTCTATTATTCTTCCAATTAATTACAAACAGAATTCTTTGCTTATTACTGTGACTGTTGATGTCAGTAGATTAGAATGAGGAGAATGCATTATTCAGAAGCAATAACAAGCTCAACATTCTGCATAATATGAATCTGAAGTATGAAGTGATTCAGAGAAAATATATAATGCTGGCAAATAAGAATGCAGAGCTGTTTTGAAAGTCTTCAAGAAATTCTGATATTATATCTATAGAGTGCTCTTTACTTTGGAAATTGATGCAAAAACTCTTATTGCCCAACTTAATAGAACTGCTACAGATGTTTCAGAAGCTTTGATTATTAATTAGATAGCTTGAATATATCTTTTTGACTTTACTGTTAAATATGTTCCTGAAACAAAACATACAGCTGCTGATTAACTATTTTGCTGAGAACTAGATATTGAGGAACACTCTGAATCTGAAGAAGATAAAGATCTGTTTGCCTTTATGAATTCTATAAGAGTTTTAGCTGGCTGAGCTCTTGATAGTAAAGACCTTAGAATACTGGACTTCAGATATTCAGAAGAATTGGAGAAAATTGCATGATATCTAACCACTCTATCAAAACTATTGAACATGGAAGAAAAGGAGTATGTGAGATTCTAAAGAAAAGTAATTAAATATGTGGTGAAGATTGATTAGATATTTAAATAAGTGGAATCTGGTGTGTCTCTAAAATGTATTGTGGACAATAAAGATCAGCATAAACAAATTTTACATGTAATGCATGATAAATTTAACCATAAAGAGTAAGAGAGAATATACTCTGCTCTACAAACTTAATACTGGTGATCAGAGATGTATAAAGATGTATATGCTTATATAAAGCACTGTTCTCAATGTTAATAAAGAGATTTATAAAGATTGAGTGAAGAGCTTCATTCTATCTGGATCTTTATCTGTTGGAAGAAAGTTGGAATGGATATCAAGCACATGTCTTTCTGTTGAGAACAAAATTATTTGGTTGTTGCCAGATGTGACTTTATTGAATAGATGGAAGCTAGAGTCTTGAAAAAGACAATAGCTGAAGCTGTGGCCAAATTTCTTTATGAGAATATCATCTGTTAATGGGGCCTGCCTGCCAAATTTGTTATGGATGGAGGACCAGAAAATAAGAATATTATGGAGATCTTACTGAAGAAATTCAATATTAAATGCATTGTTATTTCACTCTATAACTCTTCTGTGAATGGTATAATAGAAGTTGGCCATAAGCCTTTAGCTGATGGGCTAGCTAAAGCTATCAATGGCACTGAAAGAGATTGAATTAAACATCTTTCTGTGATTCTGATGGTGAATTAAATGATAACTAAGGCTAGTACTGGTGTTTCCTCTTATAGATTGTTAATGGGCCAGAAGGTAGTTCTTCTGATTGAACTTGAGATTTCTACTTGACAAATAATTTTCTGATAAAAGATTTGAACAACTGAAGACCTGCTTCTGATGTAAGCATGGCAAATTAAAAAATGAGATGAGAATATTCTGAAAGCAGCTCATCATCAGCTCTGAATACATACTAGAAATAAGAAATACTTTGATAATATCTATAATATTTGAACCACCTCTCTTCTATCTGGAGACCTTGTCTTGCTTCACAATACCAAGAGAGAACAGAATATATCTAGGAATAACACTCTGTGCTTTTGATAGCTAGAACTCTATAGAGTTAAGTCTGCTAATCAAGAACTAGATTTCTATTATCTTGAAGAGTTAGATGGCACTGAACTCAAAGAATCTATTGCAGAAAACAGATTGAAGAAGTATCTTATGAAATCTGAAATGAAGTTATTTAATAATAGCTCAGCAGATTCTGATGTAGAGATGGGGAATATCTCTTAAAGATATGCCACCAGAAGTTGACCTAACATTCTCTCTAGTAGTTTCTTGAATATTAGCTTCTTGAATCAGAGTGAAAATAAAAATAATCAAGAAGAAATGGAGCAAATATAATTTTCAATTGTTATATCAGATGACTGGAGCTTTGCTGTTATTATATCTCTACAAGATGTTTAATTTGTTGTGTTTTGTTTGCAAAAGTGAAGTTTTTTGCTTGCTTATTTGAGAAGTTTCTCTTTCTTTGTTATTTGCTTAGCATTTACCTTTTCTGAAGATATTTAAAGATCAATTTTTCTTTGCTGGAGCTTTTACTTTCTTTTATATTCAAGCTTGATTCTTTTTACAGATTCAATATTTTCTTCTATTCTGTTATTCTGACATTTGCAAATTTTTTGATCTCTAATATTCTTCAAAAATAGCTAGATAAAGCAACCTGCCTCCTTTAGCATCAGCAACTGAAAACCAAGGTCTGGTCATTACCAGAGATAGTGGAGTCAACTTGAATAGCTATTTCTTCAATAATCTAACAGCAGCTATGGAATACATTGATAATCAAGCTCTGTACTGTTGATATAGTCTACAAGTTGAACTGATAAACACACTTATGTGAGTGACTGATATAGTCACTAACTTAGTGGCCCATTTCTATTGATATATTGAAAGATCCAGAGCTTGGCAATATATTATGCACACTAATTTTGAAGCTGATGTCCATGATGCTTAAAAGATTACTCTGAATATTGAATGATGTTGCATTGATATGCAAAAGATTAAGAATAGACTTGTTGCTACATGAAGAATAGACAGAATTAATATTATATGGCCAAAAGTAGAAAGTCTGTAGGCTACACAAAAGCTTTACTATACTCTAAATATCTATAAGAATTAGAATAAGTTCACCAACAATATTAACAGTACAGTGCTCTGAAGACTAGATACTATAGAAGCTGGACATTGCTGGAGCTTAGCTATATTGCCAGATGATTATATTACAGCTGATAAAGAAGTTGATTGTGCTTGTAAACTTTCTTTAAGAGATGCTCTATACTGATGAGAACTTACTATTGGAAATTATAGTCTTTTATAGCTGTTGACTCTTTCACAGTCATCTAGCTTCTAATGTTTAATTCAGAATATTGCTAGAAGCTCTCCTACTGCAAGCAGTCTCTGAGATCTACTAGAAGAACCATAGTTATCAAGATTATCAAGTAATGTTCCAATAAGTGGAATGTTGATGCCATATAGCTGCAATGTATTGGGAGCCTCTATACATAGTACAATATTGATTAGATTATGTGGATTGGAAACTGGCCAATCACAGCTGCCATTTGGATTCACCAGCATGCTGGCCAATCCACCCAGCTAATCAGAAGCTCTGAAGTATTGCAGTAAGAGAATCACAGCTATGTCAGCACATCAAACCCTTGTTATGCATTGATTCCATATCAATTCCCTACCACTATTCAATTACAAGGCTTAGGAGCTATATCAGATGCCCTGGTAGGATGAATTAGATGGGACAACCCCATAGTAATTAAGAAACTCAATATTCTCTTTGACTCTGATAACAAAAAGGCTCAGGACTTCATTAATAACTGACATCTAAAGACCACACAAATTGCTCTGGATGCCATTATCAAGACTTACTAAATTGAAAAGAAAGCTTTTGGTAATAAATTTTATTGGCATTGTGTGCACAACAACATTAATCCAGCATCAGTTCAGTCTTCTTCTTCTTCTGAGAACTTGGTGGAAGAAGAGAATCATGATGATTACTATTAATAATTACTACTATCACTCTTCTTATTCTTATTTCCTATATTTTTTCTTACCAGACTGCTCATTACTATTTATTATTCTCTTATTTTACTAAATTAGTTTTATTTTATTTTATATGTTGCTTGTTGTCAGGGGATGCCAATATTGAAGATCAGAAGAAAATGTAGTGGAAATTCTGGTATCTTATTAGAACAAAGATTGTTCCAGTCTGAGGTACAAACCATCTCAAGCTACTATTCTTGAGCTATATAAACTATCTGTAGTCTCTGTATCTTGCTTATTACCTTCATGCACCATTGCTCTTTTCTATATACTTGTTCCTTACTACCAGTTTGGTTATTAGTTAGAGAATATAAAGATTTCTTGTTTATGAAACTTGCTACTGTTTCTTATTAGAGCTGTCTATGTTAGTACAGGGCTCTTTAGTACTATTACTTCTTGCAAGCTTAGGTGTCTGTTAGAACATATCTATCTCTACACTTACTACTTGACCATACTCTTACTATGTGGTGATTTTTCACCTTTCTTGTACTCTTATCATATCAACCAACTCACCTACTTTGACAAGGCATCCCATCATACTCCACTCCACTGTAAACCTTCTAAAACACCAATAAAAAAAGAAATAAGCCTTGAATTTGTGCCAGATCAGACTCTTAAAGATAGAGTTAACAAGTAGACTACATCTACAAATTACAGGAAAGGCCTGAACTCTCTACAGTTTCTAGTTACATGTATGAGGCTGGATATTGCATTTGCAGTCAATTATCTGGTGAGATTCAACAGCAGACCTAATAAAGAAAGCTGGGCAGCATTCAAGCAGATTCTATACTATCTCAAGAGCACAAAATCAAAAGAAATAGTCTTTAAAAGAGATATGGATTCTGAAGACTTGAAACCAGTGGTCAGTTTGGATCCTGACTGGACTGGAGCTGATCCTGTGTACAAATCCATCAGTGGCTACATTATTACCATGAATAGAGCTCCAATATTGTGGAGATCACAATGCCAGATGTCTATCTTGAAATCAATAACTGAAGTGAAGTATTTAGCAGCTAGTGAAGCTGCTTGTGAACTAGCTGAGATCAACAATTTGTTGATAGATGCTGGGATGATTAATGAAAACTCAGCAAAGCTAAGAAGCTTGAAATTAAGTATTGACAACAAGAGAGCAGTTGACTTAGCCAAAGCTGACACTATAATGTGAAGAGCATGCCATATTGAGATTTGACACTATATGCTAAGAGACTGGGTTTAAAAAGATGAAATCTCAATCAAGCACATTGAAACCAATATGAATAAAGCTGATGGGCTTATAAAAGCTCTTGCAATGGATCTCTACACTCAATTTGTGAGTATGATAGGGGTGATGAGTTGATACAAGAAAATATAGAGGTTTATCAGTAAAGCTAGCAAAAATACAGTATTGTGGTGAATGAAGCTAAGCCTAAAGAAGGAATAAATCTGGATTCTGTAATTAATTTTTTATCACAGATTTGAGAGATTTGGAAGCTTTGGATCTTTGTGGCTCTTGCTTGCTGCTGGAGCTTGTTGCATGGGGGGGGTGTTAGGTAATCCAACTAGCACCTCGCTCACGTGACCCACATAGATTAGCCGAGATTCCCCTTTAAGTAGCTTAGAAAATGACAAGCATACAAGTCCTCCATCACTTTCTCTTACTGATTTTGCCTATGGGTAATCTTTGTGTACTCTGTATACTCTGTAGAAAAGATCAAATACAACATGCTTATTATTACATCAAACAGATAGTTCCAACAGTTATGATCCTGGGCTGCTCTGAACACCTAAAATGCTCCTCCCCTCCTTCCACTAGTGACTAGCCCTTGACTTAAGCAAGAGAGCTATCCCGATTGTCATCTAGTTTTGTTCAAAGATGAGGCGATAGAGTAATTGGATGATTTTCATTCCCGCAGGGCCGCGATGGTGTGCGTCCAGACTACGAGGTCGGCCCCGACCCTGCGGGATCAGTATAGGGATGTAAGATGTCTTCCATATGGCGCTGGAAAAGCCTTGGTGTATTTCGCTGTGGGATGAGGACCAAGTCTCTGCCGCACCCCCTTCAGACCCTGCTACGTATGCAAAGATCTGTGAACCGCCGGAAAACACTGTTATTAGTGATAAGGCGCGGTTTGATGGGTGTAGTGTGAAGGAGATGGCAAGCCCCATGCTTGCCATGGTCATCTGTTCTTGAGCTTAGTGAGGTCAACTACCAGACGTGGTGGAGGTTTCCCTAAGGGCACTTTCTCAATGCGTCCTTCCTCAAAAAACTTGTCCAGGGCTTTGTCAATTCCCTTTAGGCAACATAGGTAATTATGCCTTTGACTCTGTCTATTCTTTCAGTAACATCCGCTTGTCCTTGGGATTATACAACTTTAGTATTTGAAAGTTACTATCTTCAAGTTTCACCAACGAGCCGCATTCTATGAGCTTGCCAGTAATGTAGAAAATGAGTGCATCATCCAGGGCTGATTCAGGGAATTTCTCCACTCTGTGGGAGATGTTGGACATACCCTGTCAGCTGCAAATCTCATTGATATCCCTAGCAGACATAGCAAAATGGTTCATCAGAGGTAGCCTGTCTTCTGGTGGCAGAGCGCCTGTTCGCAGGATCTTTGGGCAGTCAAGGTTGGATATCTAGCAAATTTCATTTATAGTTGATCTCCAGGTACCGTCAAGTGGATAAACATGGGCTTCATCAACGAACACGTGGGCAACATGCTGCTTGTGGACGAGTGTGATAATGTCGTGCTGAAAATTGCCCGTCTTCGCAGCTTCAGGTGTCGCAAACAGGATGTTACAGATATGCGGTGGTCGCGCGTTCTCCCAGTATGATGCTTGTAATCCAACATCCTTGCATCGTTTGTCCATGTCGGCGCGAAGAGCGATGAACGGGACAATTACAAGAATTGTCTTGTTGTGCAGTGCCGTGGCCATCAGGATCAGAATCAGTGTTTTGCCAGGACCAGTTAGTAAAACAAGCAGCAGGTTCTTGGCTTCTTGTCAAGGTCTTGATATAGTCACCTTAGCCGTTGAGCAAATGTTAGGGGTATCTCAGCGAAACATCCACCCTCGGGCCACTAGCAAGGTCAATTCGCCTTAGTGTTGCTGATGCTGTTGCTATCACTGCCACCGTCACATTCACTGTCATCAACGCAGCTCCTTTGCATCGGAGCTTAATAAACAAGATTTTCGCCACTAGTTAGCTCTATGGGAATTGGACCATCATCTCTGGCTAACCTGCATATGTTAGCCCTGGGCTATCTCTTTATTGCCCTTGGGAGTCAATCGACAACGTACATCAGTTGGCCGCAATCGCGTGGGCATAAAATTGAAGTTTTTCAATTTCTGTTTGGCTAAAGATAGCTTTGGCCCTTGTAGCTGAATATTGATCATGCATGTATCTTGCAAATGTTGTGCAGTACCATCTAGTTAGTCACTACCTGGGAACTGGTTATAGAGGGAAGATGTACCTTTTGTTTTTGTTGAACTCGGACTCCTGTACTTTAATCTCTGCGGTGTTTTTCATATCTTTCCAAACCAGGTACGCCAATTTGGATGTCCTCCCGAGTAGAGGAGTCTCATTGAGCTATTTAGCCCCCGATCAGGTTTTATATCAGTTGTTTCCCTGAACAGGCAAGAATCATGTGCTCTCCGAGCTAGCCATGCAGCGCAAATACTTCTTCCTAGTCTGGTAGTGGGCGTCTGGATATTGGCTAACGACTTGCCAGGCTATATCATATTTGTTGTCATCTGGAAGCGATGGTCGGGCTGCAGTGACTTGAGAATTGGCGTGCAGCCAGACAATGGCGTATCTGATGAACCTCTTTTAACCTTGGGCTGTGCTTGGAGCAATATCTGAAAACACCTCGCATGCTGTGAGTACTCATTTCCCAGTCCTTGAGAGAGATGGATTTTGAGAGTCTCATGTCTGTTCTGGTTTTGCTGCAGTGGAAGTAGCATGTTTCTTTGCCTATTTTTTCCTTGTGTTGATTGTGTTGAAATTCAATGAAGATGGAATGATCATTTCTGTTTTTAATGCAGCCTCAATCTGTGAAGCACATGTCCAATGCAAGGGCATTTGAATATCACTAGACAAGCTGACCAATCCTGGGCCCCATGGAGGGCAAGCACCTCCATGAGGAGACACTTCCGCTGTACTTCTAGGTTGCGAGGCCTGAGGGATGTACTTAGAAGTCCTTCATAGTGTATCAGATTTCTTCGATACACCACATGACGCATCATGGCGGTTTTGTCGACCTAGATAAGGATATACTGCCAACGCGATGTCCTCTTGGATAAAATGCGAATATCTCGACTTACCAGAACGCAGTTTGCACGCCCGCGGATGCAAGGATCACATCTCTTCCCACCATGACGGACCCAGCATCCCCTGAAGCGTCTTTCAGCTTCGGGAAGCAACGACGACACGGCAAACAAGAGCATAAAAAGGCAAGATGCCAGGCTGGAAATGTTTGTGATCGAACCCAAGTTGGGCAAATATGAATTGCTCTGGAACACATATTTGTAGAATGCCATATTCTAGGTTGATCCCTCATGGATCGAGATGTCCGGGTGAGACATAAATTGAGAGGCCATCAGGCCAGCAAAAGTAGGTACATCTTGTCTTCTCTGGTCGATAAGAGAAGTCTAATAATTCCATGGCGAACGATACATCCTGGTCCTGTAAACACGGTAGATTGAGCACCCCGAGTGGCTGAGGATCCCTGTCACATTTCTTAGGAAGGAGACGAAGAATTTATTTCTGCCAGGGTTGGTTGCCTTCAAGAACGGTTCCAGGCCTTGACCATGGCCTTTGGCGTTCGGTTTGGAGCTACATCCTTTATCCCCAAGGAATCCAAGATTTGATCCAACTTGAAGTTCTTATCAGATATCATGTGGCTTGATAGTGACCATTTGCAGATTATATAGTTTACCTATCAAATGGTTTTGTCATTAATGAAATGACAACGATGGCCCGTGTGCCACTTCGACGGTAAGGCTGGCGTTATGTCGATACTTGTTCCTCGATGCTCCTCATGGCAAAGAGAGGAACCAAGGATAGCCATTCCGTCAAGATTGCCGGTTTCAACAAATAAAGAAAATCCAGCTTGAAATCCAATCATGGAGGCGGCTTATTACGGCTGAACGTCTCTGGGGTTTTGATTAGAGCCTAGTCAAGTTGATGAGGACACCTCATCCACTGGCCTGACGCCAGTATAATCTTCCCAATTGTGGATTTCGCTATAGTGGTTTGAGCAGACCCAACGATCTGATTCAATAGCTGCATGGTGTGTCTGGTGTCGTATGTAGCTGGGTATGTGATGGCTTTGTGCCCCTGTAGATTATTTAGAACCCCAACGTTGTTGGTATACTTCTGGACGTCCTCCCCGCCCAGGGCAAATGACATAATATAAGTAGTAACATCTGAGGGAAAATGAGTATAGAGATGTCATGTTCGACAGGGATTCTGCCTGTACGTAGCCTAACCGACGCGGATCGGAGGCCAAGTACCATTTCAACGTCTTTATGTTTTAAAGCATAGTACTAGGAGAATTGTACTATCCTATTTCAAGGGATACTCCCATGATCGCATCCAAGCTTCCACAAAGGGCATCTCCAGGGTATGTATATAGGTATATATACTGGGTGATGGTAGGATATGTAGTATGAAGTGCTGGGGTAGTATCGAGGAGATTGAAGGAGAGAGCGTTAGGCGTTGGATGATGGGGGAAATAGAGAGGGGATCAGGTCCGGGGATCAGTAACTTGAGCCCAGTTCCTATGAGAATCAGTGAAGAGCTTTGGCAGCGAGAGCTCCTCTTCACGACTTCACTGGAGACGACCAGAAGAAGATTTTTGGTTTACTTAGGTTGGGGCCACTAAAACACAGATTGGTCAGCAGCAGGCGCCCAACCACTTGTGCCTTTCCTGCCTAACATCAAGAGAAATCAAAGACGATCCACATAACCAAGCTTTCACGGATTTTCTCCAGCTATAGTTTTTCTCTGCTCTAAGTCCTGTTCTTCGCAAAGGACATGAATCTCTTCCGCCTGCCATGGAGAGCGTTGTTCACATACTTGCCCGGTTTTTCATCCGCTTCGCTCCCCAGCGCTGGCTTGTTGGTCTTTGCAAGTACTTAGATCGCAAGCAGAATCCCATCAAAAAGGACACTCCCCCTGTTGTCAGGCTTCCGGGGGGTATCGTCGTTAAGTTCGGCCCTACTGCTACCCCAGGCGAAACAGCAACACAGCAATATGCCTACCAGCATCTAGATCCCAAGATTGTTCGCGTGCCACAGGTTTATCGTTACTTCCAGTGCCAGGATCCTTCTGAACCAGTGTGGCTCTTTGGCTATCTTTTCATGGAGTACATCCCGGGCAAGACATTAGATGAACTTGATGTTGAGGTTTACAAGGACATGACAGAACGCCTTGCCGGCATCGTCAGCCATCTCCATAGCGTGCGAGGAAGAAACGTCCCTGGCCCTGTGGGTGGTGGGGTGCCTCGAGGCAATATCTGGGGCTACCATGACGCTGAGACTGAATTTGGTTCTGTGGAAGACCTCAATGCATGGGTCAACAGACGGATTGCCGTCATCAACAAGTCTGTCGACTTTAGATCATATCCTCTGGTGCTCTGTCATTTGGACATGTGTCGTCGCAATATCATCCTCATGGAAGACGGCTCTCTTTGTCTTCTGGACTGGGCCTTTGCAGGTTTTCTCCCGCGAATCTACGAGGTCGCCGCCATTGAGTTTTACTTTGATGAATACTCTGAGATGTTTCGTCAAGTTGTGAACGAGACTACTGTGTTGACGGACCAGGAGAAGAAAGACTTGGTTTTAATCAAGAGAGCTCGAGCTGCGAGCATGCGTTGCGCGTTGTAAGTAAAACACCCCACTCCTTAACGGCTTTATCTCGTATACACGACTAATACCTGTTTAGCAATTGATGCGCCAATACGAGTGAATATCCTCCCGTCAATCCAGATGTTTCCTCTTCTCGCTTCGGTGACCGGTGGGAACCCAAGCGCGCTACACGAATACTCCTGGGACTATCGGGCTCAATTCGCGTGCTTAGCCTTTGGAGTAATTATACTCAATGTCCTCGTAGGCCTGGCTCACTCTGGTTGGGCTAGCCGGGTCGATATAGCCAGCGTCCTCCATATCTTCGAGCATCGTCTTACTGGTGCGGGTTAGTTAATGCAACTCATTAGGAAAACACTTTTCCTGTGTACATCTGTGGCGTGGAGTTGACTTACACCCAGAAGCGGCATCCGACTCCACTAGGGGCCAATTGGTACTTGTCTCTGCCCTTTTGCTCAAGGAGATCGATGATTTTTCCAACAGTCAGCCCCTCATGGCTCGCAGATCGACGTTGTGGAGAGCGGTATTCGACACCTCATACAGGCAAAATTTCCGTTCCAGAGTGCCCATTACGGCCGTTGGATTAGCTTTGATCATGTTGAGCTGCACGGAACTTCTCTGTCCTGTGAGGAGATATATGGATGTATGGTTTTCGCTGCGCGTATCAGACTCGAAAATAATCCCCAAAGTATGCATGGTTACCCTGATTTCTGTAACAGGGAGGAGAAGGTCATTTGCGTGGAGGGCTCTCGTGGATGACATCGTTTTTATTGACTCGAAAAGATATCCCGGCTACTTGCCGTGAAGGAAGAGGAGGAGGAGCCAACTTCGCTTTTATGACGGCCTTGTGCGAGCGTCCATCAGGCTGAAGCCTTGCGATGAACTCTGCAACTTGCCCAATTTGGAGGCCCTGACCCCGCGATTCAATGCAGCCTCGATATCAATTGTCCAATAGTGGTGGTGCTCCAGTGATACCCTGCCAATATTGAATATGGGCCACAGTGCCGTTGCTAAAATGTTGCAGCACTTCGTCTACCTCGATGGGAAGTTACAATTTCTGTGGGAAAATATATGACCAGTTACGAAGACTCCGTCTCATTCCATCAAGCCTGCGCATTCCCGTCTGCGATACGATATGCGATATACTATTAAATAAATAAATACAACCAAGAAGACAGGAATAGCTATGAGGACGCCAGTGTCCGTCTCCAGGACCAAACACAACAAAATACTACGAAGGAACGGAATGACTATGAGGACGCCAGTGTCCGTCAACTCCATACTACCAAGAAACGAAATCGCCCAGTGTTAATATTAACCCACCCGATACCACCACCCATCAGTCATCCATCCCCTGATCATCACACCACCCAATATCGCCGGTATTTATTATGGCACACGGATAGGGTATTTACAAGATATACCGGAATTGAGGGTTCTAATAGATGAAAAATCGCGAGTTAGCAAAAGTTTTTAAGAGGGCAACTTGGAAAAGTGCTGCTTACCGTCTTGTCAGTGAAATCATCCTGGTACGCATTCTCGAATCGCTCTGCGATACCAGCCTTGTCTCGTCTGCGGTTATCCCAGATGCAGACGAACCGGTACACGAGGACCAAAGCAGGAGCTACAAAAGAAGTGACGACCACGATGACGAACCCGGGGACGTAGCGGGGTGCGTCTCTCTCGAAGAAGATGAGCGGACCGACGAAGTTCCCTGTTATTGCATTTAGCAGATGCGCATTGTCAGGATGAAAAGGATTTGATGATGAATCTTACCGAGACAGTATCCGATATACAGACCCGAAGACGCAATCGAGCGCTTCGTGTAGCCTGCGATATTCGCGATCTGGAGATCCATGAGCACGGCATACCCTCCGCCGACCGCGGGTAGGATATACAGCGCAAAGAGCAGCGCGCCAGTCGCGTCCAGCGGCAATGTGACCAGCAACAGGGAGCCCAGGGTCGTGATCATGTGGCACCCGATGACGAGGTACGATCTGATCACTGACACTTGCCGGGAATACTAGGACGAGAATACTAGGAGGAGACTGCTAGGATGAGAATACTAGGACGAGACTGCTAGGGGGAGAATACTAGGACGAGAATACTAGGACAGGACTGCTAGGACGAGACTGCTAGGACGAGAATACTAGGACGAGAATACTAGGGGGTGATAGACTGTCCCAGCCGCCCTCAGGCAGCTATGCAGCGTACAACTCTAGATACAGGTGCGCGCGTTCGCATGTACCATGATGCTCATCTGTCCCCTCCTAGTTCATGTATGAGGCTAGCGCAATGAGGTGTTATAGGGAGTACAGTATATGAAGCGTTCAATGATATTGAGTATCTTTCAGCTTAGGGAGTATCTCGGACGCTGCGGATGATATTATTGACTTGAGCTTCGTGATAACCGTAATGTCGGCAGTCAAGTCCATGTCTTGCCAAAGTAGATCTGTTCGAGGATTAAGCAATTGTCTCTAGAGGGTTTGCAATTAAAGGAAGCTAGAAGTAATATATATTAAACCCGCAGCAGTTCTCACTCATGATGATTTTTTGTTGAAAAAAAAAAAAAAAAAAAAAAAAAAGCTGGACTTCCCACAGTGCCCCTCACATCACGCCGCCAGGAATTTCAAGGTGGTGCATGTGATCTGCTAACGTCATCGAACATCTTGCTTTCCGGGTCCACTGAGTAAAGCCTCTCTTTGACTCAACTAGTTAGCGGGGTGGCAGGTTGCGGCGGGTTACTACCCAGGCGCACCATGTAACCTGGTTAGACAGGGGGTTAGTCAGCAAGACCGCAAAAATAACTGGGTTTTCTGGGGGGTTGGTGTTGTACAGTTATCTTGGCAGTTGCATACTAGCTGATACAGAGAGTGATGCTGAGTCAGTCATTTGGACCAGTGAGAGTTCTTTATTACAGAGATCTTTCAGACAGTACTGTATGACTGGAACAGCAGTATTGGGGTGCACCCATCAGACAACCAACCAATCATCTGTAATAGCTCAGGTCAGCAGCTGGGGATCTCAGAGAAGGTCCTGTAGAGCAGACAAATATAGATTCTGTAGATAGCTAGATGTCTATATAGTATGATTATACTATTCTCTATCTCATACAGGGCAGAGTGTGTGTGTAGCAGTGCTGCTTAGCACCAGCACTTGATGCAGCTATAATACTGCCCCAATGCTCTGTTTGTTTATATACACCATACCAATACATCATACAGCAGATAGTATCAGAATCAGTAAACAGTAGATTAAGCATTGTCTTGACAACAGATTTTCTTTTTCTTTCTTTCTTCTCTTCTCTTCTCTTCTCTCCTCTTCTCTCTTTCTTTTACTCTAAGTCTGTTCATCAGAGCCTTTATTATTACTATTGCTTTGCTTCTCTCATAAGTCTTTCTGTAGATTATGCATCAGCTATTATCCATCAATTATATAATAGCAAGCTGACTGACTCACAGAACAATTTCATAATTTTATGTTACTACAACATTCTCTACTGCTAAGACCTCTACTTGTCTTTTCCCCCTCTCCCTCTCACAAATCTGAGAAAGAAAATGTCTGTACAGCCCTGTGTGTTGATGAAATGTAAGAAGAAGACACTGACTTGTTGATATAGAGTACTTATTCAATGGACTCTCTTCCACTCTGATCAGATAGAGCAGGACCTTGCTGAAGCTGCTGCCCAGACTCAAACTGATAGTCAATCACTCTGTCTCTTTGTTGAACAGAATCAGCTGGCCCTGTATATTTACTTCTCTCAGTTACAGCAACTGCTTGCTTAATCAGAAAGAAATGTGGAGTTTGTTCTCAGATAAATCTTTCTTTACCAGATTAACATACACTACCAGTTGTACATCAATACAATTCTGATTCAGTCACACAGAAGAACTTTGCACTGGAGCAGTATCTGCAACAAATGCACAGAGATGAAGCTCATGGCCTCATTCTCATTATACTACTGTGCATACAGTTACTTTAAAGACACATGCAGGAACTGCAAATAATCAGACTATGCATTCTGCTACTTTCTGCATAGCAGACCAGAATCTGCAGTGAGGTATGATAACAGAGAATCAAGTTTGTACAGAGCTGCTGGCCACTTACACACACCAGACAGCAGAATCAGCCTGGGACTGTCTTCTGTCTGCCCAATTCTTCTTCTTGAGAGTGGGACAGCAAATGATCCCATTCATATTGAAACTAATTCCCTCCCACTCCACTCTGGAGATTCACCATCAGTCTTCCCATACAAGATTAAGGAGCCTGAGAAGCCAGAGAATGACTCTCAGAGCAATCTTATTATCTTAAACTAGATATGCATGAACTTTCTTTTCTGACTTGTCTGCTTTCTTTCTTTTCTTTATGATTTTTCTCAACTACTCTTGTCTAGTTATACAGGCTCTGTGTACAGCATCTGGACATGATTTGTATTTCTACACAGTATTCAGGACCAGTAGCTCTAAGAGGTGAAGCCAAGCAAACCACTATCATATATTCAGCATCTTTTCTTCTTTATCTTCCTATCATACAACAGGCCATGCTGGGTATGATGGACAGGGTTTGCCATAATAAGAATCAGAGCAGTTTCTTTTTCACTCACAGCATTCTGAATAGTCTGTTCAAACTGAGCTTCCCACACTGCTATACAAGATCTAGTTTCTCTACAGCAGCACTGCCACTGGCACTCCTCTGTCTCTGTCTGTTAATATAATTAATGATCATCTTTCTTCTGCTGTAGAACATTCTCTCTGTGCCACCTGGCTGCCATTTTGCTCCATACAAGACATCTAGACTCTGTACTGAAGGGCCACCCCCCAGACCAACTATCCATTTCTGCCACAGATCTGAGACTGTAGTGATTGTACAAGAAAGCTGGTATATGGCTGGAACAGAGACACTAGCAGAGGCTGGAGCTATCTCTAATAAACAGACTAGGGCTTGTGCTTCTCTAGATACTGTAGAATCACTGTCTCTCTCTTTATCTTTATCTTTAAAGACAGCAGCTGCTGTCATCATTCTTTAATCAGCAGAAAATACTCATACAAGAAAAGAAACCTGCTTACTGATCAATGCTTCTAACTAGTTGTTAATTTTTTGCAGTTCTGTTTTCAGAGCAGTATGTAAATGACCACAGGCCACATTCAGATTCTGCTGTACAATATGCAGCTGATCTGTCATCATAAGTACTGTCTGCTGCAGCTGCATTTCATACAGCTTCTCTTTGTAAGTGTTGGCCATCCAGACTGCCTCTGCAAACTGACAATAGTTCTCCCTCATGAACACAGGGCTGGTTCACAGGGGGTGATCAGAAAAGAAAGACTGAAGAATGACAGAGTTCTGTAGAAGAACTGTACAGAGATAATGGAGCAGATATAGAAATTCTTGAGCAGTCAGATCATCTCTATCCAGCTATACAGCAGAAGATCCCCTGAACTAATTCCAAGAATCACTCTGATCTGAAAATCTTCTCAGCTCTGGCCTCTGGAAACAGGAGTTGGAGTTCTGAACATCATACAACTCAAACCACTGCATTTAGTCATCAACCCAGGGCCAGACAGCATGCTCCAGTGACTCAGGCACAGGTACTCTGGCCCACAGCAGATAGAAGTTCCCAGATGTGCAGAAGTTAAAGTCAGCCATGGCTCATACAAACTTTCTGAGAATGTTAGTCAGATAGTACTGGCTGAGAGCATTACTGTTTCATCTTCCAGCACAGCAGATCTGGCTCTTACTAACCTCAATCTACTCTGCATGCCTGACTCCAGCAGCTTGCTCAGTATGGGTCTTCTTCAGGTCAGAAAGCTCTGTTCCACTGTAAATACATCAAATTCAGTCCAGCTGGATCTCATATAACAGAGACTTTCTCACATTATTTCTTTTGATCAGGTGCAGCTGGTATCAGTTCTGGCAGTTGTGGAACTAGGGTGGTGGCTCTCATACAATATCCCATCAGTAGAAGAGGTAAAAGACTGTCTGTGCCATGGTGCAGAGCAAGAGATTGTAATGGCACATTACTGTAGCATACTCAATCCAGCCCATCTGGTTAGTCTTGCCATTTCCCATAATCAAAATTATGGGAAAGCAAGAGATTGAGTCTTTATTTATCAGCTCCAGGGTGAAGAGATCAGCCAGCTGTGCCATACAGCAGGATTCACCACAGAGAAGCATGCTGTAGCTCATTAGAAAGTCCACTGCAGTACAGAGATGTGGCTCTACTGACTAATCTTTTTTAAACTCTGATCAGCCCTGCCAGCAGTACTCAACCAGCTATACAATGTTCTTCTTATGATATTTATTCAGCAGGGTTCCTGCACCACAATCCACAAACTCTGTCTTCTTGCATTCATGCTCCTGTCTTGAATGAGTTTCAAGCAGGGCCCAGACAGCCTGACTAACTGGATAAAGATGAGGGTTTGTACAACAGCTTCATTAATAGCTCCAGAGATTAATAATTGCAGTCTTGTAGGTCTTGATAAATGATTGGCCCAGAGTTTGCACAACAGACTCTCCATTCTTATTTATACAGTCACAGAAATGACAGAATCTTTTGGCTGGACAGTCAACCACATATTTAGACAGGAATCAGAGCAGCTTCTGCTCTGTCACCAGCTCTTCATTCTGAAAGTCTTTTGTTCAGCAGAAATGCTAGCAAGTAGAAGCCAGAGAGTATCAGCCAGACCAATACAGATATATTATACAGCATGAGAACAGAGCAGAAAAGAGCAAGAATCAACAAGAGAATATATATAATACAGATATCTACCCTCTACTTCTTCTGATGCAACTTATACTGCATTCAGGTCTTCTTTGATCAGGCATCCAGGGTGCTATCAAGTGCATGCTGTATGCATGCCTCCATCTCCACCATCAGAGCAGACTGGCTGTTCAGAGTTAGAGTGGCCATGCTGTCTAGTGTTGCAGAGAGTATATCAATTAATGTAGATTCATCAGAAGCAGAAGCTCCTGTACAATACAGAATAGATTGAGATGGAGCTGAAAAGGTTGGTGATCTTGATCACTCTGTACTGATTATATAATCCACCTCCCACCCTCCCTGGTCCAAACAGGTTATTTGGCGGCTTGGCAGTAACCAGGCAGCAACCTGGGTGATCACCCACACTAAACCCCCCCCATCTAACAGTTATCTGTGTTCTGTTATAAATATACTGATCAAATATCTTCAGAGCATGTTTAATTACTAACAGCTTCTTCTTGTGAACTGGGTAGTTAAGCTCAGCCCCCAAAAGATTCTTCTTATTAAATTGGCTGGTTCTGTACATTTTGGCTTCGCTTTGAATAGAGCGGTTCGAGGTAGGTTTGCACAAAGGTTAGGATATTGAGTCAAGAAAAATAGAACCTTGTATCAGGTGAAGTGTTTTCGAATCTGGTAGCAGGATGGCATTCGAAATACGGCTGAGGCCGCTCTATTTATGTTTTGTCCCCAGATCAAGAGGATCACGCCGTCGCCGTGGTAAGCGCTGCGGCGTAGGATGTTCAACACCAATCCCGGGATCGGGATATGTGTCTCGCGCATTCTGCCCATAAGAATGTCGAGTTACGCGCCTGTCCACATCCACGAAATAACACTCCGGTTTGCTTGTTGGGGGGCGGTTCATGCGAGTGGCGTAGCGCGACATTTTTGCCAATAGGATCAGGAAGCGATTGGCTGGAAGAGAAAGCGATGTGGTATCTTGGGGTGCAGGTCGTCATATCATCCTTGCTCGAGATTGAATTTGAAATTCATTGGCCTTCAGAGAATATACCGCGGTCACGATATATACGAGTAGAGCCGCTTTCCCAGCATCCTCTCCGGGTACCTGGAGTCGACGTAAGACTCTGGGCTCGGGAGCATGCTTGGTAGGTCCACTTTTAAACCCATCGGTTCCTGCGGTCGCCAATGAGATGTCTGCGGAAGCCGAGCCCGCCACGGCAGTCTCCGCCACTCAGTTTCTCTAACCGCGCCGCCAAGCTTCTGAGACTCCTCCACGCCAACATTGCATCTCCTGCCGTCTCCAGGAAATTTTGAGCTGCCACCTACTCCGTGCATTCTCTGTATTTTGACAAGATAAATTTCTTTCTCTGTCCCGTGTTTTCGTTCTTTTTTCGCCATCCTTCTTTGTAACTGGTTGGCCTGCTACAGTTCTGACAGGATTCCACAACCTTGAGAACTAGAGTACAACGTTGCAGGATGCCGGGCAAGGATGCTCTCAAAATGGCATCTGCACTCAATGAACTGATTGGCATGTCTGGGTGCCGCTATCAGTTTAAAGAGTTGATTCAAGAGAGACCTCACATTGGTCGCGTTTGGCTGGCAACGCTGGAAATCCCTCTTCACGCGTCATGTACGGCTCGTCCGCTAACACCATTACAGATCTGGGCAAGACCAGGTTATCTTGAAAGATATTCCCACAAACATATTCTCTAACTTCAACGAAATTATACGGCCGAAACTTCGCGAGAGCCCTTACATACGGTTGCCATTAGACACCATCGTGGACCAGCGCATATTTGTGTACAAGTACCTGACGGATGACTTTCTGAGTCTGATCAGGAAGCAAATTGCCATGCGAGAGAGAAAGAAGGTTCTCAAGGCCTGCCTAAGAGGAATAGCCGAGCTCCATGAACAGGATGTCGTTCATCTAGGTAGGCTATGCCACATCTACAGTAAACCCGACCTGACTTATGTAACCATATTTAGATATCAAGGCAGATAATATCATGGTTAACTGCCGCACTGCTGGTAATAGAGGGGATAGAGAGTCCAGTGACGCAACCATAGTCAAACAGGTTCAGGTTACCGACCTTGAAAACGCGGCTTATCTCCCAAAAGGCAGATGTATCAAGGGGATGCTTGCCGGCAACGACAACTGGCGCAGCCCTGAAGCTCATTTCAGGGGTGAACTCAACAAACCGACTGATATGTTCTCCTTTGGCGTTGTGGTAAGTGTCTTCACTCTTACGTAGTGTCCTTCGCTGACAAGTGCTTGTAGTGTATTTATTCCGAGCTGGGCCGGGTCATTTTTGGTCCTGACGATGATTTCAAAAAACACGAAGCACAGGGTGCGCTTCCTTCCATGATCCGCCTGCAACGTCAGGTTTCCTACTTCGGAGACAAGGACGGGCTCAACGGCCTCATGAAGCATTTAGGGGATGACGAGAGGAATTGTCAGATTCTTGGTATGCTCTGGGAAGACCGCTTTGAGGATTACATTCCATACAAGCCATTCTCAGAGTGGCAGGATGTTAGCGATGAAGTTTTCAAGGATCTCATCCGGGGGTTAATGAATCTAGACCCTGCGAAACGAATCACGGCGCGTCAAGCACTGAAGCACCCATGGTTCGCGGACGTTTGAGATCGAGATGTAGTGGCAAATTATTGCCAGCCGTGCAATTATGCGGGCTTTTCACGGCATAATCAGTCAATATTTTCCTACTTTCGACACACTTCCGCCTGTATTTTTACCCTGAGCCTTTCTCACGTCTTCCCGCGTTGAATAGATAGTCACCACTCATCCATTATTCGCCAGAATTGACCCAACGTGCTATGAAAACCAACCCTGCAGACATTTACAGTCTAGTTCAGCATGAATATCTCTTTGTCAACCCCTTCAGCGGATAGAGGAAGACTTGCCGACATGTACCCTGACAGAATGAACGCAGTGTAACATTGGTATCTCCGCAATTTCGTGTAACCCGCTATTCCAAAAACCGCTCCTGCTGCTATGTGAAAAATCACCACATAGTAAGGGTATGGTCGAGTAGTAAGTGTAGAGATAGATATGTCCTAACAGACACCTAAGCTTGCAAGGAGTAATAGTACTAAAGAGCCCTGTACTAACACAGGCAGCTCTAATGAGGAACAGTAGCAAGTTTCATGAACAAGAAATCTTCATATTCTCTAACTAATAACCAAACTGGTAGTAAGGAATGAGTGTGTAAAAAAGAGCAATGGTGTGTGAAGGTAATAAGCCAGATGCAGGGGCTACAGGTGGTTTATATAGCTCAAGAATAGTAGCTTAGGGTGGTTTGCGCCTCAGACTGGAACAACCTTTGTCCTAATGAGGTACCAGAATCCCCACTACACTACCTGAGACAGAACAGTACAAACTGGGGTTGTTAAATAAAGAAGCTCAGACAGATTATTTTTAATAGATTTTATTTCAGACACAAGGTTCACAGTTTTAGTTTCACAACATGATGCAGGACAACAGTATTTTATAGAAGATTCTTCAAGACAAGAAGTAGTCTGGTGGCAACAGCATTTAGAAGCTCCAGAGTCAAGCCCACAAAACTCTTGCATGAGTACACTCATGCACTTTACATTGTACAGACAACATAGATCAGCTATATTAAAACTATAATATTCTTCTTAAAGTTACAAGAGCTGATGAACTAGTTCAACAGTGGATTCTGAAACCTACAGCCATGTCAGAACAACAAGAGAAATGGACAAAGACACACTTATATTACAACAGATATGAGTTTGATGTTCTAAATAATAAGAACAAGTTTTCTTCTTAGTATTCCACAGACAAGACTTACTTTTATTCAGACAGTTTATAAATATTAAGTAAATACAGACAGAGTACAGAAGAGTATTTTTTTTATTATACACAACAGAATCTTTCAACAATAACATTATAATAAGTTATAAAACAAATAAGAAACAACACCTGAGCTTAAACAAAGTAGAAGAAAAAGAAGAAAGAAGAGAGCCAGAAACTCTTTATTTATACTTACATCACAACACACTAAAGTTGCTAGTTTCATGACTTGTTAATAGACAATATAATAACAGACAACAGATAATATAGCAATCAGACAAGCAAATAAACAAAGAAATAAGTATATAATAAAACACTGAACATTCATAATAAAATAATTACCATTCTATAACAAAGAATGTCTATTGCAACCAGCAGTAATATGCATGCAGAATGTCTATATAGACAAGCAGTAATAATGCAGAAGCTTGCACATCCAAGAATCTACACTGCTCCACTAATAATAGAGAAGCTACAACAACATACAAAAAACCACTTCAGTGGCCCTATATCTCAGAGTTCAAGGCCTCTGGGGGGGGGATAGTGTTATAAACATAGATCTAAACTAATCAAGCATCAGATAACATCAGATATTCAGGGGTATTCATATGACCCCAACTCTAAATATATAAGGATCACACAATTTGCATGAATCATAGAAACCCCAGCATTCAGTCTTCTAGTTAGAGAATCCCTACATTCTACATATAACTCTCTTCCATCAGTTGTAGGTATTGTATACACTTAGCTCTTTTGTACCTCTAATCCTGGGAAAACCTATGTGATCTATGACCAGTTCTCTTAACACTATTTAGTAAAAATAAGGTATGTCATAATTATAGAAGTAAAGCTTTTACAAGAAGTCTGAAATCTAGTCTTGTAAACTGCTTGCTATATTATAAATAGAATCTCTCTGACTGGAGATGGAAAATCATCATATAAGCTCTTTTGAAAAAAAAAGCCAAATTTACAGCATCTACAAGCTTACAGATATTTAGTGTAGTGGGGATTCCAGTACCTTATTAGAACAAAGATTGTTCTGGTCTGAGGCACAAACCACCCCAAAGCTACTATCTTTAAGCTATATAAACCACCTGTAGCCCCTGCATCTGGCTTATTATCTTCATGCACCATGGCTCTTTTCTACACACTCATTTCTTACTACCAGTTTGGTTATTAGTTAGAGAATATGAAGATTTCTTGTTCATGAAACATGCTACTGTTCCTTATTAGAGCTGCCTGTATTAGTATAGGGCTTTTTAGTACCATTACTTCTTATGAGCTTAAGCATCCATTAGAACATATCTATCTCTATACTTACTACTCAACTATACTCTTACTATGTTGTGATTTTTCACCTTTCTCATGCTCTCACCATATCAACCAACTCACCTACTTTGACAAGACATTCCATTGTACCCCACTTCATTTGGTGACCAAGCTAAGACCTGAAGATGATGATGCAGTAATTTGATGACTGTCAAGAAAGAGAAAAACAAATTCTAAGACACATAAAGCAATACACTATTTCAAGATAAGATCTTATGAACTAGGAACACAGTACTAATCAGGTTTTTTATTTAGAAATAAGATTAGGGAGCATAAATTTGAATGCCTCTTATCTAGAGCTTGCCCAATAAACAGGTTTTTGGAAGATATTGACTAATAGACAGAACATACTGTGTGACATGGCCAAAGACCAAGAAATCAAGAAATTGGAATCAGAATCAACTATGGCTGAAGGTACTACAGAATTATATGCAACTATATCACAGAGTGAGAACAAGAGAATTGTGATTTATTCCCACATTTCTATATCTTTCCCTGATACAGCAAATGCATCTTGGTTTGATGGTAGAGATGCTACCCTGTTTATTGAAAGATTTTATCAGATGTGCAAGAATCATGGGGTAATTAACTCTAAAAACATTATTGAATAGTTGGCTAGGTACTGTGTTACATGGATTGGAGAATGAATGAAGATCTTGAAAGATTACAAAAAAGATAATTGGGAAGTATTCTTTAAAGAGATTATTTATGAATTTCATGATCAAGATATTACTTACAAGATTCACCATCAGAATTATCTCTGGGCAATTACAAAGAAATCACATGCTTGGGATGGCAACATTCATGCCTATATTCAAGAATACACTACTATCACCAGTACAGTTCAAGCAAATGGAAGGCTTGATGAATTCACTAAGATATCTTGATTTCTTCAGGGGCTATCTGAGAAGCTTCAGAATAAGATTATTGACAAGACCAAGCTCAATCTTTCAGACAATATATTGTCTATTGATTTTAGAAAGATTGTTCAGGTGACCATGGATTTAATCAACTGGTATAAAGAGAATAAGAAGATCTTTAAAGAAGATGAAATGAAATAAAAGAAAATAAAGAAGCTTGGTGAGCAATATCAATTAGCTAACAAGCTTTCTACAGTTAAAGCTTCAAAGAAAACAGCTAGTTTTGTGAAGACTGAAGAATTCAAATTGAAATCTAAAGTCAAGAGCTCTGACAGCACCAATATTGAAGCTGCTATTGAAAAGATAACCAACAAGTTCACAAATTTGACATTGGCCATGAGAGTACAATCAAATCAGATATAAGAGAATTCCAATCAGTATTATATGCTGCAGAGAGAAGAACCTCCAAAATCTATACTAAATTATCCAATAAATATGACTGTTAATCCTACAACTGTACAAGAGAATACTCAACCACCAGTCAACCCCTATTTGGCTCAAAATGACTCTTCTATAACAGACTATAGTAGTGCTCATGGACAAGAAGGAGCTCAAACTAGAGAAATTTCAACATATCTCTCATGCTTCTACTGTGGAAAACCTGGACATCATTAATCTCAGTGTTATGAATACCAATCTGATATGAGTAATAGATACTGTTATATTAATGACAAAGGAAACTTACACATGAGCTCTAAGAGTCAAAACTATTAAGTTATCACTCCTAAACCTGAAATCCTGAACATATATATTGTACAGTCTATAGAAGAGGATGAATGGGTTATTCTGAAGTCAACAAGCTCTAAAAAGAAGATTAATCAGCAAGAAGAGACATCTCCTGCAAATTCAATTAGTATGAAGGTCCAAGCAAAACAGCTTGCATATCTAATATCTGATGAAGAATCTGATTTGGATAAGAAATATGAACCATTGAAAGAAAGAACATCAGTCAATATTGGAACAGTTGGAGAAGCTAAGAATAATCAAAAAGCTAAGATTGCAACACCCCATACTCAGTATACTGAATAATTTATTACTTACCAGAATAATCAAACTAGTGTTGATGACAATGTCATGGAAGATGTTGAACTGATTAATCAGAAGAAGCCTGAAATTCAGAACAAGTTTACAGAGAAATAAAGATCAAGATATTCTATAACAGAATCACTTATTCTCTCAGATCTGTGATTCAACAGATGTCAATAAATTAATGAGTCAAATTCTCAATGAAAAAATTGAATTGTCAGTCAAGAAGCTTATAGATGTATCACCAAAGTTTCATCAAGCATTCTTCAGATCAGGCTGGAATAACAGTACTAGCAAAAGCCATGCAAAGATTGGAGTCTCCAAATCAGTTCAGCCTGAGCTAAAGATTAATTTCAGTCAACTTATATCAAAGCCCATGGTGCTAAAATTCAAAACAGCATATAAAATGCATTCATTATATGCACTAGTCACTATAACCCAACAAGAATTAATGATATTGATCAATACTGGTTCAGAAATCAATTTGTTATCTCAGAAGTATGCTGAAATGTTGAATCTGCCAATAGAAAATAAGCCACAAGTGATCATGGTTGTTCAAACAGGAGAAGTCACTTCTTTTTACATGTTTTGTGATAAAGTGCCTGTTTAAATTGAAGATATTGTTACACATATCTCTTTTCTTATATTTGAGAGAGGGGATCAGCAACTTATTCTTGAAAGATCTTGGCAATTTGCTGCCTGTTGGGGGTGCAACACCTCAGAAGATGGTGGAGTGAACTGTGAAATTTATAATGAGAAATAAATATGTTATCTAGTTTTTGAAGACTTTAAGCCAAACTCAAGCAACATGAGATATGCAACTGATAAATTAAACAGTGATCATTTAAACAATTCAACAGGCATTTAATCAGGCAGGTGCCCATGGATACAAGGCCTGAGGAGAATGAAGAAGATGTGATGAAGATGATGAATATAAGAATTAATGATGAGAAGGTTGAAGATCAGAAGATTGAAAAGAATAGAGAAATCAGGAGCATTGGCAGCATTGCTGGTGTTGGTGCTTACAGCAATGAGAAGAAACATAATTCTGGTGTTGGTGAATCCAAAAGCACACTAAGCCTAATCAGATTGACCAGCACACTGGTGAATCAAATAGACCAATCAGAAGACAAGAATAATTTTGCATCAGAAGTTCAGATTTTCCAACCTCTGCTTCCCAATCCAGACAGTGTCACAGCTCACTGCAAACATTACACACACAATATAAATTCCAGTTTAATTCACAAACCTATTCCACAAAGTGCTCAATTAATTTACACATCTCTGAACAAAAATCACAATTTTGTCATAAAGAAATCACATCAGATAGACATTTTCAATAGTGGATGGGACATCAGGCCACCTTCTTCAGAGGTCTGGAGAGTGTGCACTGCTTATAAGCAGAAAGCTGATAAGATAAGATCATTAGCATCTGGAAAATCTGATGAAAGCAAGCTGAAAGGCCTAGATAATTGGGTGGATGTTTGTTTGGATAAGTATTACCCTGAGGAGAAACACATTGTGTTTAATTGTGAATTTGATGACCATATTAGGTCTAGGATTGTGCCCTTTCCTGTTGGAGAACAGCTAACAAATAAGAGAATTGAGAAGCTCAAAATTGAATTTGAACTGATAAGTCAGAAGAAGGAATTTTTCATATCAGTCCTTTATAAACATGAAGAAGTGTTGGCTTGATCATTCAAAGATCTACATAGTGTTCATCCTGAATGCTTGTCTCTTCAGGTTATTTGGACAGAGCTTTATGAGACTTGACAGACTAAGACTTACCAAATTCCTCATGCTCTACATGATAAGCTAATTAAAATCATTCAGGACAGATTAAAAGCTAAAACATTGAAGCCTTGCCATGGTTCATATACCAATCCCTATTTTCTGGTTGCAAAGAAACAGAAAGGTGAATATCATTTAGTTGACACAGCACATATGTACAACAAAGTTACTATTCAGGACACTTTTATTCCTTCTAATGTTGACAAATACACTGAAGACTTTGGTGGACTTGTTATGGCTAGTCTATATGACTTATTCTCTGGATACAATAATTTTCTGTTAGCTGAAGAAAGCAGAGATATGACAGCCATTGCAACCTCTATTGGACTCTTTCACCATACAACTTTAGTCCAAGAGGCAACAAATTCGCCAGCTCAAGCCCAATGTGGGATAATGAAGATAATACACAAGGTTTTTCCAGAGATTGCTTGAGCCTTTATGGATGACCTTGGGGTAAAAGAATCACATGTCAAAAATGAAACTGAAGTTCTCTCAGAAATAAGAAGATTTGTTTATAATTATCTGCAGAACCTGGACTACATTCTATGGCTTGTCAAAATCTCTGGGGCCAGGATCTCCAGTGCCAAATCTTAATTCTGCATGTCTGGAGTCAATGTTGTTGGATGGGTCTGTAACTATAACAGACAACAACCTGAGGAAGTCAAGGTAGCTAAAATTGTGAATTGGCCTACTTCTACAAGCATTACAGAATTACAAGAATTCCTAGGGCTTGCTGGATATTTCTGAATACTTATAGAGCATTATAGTTAAATAACTGAACCTTTACATTATCTGCTTCAACAAAATATTACATGGACATGGACTGAAGAGCAAAATAATGTCTTTATACTTTTGAAAGAAAAGTTATGTTCATTTTCTATCATTCTCCTGATCAATTACAAACAGGATTCTTTGCTTATCACTGTAGCTGTTGATGCCAGTAGATTAGAATGGGGAGAATGCATTATTCAGGAGCAATGAGGAGCTTGACATCCCACACAATATGAATCCAGAGTATGGAGTGATTCAGAGAAAACATATGATGCTGGCAAATAAGAATGCAGAGCTGTTTTGAAAGCCTTCAAGAAATTCCAACACCATATCTATAGAGTGCCCTTTACCTTGGAAATTGATGCAAAAACTCTTGTCACCCAACTTAATAGGACTGCTACAGATGTTTCAGGAGCTTTGATTACCAATTGAATAGCTTGAATATATCTCTTTAACTTTACTGTTAAACATGTTCCTGGGACAAAACACACAGCTGCTGACAGACTATCTCACCAAGGACTAGGTATTGAGGAACAGCTTGAATCTGAAGAAGATAAAGATCTGTTTGCCTTTATGGATTCTATAAGAGTTTTAGCTGGCCAAGCTCTTGATAGTGAAGATCTTAGAATACTGGACTCTACATATTCAGAAGAATCAGAGAAAATTGCACAATATCTAATCACTCTATCAAAATCATTGGGTATGGAAGGAAAAGAGTATGTGAGATTCTGAAGAAAAGCAATTAAATATGTGATGGAGGCTGATCAGCTATTTAGATGAGTGGAATCTGGTGTGTCTCTAAGATGTGTTGTGGATAATAAAGAACAGCACAAACAAATTTTACACATGATGCACAACAAATTTAGCTATAAAGAGTGAGAGGGAACATACTCTGCTCTACAAGCTTGATACTGATGGTCAGGAATGTATAAAGATGTGTCTGCTTATGTGAAGCACTGTTCTCAATGTCAATAAAGAGATTTATAAAGATTGAGTGAAGAGCTTTATCCTACCTGGATCCCTATCTGTTGGAAGAAAGTTGAGGTGGATATCAAGCACATGCCTTTCTGTTGAGGACAAAATTATTTGGTTGTTGCCAGATGTGACTTTACTGAATGGGTGGAAGCTAGAGTCTTGAAAAAGGCAACAGCTGAAGCTGTGGCCAAATTTCTTTATAAGAATATCATCTGTTGATGGGGCCTGCCTGCCAAATTTGTTATGAATGGAGGACCAGAAAATAAGAATGTTGTGGAGACCTTACTGAAGAAATTCAACATTAAACACATTATTATTTTGCCCTATAACCCTTCTGTAAATGGTATGGTGGAAGTTGGCCATAAGTCTTTGACTGATGGGCTAGCTAAAGCTACCAATGGCACTGGGAGGAATTGAATTAAATATCTTCCTGCAATTCTGATGGCAGATCAAATGATGACTAAGGCTAGTACTGATATCTTCTCTTATAGATTGCTAATGGGCCAGGAGGCAGTTCTTCTGATTGAACTTGAGATTTCTACTTGGCAAACAATTTCCTGGCAAAAGATTTGAACAACTGAAGACCTGCTTCTGATGTGAGCATGATAAATCAAAAGATGAGATGAGGATATTTTGAAAGCAGCTCATTATTAGCTCTGAATGTGCACTAGAAATAAGGAATACTTTAATGATATTCATAATATTCAGACCAACTCTCTTCTATCTGGAGACCTTGTCTTGCTTCACAATACCAAAGAAGAACAGAATATGTCTAGGAATAACACCCTGCACTTTCAATAGCTAGGACCCTATAGAGTTAAGTCCACCAATCAAGAACTAGATGCTTATTATCTTGAAGAGTTAGACAGCACTGAACTCAAAGAATCTATTACAGGAAACAAATTAAAGAAGTATCTTATGAAACCTGGAATGAAGCCATTCAATAATAGCCCAGCAGATTCTGATGTAGAGATGGAGAACATCTCTCAAAGATATGCCACCAGAAGTTGACCTAACATTCCCTCTAGCAGTTTCTCAGATGTTAGCTTCTTGGATCAGAGTGAAAATGAAAATGATCAAGAAGAAATGGAGCCAACACAATTTCCAACTGTTATACTAGATGACTGAAGCTTTGCTATTGTTATACCTCCACAAGATGTTTAATTTGTTGTGTTTTGTTTGCAAAGATGAAGTTTTTTGCTTGCTTATTCAGGAAGTTTCTTTTATTTGCCTGCAAAGTGAAGTTTTTGCTTGCTCTTTCAGGAAGTTTCTCTTTCTTTGTTATTTGCTTAGCATTCACTTTTTCTGGAGATATTTAAAGATCAATTTTTCTTTGCTGGAGCTTTTACTTTCTTTTACATTCAAGCTTGATTCTTTTTACAGATTCAACATTTCCTTCTATTCTGTTATTCTGATATTTGCAAATTTTTTGATCCCTGATATTCTTCAAAAATGGCTGGACAAAGCAACCTGCCTCCTTTAGCACCAGCAACCAAAAACCAAGGCCTGGTCATTACCAGAGATAGTGGAGTCAACTTGGATGGCCATTTCTTCAATAACCTAACAGCAGCTATGGAATACATCAATAACCAAGCTCCACACTATCAATATGGTCTACAAGTCAAGCTGATGAATGTACTTATGCAAGTGACTGATGTAGTCACTAACTTAGTGACCCATTTCTATCAATATGTTGAAAGATCCAGAGCTTGGCAACATGTTACACACACCAATTTTGAAGCCAATTTCCATAATGCTTGAAAGATTACCCTGGATGTCAAACAACATCACATTGATATGCAAAAGATCAAGAATAGACTTGTTGCTACATGGGGGATAGACAGGATTGATATCATATGGCCAAAAGTGGAGAGTCTGTAAGCCACACAAAAGCTTTACCATACTCTAAATATCTACAAGAATTGGAATAAGTCCATCAATAATATTAACAGCACAGTGCTCTGAAGACTAGATGCTACAGAAGCTGGACATCACCAGAGCTTAGCTATATTGCCAGACAATTATACTACAGCTGATAAAGAAGTTAATCACACTTGCAAACTTTCTTCAAGAGATACTCTACACCAACAAGAACTGACTATTGAAAACTATGATCTTCTACAGCCATTAGCTCTTCCACAGTCATCTAGCTCCCAACATTCAATTCAGAATATCACTAGAAGCCCTCCCACTGCAAGCAGCCCCTGAGATCTACTAGAAGAACCACAGTCACCAAGATCATCAAGAGATGTTCCAATGTATGGGATGTTGATGCCACATAGCCGCAATGTATCAGAAGCCTCTATACATAGTACAATGTCAATTAGATCATGTGGATTAGAAACTGGCCAATCACAGCTGCCATTTGGATTCACCAGCACACTGACCAATCCATCCAGCCAATCAGAAGCTCTGAAGCACTGCAGTGAAAGAATCACAGCCATGTCAGCACATCAAACCCTCCAAGGCCTAGACAACAAAGATGAGTCCATTATTTCTTCTGAAAGTGACAAGAAAATACCCCAACATGAACAAGAAGAATCTGTCATGGCAGTACACTCTGGTACTTGCCATTGTCATGATTTTGAACAGCAGCTTCTCCAAAAGATAAAGAGTACAAAAACACATTCAGAGTTGGAGCTTATTTATATCCTGAAGCAGTTAGAAAAGGCCTTTAGCAATAAGAAAGCTGACATCTATCTATACTATGACCATGCTAAACTAATGGCTTCAAAACTTGGTTTACAGACTTGCACACTTAATAAAGAGGAGCTTCTCAATCATTTGGCTTACATCCATAGGAATCATCACAACATTGGCTCAGTCAAGACCAATGACAGCACCTATCTCTGGTTCTGTTTGGCAAATAGACCAGCTAGAGCTGAAGATGCTTTAGGCATTTACAAATTCAAACATCAGCTAATTATCCCTCTGGTCACAAACATGAGAACATTCAACTTCAACTGATACATGTGAATAACTGGAGTTAACAAGTTCACCACCAGCAATCTTCAGAAGAAATGGAAAACAACTGGATCTGTTGTCATTCTCCAGCTAATGTGCTGGTGGAATGATAAGTTACAAGATGCCACCACCACAGTACTCACCCAGGTCAACAGTGAATATGACATGTACTACCATTATCAGTAAATGATAAGAGATTGTGATAATTACAGATGGTTGAGAACAATGTATCACAGTATCAGCCAACAACTTATGCATCAGGACCCTGTGTACTACCTATAATATGTACTGACAAGACCCAACCACACTTGGAAATTAATCTCCTATCCATACTACACCAAGTATGCTAAGCCAGGGGATAAAACTGGGTTTCACCATATCAATATCAATGTTCCAGATGCTATTACTACTGAAAGGGGTGTTAACATGATACAAGAATTCTTGACCTTAACTGCAGAAGAGCCCAGCAACTGTACAGAAATCTTGTCAGAAATGCATAATCATCTAGAGAATTAATGGGGACTAGTCAAAGAACAAGACTTATCCACTGATGGCTATGTTCACCACATTAAAGATACAATGTATACCAAAGACAATGAAAGAAAATTTGGTATTAGATGGACTGATATCATTTACAAACCTGGCAATGTCCAAATTACAAGCCCTCTGCTACCCCATGGAGCCCATGGTCCATGCAAAAAGGTCCAACACACTATACTACTCTGGTATGTGGCAATTCAAGAGAACCATGAACATCTAGAAGTCAATAAAGCTGGTACATGGTCCCAGCTCTCTGCTGCATATAGAGATCTAGTTCCAGAGTCTTTGTCTCCATCCAGCCATTCAAATTATTATGCATTGGTTCCATATTGATTCCCTACTGCTATTCAATTACAAGACTTAGGAGCTATATTGGATGCCCTGGTAGAATAAATTAGGTGGGACAACCCCATGGTAATTGAGGAACTTGATATTCTCTTTGGCCCTGATGACAAAAAGGCTCAGGACTTCATTAATAACTGGTGCCTAAAGGCCATGCAAATTGCTCTGGATGCCATTGTCAAGACTTACCAAATTGAAAAGAAAGCTTTTGGTAATAAATCCTATTAACATTGTGTGCACAACAACATTGACCCAGTGTCAGTTCAGTCTTCTCCTCCTCCCAAGAACTTGGTGAAAGAAGAGAATCATGATGATCACCATTAGAGATTGCTGCTATCACTCTTCTTATTCTTATTTCCTATGTTTTTCCTTACCAGACTGCTCATTACTATTTATTATTCTCTTATTTTACTAAATTGGTTTTGTTTTATTTTATATGTTGTTTGTTGTCAGGGGATGCCAACATTAAAGGCCAGGAGGAAATGTAGTAGGAATTTCAGTATCTCATTAGGACAAAGGTTGTTCCAGTCCAAGGTGCAAACCACCCCAAAGCTACTATTCTTGAGCTATATAAATCACCTGTAGCCCTTGCATCTTGCTTATTACCTTCACACACCATTGCTCTTTTCTACACACTTGTTCCTTACTACCAGTTCAGCTATTAGTTAGAGAATATGAAGATTTCTTGTTCATGAAATGTGCTACTGTTCCTCATTAGAGCTGCCTGTGTTAGTACAGGACTCTTTAGTACTATTACTTCTTGCAAGCTTAGGCATCTGTTAGAACATATCTATCTCTACACTTACTACTCAACTATACCCTTACTATGTGGTGATTTTTCACCTTTCTTGTGCTCTCACCATATCAACCAACTCGCCTACTTTGACAAGGCATCCCATTGTACCCCGCTCCAATATACCAATCTCTATTTTCTGGTTGTAAAGAAACAGAAAGATGAATATTGTTTAGTTGATGCAGCATATATATACAATAAAGTTACTATTCAGAACACTTTTATTTCTTCTAATGTTGATAAATATGCTGAAGACTTTGGTGGACTTGTTATAGCTAGCCTATGTGACTTATTCTCTAAATATGATAATTTTCTTTTAGCTGAAGAAAGCAGAGATATAACAGCCATTGCAACCTCTATTAAGCTCTTTCACCATATGACTTTAGTCCAAGGGGCAATGAATTCACCAGCTCAAGCCCAACACAGGATAATAAAGATAATATACAAGATTTTTCCAGAGATTGCTCAAGCCTTTATGAATGATCTTGGAGTAAAAGAATCATATGTCAAAGATGAAACTGAAGTTCTCCCAGAAATAAAAAGATTTGTTTATAACCATCTGCAGAACCTGGACTATATTCTATAGCTTGTCAAAATCTCTGGGGCCAGAATCTCCAGTGCCAAATCTTAATTCTGCATGTCTGGAGTTAATGTCATTGAATGGGTCTGCAACTATAACAGATGATGACCTGAGGAAGCCAAGATGACTATAATTATGAATTGACCTACTTCTATAAGCATTACAGAATTATGGGAATTTCTAGGGCTTGCTGGATATTTCTAAATACTTATAGAGTATTATAGTTGAATAACCAAATCTTTACATTATCTGCTTTAATGAAATGTTACATGGACATGGACTGAAGAGCAAAATAACATCTTTATACTTTTAAAAGAAAAGCTTCTAGTTGGCTTGGCATTTTCAGCTGATGAAACATATCATGTGAAGTTACCTGTCTTGTTAGAAATCCTCACAAGACAATTTTTCAAAGAATTGGCTCATGTTTGTATGCTACCATCAAGGTCATCTAAAATGAAACTCCTTGAGGAGACACTTTTGTGGCAGAAATCCTCCCAAGACAATTTCTTGAAGAATTGGCTCATGTTTGTATGCTACCATCAAGGCCATCTAAAATGGAATTCCTTGAAGATGTGCTTCTGTAGTGAAAATTCTCACAAGATGCATCCTCTAGGAGCTGGCTTATAGTTCTAAATTACTGTGCACCCATACTGAAGATGCTTGGAATAGGAGAATAACTGACCAACACTTCAACAGAACAGAAATTCAAACAGCTGTTTGGCCATTCTCTTGTCTTAAACTTCTGCTTTTCCAGCCATTCACTTATTTGTGTGTCCTGAAGGGTTCAAGACCCAAGGGAAAACATATACAAGAGAGGGCCTCAACCTCAACCTCAGCTTTGGTGGACTTTGGCCAGGTTGGCTCTTTCTTTGAGATGCTTGCATTCAGGTCAGCTATATGGGCAAATGTCATGCTAAGAATGAGTCATATTCAGCAGAAACCACATATCTTGACTCTGAGATGTATTTCTGAGTGTCTAGCATTTGATGGTATGTTGTTCAATTTGTGATGTGGGGCAATTGGACACAAGTAATATAGATTACTGGCACATCTTCTTCTGGTGTCTTTGTTGTTATGGACTGTCCTGTTCTCTAGTGGCAGACTTAAGCAAGAAGTGGTCATTACTGCCACTTACTTGAAGCAATAAGAGTGGTCCTGTCAGAATCTTACTTAGTCATTCACCCATGTAACTTGAGTGCTACATCTTGGGCTCTCTGTCCATTTACAGGATTTTTTTGCCAAAGTGGGAACTTCCACCATTTCCTTTTTGAACAGCTCACCTCTTTTGGGAAGTGAAATTTTTTGTAGAGAGGTCTGTAAGAAGAGCCAGCTTTATTTGAGAAGATTTTAATGCAAGCACATCAGACCTGTAGAAATCTGGTTTGCTGAGGTGTGAGTGAAGTATGGAAAGGAATTGCTTAGCTCCCAGGCATAATTTCTCTGAAATGCCAATTCAGTGCTTTACAGTTTCAACTGTTAATGTCAAATGTCAGAAACAACAAGATTACCTTCCTGGTCACCATAATTCTATTCACCAAAAATTTAAAAAGAAAGAGGCAGGATGAGCCCAACTCTTCAAGTTTAACAAAGTCCAAAGCAGTCTGATTCAATATTCACATATTGCACAAGTTGGATCAGGTGATAGAGGCAAATTCAGAAGTTGATTTGACATTATGTTTTCTGAAGAACTACTCTGAATGTCTCTCTAAAATGTGAACTCCAGTATCACAGTTAATAAGTTAAGATACCCTCCTCTATTAATGTTCACTGTTTCTGACTCTTTGGCTGCTAGCATCAAGCCCCACTGTGACAACTTCTCATGACAACTCAGTTCTTGATGATGATATTCACATATTTCTAGGACCTTCAAACCTGATCACTGTTATATTTCCCCTATCCAACTCTGTTAGAAAATTAGTGACTGGTGATGCTTCTATGGAGATGTTGGAAGCCTTGATGGAGCTTATGTAGTGCTGTGAGATCATTTAGAGAAGCCCATTTCCTTGCAAAAAGATGGTTTTCAGATGTGATGGAGATATTGTTGTCAAAGCCATAAGAAACACAGTTGACTACACTGAATACATAATGCTGCAGTATCTGGAAAAACACAAGCCTACCATATCTGCTCCAAGGCCACTTGAGCTTCTTCACATAAACAATGTCTTCTTGATATTTATGAGTTACATTCCAGAACAAACATTGGTGGATGTCTGGCTGGAACTAGATATTGCTCAGAAAAGATTGGTTCAGGAGCAACTGGGCCAAATATTAACTGATCTAAGATCCCTCCCACACCTGGATAGGATGCTGCTTGGTGGTGTTGGCAGTGAAGATTGCAAAAATGTGAGAAGGTATCTTTGATAGAGCACTGAGCTGATCTTTACTGTTAAAGATTTTGAGAACTTTCTGTTGCCCTCTTTTTGGGTCTCTCTGTTCACAAAATTTATTCACTGTCTTTCTCCCCCCAGCACTCTGTTCCAACAGATTCAATGCATATTTACACATGGTGATCTGCGGCCAGACAATATCACTATCAAAGCTTGTGATAAGGAAATTCAAGTCACTGGCCTGCTAGACTGGGAATATAGCAGGTTCTATCCTGAGTACTATAAGTTGGTCAAGTATACAAATGGCCTTTCACTTTCTGAAGATGATGACTGGTGTTTGTTTATGCTCAAATGTATTTTGCTGGAATGCTATGCTTGGTGGTGGTTGTTGGACAATGTTTGAGAGGTGTTAGTTGAGTGACTTGTTGAGATTTGGATAAATGACTTGGTGGGACTTGCTAAGAGTAATATTAATAAAATGAACTCACCCTGCATGGTTTTCCAACTTCCATCTGAGATTCTGGCCACACCACATGTGGTAAATATCAACATTATTATGATACTCAGCTTCTTATTGAAATTTCAGTATATTGTCTCTTGCTTTTTCTTCAACTTCTTTCTTGCTTCATGATAATTCTTGTTGTTCTCCTCCATAATAAACTCAGCTTTCAGACTATCAAGAATATTAAGCACATACTCCTGACAATTCTATTCTATAATGTTGTTATTAACTTTGATGTTTTCAACAATCTCATACACTCTTTGAATGTTGTTCTTGTCAAGTACAGCAATGAGTACTTTGCCAATGAAGTTCTTTGAATGTTCAGGTCTGAAATTCACAACATTCAGACAGAAGTTTGGATGTGATCTGACAATCTTGAAGATCATCTTCTGATTATCTGTGTCAAGATATAATGCTCAGTGTTGAAAGTTGCTGTATTGAGATTGGTAGAACATAACATAAAGTTTTGGGCTATCCATTTCATCTGCTTCCTGGCATGATATCAAAATATGCTTTGGGTTATAGTCAGCACATTGTCTATTCTTATCTTAAACAACTTCTAATTCCTTAAATAAAACTGGATGATGGACTGTGGTGAAGAGAGATTCTGATGAGTGTGAAGCACTGACTTTTGTTCTAGCAAGATGGAAGTGTGGATGCAGAGCCTGTGCAAGACAAAAAGAAACAGGCTTCAGGTGATTAAAAGAGCATTCAAATGTTACTTGTCAGTCTTGTTCTTATGGGAGTTCACAGGTACTACAAGCAGAGACAAACAAATATCTCAAATATGCTGAAGATGCATGCTGAGGACTGCTCTGGACTGGGACAAGTTTGCTTGCTTTGCAAATGTTTGTTATTTTGTTTTTGAACTCTAATATGCCAAGACCATTAGATACACTGATGGAGAGGGGCCTGCTGACAGAGCTGATCAGAAGTTAAATACATTGGACAATGGAGCAGCCTTGTTTGGTAATGAACTGTGGAAAGGCACAGGATGGCCTGTAATGTCCCACTGTGGAATATGTTCCTGCTGGTGAATTGATGGAATGGAATATCTTTTCTCCAAACCCATCCCATCTTCACCCAAAATTACAAATCTATGCATACAAGGTTTGTGAACTCCTTCTCTAAACATAGCCAGTGAAATGAATTCAGGAGAGCTATTGAAGTATTTGAAATTATGTACAAGAAGTGCAAATACAGGTGTGAACAAATCATGTTGGGGTCAGTTGTGGAGTACAAGAGCTTTATCACTGATTGTATCCCTGGCTGCATCACTGGTTGTAACAAGAGACTCACTTCTATAGATTCTCAGCCTTCTAGGCTTCCCATGATCCTCTTTTTGGTGTTCAACTGGGATGGTGAAACTCCACTGAGCATCTTGATACTTGTCAGATTCAGTTGACCCATCAGAATCATTCAAGACAGATGTTAAATCAGAAACCAGCTGGTGCTGTGAGAAAGAATCTTGCAAGTGTTTCTGGAAAAGTCTCTTATTTGCTACTTGAATGAATTAATCTCTCTTTTCTTTTGCTTAATCTTGTGCATTCTGGTATGCTGATGCTTCTAGACAAAAAGTTTCAAGATTGCTGGTCATTGACTAACTCTTAAGTTGTGTCATAATATATTCAGAACAGCCATCTATATAGCCAGGCTTGTTAATATGGGTTGTGTACAGTTTTAGTTGCCCACCATGATAAGTTGATGTGAGAGTGTATATATTATTGTTGTTGATTGATTCATCTTGCCAGTAAGTCTGTAGAGAATGTATGCTGCAGATCCCCAATACACCATTATAGCATGCTTGCTGTATGGCTACTGCAAGAGATCCATCAGGGCCCTTTGCCTCTAAAAAGAAGTTTGGTGCCATTGGAAGGTTATCCTGTATTAATGGAACAATATAGTGTAGTGGGGATTCCAGTACCTCATTAGAACAAAGGTTGTTCCGGTCCGAGGCGCAAACCACCCCAAAGCTACTATCCTTGAGCTATATAAACCACCTGTAGCCCCTGCATCTTGCTTATTACCTTCACACACCATTGCTCTTTTCTACACACTCATTCCTTACTACCAGTTCAGCTATTAGTTAGAGAATATGAAGATTTCTTGTTCATAAAATGTGCTACTGTTTCTCATTAGAGCTGCCTGTGTTAGTACAGGGCTCTTTAGTACTATTACTCCTTGCAAGCTTAGGCATCTGTTAAAACATATCTATCTCTACACTTACTACTCAACCATACCCTTACTATGTGGTGATTTTTCACCTTTCTTGTGCTCTCACCATATCAACCAACTCACCTACTTTGACAAGGCATCCCATTGTACCCCACTTCATTTGGTGACCAAGCTGAGATCTGAAGATGATGATGCAGTGATTTGGTGACTGCCAAGGAAGAGAAAAACAAATTCTGAGACACATGAAGTGATACACTATTTCAAGGTAAGATCTTATGGACTAGGAACACAGTACTAATCAGTTTTTTTTAGGAATAAGATTAGGGAGCTTAGATTTGAATGCCTCTTATCTAGAGCTTGCCCAATAAACAGGTTTTTGGAAGATATTAACTAATAGACAGAACATACTGTGTGACATGACCAAAGATCAAGAAACCAAGAAATTGGAATCAGAATCAACTATAGCTGAAGGTACTACAGAATCATATGCAACTATATCACTGGGTGAGGACAAGAGAATTGTGATTCATTCCCACATTTCTATACCTTCCCCTGGCACAGCAAATGCACCTTGGTTTGACAGCAGAGATGCTATCCTGTTTATTGAAAGATTTTATCAGATGTGCAAGGATCATGGGGTAATTAACTCTAAAAACATTATTGAACAGTTGGCTAGATACTGTGTTACATGGATTGGAGAATGGATGAAGATCTTGAAAGACTACAAAGAAAGTAATTGGAAAGTATTCTCCAAAGAGATTATTCATGAATTTTGTGATCAAGACATTACTTACAAGATTCACCATTGGAATTATCTCCAGACAATTACAAAGAAACTGTGTGCTTGGGATGGCAACATTTGTGCCTATGTTTGAGAATACACTACTATTGCCAGTACAGTTCAAGCAAATGGAAGACTTGATGAATTCACTAAGGTGTCTTGATTTCTTCAGAGGCTATCTGAGAAGCTCCAGAATAAGATTATTGACAAGGCCAAGCTCAATCTTTCAGATAATATATCACCTATTGATTTTAGGAAAGTTGTTTGGGTGACCATGGATTTGATCAACCAGTATGAAGGGAATAAGAAGATCTTTGAAGAAGATGAAATGAAACAGAAGAAAATAGAGAAGCTTGGTGAGCAATATTAATTGGCTAACAAGCCCCCTACAGTTGAAGCTCCAAAGAAAACAGCTAGTTTTATGAAGACTGAAGAATTCAAATCAAAAGCCAAAGCCAAGAGCTCTGACAGCACTAATATTGAAGCTGCTATTGAAAAGATGACCAATGAGTTCACAAATTTGGCATTAGCCATGAGAGTACAATCAAATCAGATACAAGGAAATTCCAATCAGTATTATATGCTGCAGAGAGAAGAATCTCTGAAACCTATACCAAATTATCCAACAAATATGACTGTTAATCCTACAACTGTACAAGAGAATACTCAACTGCCAGTCAACCCCTATTTGGCTCAAAATGGCTCTTCTATGACAGGCTATAGTAGTGCTTGTGGACAAGGAGGAGCTCAAACTGGAGGAATTTCAACATGTCTCTCATGCTTCTACTGTAGAAAACCTGGACATTGTCAGTCTCAGTGTTATGAATACCAATCTGATATGAGTAATGGATACTGCCATATTGATGATGAAGAGAACTTACACATGGGCTCTAAGAGTCAAAACTATCAAGCTGTCACTTCTAAACCTGGAATCCCAAACATATATATTGTGTGGTCTATGGGAGAGGATGAATGGGTGATTTCAGAGTCAACAAGCCCTAAAAAGAAGACCAATCAGCAAGAAGAGACACCTCCTGCAAATTCAACCAGTATGAAGATCCAAGCAAGACAGCTTGCATATCTAATGTCTGATGGAGAATCTGATTCAGATAAGAAATATAAACCATTGGAAGAAAGAACATCAGTCAATATTGAAACAGTTGGAGAAGCTAAGAACAATCAAAAAGCTAAGATTGCAATGCCCCATACTCAGTATACTGGACAATTTATTACTTACCAGAATAATCAGGCTAGTATTGATGATGATGTCATGGAAGATGTTGAACTGATCAATCAGAAGAAGCCTGAAATTCAGAACAAGTCCACAGAGAAACAAAGACCAAGATATTCTGCAACAGATCACTTATCCTCTCAGATCTGTGATTCAACAGATACCAATGAATTAATGGGTTGAATTCTCAATGGAAAAGTTGAATTGTCAGTCAAGAAGCTTATAGATGTATCACCAAAGCTTCATCAAGCATTCTTCAGATCAGGCTGGAATAACAGTACTAGCAAAAGTTATGCAAGGGTTGGAGTCTCCAAATCAGTTCAGCCTGAGCTAAAGATCAATTCCAGTCAACTTACTTCAAAGCCCATGGTGCCAAAATCCAAAACAGCATATGGAATGCATTTATTATATGCACCAGTCACTATAAACCAACAAGAATTAATGATGTTGATTAATACTGGTTCAGAAATCAATTTGTTGTCTCAGAAGTACACTGAAATGTTGAAATTACCAATGAAAAATAAGCTGTGAGTGATCATGATTGTTCAAACAGAAGAAGTTGCTTCTTTTTACACATTTTGTGATGAAGTGCCTGTTCAAATTGAAGATATTGTTACACATATCTCTTTCCTTATATTCAAGAGAGGGGATCAGCAACTTATTCTTGAAAGATCTTGGTAATTTGCTGCCTGTTAGGGGTGCAACACCTCAGAAGACAGCAGAGTGAACTGTCAAATTTATAACAAAGAACAAACACATCATCTAGTTTTCAAAGGCTTTAAGCCAAACTCAAGCAACATGAGATATGCAACTGATAAATCAAACAGCAATTATTTAAACAATTCAACAGGCATTTAATCAGGCAGGTCCCTGTGGATACAAGGCCTGAGAAGGATGAAGAAGATATGATGAAGACAATGGGTATAAGAATTAATGATGAGAAGGTTGAAGGTCAGGAGATTAAAAAGAATAGAGAAGTCAGGAGCATTGGCAGCATTGCTGGCATTGGTGCTTACAGCAATGAGAAGAAACATAATTCCACCATTGGTGAATCCAAAAGCACACTAAGTCTAATCAGATTGACCAGCACACTGGTGAATCAAATGAACCAATCAGAAGACAAGAATAATTTTGCATCAGGAGTTCAGATTTTCCAACCTCCACTTCCCAATCCAGACAGCATCACAGCTCACTGCAAACATTACACACACAATATAAATTTCAGTTTAATTCACAAACCTATTCCACAAAGTACTTGATCAATTTACACATCTCTGAACAAAAATCATGATTTTGTCACAAAGAAATCACATCAGATAGACATTTTCAATAGTGGATGGGACATCAGGCCACCTTCTTCAGAGGTCTGGAGAGTGTGCACTGCTTATAAGCAGAAAGCTGATAAGATAAGACCATTAGCACCTGGAAAATCTGATGGAAGCAAGCCAGAAGACCTAGATAATTGGGTGGATGTTTGTTTGGATAAGTATTACCCTGAGGAGAAACACATCACATTTAATTGTGAATTTGATAACCATATTAGGCCTAGGATCACACCCTTTCCTGTTGGAGAACAGCTAATAAATGAGAGAATTGAGAAGCTCAAAATTGGATTCAAACTGACAAGTCAGGAGAAGGAATTTTTCATATCAGTTCTTTATAAACATGAAGAGGCATTGGCTTGGTCATTCAAAGACCTATATGGCATTCATCCTGAATGCTTGCCTCCCCAGGTTATTCAGACAGAGCCCCATGAGGCTTGGCAGACTAAGACTTACTGAATTCCTCATGCTCTACATGATAAGCTAATTAAAATCATTCAGGACAGATTAGAAGCTAAAACATTGGAGCCTTGCCATGGTTCATATACCAATCCCTATTTTCTGGTCACAAAGAAACAGAAAGATAAATATCATTTAGTTGACACAGTACATATGTACAACAAAGTTACTATTCAGAACACTTTTATTTCTCCTAATGTTGACAAATACACTGAAGACTTCAGTGGACTTGTTATAACTAGCCTATACAACTTATTCTCTGGATATGATAATTTTCTGTTAGCTGAAGAAAGCAGAGATATGACAGCCATTGCAACCTCTATTGGGCTCTTTTGCCATACAACTTTAGTTCAAGGGGCAATGAATTCGCCAGCTCAAGCTCAATGTGGGATAATGAAGATAATACACAAGGTTTTTCCAGAGATTGCTCAAGTCTTTATGAATGACCTTGGGGTAAAAGGATTGCATATTAAAGATGAAACTGAAGTCCTCCCAGGAATAAAAAGATTTGTTTATGACCATCTGCAGAACCTGAACTACATTCTATAGCTTGTTGAAATCTCTGGGACCAGGATCTCCAGTGCCAAATCTCAATTCTGCATGTCTGGAGTCAATGTCATTGAATGGGTCTGCAACTATGACAGACAACAACCTGAGGAAGTCAAGATGGCTAAAATTATAAATTGGCCTACTCCTACAAGCATTACAGAATTACAAGAATTTCTAGGGCTTGCTGGATATTTCTGAATACTCATAAAGCATTATAGTTGGATAACCAAACCTTTACATTATCTGCTTCAACAAAATGTTACATGGACATGGACTGAAGAGCAAAATGATATCTTTATGCTTTTGAAAGAAAAGTTATGTTCATTCCCTATCATTCTCTCAATCAATTACAAACAGGATTCTTTGCTTATCACTGTGGCTGTTGATGCCAGTGGATTAGAATGGGGAGGATGTATTATTCAGGAGCAACAAGGAGCTCAACATCCTGCATGATATGAATCTGGAGTATGGAGTGATTCAGAGAAAACATATGATGCTGGCAAACAAGAATGCAGAGCTGTTTTGAAAGCCTTCAAGAAATTCCAACATCATATCTATAGAGTGCTCTTTACCTTGGAAATTGATGCAAAAACTCTTGTCACCCAACTTAATAGAACTGCTACAGATGTTCCAGAAGCTTTGGTTACCAATTAGATAGCTTGGATACACCTCTTCAACTTTACTGTTAAACATGTTTCTGGGACAAAACACACAGCTGCTGACAGACTATCTCATCAAGGACTAGATATTGGGGAACAGCCTGAATCTGAAGAAGATAAAGATCTGTTTGCCTTTATAGATTCTATAAGAGTTTTAGCTGGCCAAGCTCTCAATAGTGAAGATCTTAGAATACTGAACTCCACATATTCAGAAGAATTGGAGAAAATTGCACAATACCTAACCACCCTATCAAAACCATTGGGCATGAAAGAAAAAGAGTACACAAGATTCTGAAGAAAAGCAATTAAATATGTGGTGGAGGCTGATCAGCTATTTAGGCAAGCAGGATCTGGTGTGTTTCTAAAACATGTTGTGGACAACAAAGAACAGTGTGAACAAATTTTACACATGATGCACAACAAATTTGGCCATAAAGAGCAAGAGAGAACATACTCTGCTCTACAAGCTTGATACTGGTGATCAGAGATGTATAAAGATGTGTCTGCTTATGTGAAGCACTGTTCTCAATGTCAACAAAGAGATTCACAAAGATTGAGTGAAGAGCTTCATCCTACCTGAACTCTTATCTGTTGAGAGAAAGTTGGGGTGGATATCAAGCACATGCCTTCCTGTTGAGGATGAAATTATTTGGTTGTTGCCAGATGTAACTTCACTGGATGGGTGGAAGCTAGAGTCTTGAAAAAGGCAACAGCTGAAGCTGTGGCCAAATTTCTTTATGAGAATATCATCTGTCAATGGGGCCTGCCTGCCAAATTTGTTATGGATGGAGGACCAGAAAATAAGAATGTTGTGGAGATCTTACTGAAGAAATTCAACATTAAACATATTGTTATTTTGCCCTATAACCCTCCTGCAAATAGTATGGTGGAAGTTGGCCATAAGCCTTTGGCTGATGGGCTAGCTAAAGCTACCAATGGCACTGGGAGGAATTGGATTAAACATCTTCCTGCAATTCTGATGGCAGATTGAATGATGACTAAGGCTAGTACTGGTGTCTCCTCTTATAGATTGCTAATAAGCCAGGAGGTAGTTCTTCTGATTAAACTTGAGATTTCTACTTGACAAACAATTTCCTGGCAAAAGATTCAAACAACTGAAGACCTGCTTCTGATGCAAGCACAGCAAATCAAAAGATAAGATAAGAATATCCTGAAAGCAGCTCATCATCAGCTCTAAATACACACTAGAAATAAGGAATACTTTGATAATATTCATAATGTTCAGACCAACTCTCTTCTATCTGGAGACCTTGTCTTGCTTCACAATACCAAAAAAGAACAGAATATGTCTAGAAATAACACCCTGCACTTTCAATGGCTAGGACCCTATAGAGTTAAGTCCACCAATCAAGAACTAGGTGTCTATCATCTTGAAGAGTTAGACAGTACTGAACTCAAAGAATCTATTGCAGGAAACAGATTAAAGAAGTATCTTATGAAACCTGAAATGGAGTTATTCAATAATAGCCCAGCAGATTCTGATGTAGAGATGGAGAATATCTCTCAAAGATATGCCATCAGAAGTTAACCCAACATTCCCTCTAGCAGTTTCTCAGATGTTAGCTTCTTGGATCAGAGTGAAAATGAAAATAATCAAGAAGAAATGGAGCAAATGTAATTTCCAACTGTTATACTAGATGACTGGAGCTTTGCTGTTGTTATACCTTCACAAGATATTTAATTTGTTGTGTTTTGTTTGCAAAGGTGAAGTTTTTTGCTTGCTTATTCAGGAAGTTTCTTTTATTTGCCTGCAAAGTGAAGTTTTTGCTTGCTCTTTCAGAAAGTTTCTCTTTCTTTATTATTTGCTTAGCATTCACTTTTTCTGGAGATATTTAAAGATCAATTTTTCTTTGCTGGAGCTTTTACTTTCTTTTACATTCAAGCTTGATTCTTTTTACAGATTCAACATTTCCTTCTATTCTGTTATTCTGACATTTGCAAATTTTTTGATCCCTGATATTCTTTAAAAATAGCTGGATGAAGCAACCTGCCTCCTTTAGCACCAGCAACTGAAAACCAAGGCCTGGTTGTTACCAGAGACAGTGGAGTCAACTTGAATAGCCATTTCTTCAATAACCTAACAGCAGCTATAGAATACATTGATAACCAAGCTCTGCACTGTTGATATGGTCTACAAGTTGAGCTGATGAACACACTTATGCAAGTGACTGATGTAGTCACTAACTTAGTGGCCCATTTCTATTAATATGTTGAAAGATCCAGAGCTTGACAACATATTATGCATGCCAATTTTGAAGCTGATTTCCATAATGCTCAAAAGATTACCCTGGATGTTGAATGACATTGCATTGATATACAAAAGATCAAGAATAGACTTGTCACTACATGGGGGATAGACAAGATTGATGCCATATGGCCAAAAGTGAAGAGTCTGTGGACCACACAAAAGCTTTGCCATACTCTAAATGTCTACAAGAATTAGGATAAGTTTGTCAACAATATTAACAGTGCAGTGCTCTGAAGACTAGATGCTACAGAAGCTGGACATTACCAGAGTTTAGCTATATTGCCAGATGATTATACTACAGCTGACAAAGAAGTCAATCACACTTGTGAACTTTCTTCAAGAGATACCCTATGCTAATGAGGACTGACTATTGGAAACTATGGTCTTCTACAGCCATTGGCTCTTCCACAGTCATCTAGCTCCCAACATTCAATTCAGGATATCACTAGAAGCCCTCCCACTGCAAGCAGCCCCCAAGATCTACTAGAAGGACCACAGTCACCAAGATCATCAAGAGATGTTCCAATAGGTGGGATGTTGATGCTGCATAGCCACAATGTATCAGGAGCCTCTATACATAGTACAATGTCAATTAGATCACATGGATTGGAAACTGGCCAATCACAGCTGCCATTTGGATTCACCAGCACACTGGCCAATCCACCCAGCTAATCAGAAGCTTCAAAGCACCACAGTGAAAGAATTACAGCCATGTCAGCACACCAAACCCTCCAAGGCCTAGACAACAAAGATAAGTCTGTTATTTCTCCTGAAAGCAACAAGAAAATACCCCAACATGAACAAGAAGAATCTGTCATAGCAGTATGCTCTGATACTTGTTATTACCATGGTTTCAAATAGCAGCTTCTTCAAAAGATAAAGAGTACAAAAACACATTCAGAGTTAGAGCTTATTCACATCCTGGAGCAGTTAGGAAAGGCCTTTAGCAATAAGAAAGCTGACATCTACCTATACTATGACCATGCTAAACTAATGGCTTCAAAACTTGATTTACAGACTCGCACACTTAATAGAGAGGAGCTTCTCAATCATTTGGCTTACATCCATAGGAATTGTTGCAATATTGGCTTAGTCAAGACCAATGACAGCACCTACCTCTGGTTCTGTTTGGCAAATAGACCAGCTAGAGCTGAAGATACTTTAGACATTTACAAATTCAAACATCAGCCAATTATCCCTCTGGTTACAAACATGAGAACATTTGACTTCAACCAATACACACAAATAACTAGAGTTAACAAGTTCACCACCAGCAATCTTCAGAAGGAATGGGAAACAACTGGATCTGTTATCATTCTCCAGCTAATGCACTGATGGAACAATAAGTTATAAGACACCACCACCACAGTACTCACCCAGGTCAACAGCAAATACAACATGTACTACTATCATCAGCAAATGATGGGAGATTGTGATAATTACAGATGGTTGAGAACAATGTATTACAGTATCAGCCAACAACTTATGTGCCAGGACCCTGCATACTACCTATAGTACATACTGACAAGACTCAACCATGCTTGGAAATTAATCTTCTATTCATACTACACCAAGTATGCTAAGCCAGGGGATAAAACTGGGTTTCACTATATCAATATCAATGTTCCAGATGCTATTACTACTGGAAGAAGCATTAACATAATACAAGGATCCTTGATCTTAACTGCAGAAGAGCCCAGCAACTGTACAGAAATCTTGCCAGAAATGCATAATCATCTAGAGAATTAGTAGGGACTAGTCAAAGAACAAGACTTATCCACTGATGACTATATTTACTGCATTAAAGATACAATATATATCAAAGACAACAAAAGAAAATTTAGTATTAGATGAACTGACATCATTTGCAAACCTGGCAATATCCAAATTACAAGCTCTCTGCTATCCCATGAAGCCCATGGTCCATGCAAAAAGGTCCAACATACTATACTACCCTGATATGTGGCAATCCAAGAGGACCATGAACATCTAGAAGTCAATGAAGCTGGTACATGATCCCAGCTCTCCACTGCATATAGAGATCTAGTTCCAGAGCCTTCATCTCCATCCAGCCATTCAAATCATTACATATTGGTTCCATATCAATTCCCTACTGCTATTTAATTACAAGGCTTAGGAGCTATATCAGATGCTCTGGTAGGACAAATTAGGTGGGACAACCCCATGGTAATTAAGAAACTCAATATTCTCTTTGGCCCTGATGACAAAAAGGCTCAGGACTTCATTAATAACTGGTGCCTAAAGGCCACACAAATTGCTCTGGATGCCATTGTCAAGACTTACCAAATTGAAAAGAAAGCTTTTGATAATAAATTCTATTGGCATTGCATGCACAACAACATTGATCCAGTGTCAGTTTGGCCTTCTCCTTCTTCTGAGAACTTGATGGAAGAAGAGAATCATGATGATCACTATTAGAGATTGCTGCTATCACTCTCCTTATTCTTATTTTCTATGTTTTTTCTTACCAGACTGCTCATTACTATTTATTATTCTCTTATTTTACTAAATTGGTTTTGTTTTATTTTATATGTTGTTTGTTGTCAGGGGATGCCAACATTGAAGGCCAGGAGGAAATGTAGTGGGGATTCCAGTACCTTATTAGAACAAAGATTGTTCTGGTCTGAGGTGCAAACCACTCCAAAGCTACTATTCTTGAGCTATATAAATCATCTGTAGCCCCTGCATCTTGCTTATTACCTTCATGCACCATTGCTCTTTTCTACACACTTGTTCCTTACTACCAGTTCAGCTATTAGTTAGAGAATATGAAGATTTCTTGTTCATGAAATGTGCTACTGTTCCTTATTAGAGCTGCCTGTGTTAGTACAGAGCTCTTTAGTACTATTACTCCTTGCAAGCTTAGGTGTCTGTTAGAACATATCTATCTCTACACTTACTACTTGACCATACCCTTACTATGTGGTGATTTTTCACCTTTCTTGTGCTCTCACCATATCAACCAACTTGCCTACTTTGACGAGGCATCCCATCATACCCCGCTCCAATAGAGACTAAGATCTTTATGGATTTGGTGATTGAGCTGTTTGGGGTGGGCACCTGTCTTTACTTGTGCCTGTGGACAGAGGATTGCCAAACTGATCTCACACTCAAGTGGAGTGAATGATAAGTCTAGAAACTATCTAATCTGGTTACATGATGTTGCACATGACAATTTCTTCCATTATTTCATGGTATGCATCAACATGCTTATGTGGTTGCTTGATTCATTCTAAAGCACAGCATATCTGAGCACATTCTTGAACAAAAGAATGCTGCTGTTGCACCACAGGCTTTCAGCAGATTGAAGGCCCAAGTTGTAACCATAAGAGAGTCACTGCAAATGTGATCTGTCCAGTAGACTATCCACAGTCAGCCTAATCTCTCAGAGTAGATGGCATGAATCTGTATTGAGGGGCAGTTGGAGAGAGGAATTTTCTATATAACTGTGGCAATTGCTCTGATATCTTCTTCACTGTATTCTTATATTCCATTATTTTTCTGAAAAAACCTTCTGCTCTCAGTAGTGATTTGAGGCACTTTATTACATCAAAATTGTGATACTCTGCAGGCTCAATTCTGTAGATGTGACAGCCATTTTTTCCATATTGAATGAAACAATTAGCTCTATATTTTCCTGTTTTCAACCAGTAAAGGACTTTGCATTTCTTCTTGCTTGTGTATGTAGGCTGAGATCTTGCTGTTAATAATTGGAGATTATAATCTAGTTCTTCAAGTAAGTTATATTCTGGTTCACTATCTGAAAATTCTGAACTTGCATTGTTCATTTCAATATTGACTACTTCCAGAAGCTCCATCCACTCTCCAAGAATCTTCTTGACCCAGGGAATATTGAGGTTCCAACCATATGGCAAATTATGCAGTTTATTAAACTGCAGTAATTTTATAATTGATCTGAAAAGAAGAGAGTCATTGTTTCATGCCTCAAGTCTACAACAGCTATGCATAGTGATAACCCCATTAACCAAAAAAGCCTTTACTCACCAGCCTGCTGTTGGATGGACTATAGTTTGTAGTAGTGATCTTTCAAATCAACAAGTTCCTTATGTTTCCCTTGCTCAACCACTCTTTCTTTTTGGGAAAGAAGATCTGATGAATGTTCTTAATCTCTCTGAGTTTGTGTCTTAAGTGGATGTCAGTAAGAATAGAACAAGAGGGATTGAGCCTGACTTATAAAACTAAAATGATGGTCTAATCATCAGTATGTGATCTTAGAATATTCAAGATACAAGAGGCTGTCTTGTTATTCTGGCTGTTTGTAAGTTCATCCAGAAGAAAAATCTGTGCATTCTGGATTAAAGCATAAGCAATAGCCAGTTGTTGCTGCTCTCTGCTCAAGAATATAGCATCTTGATACCAGGTGTCATAGCCTTCAGAACATTATTGTATCTGGTTGTGGATTAACAAAGAGCAGCAGATATTATATATCTCTGTATTCTTGACATTAAGGTTGGTGTATTTAAGATTCTTCATAATGCTTTGGTCACTAAAGAAGTTAGATTTCTGGAGGACAAAGATAATTTCTTTCTTTAGGCTCTTTGAAATATTGTGTTTGTTAATTTGGATGGAACTGTCTTGTGAGAAGTGGACTTACAGAAGAAGATCCAGAATGATTGATTTTTTACTGTCAGACTCTTCAATAAATGCAACAGTTTTTCTGCCTGGCATCCTGAATGACAATTCTCCAAGAACTTGGCATTGTTTATTGTAAGAAAAGTCCACACTCTGGAACTCAATGCTTCAGGGCTTGTTTTCCTGATTAGCTACTGATCCCTTCAGCTGTTAATAATAGACTAATATTTCTTTCTCAGAGATCTCAATAAGTGAACTGATCTTTGCAATGTGTTGCACAAGTGTCTAGTCCAGACACTTCTCTCTTTATATAGAATTTTCAAGTTGTTGCAAAAGTCTTCAGAAGACAAATCTGGCTCTAGCTCTGGCTCCAACTTCAGCTCAGTCTCAAGCTCAGTCTTGATTGCAGCCTCCAATACTGGGTTGTTCAAGCTCACAACCAGACAACTTTTTTTACTTCTCTTCTTTTCCTTCACTCTTTTTTTTTGATCTTTGCAGAAGGAGCCTTTCTGCTGATGAGATTAAAGATTGGGGGTGTGTAGTTTTGGAAATAGGCAAATTTATATAGCTGAGTGAAAGTGTCTACATTAACATTTGGCCAGACCACATGTCTAGTTTTTGTCTCAATTATTTTGCTATTTAGAAGAGTATTCAAGCTCTGAGAGAGTTCTGCCAAAGCAGAAGAATGCACAGTTACTTCTTGTCTATTAGTACTGATGGTGAAGGTGAACAAGAGGGAATGAAGATATCTAGAAGTGTTAATACTTAGAGCATTCAGGTGTTTAATCAGTCACTCACCTTTCAAAAGCACCCTTCATCTGAAATGATGATTACTTGGAGATATAAAGTCTAGGACTCTGCACTATGCAAAAGAGTAACAGATATTTGCAAACACCAGATACAAATTATTCTTCTAAGTAAAGTTGTTTGGTTCAGCAATGTGTTTTGATTGATTAGTTGAGTTACTTAATTGTCTTTCTGAATTGCTCAAGCAAAGAATGACATGTACATGAACTGTACATTTGGTGGCAATTCTATTTGTGGTGTGGAGCTTTTTGCACTCTTTTTGCTTTGCTTTCAATTATTATAATAGAAGCAAACCCTTGTGCTTCTCTGCCTTGTCCAAGAAATGCTGAAAGTCTGTGAGAGTGGGATCTTGATTGTAGATGCTGTAAGTGTTTCTGGAGAGAATATACTCATTCTTAACACAAAGCCTGTAGATATCTAGATAACATGAGACATCTGACCCCTGAATAGAGCAAGCAATTGAATATACAAGAGAATTTAATTAGAAGCTCATCTTTTATCTCAGAAGCTTGATAAGGGTGAAAACTAGAACATGAGACTGTGTGACATATTAAGAATAAAGTTCCACATGACTTCATTGGATGATCTTGCAGGGAATTTATCTTGAGACTTGATTTTTATCTGGTCCAAAAGTTATGTCACTGAGCCCTGCTGCTAGAGCTAGTGAATGGCTTGGACTAGTAAAGTGCTTGGAATAGTAAAGTAAAATACTAGGGTGAGTAGAGTGCTAGAACTAGTAAAGCACTAGAATAAGTAAAATACTAGGGCAAGTGAAGAGCTTGGACAAGTAAAGTGCTAGAATGAGTAAAATACACTGGGGCCTTGAGCAAAAATTAGATCTTTGTTGATCTTCTACAAGACTGCTCTGCTGGGCTCTCTATTAATTAGTCAGGCCATGATTTTTTTTGGCCTACTGAAATTTGTGGCCCAGAATGGAAGTGCTGAGATGAGAGTGATTAGTGAAGAGGCCATGATCTTTGCTTACTGTGGCTCTTGCTGTATTCTTGATATCTCTAATTCTGGCTTTCTGACTTTCTGTATTTCTGTAATTATTCAAAGTGTTGTTGAGGTGTTGCAGTCTGGTTTGGAGTGTGTGCTCTTTCTAGTGGACAATGAATCTCTGACAAGGGATTAAAAATGATAATAGCTGTCAAAATCAGTTGGTGGACTATTAGCAGGGGCTGCAAAGAGAGTGCAGTAACTAATTTAGTTGAAGGCCTGGTGCTTATGAGTTAGGATCATGATTTTTAGAGATCAAGAAATTGTGGCCTGCCTGATAAATAAAACAGCTGTATTATCTTGTTATAAGAGTACATCCTCCATTCTTCATGTTAACTATTATGCTTCAACCTGCACAGGATGTTTCCACCTGTTGCAGTGTATGGCAGATGTAGTGGTGATGAAAGTGCATGCTTGAAGATATACTGTATAGCTACTCTGTTAATTATTATAGCCAGGTCCATCTGGTTGCTGCTGAGTACCCACTACCATATAATACTGCAGGACAGGGATGAAAACAAGTGATCAAGTACTTTATAATAGATTTTCTCCCCAGATAAATGTCAGACTGCAATTACTCCAGTCTCCAAAGAATATAAAATAAATAGAAAGTGTTGTTGGATTGCAAGCTGCAAGAATATACTAAAAAATGTTACACTGATATTTATATTGAAGTCTCAGAATTTGGGATCAGTCAGATTACTATCTCAGATGAATAGTGAGAGAAGAGACAAAGCTTTTCTCTCAACATAAATCCAGACTCAACAACATTCCTGCTGTCCCAGAAAGAATTGGTAAGTCTTCTGATACAACTCAAGAAAATAGTAATAGATCAATAGAACAATCACTATCCCTCTGTCAATTGAACAATGTTAGAGAGTTATATAAGAAGCTGAGCTAAGAGAAAGAATGCCTATGACTTGGACTGCTGTTTTCAGAGATTATAGAAACTATGGCCTGCTGCTTAATAAATAATATGTGTTCTGAAAGAACATCCTCTATCATATTCTTCTTTATATTGACAGCCTCTTCAACCAGCACAGTCTTGAGCTGATAGAACTCAAGATTATTGTTCTATTGATTGAATCAAAGAAAAATTATCTGCAGTGGCATTATTCAGTAGAACATTTTATGGAAGAGTGAGCCTGTATTTTATAGAGAATAGAAGTGTTTAAACTAAATCATCAGCATTGTGATCCCTTCTTCTGATAAAGGTTTCTTTTCCCTGGGGACATTGGTTATTAGAGATGCAGATATATTTCTTATAATAAATACAATTTCATTTCAAGATGGAGCCCAGAGGATCAGAACAGGTCTTCTGAGTCAATTCAAGACAATTCTGTTCACAGTAGTATAAGTTTATAACCAGTACACAGAAGAGAAAGGAGAGCCAGAGAGGGTCTGACAAGACAGAGATATGAATAGAGGAAACTCAAGTGAAGAGAGAGTCTCTTGCAAGAGTGGCTGGCCTCAGAGTGATGAAAGCCTGAGGGGGGTGAAAGTCTGAGGGGGATGAAAGCCTGAGGGCTATGAAAGTCTGAGGGGGATGAAAGCCCGGGGGGATAAAAAGCCCAGAGGGTATGAAAGCCCAAGGGCTATGGATAAAAAGCCCTGGGGGGATAAAAAGCCCGGAGGGTATGAAAGCCTGGGGGGAATAAAAAGCCCGGGGGGATAAAAAAGCCCGGAGGGTATGAAAGCCCGAGGGCTATGAAAGCCTGAGGGGGACGAAAGCCCGGGGGGAATAAAAAGCCCTGGGGGGATGAAAGCCCGAGGGCTATGAAAGCCTGAGGGGGACGAAAGCCCGGGGGGAATAAAAAGCCCGGGGGGATAAAAAGCCCTGGGGGGATAAAAAGCCCGGGGGGAATAAAAAAGCCCGGAGGGTATGAAAGCCTGAGGGGGATGAAAGCCCGGGGGGAATAAAAAGCCCAGGGGGATAAAAAGCCCTGGGGGGATAAAAAGCCCGGGGGGATAAAAAGCCCTGGGGGGATAAAAAGCCCGGGGGGAATAAAAAAGCCTGGAGGGTATGAAAGCCTGAGGGGGATGAAAGCCTCAGGGTTTTTATCCCTGGGCTTTTTCCCCCCTCAGGCTTTTTATTCCCCCCGGGCTTTTTATTTCTCTCTCAGGCTTTTTCCTACTTTTTCAGTTTACTATTCCCCAGGCTTCTCCACCACTTACCCGCCTAGAGCTTTTATTATACTAGTATTCACTCTTGTTTACTGTAAGAAGCTCTGAATATAACGATGTGACGGTTAGCCAGCAGCTGAAAATAGCCGTTTTCGCGGCTGCTTTTGGCCTCCCGCTAACCGCCCAACGTCGATCATCACGTGAATTTATCCCCACGGCCGCGACGTTTCCCTCCACGCCATGGCCACAATTTTTGAAGTTACTGCATTTTCGAGGCTTCTACATAGTAGTCACCCTCGCTCACCCACTGCCCTTCTTTTTGGGGGGGGAGCCATTTTTGATGCTTCACTCAGTCAGTTTTGGCTCCCCCCCCAGATCATGTTATTCTCTCTGCTTCCAGTCCCCGTCTCTTTCATCATGCTGTCTACAGCTCCTTTCCCTCCCCTCCTTCACAGCACTACCCAGCCAGTTCTATCCATGAAAGCGTCTCAGTCTTTCATTATTTATTCCGGTCCTTCTCTACTGTCAGCTCTTCTTGGGCCGCCCGATCATGGCGCCTCTCTCTTGTTTGGCTGGACCTGACAAGCAGAGCAGGAGCAAGACAGATGTCAGGTCTGCTCTGGATACCCTCTCCACACTGGATGCCATCTTTTCAGACAGTGGGTATGAAAGTGGCTCCATCAGCAATGATGAAGATGACAACAACAGCCAACTCCCCGCCAAACACTACCTGGCCTTAGCAGAGAGCCTTGATATCACTCAGCTTCAACAGAAGCAGTACAGCCCCAATATCCAGGAAAAACTGGATGAGACCCGTGATTACTGGGAGAGGTAGACAGTGGCTCATTTGACCCTCAGGACTGTGCTATAAGCTCACCAGTGGCACTGGGCAGGTATTGTCAGCACATCAAGACTAACACGGAGCTGCAATGGGATCAGATCTCTGATTCAGAGAAGACAGTTCACTTCCTGTATGCATTCTTCAGTTGGCAGTGTGATATCCATCATGGCAAGAATAATCAATACTGTCCAGGCATTAAATGCAAAAGCTCACTGGAGACATTCTGGAAGTGGTGGCATCTTGTCCTCAAGCAGGAAACAGCATCAGGACTCAGCAAAGATACAATTGTCAAGGTGGAAGATGTGAGCACCTGTGCTCCCTCTCCTCAGATCACTAAACCAGAAGCACCACCAATCCCTTGCAGGTTGTTGCACAGGTGTCCACAGAAAAGGAGCTGGCTCTTGTTGGGCGGCCAAAGAAGAACATGTATATTGAAGATGTTGCTGAGTTCGCTCAAGTCATTCTCACCACCACTGAGATGACCTATGTCTGCAGTTGGCAGCACATTCAAATGCTTTTCTTCTTGCAGCTTGCAGCCATCACCACCAGCCATCCCTCAGCAATCCTCCATCTTCAGTATCAAGACATTGTGTTAACCCTGATCCGAGTTCCAGACAGTGGACGCCCCCGATTGTTCATATTCTTAAAACCAGAGTTTACTAAAAGATTTCTTGGAAATAAGGCACCGTATGTGTTTCTGATCCTCATAGCATGGCCTAGTTGACTGACAGAATTGATAGGAACAAGTTTAAGGTTCCGGAAATCATCTTTGACCCAACCCTGGTTCTCAGCCTGCATATCTGCCTGCTGACCATGCTCTTTCACATTGGGGGATTCAAGTCAATTTCAACAACTGGACCAGTGTTGGATTCCGCAGAGAAACTCTACAGTGCCAAAGTGCTGGATGGCAAGGGACAGCAGCCACTGCTACTAAAGGATAAGTTTGTGTTTTGCCAGACCGAGCCAACACCCACCAGATTTAAAATTTGCTTGGATCAGAGGATGACTGCATCCATGGTGAGTTCCCGGATGTGCTGAGCCGGTGAGATCACGGGCTTTGAGGAGGTCGCCCACCCGTACAACCTCCACTATGCTGGAGCTAAGGCATTTAACAACAGTGGTAAGTACCCCTCCATTTTCTTCATGTTTCAGTCATGTCGGAAGGCTAATGATGAACAGAGGAAGTTACAGAGGCTCTTCAGAACATCATGCTCCAACATGTGGATATTCACACCTTCATCAAGCATTATCAGGTGGACATCAACATTGACGCACAGGGAATAGTCCAGAAAACAGGCTCCCAAACAGAATTGGTGCAATTTGCCTGCTCAATGAGTGCATCAATCAACCCCAACCAACCATATAAGCTCTCTCCAGAAGAATCAAGGTCCCTCAACTACCTTCCAGTTGTCCTTGGCTGGCAGGATACTGTCCAGAAGCGCAAGCAGGAATTGGATGACCATGAAGCCAAGTTAGAACATGCCAACAAGGTGTGCAAGACTGCTTTAGGGCATCTTGACAACAGAGTACTCACCAAGTCCAACCCCAAGGTGCTGGAGAGACTGGAGGTTTTCCATGATCAGACAGCAGAAGCAAAGTCAGTGTACAACAGGGCTGTCCATGAGCTGCATAACAAGAAGCAGCAGCAGCGGAACCAACAGATCTGTGAGAACCTTGAGCACTATAAGAATGAGCAACCTGTGATTGACCTTGAACAACAACTGGCCGGGAAGCTAGTGGATACCAAAGTCATGGACACTTTCAAGCACAAGGCCTTCATGCCTCCAGAGCACTTGATGTTTGTTGACTGCATGTTGACCATGCCGGGCGCTAGTCTTGAAGCAGAATATCAACAGAGAATCAACACAATCAACACAGGGGTCACATTCTGTGGCATGGAGGAAGGGCGGCCCTCGCGCCAGCCCGCGGTCAATGATGGCCCTTATCCTCCGACCAAGCGGCAGAGGTGCCTGGAAAAGGATAACACTGAAGTCCTCTTGCACCAAGCTATGGAGTCTGTGCAGGCCAAGTCTACAGCTGAACAGCCTCAGGCTTGCTTTTGGCCTCACGTTTGCTTTCTCTGCATTGGGAATCCTAGTTGCTCGCTGAAGGACCACATTATGGAATACACAACACCCAGATCACTTACAAGGCATTTTCTACAAAGGCATATCAACCCTCCATGGCCAGCCGCTGGGGTTGAGTGCAATGTTTGTGAGGGGAAGGTGCTCCCAGCCAAATCTGCTCTTCTCAACCATGCAGAGGAGGCCCATGGAACTGTTGTGCGGGGTCACACTCAGGAGAAACTGGCGTTAGAATATCAACAGAGTCTAGAGAACTAGTTTTGTAGTATAGATGTGTATATATATATATATATGTAATGAAAGGAGTTGCAGTCCTCACACATCATGGCCATGCTTACTCTTACTCAAATGCATGCTATATCAAAACACAAACGAAATGTAAATCAGACTACATTACCCTATCAACATATACACTGAATCCGCATTAGTTCATGTCCCTCCACTAACACTTTTGCTACAAAATGCCTAGAAATCTAAATCACCATCTGGAACTATCCGGTTCCTCATTTTCGACTGAGAATGCCAGTTGATGAGGCTGGAGTTGGAAAGTTGGGGGCAGCAGAGCTAGCCAGTGTTCAAGGAAGCAGATGTGGGCAACGTTGCTGCCGTTAAATGGCGCTAATCAATATTTACCGTAATCATGGATTCTATGTCTCTGATCCCAAAAAGGCGGCGTGCGCGAATGGGGCCATAGTCAGGGCGCGATCCCGACATTACACAAAAACGATGCCAAGACCTCTTCTAAGGTGGGTTGCAAATACGGCTCGCACTTCAGGAATGGCACAGATTTTCAAAACTGCTTGCCAACAAAGACCTGTTCCCACCTCCCTTGCCGCCGGTTCCCTGAAATAGGTCTGTTCTTGGGCGCGAGCCAATTGTTACTACAGTCCTTTTTGCGCACGGTTGCATTATTTTGCTCCGATGAAAAGCAAGCAAAAGTTGAGAATTTCATCTATTTATATTTCGCTATTCTTATACACGCCGCACCGTATCGATCAATGAAGTCCCCATCATCAACTCATTTTAATTCACAAACTATTAATCTCACAACGATCCATCATGTCTTGAAACTGGGCATCTTGTAGTTCTTGAATGATGAGTGGTTGCTGCTGGAGTTCCTTCCTTCGCGCTTATGTCCGTGTAGCAGGGGTGTTCAGATCTGGCCACGCAGATCGTTTAGATGAAGTTAATCAGCCCACTGAATAATGAAGCCATTCCATATTCATATTAGCAAATGCGATGGTGCGCCGGGATCCAGTAGAATTCTTTGAGGCCCTGTGAATTGGCCCTTTCCAAACTGTCAATAATTCTCAAAAGTATGGACTGGCCAGACGATCTCCGGGGGTTCTGGAGGGCTATTAGGGCTGCCTGGTTGTCCGTAAAAATCGCCGCTTTGCTCCGGCTTGATGATGTTAAAATTAAGTTTAGGCCCATGAGGATGCCAAGAAGTTCTGCCGCATAAACGGTGGTTGGCCGTTTCTTTACCGAGGTACCGTCCCCGGGGCCACTGATGTCCCTGGGGCCACTGCTTTTGCCGTCCCTGGGGCCACTGCGTCTGCCCCACTAGTACGGTAGTAACTTATCTAATGAATCGCATAAACCACGTTCTCTGTCTAGTTTTCCTTTTTCTAAATAGGGAGAATGAGGAGCCAGGTACAGGCCGTCATTAGAGCAGCGAAGACTCAAGAGGCTGAATTTTCAGTAGCTATAACTCTTCCTCATCCTCGGAATATGTATTACGAAATCTTTCGGCTCGTCATAAAGTAATGATCTTTAGCTAAAAGATTTATTGTCGAACGCAGCTGCAACACGTTTTCCCTAATGAACTTGTAGTATGAACGGGAGGAAAACAAGAACAAAACTATCAGTGATGTACGTGAAGATTCATACCACATCTGCAGTATTTCTATTGCACTACGATGCAGAGATATATCCGTCTTCTGTGCGAGGGGGGCACTGAAGTCTTCAAACCCCGGAGCCAGAGGAGGCGTTATATCTTCCATGTCATCGAGTCCGGGGTTAGATGGGGAATAAGTTCCTCGCTGAACCAGCGTTAAAGGGCTATTTATCGGCTGTATTGTAGGGGGAACTTCAGATCTTGTAGATTCTACAAAATCATTCTTCTCCGCAGCCATCGCCGCATGATATCCTGACCATCTCCTGAGCACCGAATACAATGGCCGAAGAAGGAGAATATCACCTCCCTTGTAACAGCGAACAAGGTCAGGCGCTGAGCAGCAGGCTGATCACAACCATACACATGACCCACAAAGAAATACGCCCCGTCGTTCTGGAGCTGAGAGGCTCGAGGACGGTTGTATCGCCGGACGTCGTCCTCACCATTGTGATTTAATGCCGGCGTAGAACCCGCTTGTCCATTTGGAAAGATGTGCTCCAGTCCTTGCTCTGGGGCACACATTTCAACATCGCAACGAGCTGTGGTCTCATTAGTTTCACGGCAGCACAGCTGTCTGATCTCCGCGGAATCATAACTCAACCTCTGTGCTACGCCGGCGAGCCGGTGCGGGCCTCGCACACAGTTGAGATCGTAGACATTCACTGCGGTTGCTTGATGGTCCTGGAAGAGGACCACAAACTGTCTCATCGCGCACAACCAGAGCTGGACATACAACAAGCACACTCTCATCTTCTGTGCCTCATCACAACTCATATGGTCAACAGGCATATCTGTGTACTCACCAAAGGATAACTGGATAGGGCATCTGCCTTCCCTGGGGCCACTGCTTTCCCTAGGTCAGAAGCCTTCCCTAAGTCAAAATCTTCCCCAAGTCAGGAGCCTCCTTAGGTCAGAAGCCCATCAATCAACCCCTCTCTCAACAGGCCAAACCCCCAACTGCACTGCCCGAACCTCGTGATCACTTTCCCCGCCGTGAGTATATATATATGGGCTCCCTCCCGCCTCGGATCCATCTTTCTTTCAATTCCCTTTCCACCTTCCATCCTACACCGTCGACCGAAACCTTCCGCCAGGCCCTCTCCATCTCTTAGCTATGGCGTCAGCCGATAGTTCCCGCACTGTCATCATCATTTCAGACGAGACGGACGAACAGCCCCTGGCACGAGGGACGCGAACGTCACAAAGAAAGAGAACCTTCACAGACTACAGCTATCCAATCTATAATGGTCCATTCGATGATTTAGTGTCTTCTGATGCTCTGGAGTCCAAAATGGAGCAGCCACCGAAAAAACAAAAAATATCCAACTTGGACACAGTTTTGGTAAGACCTTTCCCAGTGAGACTCTTGGGGATATTTCCTCGCTGATATTGAGATAGGAAATGGCGAATCAGGAAATTCATACCATTTTCGAGGCGGAGCGTGCGAAGAGGAGGAAGCTGGAGGAAGAAGTGCAGAAGCTGGAAGAAGAAGTGCAGCACCTGCATGCAGAGATGACTATGAAGGATGAGCTGTTCGATACCAGTGATATGTTTACGACACTTTGGACAGTCATCGCCAATGAGAGGACGAAGGCATCCTGCGCAAAACCGGTGTCCACACGGCAGAAGGGTTCTCCACTCCGATGGGATGCTATAGCAAATCTCACATTGACATCGATGCTGCAGCTCCTGGACTTTAGTCTCAAGGTTAGATAGAAACCTTTTATCCTTTTTCTTAGTCAGAGCGGTAGAAACATCCTTGTTAGTCGCGACTTTGTTCTAGTTTTGAGGTTTGCTCTGTGTTATAATTGACAAATATATTAGTAATTCAACTTCTTGTCAACTTATGAGCCAATCAAATGTCAAGTTCAAGTGGAGAAATGAAAAGGAACTTACATTTACAACTGATACCTGCAAAGAAGGCCGGCATAGATCCTCTAACAAGTTCACCCATACAGATTATTATTAGACTTCTTCACAAAGCAGAACCTGTCACATCTTCCTTATTAAATTTGATATTGTCAACTTCTCCTCCTGCCTCCAAAGAACAGAGCAAAGGGAAGGGGGCTCCGCACAGGCAGCAAAAGAATGAAGGAGCCAAGGGCAGCAGTTATTATAGCTTCAGAGAGTCTGTGTCACAGTATGCCGACAGCGAACAAGAACAAGAGAGAAAGACCAAGCGTCGCGCGTAGCAAAATGCCAGGAAATCCTGGGGCCTTTTGACAGAGGGTCCTTGGTCGCCACAGGACCACAGAAATCAATTCAATGGCCTCTGCCATCTACAGCCCAGCACGGCCACAAGTTGGCCCTCTTTAAGCCTACCAGGTCCATGGATCGCGTTCCATGGACCCATCAGGCTTATTGTCTCCTGCCTCCAGCATGGCAACCTAGGTCAGTGGTCCTTGGTCATTATGCTAGTGACCACATGATGTAGTCCCTGGCCTTTTGTCAATATTCTTCTGCCACCATGCCTTTGGCCTGATTGGACTTCGGCCCTCAAGTTTGGACAGAGACTACTTCAATAAGCTACCAAGGGTGGTGAACAGAATGCTGACTAATCTTGCCAATAACCCTAACTTGTCTAATCCCAGTATGGTGAGTTTATATATGTATATATCTCAGCAAACAACAACAGGTTGCTGTATCATTATTGCTTGAGATTGATACCAACCGCTATTGCAATTGCCATTATTACTGAATTATTACTAATTACTCAATATCCCAGAAGATGATGTCCCACCCAACCATACAAACAAATCTCAGCAATGAATTAATCAGAAATAGAAAGATTTCATGAGATTCAGCCATCTCCCTGCATCAATGCTGACATAATCCACATGACCTCATTTGACAACAGTTGTTCTTCCAGGAGTAATAAGCTGCCAGCAGTTCCAAACCTCCAAGCTCCTGCAAATCATCCAATGTCATATTGGCATATACCTCATAACCCCCTGGAACACTCTCTATATTCCATCAAAGGGATGGAATGGCGATAAACTGATCAGAACCACAAGGCAAGCTGGTGGAAATCATTGGTTCATTGATGATGATTGGGTCTTCTGCGAGAAGTAAGGTGTGAGAAATGTTTTTCACAGCACAGGTGCTGAGCCTTACCAGCAGAACCTGAGTACTTCCAAGACTTTTCTTGCGTGCCCCATGTTTCTTGTAAATCTGTCCATCCTACTATCTGGTACATCTCATCCCTGTCTCGCTCATAGACCAGCTTCAGTATCTTCACTTGAGAAAGGGGCAAGATAATGTATTCCCGCTTATCCAGCTCCCCCAACACATCACCTTCCCAACAGTCGGACACCAGGGGGGTAACTTGCTCTGATCAGTGGGCTTGGATGTGATGTTCCTCGCCCGGGCGTGGGTCAGCCTCAATGGAATCATCGGAGTTCAACGGCTCCTTCAATGTGTTGCCTTCGCGATCTTCTGGGGCCAGGGGAAGAGTTGGCTCTCATCAATTGGATGGGTCATCAGCAACATCGCTCGGGCTTGGGTGAGCCTCCTCAATGGGGTCGTCGGAGAAATCCGACAGTTGGAGTGACGGTGGGGGAACATTGACTGGGGGGGAGTCAAACAGGATCCATTCATCCCAGTTAATGTCATCAAGACCAGAGACAGTGGATGGCAGGGCAGAAAAATCAGCAAACACCTCACTTGCTGCATCCTTAGAGAGGTCACCGGATGCAGAGGTGAGGGGCACGGGCATGGGCATGGGCATTGGAAGGAGGTGCTGGTGCACTTCGTCTGACCGAGGATCAGGAGTGTACGCCCACAGGAGGTGCTCCATGTGCAGCCAAGGTGAGGGAGAACAGTTGGCAGGTCCAGAGGAGGTGATATCGTACGTGAAGGTAGCAATGTTGTGAGGTGAGATGATGGGATGCTCTTCTCCCTCAATCTCGATCCAGGAGGCACTGGAGGTCTTTATATGTCTCACAATCAACCCCCGCCTGCGAGCAAAAATAGGTCGAGGCTAATCAAGGAGGGTAGGAAAAATAGTAGCTGAGATGTGTCTTGCGTGGATCGCCAATCATCCACACCGAAGAAGCCGCCGAACCGGGGAATGTTGCATTGATGGGGTGGGCTAACGCAGAAGTGCTCCTGGCCACCACCCCCATGCCAACATGGGCTCTCGTCCAGTGAATATCAGCCAGTCAACCTACTCAGCCCCCCCTTTTCCCCCTGGCCATGCGCCAGGAAGTCGAATCCACAAACCGCTAAACCCGGGGACAAGGAGCACGGGGGCATGCATGAGGACGGCCGAACTTCACCCAACCATGTGTGCCAGTCAAAAGTGCGCCTGACTTCGTCTCTGTGCTCGCTCGACTCTAAGCGAAAACACCAACATGAAGCAATATCCAAGGCGCGATTTGCATCGAGGTTTATCATTTTGTGATACACACCCCCACGAGTGCGGTTTGGCAATCCCATAGAGGCTTTATACGCGAAAGCAAAATGAAGGGAAATGCCAAATGCAGCTCATCCTCTGGCCCTATCATCCATGCCGGCTTCTCCAAAGGGCGCAGCAAGGTGGGCGTCAGATCAAGCAAACATTGGACTCTCATCCAGCCAACATCAACCAGTTGAACGGGATTCCCCCGCACTGAATCAGCGCTCATACCAGTCAAACCTTTCCCCAACCCTCCTGATATGCCAGGAAGTTCAACCAGCAAACTGTTCGATCCTCTCTTCCAGTCGATAAGGCAAGGGACATGGGGCTGGCATGTAATGGAAAGACGGAACTACACCCGCAGCCAATCATCTGCGCCTGAACCAGTGCAGAAGCATCCCTGTCTTCACGCCTCTGCTCTTTTTTGCGAGAGGGCGCAGCAAGATGGGTATCGGGTCAGTCCACCCTAGCGTTCCCTTCAGGAATTAAGGACCAGGTGGAAGGGATTGCTAACAGACAGTGCAGCCAGTCCAACCAGCATGGGGTTGAGGTATAAAGGGCTATAAAAGGTCTTCGCCCTTCTCCAAATCTTTTTCCTGCTTCAAATATTCGCCCATCTTGCTTCAAATATTCTCTTCTTCCTCTGCATCTCTACACATCCTCAGCATGGATAGACAAGGAACCGAGGGCCCTCCGCCACTACCCAGTCAACTTTTGTCGCCCGGTGCGCAACAACCCGCTCTTCCAGCTTATTGCGAGATGTTGGGTGACTTTCTCCAAAAGGCGCCGTTTCAAACCAATACCTCCAGTAAGGGTTTAATGATCTCTCCCTCTTTATTGTCTGTTTTGCTCCTCATAATGCGGCCTTCTATTTCTATTTCTCATCTAAGACTGCAGGATCCCTCAACGTCCCGCCTGAGCGGCTGTCTGTTGACAGGACCTCAAATAACCGGCCTCAGCCTCCTGGTGGTATCGAACTCGACGGCCGAGACAATATCTCGGATTCTGGGGCTACGACAGAACCGTTGGCCCATGATGAATTGGAGAATCTTCCCTATTGGTATGAGGCGCAGCAGGTTGAAAAGAGCCTTAGGATTTGTCATGTCGGAGATAAAGTATGGCGAAATAATAAATATGTTCACCGTGTGCTTTATGAGAAGGAAACATATCTCCCAGACCATTGGCTCCCTGAAAATGCGAGGCTCCAGCTGCGGAAGGAGGAGCAAAAACAAAGACGGAAGGGGGAGAAACAAAAGAAAAGGAAGGAGAAGAAACAACAAAGGAAGGAGGAGATGCAACAAAAGAGACATCTGAGGACATTACGTCCTCAACCATCAACACGCAATTAATGGAAGATGGGATGTCAAACCGCTCATTTCTTTATTTGATATTATAATACACAGTCATTTGTCCATCTGCCTCTTGCATTAATTAGATGATACTGAAGTGGTGGCTAGTATAGTCAAGTCAACATCTTTCTCCACGTCTCGCCCATCTGCCGGAACGCCCTAATATGGATCCCCCCCAGGAGTCAGTGAAGTGGTGGCCCACGACCAAAACTGTAATTCCCCTATGGGAGTTAGGGAATTGGGAGAATGCTGATGAAGGCAAACCCTCAAGGAGAGTCACAATTTTGCACAGGGGGCCAGTAAGGATGGAACCCCATGCGGTGTCGGCATCCCTGGGGAAGTAAGCTCCTTGAGGAGCGCCGAAATTCTGAGTGAAAAGGCAACAAAAAAGCCCCTTGGGGAGTGTCATAATTTTGAGTGAACAGGCAACAAAGATAGAATCCCATGCAGTGTCAGCATCCTTGAAGAAGTGAGTCCCATGCGGGGTTGGCATGCTCAGGGAAGTGAGCCCCTTGGGGGAGTAAACTCCTTGAGGAGTGCCAGAATTTTGAGTGAGAAGGCAACAAAGATAGAATTCCCATGTGGTGTCAGCATCTTTGGGGAAGTGAGCCCCTCAGAGAATGCCACAATTTTAAGCTCATAGCCACCATAGCAAATCCCGTGAGGGGCGCCATAACCTCAGAAGAGAAGGCCACAAAATTAAAAGTCCATAAGGAGACGACTCTCACCAGAGGATAGCACCATGCTGACTGAAAAAGCCACAGAAAGGATGCCCATCAGGGATGTCATATTTTTTAAGTGAAAGGCCCCAGATAATGACAATCCTTGAGGTGAAAGACAAACTTGAAATCTTATTGATTCTTGGCATTTTAGGGTTCAGCAAGCACCATAGCTTTGAGCATGTCTAAATTTATAAGTGGATAAATTGTATATTCGGCGGCTGCATCATGGACACATACACACAAAAGCAGCCAATAAAACTTCAACTAGATATACTTTCCAAAAAGAGTTCAGTGATGATTTCAAATTAACACTAATTTACAACAGTCTTTCTTCTATTCCTGCTTCTTCTCAAGTTTCTCTTGCTTCCTCTTCTTCCCTGCTCTAGTCTTCTGATATTTCATGTAGTTCTCACACATTGTTCAAGATGGAGGTGGATAATGTTTCTCCTGTTTCTGTAAGAGCTACATCTTTCCGGGGCTGTACGCATGGCACTCACTATATCTTTGTCTGGTGGTGGAAAGTGGCTGTTCGAAGCATCAGACTTGTTAAAATTAATTGTAAAGTACCAGTTGTCTTCATGGATAAGGAGGTAGACACCTTTGCAGCGACAGTCATCAAAATAGCTACACAGCATACACTGCAGTGTGCCTTTCCATCAGTAACACATCTGCACGAGGCTACTGTGCTCAGCCCATGGCTTCTTGACACACTTTGAGCCTGATGTTTGCATGGTGTAGCATTTAATTCCAGTGTAGAAGAAGAAACTTAATTATTATCACTTGATATTATGGGGAGAGGGCTGGATATATAGCTACAAAGTGTTGCTTCATCAAACCAAAAGTCACTTTTTGAATGTGTACTTCTGTCGGATGTGACTAGTCATTATGTCGCGGCACTTGTATGCTTGACCACAATCTGCGATCTGAAACTGTGGTCCACGCCATTTTGATTCGCGATTGAACTCGGCCACACAATCCAAATACATGGCCACGCTTTGCAATCCGAAACCGTGGCCCTCACCATTTTGACTCAATTTTCCACTCGGCCACGCGATCTGGACCATTTATGCTAAAAGAGAATACAAAAGAAGGAAAAAATCCTTATAATAAAGAACTTTTAATGATAGTTATAGCTTTTAAATATTGAAATACAAAACCCGAAAAAGAAAAAGAAAACATAAATTAACAACTGCAGCCCTGGATTGAAGCCAAGTACACTGAGATCTAGCAACCATTACACTAGAAAAGCCATAGGCGAAGAAATAGGTCAAAAAAGCTGGAAGTGTCCTATTCAAAATCACACCGCGCGGAAGATGGGATTCGTTAGTCTGTTAGTCTGAATGAAAGGTAAATAAATATAGAAATCAAATTGCAGAAATGCAAAATTGGAACAACACTTCCATATGCCAAGAAACAGCTAAGCCTTGCCACTTGTTGGGTGTGGAGGCGTCGGATTGTTAACCAGGTATGATGAAATGCATTGCGCTAGTCCGTAATAGGAATAGCGAACCTAAAAGGCAACCTAAGCTGGCGCCGCTAAGAAGCGGCGCCAGCCAGTTCACAAGGAAATGATGGCCTTGCCAACTGGTCCAGTATGTGTTTTCCCTCTTCTTGTCACTCCTTGTTCTTCAATGCAAAAGAGGAGGGACGAGAAGAGTAACTGAACCAGTTGACAAGAAATAGGAGAGTGAGAACTCCATTATGTTGCTCGGAGCATGCAAAGTCAATCCCACCAAAAGACAAGGGCGCCAAGCCGTGATTGCTTCCATCAGCCATTTCCACAAACTACATAACTGTCAAATCATGTATGCTGATCAAATCGCACAAAACATCAAAAGATGAAAATTACAAAAGTGCAAAAGTGCAGAAATGCAAGCCCACCACACATTGCCAGTCATATCAGCACTGGGCCTTTGCTAAGCTTTCTCAATGAAGTTCTCACAGTCCTATTCCTTGTCAACTGGTTCAGTTAATCTTCTCATCCCTCCTCATTTGCATTGAGGAACAAGGAGAAGAGGGATATACTGAGCCAGTTGGCAAGGCCATCATTTCCATAAGAACAGGCCATAACATTCTAAAGAATAGGAGAATATTTCCACTAGGAATGGCACCGAGCATGACCAGGTCACCAATTACTAAAGAATAGAGGATATTCCCTGGAGAATGGTGTCAAATTGGGTAGGTCTGTGCTTACAGTAACCTTAACTCCTATCACTGGGTAAAGGGCTGGCGTCTGAAAGGTTCTATCTATAACATCATTCACAGCCCACCTTTTGGCGGTGTTGCTTGGAGCACACAAAGTCAATCCCACCAACAGACAAAGGGCGCCAAGCCGTCACAAGAGGCATCCTTAAGGAAGCCAAGACATAGCTTTAGTGAGCGCTTGGCGCGCTCCTGCCCCTGATAAAAGGTATGGTAAACCAACCACGTACACCAACCAAATCACGGCTTGGCGTCCTCCTGGTCTGGACCGCGACGGGCACAGCTTTTGGGGGATCACCGCTTGGCGTGGTATGTCAGGGACAGCTGGAAGTGACATCATTTATGCCCCACCTTCGGCGGTTAAAGCTTAGCAAGGCCCAGCACAAAGCCGTGGTGGGCTTGTATGTCTGCACTCGTGCAAAAAGGCAATTTTTGCAGCTTTGTAATTTTGCATTTTCACCTTTTGGCATTTTGTGTGATTTGGTTAGCATACATGATTTGACAGTCATCGCGTGGTGTTTATAGCTTCCATCGATCGAGGCAGGAAGAGGACAGGCGACAGGAGTTGAGGTTAAGCACAGACTTACCCAATCTGAGGCCATTTTCCAGGGAAATTAGGGAAAATATCCCCTATTCTTTAGAACATCGTGGTCTGGTCATGCCAGATGCCGTTTTTAGAGGAAGTATTTCCTATTCTAGATCAGCATGGCCTGGGTCATGCCAGATGTCAATCATGGAGGAAATATCCCCTATTCTTTAGAACATCATGACCTGGTCATGCTCGATGCACTTTCTAGGGGAAATTGTTCTCCTTTCTTTAGAATCCCATGACCTGTTCTTACGAAATGATGGCCCAGCAACAGGAGTTGGAGGTTATGCACAGACCTACCCAATCTGAGGCCAATCTTCAGGGAAATATACCCTAGACTTAAAACATCGTGGCCTGGTCATGCCGGATGTCATTCTTAGGGGAAATGTCCCCTATTCTTCAGAATATCGTGACTACAACATGAGAAGTCCAGCGCAAAAATATCATTCTGACATCAAATGTGAGCAGGCAAGTCTCCATGGGTGGACATCAAGCATATTCTCTGTAGCTCGTCAATGGCGCTACAAGCAGCAAAGAGTAGGAACCCTGAACTGATATACAAGTGTGATAATTCTTACTACTATCTATGTGAGTAGATACAGCTATTTATACTTCTGGAAGGGTGGCTGCCTGCCTAATAGGCAGCACTTCCTGATTAGAGCACATATCACATGATATTGGATTCAACTGAAAGATGATGATCAGGAACAGGCGTCCTGGGTCAATTCCAGGCAGTCCCATCCAAGGTACTCCAATATAACTAGCATGCGAGTGTAAAACCAGTAGACAGGTTGAGGAGGGTCAGGAAAGACCTAACAAGGAAGAGATACAGCACATATTGAAAGATTATTGGTAGAGGAATGTCTGAGCTCTGGCGGAAAGGAAGGCCCATGAATAGCTTGGTCTTTTGAAGCAGAGAGCGGGAAAACCTATGAATAAATAAGTCAATCAATCATCAATCAGGCTCTTGTCATGGACAGCTTCTGTGCTAGGACAGCCCTTAGGTTAAAGCTTCATACTGACATGACTTGCAAGGCGCTTAGTGTTTTCTTGGCGTGTTGATGGACTTGCATTTCTGCACTCCTGACGCAGTTTTTGCAGTTTTTGCAATTTTGCATTTTCTCTTTTTGACATTTTGGTCAAATGGTGGCCCCTGGATGACATCATTTCCATGAGCTATTTTCTCACAAGAGGATTCTCCCGAGGATACTTGTCACAGAAGAGGCTTTCTAGATAGATACTCTTTAATGGCCAAACTTCACAATATTTAAAAGCTGTTAAAAGATCCATGTGTTTCAGCATCTGACAAGGCATTCATCTCTCGGATGGAAATACAAGAGATTGCCTTTGTGAAACATAGGGGATTGAGAACTCTCACTTGAATCAAGTGACTTCATGTGTTTAGAAATATCTCAAGCCGAGCTATCTGAGTCACACAGCAACTTAAGAGAATCATTTTATTCCTACAGACCTCCTGTAAGTGTTTTCTCAGGATCTTGGCTGAATACAAATGAATTTGGTGATCCCGGCAATCCGGCGATCTGGCGATCTGGCGTGGTTGGTACGGACCCACATAGTTTTGTAGTGATCAAGGCAGTAAGTCTCCAATGCGTGCGAAGGCGTCTAAATGTATTCCTTGTTGATCCATGAAAATCCCCAGATGTAATCAACAGAAAACCCGTGCTGTGGCCCTTCATAAGAAAACAAGGACAAAAAGGACCAGACAGCCACCCAAGTTACAAAAAGTAAACACCCTCAAAATATTATGTGGGGTAGATGTGAAGAGCGGGAGACTACAAGATGGTAAACAAGATCAAAGAGCATAGAGAGAAAGGAGGTTGTGACAGTACACAGCTAAAGAAACAAGGAACTCCAGCAAAGGCTGTGTGTTGTGTAGGTCCCTGAAGCAAAGGAAAATATATATCACAGCCGAAAGCACCATGCTGAATCTTGGTTCCTCTTGGCGCAGGGCCTCCTTGGATATTTCCAACAAACATGACTGCAAGGTGCCCATGTTTTCGGCCCTGCAATCAAAAGCATACCTCAAAACCATGGAGTTCATTTTTCTGTTAGAGGAGAAGTTCCCACCAGGGAGTAGCACCCACAGTGCAAAAGACACTACTGAATTCATTGTACAACAAACAAGATATTTCAATAATTCACACTTATTCTCAAGTTTCCCTTGCTTCCCAACTTCCCCCTCTAGACTTCTAATATTTCATGTAGCTCTCGCATGTTGTTCGGGGTGGAGGGGGGTAATTCCCCTGTTTCTGTAAGAGTTACATCTTTCCAGGGCCGTGCCGGACATGGCGCTCACTCTATCTTTGTTGGTGGTGGAAAGTCGCTGCTCCAAGCATCAGACTTTGGGAAGAGATCTCAATTTATAGAAATAAGGTGGGCTCCATTGAGCCAAAAGTCACTTTTTAAAATATCCAGCAATTCAACTTTGAAATCAAACTAGCCAACTCAATCTTGAGCCACTAGTCAGCATTCTGGGATGACGGGGGTGTATTGTAATGAATAAAGCAACCAACCAATTAGATGAAGGCAAAAGATATTGGGTTGTTAACAAGACTTAGCGCAAGAAAGAAACTCTCATCTATCGAGTTCAAAATACTCCTTAGGTTCTGCCTTCTCCTCATCTGATATAGGAACGCCGGCAAGTAATGTATTCATATGCCTCATATATTCCCTGTCCTGATAAAATATTGAATCCCTATACATCACCTGCGGGGGTAAATTCTTTCCCACCGCACTCACATCCATACTCTTCTGCCAACTCCAATACTGTTCTGGCGTTTCACAGAACTTGCACTGGCAAGGATGTCTCGGATGTGGGAGCGGGCCTCCCATGAGTGGCTTCCCGAAGCCGCATGACATGGACGCGGTGCTGAGCTGCAACATTTTCTTAACGGCCCAGGGATCCCACTCAGGTGGTGCATCTTCGGGGTGGAGGTTGAAGCAGCGAGCTTGGCCGTGAGGGATCCAGTGATTTTGGAGGTGGCAGTTGCTACACCAGTGGCCTCGTGGTAGTGGAAACCGCGGTTGCTTCATCGACGAGCTTGAGAGATTATCTCATGGGGAAAATTTATGGGTCTCAGAGTGAGCTAGGCTGCCTTTTTGCCTTTTTGCCTTTTATACCCCCAATCGGAGGACTGGATTGACGGCTGCTGGATTGACGACGGGCGACTGGATTGACGACGGGCGACTGGATTGACGTCCGGCTAGGCCGACATTGGATTGTTTACCTGGAGGGAGATAAACCAGCATCAATTATGTAACAGCCGCCATAGGTTAAGAAGTGTACTGGTTTGCCTGCCACAGAACCTTCTAAGGTTCGTACCTACGGGGTACTTCAGTCAAAAGGCATAGACCAGTGAAGGGCCTGGTGACTGTGCTCTATGTTTGTATTTGGTACAGGTCAGTCGGCACAGGTCAATCTAATCTATGCCGACTAACCCATATTTGGGTAACAGTACCAGCCTTGATCTGGATTAGTCAATACCACCCCTCAGTGGCCCGTGGATGCTCATGCACCGAGTTGGGTTTAACTAACTTATTAAACTTTCCAAAGAGGAACAAAAAGACGCATGTACGGAGAAAAAATCAAACAAGGTGGGCTTTGCGCCAGATAGAGAACAGTAAATCATATCCCGCCCCTCATTCACCATGGCTATGTCTCTGTTTCATTCTTGCTACTCTATCCTGTAGAATTTCTTATTCATAGCCGAAGCCCTACATTATTGTGGGCAAGTTCCTTCATTTTGGTTGATATATCCATCGTCAACAAGGCTGGCTGATGTTTTCCTCCTTTTTCTTTGTCTTGGACTGGCATCAGACTTGTGTTTACATATCTCCTTAGCAATCTCTGGAGATCTGCACGTGAGTTCCTAATGTCGTCGCCGCCGCTTTCCACAGTTTTCCTGGCCTGCAGCCCAAGCGGGTTGCATGGTTCTCTTGGATTGTGGCTCGGTCTAGTATCACTGTGTCAGTTAACGAACTTCAATTTAGGTTTGGATTGCAACTGTACCTGATGGGTTTTGATCATCAACTCCAGGAGTGCAATATACAAAAATAGGGTCCTGGCGTCCGCGAGGATTACTGCAGTCAAAGTCATCTAATTTATGGATATGCCGTCTCGTATATTCTTCCAGCCTCTTCCGGATATAGCCCACCTCTTCCTGAATTAGAGGTTTATACATTTGCTGAAAAGGCATTATTGGTTGGCTCTCTACAAGAGCTGTATGGATTGATCGAGTCCAATCTGCTACAGGTCTCGAGGGCGGGAGATTCAGTGGATTTCTGGAAAGAATGATATGGATGGCTTCCCCAGCAGCACTTTTTTCACGTCCACTGGGCCGGCCTCTGACCCCTTGATCTTACGAGTTCGAGTTGTCCGGGTACTCATGATAAAAATGTAGCGTCGGATGGTTTGCAAAGCTGGGGTGGTCTTTGTGAGGAGAAAAGGGAACTGCGAGCTTACCTAACGTATCATTCTTCCGTTTCAGCATACTTGTCACGTGGTAACTTGGGTGACTTACTAGTTAACTAATTAATCATGAACTTCACGCAAAACCTTTTCTTCATGTCTTTGATCCCTTCCAACACTAGTGTACTGGGCCAGTTGTGTTTAATCGACCCTCAGAGCTTTAAATGATGGTATTACAAGGTTTGCTCAATCAAATCCCTATCACCTAATGAGACAATGCTAACGCCATCTTTGTTCTTGAATGGCTATTAGATTTGAAATCCATCATTCTTCACACTCGATTTAGAATAGCCCGGTCAATCTTTGGATCCCTAGGTCCAACTGTTGTTAAGGTCGGCCGGAAGCATGTTATTAAAGGGCCGTGCCAGCTCCCAGAACTTGAAGCGCTTCTCTACATCTCAGAACACACCACAATTCCCGTTCCTCGAGTGCGGTGTTCATACAATGGACCAGGGGGCATATATATAATGATGGATCACATTCAAGGTACCGACCTTGAAACTCTGTGGATGCGCGGCCTGAAACCCAAGGAAAAGGAAACCATTCTCAATGATATTGCAACTATCTTGACTCAACTTCGAACACTTCATCCCCCCAAAGAAGGAGTGGTTGCGTCCGCGCAGGGTGGTGCCATTCTTGATTACCGTATTGGGAGTCAACTAGTCGGCCCATTTCAGTCTCATTCCAGCTTCCACTCTTTTTTACGGGGTGGCGTTCCACTGGAAAACACGGCTCAGGTTTTTGGGGAAGATATTGCATCTTGTCATAGCAACAATTATCGGACGTTCTTCTCGCATTCAGATTTGGCCCCGCGGAATATTATCATTCGCAATGGCAGAATTGTGGGAGTTGTTGACTGGGCACTTGCAGGCTGGTACCCAGAATATTGGGATCTAACAAAGGCATATTACACTTCATTCAAGGTGCCGGACTGGCCCGAGAGCATCAAACTTAAGCTTCCTTCATATGCGGACGAGCTCATGGCAGAACGCCTTCTTTGGAGACTCTACGATGAACCAGGAAATGTTTCGCGCAACTAGTTTGTCTATTTATAATCACAAACATTGCTTGGACTAGGGTTGGCCAGGCATTGATTGGCATAATCCAATATCCAGACTTTGAATTCTTCGATATCAAAGTTCGGTATCACTGATTCATTTTGTAGAGTGGATATGGCATTCCAAACCCAATGGCGACATCTTTCTCCTGATTCCTTATCCGGCAGAGCAACACCCCTGAGGATGGTTTCGAGATCATTTTCTGTCGTTTGCGGAGGAACTTTTCCGATCATGACCCGACCGACTAACCGCCCACTGTCCAACGGATTCACGTTGTTCTTAATCCTGAAGAACCAATCTCTTTCCGAGTTCAGGTCTTGCCCAGTTTCACCATCCAACCGAACGCCGTCCGAAACGTCGTATGCCATGTTGTCGCGGCCGTTGGACTTCTTAGGTGCTAACAAAACTCCCCAGTGGTATGCACCGTACGTCTTGCGTATTCCCTCTTGAAGAGACATTTCATCTCGGTGGTGAATAGAGATAAATAGGCGCTTTTTATTGCTCATATCTGTACCGCAGCGTTCAAATTCATTAGACTGATGCTTGCACTCTGGTTAAAGGGCCATTTCTTACTGTAGAGGTCTGGGGATGGAAGACTGCTATAAGCAAGCTCAGTTGGAAGTTTGCCTGTTCGAGAGCATATCACCTTGACACTGATCAAATGCCAGGGTGGTATGATAGTACTTATAACAGCGGCACAGTACCATTTACCAATACAGATGGGCCAAGTGGCACATGTCTTTCAGCATGGATGTATGCAGGCAGCAAACAATTCTTCCTTCAAATCATGTTGGTAAACTCAGAGGAGCAACTGGTCGTCTGAGAGCTTGCAGCCAATGACAATAAGTAACTGCCATGCCAAGGCCGCCGGGAATAGCTCGTCCCGTGCGTTCCGGGCCATTCCGCTCACTAATGCATGCTGCTCAGCAAGATTCAGAGCGCGGAATGATCATCGCCTCCTCCGCGGGTAATTGTGAGTCATGTTGCCCTTGTCCAATTGTGCGGTGCCACGTACATACAATTATTGGAGCCAGGAACCCGCACATAACCACCTCCATCGACTTGGAGGGAAACTCTTAATACCCAATGGGAGAAAAGTTTCTACTTTGGTTGTAGTAAGCCTCCACTAGCCAGATCGAGTTGAAAATAATAATCCCACTCTTCAATAATAATAGACGAGGTTTGTCTAGGAAAAATGTTTTTCCAGGTATCGGGCCCGCCCCCTTTTTCGGTCAACCCTTCTCTTTGCCTGATACCCTTTTCGGCTCGCCTATCGGCTCGCATTTCTTTTTGGGTCACACTCCTTTCAACACGTACGTTTAAAGATGTATTTAGGAACTAGCTACGAGGCGAGTACATGGGAGGGGTGTGGGCGCAAAATGTCGCCTTCGCTGAGCCTCCGGCTGGTATCGATGATTGCATTGGCTGCTCTGAAGTGTTGGTCATGGATCCTGCATCCTCACGGATAGACAGGCTTGTCTGGCTCATTTCCGGGTGTGTTGTCACCGCTCAGGGCGGCCAGGACGGACTCAACATTGCATTTATGTTTTGCATGGCAATCAATTCCCATTTTGCGGGTGGTTCTTAGTGTTGGAATGGGGAGGCGAGGCGTTCTCCAAAGATGCAGCAGTCTATCCACAAGACTCCCTCCACTCTGTCCATTTAGAAATGGGATCTTAAAAGTCACTAACTTTCATAGATTATTGAATTGTCCAAAAGGGAAAACGCAAGATCATGGCGAAAAAATTTGCAGCAGACAGAGAGTGTGATTCATGTGATCCATCATTTTATCCAGCAGCATTGTCAATAGATACAGCTCCTGAGAGTACCAATGCATTTCACACCACCTCAGGGAGATAAGAGGAAACAAAATAAAACGAAATTTCCGACAAATCCGAATCCAACCTTGAAGGTTAAAGGCAGAATTGGTTCAGTGACCTATATCCATCTTCACCAATGTTCTCCGACCGCAGCCATTGACACCTCCAGTGCACAAAGTAAACCACTAACCCGTCAGAAATACCCCTCTTTGTCACAGATGAAATATGGTCCAGGAGGTCAGGGATATCACATTCAACATCCAAGAGACACGATGCCGGTCCATTCTGTTGATAGTTTCTGTATAGCTCTTCCAGCTTTGATCTTGCTGCTTCCAGATCTTGAAAGTTCCATTCAGACACCCAAACGCCTTCGGGCTCCATGGCACAGAGATACTCATTTTCGCCATGACGGTCGCAGTATCAGCTATCGATCGGGGCACAGTAAGTCCAGTTATCATCAGAGATGTCGTTTATCGCCGAAATTTCTTCGCGGTCAAAAGTAGTGTCCGAGCCATTGTTTTGTTAGCTGTTCTCCAACAGAAAAGGGTGCAATCCTAGGCCTAATATGATCATCAAATTCACAATTAAATGTGATGTGTTTTGCCTCAGAGTAATACTTATTCAAACAAACATCCACCCAATTATCTAGATCTTCTGGCTTGCTTTCATCAGATTTTCCAGGTGCTAATGGTCTTATCTTATCAGCTTTCTGCTTATAAGCAGTGCACACTCTTCAGACCTCTGAAGAAGATGGCCTGATATCCTATCCACTATTGAAAATATCTATCTGATGTGATTTCTTTGTGACAAAATTGTGATTTTTGTTCAGAGATGCATAAATTGATGAAGCACTTTGTGGAATAGGTTTGCAAATTAAACTGGAATTTATATTATGTGTGTAATGTTTGTAGTAAGCTGTGATGCTGTCTGGATTGGAAAGTGGAGGTCAGAAAATCCAAACTCCTGATGCAAAATTATTCTTGTCTTCTGATTGGTTCATTTGATTCACCAGTGCACTGGTCAATCTGATCAGACTTAGTGTACTTTTAGATTCACCAATACTGGAATTATGTTTCTTCTCATTGCTGTAAGCACCAACACTAGCAATAATGCCAACACTCCTGACTTCCCTATTCTTTTCAATCTCCTGACCTTCAACCTTCTCATTATTAATTCTTATACTTATTGTCTTCATCACATCTTCTTTATTCCCCTCAGGCCTTGTATTCACAGACATCTGCCTGATTAAATGCCTGTTGAATTATTTAAATGATTGCTGTTTGATTTATCAGTTGCATATCTTATATTGCTCAAGTTTGGCTTAAAGTCTTTGAAAACTAGACAACACATTCATTTCTTGTTATAAATTTCACAGTTCACTCTGCTGTCTTCTGAGATGTTGCACTCCCAACAGACAGCAAATTGCCAAGATCTTTCAAGAATAAGTTGCTGATCCCCTCTCTTAAATATAAGAAAAGGTGTATGTGTAACAATATCTCTAATTTGAACAGGTACCTTGTCATAAAATATATAAAAAGGAGTAACTTCTCCTGTTTGAACAATCATAGTTACTTATAGCTTATTTTCCATTGGCAGATTCAACATTTCAGCATACTTTCAAGACAACAAATTGATTTCTGAACCAGTATCAATCAACACCATTAATTCTTGTTGGTTTATAGTGACTGACATATATAATGAATGCATTCCATATGCTGTTTTGAATTTTGGCACCATGAACTTTAAAGTAAGTTGACTGGAATTAATCTTTAGCTCAGGCTGAACTGGTTTGGAGATTCCAACCCTTGCATGACTTTTGCTAGTACTGTTATTCCAGTCTGATCTGAAGAATGCTTGATGAAGCTTTGATGATACATCTATAAGCTTCTTGACTGATAATTCAACTTTTCCATTGAGAATTCAACCCATTAATTTATTGACATTCATTGAATCATGGATCTGAGAGAATAAGTAATCTGTTACAGAATATCTTGGTCTTTGTTTCTTTGTGGACTTGCTCTGAATTTCAGGCTTCTTCTGATTGATCAGTTCAATGTCTTCCATGATATCATCATCAACACTAGCCTGATTATCCTGGTAAGTAATAAATTGTCCAGTACACTGAGTATGGAACATTGCAATCTTAGCTCTTTGATTATTCTTAGCTTCTCTAACTGTTCCAACATTGACTGATGTTCTTTCTTTCAATGGTTCATATTCCTTATCCAAATCAGATTCTTCATCAGATATTAGATATGCAAGCTGTTCTGCTTGGACCTTCACACTGGTTGAATTTGTGGAAGATATCTCTTCTTGCTGATTGATCTTCTTTTTAGAACTTGTCAACTCTGGAATTGCCCATTCATTCTCTTCTATAGACTGTACAATATACATGTTCAGGATTCCAGATTTAGGAGTGACAGCTTGATAGTTTTGACTCTTAGAGCTCATGTGTAGGTTCTCTTTGTCATCAATATAGCAGTATCCATTACTCATATCAGATTGGTATTTATAATACTGAGATTGATGATGTCCAGGTTTTCCACAGTAGAAGTATAAGAGATGTGTTGAAATTCCTCCAGTTCAAGCTCCTTCTCATTCACAAGCACTACTATAGTCTGTTATAGGAGAGCCATTTCAAGCCAAATAGGGGTTGACTGACAGTTGAGTATTCTCTTGTACAGTTGTAGGATTAACAGTCACATTTGTTGAATAATTTGATACAGATTTTGGAGGTCCTTCTCTCTGCAGCATATAATACTGATTGGAATTCCCTTGTATCTGATTTGATTGTACTCTTATAACTAATGTCAAATTTGTGAACTTGTTGGTCATCTTTTTAATAGCAGCTTCAATATTGGTGCTGTCAGAGCCCTTAGCTTTGGCTTTTAATTTGAATTCTTCAGTCTTCACAAAACTAGCTGTTTTCTTTAAAGCTTCAACTGTAGGGGGCTTGTTAGTTAATTGATATTTCTCATCAAGCTTCTTTATTTTCTTTTGTTTCATTTCATCTTCTTCAAAGACCTTCTTATTCCCTTCATACTGGTTGATTAAATTCATAGTCACCTGAACAACCTTCTTAAAATCAATAGGCAACATATTATCTGAAAGATTGAGCTTGGCCTTGTCAATAATCTTATTCCAGAGCTTCTCAGATAGCCTCTGAAGAAACCAAGACATCTTAGTAAATTCATCAAGCCTTCCATTTGCTTGAACTGTACTGGTGATAGTAGTGTATTCTCAAACATAGACATGAATGTTGCCATCCCAAGCATGCAGTTTCTTTGTAATTGCCTGGAGGTAATTCTGATGGTGAATCTTGTAAGTAATGTCTTGATTATGAAATTCATGAATAATCTCTTTGAAGAATACTTCTCAATTACCTTCTTTATAGTCTTTCAAGGTCTTCATCCATTCTCCAATCCATGTAACACAGTATCTAGCCAACTGTTCAATAATGTTTTTAGAGTTAATTACTCTATGATTCTTGCACATCTGATAAAACCTTTCAATAAACAGAGTAGTATTTCTGCTGTCAAACCAAGATGCATTTGCTGTGCCAGGGGAAGGCATAGAAATGTGGGAATGAATCACAATTCTCTTGTTCTCATTCTGTGATATAGTTGCATATGATTCTGTAGTATCTTCAGCCATAGTTGATTCTGATTCCAATTTTTTGATTTCTTGATCTTTGGTCATGTCACACAGTATGTTCTGTCTATTAGTCAATATCTTCCAAAAACCTGTTTATCAGGCAAGCTCTAGATAAGAGGCATTCAAATCTAAGCTCCCTAATCTTATTTCTAAATAAAAAACCTGATTAATACTGTGTTCCTAGTTCATAAGATCTTATCTTAAAATAGTGTATTGCTTCATGTGTCTCAGAATTTGTTTTTCTCTTTCTTGGCAGTCACCAAATCACTGCATCATCATCTTCAGGTCTCAGCTTGGTCACCAAATGGAATGGGGTACAATGGAATGCCTTGTCAAAATAGGTGAGTTGGTTGATATGGTGAGAGCTCAAGAAAGATGAAAAATCACCACATAGTAAGGGTATGGTTGAGTAGTAAGTGTAGAGATAGATATGTCCTAACAGATGCCTAAGCTTGCAAGGAGTAATAGTACTAAAGAGCCCTGTACTAACATAGGCAGCTCTAATGAGAAACAGTAGCAAGTTTCATGAACAAGAAATCTTCATATTTGCTAACTAATAACTGAACTGGTAGTAAGGAATGAGTGTGTAGAAAGAAGCAATGGTGCATGAAGGTAATAAGCCAGATGCAGGGGCTACAGATGATTTATATAGCTCAAGAATAGTAGCTTGGGGTGGTTTGTGTCTTGGACTGGAACAACCTTTGTCCTAATGAGGTACCAGAATCTCCACTACAATACTCTCTGATGTTATAACATACCCAAGATAGTTAATCTCACAAGCATTAAACTTGCACTTTGCCAGCTTGCAATAAAGATCTGCATTCTTGAGTATCTTAAGTATTAATTTCACATGCTTCTCATAATCTTTCTTGCAAGCCAAGTACACAACCACACCATCAAGATAGGCCATCACAAACACATCCAGATATTTGCTAAGTGCCTTTACAATATATGATTGAAAAGCTGCTGGTACATTCACAAGCCTAAAGAGCACTATCAAGTACTTAAATAGTCTTTGTAAAGTTCAAAATACAGTCTTCCACTTATTCTCTTCACAAATCCTCAGTCTATAATAGATGTTCTTGATATTCAACTGAGTGAATATTGCAGCTCCTGCAAGCTTATACAATACATCTTCAATTAGTAGTAGAGAATATCTATTCTTGATTGTTTTTGAATTCAGATTACAATAGTTCACACACATTCTTGGTTTATCATTCTTCTTGAACATAAACAGAATAGGTGCTTCTGCAGATAACTTGAAAGACTGAATAAATCTATAAGTTAGAGCACTGCTCAGATATTCATAAAGAGTCTCTTGCTCAGCTTGTAAAAATCTGTATGTTCTTTCAAATTTTGACTGCTTCTCTGATTCAAGATCTATAGTCAAATTATTTTTGTGATGTGGTGGCAGCTTCCAAGCTCTCTTGTCACTAAATACTTCTGCAAGTTCACAGTAGACTTCTGGTATCTGGAGATCTAGGTCTACTGTTACCATCTGTTCTGATTTATGGAGGGTCATTATATAGATAGACTTTCTTTCTTTCACAAGCTCTGAGAGATTAACTGGTTTAACCTTCACAAGCAGGTCACAACATATATTTTGGAACTGTAGCCTTAGTTTCTTGAAATATATCTTGAAATTATGTCACTGCAGCCAGCTCAAACCTACTAGTATCTCATCTCTTATATTCATAACCATCACTTGTTTATGGAACAACTGCCAGTTTCTCTGAGAGTTACAGACTTTAAAGAATATATTCACAATCTCTTCCACAAGAATGACATACTTCTAATTTATAGCAGTTTCAATTTCTATAGATATCTTGTGCATCTCTAGATCTAGCTTTATGGCCAATTGCAAACTGATCACTAGAGATTAACAGTCTGAATCTATTAGTGCTGACCAGATAATTCTTCTGTCAGTTGAACTTCATATATCTAGAATAATAGAGAAGAGAGCAAGAAGACTGTTCTTGAATAACTTCATTATATTGATTCTATGTACTTGCAGCCCCCCAACTTTCTATTTGCTACTCTTCTTCTTCTTGAAACAGTCTTTTACAAGATAGCTCTTTTAGTCATACTTAAAGCATCTCTCATTCTTTTTCAAGACTTTATAATTCTTGATAAGATTCTTTCTTATCTTCTGAGCAGGTCTCTGAGATTGACTTCTCTTATTTATTTATGGTCTTGAGTTATTGGTCTTCATATCTCTGCAAGCACTTTCAACTGCATTGGTAGACTTCATGTGTAAGACATTCTTTGCATAGACTACTGACATACTTGGTCAGAGCTGGGTGGATAGTGCTAATATATTATTAATGTTATCTGATATCTTCAGCTGTTTATTCAGTTTGGTTCACATGGACTTATTCAAGTCTTATATAAACAGGTTCTTCTTCATTTTTGCAGAATCTTCAAATTCTTCACCAATCTCTATTGTAAGCTCTAGAAATTATTGGTGATAGATATAATCAGTTTCATCCAAACTTTTATAAAGACTAAAGATTGCTTGTCAAGAGTTTCACATGCAGTTTGCTGGGTCTTCTAGCCTCACATATAGAAATTCTTTAAGACCAGTCCAGTTGTTTTTTGATGAATTGCTTTTACAATAGGTCTCTTAAAGATCTTTCTCAATATAATCAAGTTCTGTAAGAGCATACACAAGAGTATTCTCATCATTCAGTTTGCTTGCATCACAAATAAATTCAATATCTGAGATGAACTGGCAATATTCTGTATAGGTTTCAGTCTGGTAGTGCTTTATGTATTGTGGTGGTCTCAAGATCAACAGACACTTCACAGGTGTTGGGTTAGAGATAGCTATATCAAGAAATTCACTTCACAAGTGCTTTTAGATATTCTGAAGAGCATTCAACTTCTCTTGCCATTTCATCATTTTCTTTAGTAGTTTGGTCTCCTCACAAAGCTGTTGGATTTTGTCTTTTGATATCAGAGTAGACTCTCTCTCTAAGTTCATAGTGCTTGTTTCATCAACAGTTGAAAGAGGTGAGATATCAAGATTGGTTGTCTCTTCACAAACTTGAGTTTGTTCTTCAGGTAGATTTTCAGCTGGTGTTTCAGATTCACAAGTTTCAGAGAATTGGCTTCTTTATATTGATACCATTGTCAGACATCACCAAAGAAGAGTGGCAAAATATAAGAATTGTACATATAGATCAGCATGACAATGAATCTTTAGAGAGAATATACATGAAAAAAGAGTATACAAGATAAAAGATCTGTATTCTGGCAACTATATACAACTTGTAAACAAGATTGCCACTGGCTTCCAGCAAGAGATTTGTGTAGTGACAGTCTTTTATGTGTGCTTATGAGCACATGACTTAGTGTCTTGTGAGAACACATGCAACTCCCAGCAGCTCACAAGTCAAGCCCTCTGGCCCTTGTGGGTGCTGTTCATCTGTGTAAGAGGTTCACAGTGAATTCTTACAAAAAGCTCCTAGAACCTTCCTTAAAGCAGAGTTTTGAAGTTTTTCATACTTATGAAGAAGATTCTTTTGATTCTTCCACCAAATCTGAACACCATAATTAGCTACTGAAGTAATACTAGCTGTATAGCTAGTTCATTCTTAAGATTGCTGAAGAAATCCTGTGCCATGCCAATAATTTGAGGAATTATTTTATTTACCTGATTAAACTTGACAAAATAATTGAAGGTATTTGCACCATGAAGAATCTAAATCTGCTGTTTTTGTGTCTAAGATGGTGAACTCTACCCATGATCTGAAGAGTTATATTTATGTTAATTGCTGGTTCAATTATAACAATATCTGAGCAATAGTGGTGGATATTGATGCTGAGTGAGCAAGTGTTATAAGTTATCACAAGAATTTTGATGTTGCTGGTAGAGTTATTAAAGATATCTTGTATTTTTTGGTGTTCTTGAGATGACTGACCAGTCTGTAAGAAAAGAACATTATATTCTAAAAGTTTCAGAAAGACCTCAATATAAAATTCAATAATTAAATATGCCACAAAAACAAGAAGATAATATCTCTCAGTATCAACAATCTTTTGAATAATCTTGAGAAAAGTTGGATATTTTGGTGTTGTGGTACAAAGAAATTCTGCAATCCATATATAATCTGCTGAAATTTGGGAAATATTAGTGTCAGTGATTATTCTGCTTATTAATCAGATAATTCCCTGGGATGAATGCTGTTTTCAGTCAATATCTTGAGAAAGATTGTCTTCACACTTGTCAACTGTTGATATGAATAAATTTTTCAAGATAAAAGAGAAGAATGTGTGTCTAAGTTATTAATAGACAGCTATATCAAAGTCTCTGCTGATGTTGTTCCTATTCTCAGAAGATTTCTGTATGTTGCTAGTTGAAAAAGCTTATGTAGATCTTATAATACTTAAGTATAGCATGCAAATAAATTATAACTATATTAACTTGTTCACAGTACATATATTTAATCACTATTTTTATAAGCACAAGCTTGATAGCTGATTTAGTAACTAGAGATGTAGCAGACTTATCAAAATTAAGGCTAGAGAGTTGAAAATTACCACATATAATTTGTCTAGCACAGAAAGAGATAATATAGCTGTCAGCATTCACTTTTAAGTCAAAAACTTACTTGTCAGATAAAATCTTAGCTGTAGAATCTATTGAATTTCTCTCAACTAACTCTTAAGTATTAACAGCTTTTAGCTTCTTGATTTGAGCTTTTATAGCACTCTTTCATTCACTATCATATTTACTAGTTATGGCTTCTTTATAGTTGCATGAAGTCTTAACTTTATAAGCTAGCAGAGCAGTTGTAAGGTAGAAAGCATAATCTTCATATAGTCTTGCTAGTTTGCCTTTAGTTGTACAGCTCAATATATATCTTGTAGGCTGAGAGTTTAGCTTTATTGAAGCTGTAGATTCAGGTTCACATATAGACATATATAAGAGCTCAACACTTGCTTGTTGTGTTGATTCTAGAGCCTTTGGATCTGCTCTTGTATATGCAAGAATTTGGTGATCTGTTCTTCTTGATCTGGTTCTTTTAATGTGTCTCTGAATATCTTATTGTGAATTTGGCTCTTAATCAAGTTGTTGTCATTATCTTTATTATATGAAGGCTCTGGTGTCTGTTTAATAGTCTTATAGACTGGCTCTTGAAATCTCACCATGTATTCAGATGCTGAAGAGGTATTCTAAGATGATAATATTATTATTTAAAGCCATGGGCTGTGCATTTACTTTTGCATTCAGAAAAATATTAAAATCTCAGAGTTCTTAATCAGATTAGCTTCTTGATCATGTATCTCTGTAGACTCTTGTGTTGAAGCTGGGGGAAGTCTGGTAGTAGCTTACTTCACCATCTCTATAGCTTTCTGCTTTGAAAAGCTCAGAATCATAAAGAGTTCTGTAAATATATTCTTTAACTTAAAATCTTTCTTTTTCAGAAGATCTGGAATGATATTAATATTCTTATTAAACTTGATATTATATGTATATATAATTTTACCAGTGTTCAGAATTCAAATCTTATAAATATATTTATTCTTATCTTCATATTCTACTAGATAATCAAGTTAAGTTCTGAGTTTTATTTTATATATCTTATTGTAGTTTGCTCTATTCTCTGGCAAAATATATATATAGACTATTGAAGTGGGGTACAATAGGATGCCTCATCAAAGTAGGCAAGTTGGTTGATATGGTCACCAAATGGAGCGGGGTACAATGGGATGCCTTGTCAAGGTAGGCAAGTTGATTGATATGGTGAGAGCACAAGAAAGGTGAAAAATCACAACATAGTAAGGGTATGGTCAAGTAGTAAGTGTAGAGATAGGTATGTCCTAACAGACATCTAAGCTTATAAGAAGTAATGGTACTAAAGAGCCCTGTACTAACACAGGCAGCTCTAATGAGAAACAGTAGTACATTTCATGAACAAGAAATCTTTATATTCTCTAACTAATAACTAAACTGGTAGTAAGAAATGAGTGTGTAGAAAACAGCCATGGTGCATGAAGATAATAAGCCAGATACAGAGGCTACAGGTGGTTTATATAGCTCAAGAATAGTAGCTTTGAGATGGTTTATGCCTCAGAGCAGAACAATCTTTATTCTAATGAGATACTGGAATTCCCACTACATTTTCTCCTGGCCTTCAATGTTGGTGTCCTCTGACAACAAACAACATATAAAATAAAATAAAACCAATTTAGTAAAATAAGAGAATAATAAATAGTAATGAGCAGCCTGGTAAGGAAAAAATATAGGAAATAAGAATAAGAAGAGTGATAGCAGCAATCTCTAATAGTAATTACCATGATTCTCTTCTTCCATCAAGTTCTTGAGAGAAGGAGAAGACTGAACTGACACTGGGTCAATATTGTTGTGCATGCAATACCAATAGAATTTATTATCAAAAGCTTTCTTTTCAATTTAGTAAGTCTTGACAATAGTATTCAGAGCAATTCATGTGGTCTTTAGATGCCAGTTATTAATAAAGTCCTGAGTCTTTTTGTCATCAGGACCAAAGAGAATATTGAGTTTCTTAATTACCATGGGGTTGTCCCATCTAATTCATTCTACCAGAGCATCTGATATAGCTCCTAAGCCTTGTAATTAAATAGTGGTAGGGAATTGATATGGAGCCAATGCATAACAATTTGAATAGCCAGATGAAGATGAAGACCCTGGAACTAGATCTCTATATACAGCAGAAAGCTGGAACCATGTACCAGCTTTATTGACTTCTAGATATTCATGGTTCTCTTGAATTGCCACATACCAGGGTAGTATAGTGTGTCAGATCTTTTTGCATGGACCATGGGCTCTATAAGATAGCAGAGAGCTTGTAATTCAGATATTATCAGATTTGCAAATGATGTTGGTCCATCTAATACCAAATTTTCTTTTATTGTTCTTGGTATACATTGTATCTTTAATATGATGAACATAGTTATTAGTGGATAAGTCTTGTTCTTCAACTAGTCCCCACTAATTCTCTAGATGGTTATGCATTTCTGGCAAGATTTCTGTACAGTCACCAGGCTCTTCTGCAGTTAAGATCAAGAATTCTTGTATTATATTAACACTCCTTCCAGTAGTAATAGCATCTGGAACATTGATATCAATATGGCAAAACCCAGTTTTATCCCCTGGCTTAGCATACTTGATGTAGTATGAATAGAAGATCAATTTTCAAGTGTGGTCAGGTTTTGTCAGTACATACTATAGATAGTACACAGAGTTCTGGTGCATAAGTTGTTGGCCAATACTGTAATACATTATTCTCAACCATCCATAATTGTTGTGACCTTCCATTATTCACTAATAATGGTAGTACATGTTGTATTTACCATTGACCCAGGTGAGTACTGTAGTGGTGGCATCTTGTAACTTATCATTTCACCAGCACATTAGCTGAGAAATGACAACAGATCCAGTTGTTTCCCATTTCTTCTGAAGATTGCTGGTGGTGAACTTGTTAGCTCCAGTTATTCACATGTATCAGTTGAAGTTGAATGTTCTCATGTTTGCAACTAGAGAAATAATTGACTGATGTTTGAATTTGTAAATGTCTAAAGTATCTTCAGCTCTAGCTGGTCTATTTGTCAAACAGAACCAGAGATAGGTGCTGTTACTGGTCTTGACTGAGCCAATGTTGTGATGATTTCTATAAATGTAAGTTAAATAGTTGAGAAGCTTCTCTCTATTAAGTGTGCAAGTCTGTAAACCAAGTTTTGAAGTCATTAGTTTTGCATGATTATAATATAGATAGATATCAGCTTTCTTATTGCTAAAGATCTTTTCTAATTGCTTCAGAATGTGAATAAGCTCCAATTCTGAATGTGTTTTAGTACTCTTTATCTTTTGGAGAAGCTGCTGTTCAAAACCATAGCAACTACAAGTACCAGAATGTACTGCCATGACAGATTCTTCTTGTTTATATCAGGGTATTTCCTTATCACTTTCAGAAGAAATAACAGACTCATCTTTGTTATCTAGATCTTGAAGGGTTTGGTGTGCTGACATAACTGTAATTCTCTCACTGCAGTGATTTAGAGCTTCTGATTAGCTGGATGAATTGGCCAGTATGCTGGTGAATTCAAATGGCAGCTGTGATTGACCAGTTTCCAATCCACACAATCTAATCAATATTACACTATGTATAGAGGCTCCTGATACATTGCAGCTATGCAGCATTGACATTCCACTCATTGAAACATCTCTTGGTGATCTTGATAACTGTGGTTCTTCTAGTAGATCTCAGGGGCTGCTTGCAGTGGGAGGGCTTCTAGTAATATTCTGAATTGAATGTTGGGAGCTAGATGACTGTGGAAGAGCCAACAGCTATAGAAGATCATAGTTTCCAATAGTAAGTTCTTGTCAGTATAGAGCATCTCTTGAAGAAAGTTTGCAAGTGTGATTAACTTCTTTGTCAGCTGTAGTATAATTACCTGGCAATATAGCTAAGCTCTGGTGATGTCCAGCTTCTATAGCATCTAGTCTTCAGAGCACTGTACTGTCAATATTGCTGGTGAACTTATTTTAATTCTTGTAGAGATTTAGAGTATGGTAAAGCTTTTGTATGGCTTACAGACTCTCTACTTTTGGCCATATAGCATCAATCTTGTCTATCCTCCATATAGTGACAAGCTTATTCTTGATCTTTTGCATATTAATGCAATGTTATTTGATATCCAGAGTAATCTTTCAAGCATCATGGAAATTGGCTTCAAAATTGGTGTATGTAACATGTTGCCAAGCTCTGGATCTTTCAACATATCAATAAAAATGGGTCACTAAGTCAGTGACCATATCAGTCACTTGTATAAGTGTGTTCATTAGTTCAACTTGCAGACCATAGTGGCAGTGTGGAGCTTGGTTATTAATGTATTCCATAGCTGCTGTTAGGTTATTGAAGAAATGGCCATCCAAGTTGACTCCACTGTCTCTGGTAATGACCAGACCTTGGTTTTTGGTTGCTGGTGCTAAAGGAGGCAGGTTGCTTTGTCCAGCCATTTTTAAAAGATATCAGAAATCAAAAAATTTGCAAATGAAATGTTGAATCTGTAAAAAGAATCAAGCTTGAATATAAAAGAAAGTAAAAGCTCCAGAAAAGAAAAATTGACCTTTAAATATCTCCAAAAAATTCAGAAAAAGTGAAGGCTTATGCAAATAACAAAGAAAGAGAAACTTTCTGAAAGAGCAAGCAAAAACTTTACTTTTGCAAACAAAACACAACAAATTAAACATCTTGTGGAGGTATAATAACAGCAAAGCTCCAGTCATCTGGTATAACATTTAGAAATTGTATTTGCTTCATTTCTTCTTGATCATTTTCATTTTCACTCTGATTCAAGAAGCTAACATTCAAGAAACTGCTAGAGGGAATGTTAGATTGACTTCTGGTGGCATATCTTTGAGAAACATTCTCTATCTCTACATCAGAATCTGCTGGGCTATTATTGAATGACTTCATTCCAGATTTTATAAGATACTTCTTCAATCTGTTTCCTGCAATAGATTCTTTGAGTTCAGTGCTATCTAACTCTTCAAGATAATAGGAAACTAGTTTTTGATTGGCAGACTTAACTCTATAGGATTCTAGCCATTGAAAGTGCAGGATGTTATTTCTAGACATATTCTGTTCTCTCTTGATATTGTGAAGCAAGACAAGGTCTCCAGGTAGAAGAGAGTTAATTCAAATATTATAGATATCATCAAAGTATTTCTTATTTCTAGTGTGCATTTGGAGCTGATAATGAGCTGCTTTCAGAATATTCTCATCTTGTCTTTTGATTTGCTATACTTGCATCAGAAGCAGATCTTCAGTTGTTTAAATCTTTTGTCAGAGAATTGTTTGCCAAGTAGAAATCTCAAGTTCAATTAGAAGAACTGTCTCCTGGCCTATTAGCAATCTATAAGAAGAGACACCACTACTAGCCTTAGTTATCATTTGATCTGCCATCAGAATTGCAGAAAGATGTTTAATTCAATTTCTTCCAGTGCTATTGGTAGCTTTAGCTAGCTCATCAGCCAAAAACTTATGGCCAACTTCCACCATATCATTTGCAGGAGAGTTATAGGGTGAAATAATAATATGTTTAATGTTGAATTTCTTCAGTAAGATCTCCACAATATTCTTATTTTCTGGTCCTCCATCCATAACAAATTTGGCAGGCAGGTCTTATTGACAGATGATATTCTCATAAAGAAATTTGACCACAGCTTTAGCTGTTACCTTTTTCAAGACTCTAGCTTCTACTTATTCAGTAAAGTCACATCTGGCAACAATCAAATAATTTTGTTCTTGACAGAAAGACATATGCTTGATATCTACCCCAACTTTCTTTCAACAGATAGAGGCTCAGATAAAATAAAGCTCTTCACTCAATCTTTGTGAATCTCTTTATTAACATTGAGAACAGTGCTTCATATAAGCAGACACATCTTTATACATCTCTGACTATCAGTATTGAGCTTGTAGAGCAGAGTATGTTCTTTCTTGCTCTTTATAGTTAAATTTGTTGTACATCATGTGTAAAATTTGTTTGTGCTGATCTTTATTGTCCACAACACATCTTAAACACACACCAGACCCTGCTTGTCTAAATAGTTGATCAGTCTTCATCACATATTTAATTATCTTTCTTTAGAATCTTGTGTACTCTTTCTCTTTCATGCCCAATAGTTTTGATAGAGTAGTTAGATATCATGCAATTTTTTCTGATTCTTCTAAATATATGAAGTCCAGTATCCTAAGATTTTCACTATTGAGAGCTTGACCAGCTAAAACTCTTATAGAATTCATAAAGACAAACAGATCTTCATCTTCTTCAGATTCAGTCTGTTCCTCAATATCTAGCTCTCAACAAGACAGTCTGTCAGCAGCTGTGTGTTTTGTTCCAGGGACATATTTAACAGTAAAGTTGAAGAGGTGTATTCAAGCTATTCAATTAGTAACTAAAGCTTCAGGAACATCTGTAGCAGTTCTATTAAGTTGGGTGACAAGAGTTTTTGCATCAATTTCCAAAGTAAAGAGCACTCTATAGATATGGTATTGAAATTTCTTAAAGACTTTCAAAACAGCTCTGCATTCTTGTTTGCCAGCATTATATGTTTTCTCTGAATCACTCCATACTCTAGATTTGTATTATGTGGAATATTAAGCTTCTTGTTGCTTCTGAATAATGCATCCTCCTCATTCTAATCCACTGGCATCAACAGTTATAGTGATAAGCAAAGAATCCTGTTCATAATTGATTGGAAGAACAATAAGAAATGAACATAAAGAATTGAGAAGCTTAAAATTGGATTCAAACTGACAAGTCAGGAGAAAGAATTTTTCATATCAGTTCTTTATAAACATGAAGGGGCATTGGCTTGGTTATTCAAAGATCTATATGGCATTCATCCTGAATGCTTGCCTCCCCAGGTTATTCAGACAGAGCCCCATAAGGCTTGACAGACTAAGACTTACCAAATTCCTTGTGCTCTACATGATAAGCTAATTAAAATCATTCAGGACAGGTTAGAAGCTAAAATGTTGGAGCCTTGCCATGGTTCATATACCAATCTCTATTTTCTGGTCACAAAGAAACAGAAAGGCAAATATTGTTTAGTTAACACAGCATATATGTACAACAAAGTTACTATTCAGAATGCTTTTATTTCCTCTAATGTTAATGAATATGCTGAAGACTTTGGCAGACTTGTTATAACTAGCCTATGCAACTTATTCTCTGGATATGATAATTTCCCATTAGCTGAAGAAAGTAGAGATATAACAGTCATTGCAATCCCTATTGGACTCTTTCACCATATGACTTTAGTCCAAGAGGCAACAAATTCACCAGCTCAAGCCCAATGCAGGATAATGAAGATAATATACAAGATTTTTCCAGAGATTGCTCAAGCCTTTATGGATGACCTTGGGGTAAAAGGATCACATGTCAAAGATGAAACTGAAGTCCTCCCAGAAATAAGAAGATTTGTTTATAATTATCTGCAGAACCTGAACTATATTCTCTGGCTTGTCAAAGTCTCTGAGGCCAGGATCTCTGGCACCAAATCTCAATTCTGCATGTCTGGAGTCAATGTCATTGGATGGGTCTGCAACTATGACAGACAACAACCTGAGAAAGCCAAGGTGGCTAAAATTGTGAATTGGCCTACTTCTACAAGCATTACAGAATTACAAGAATTCCTAGGGCTAGCTGAATATTTCCAAATACTTATAGAGCATTATAGTTGGATAGCTGAACCTTTACATTATCTGCTTTGACAAAATATTATATAGACATGGACTGAAGAGCAAAATGACATCTTTATGCTTTTGAAAGAAAAGTTATGTTCATTTCCTATCATTCTTCCAATTAATTATGAACAAGATTCTTTGCTTATCACTATAGCTGTTAATGCCAGTGGATTAGAATGGGGAGAATGCATTTTCAGAAGCAATAAGGAGCTCAACATCCTGCACAATACAAATCCAGAGTATGGAATGATTCAGAGAAAACATATGATGCTGGCAAACAAGAATGCAGAGCTGTTTTGAAAGCCTTCAAGAAATTCCAACACCATATATATGGAGTGCTCTTTACTTTGGAAATTAATGCAAAAACCTTTGTCACCCAACTTAATAGGACTGCTACAGATGTTCCAGAAGCTTTGATTACTAATTGGATAGCTTGAATACACCTCTTCAACTTTACTATTAAACATGTTCCTGGGACAAAACACACAGCTACTGATAGACTATCTTACTGAGGACTAGGTATTGAGAAACAGCCTGAATCTGAAGAAGATGAAGATCTGTTTGCCTTTATGAATCCTATAAGAGTGTTAGCTGACTGAGCTCTTGATAGTGAAGACCTTAGGATACTGGACTCCACATATTCAGAAGAATCAGAGAAAATTGCATGATATCTAACCACTCTATTAAAATCATTGGGCATGGAAGGAAAAGAGTACACAAGATTCTGAAGAAAAGCAATTAAATATGTGGTGGAGGCTGATCAGCTATTTAGATAAGTAGGATCTGATGTGCTTCTAAGATGTGTTGTGAATAACAAAGATTAGCACAAACAAATTTTACACATGATGCACAACAAATTTGGCCATAAAGAGTGAGAGAGAACATACTCTGCTCTACAAGCTCAATACTGGTGGTCAGAGATATATAAAGATGTGTCTGCTTATGTGAAGCACTCTTCTCAATGTCAAGAAAGAGATTCACAAAGATTGAGTGAAGAGCTTCATCCTACCTGGGCCTCTATCTGTTGGGAGAAAGTTGGGGTGGATATCAAGCACATGCCTTCCTGTTGAGGACAAAATTATTTGATTGTTGCCAGATGTGACTTCACTGAATAAGTGGAAGCTAGAGTCTTGAAAAAGACAACAGCTGAAGCTGTGGCCAAATTTCTTTATGAGAATATCATCTGTCAATAAGGCCTGCCTGCCAAATTTGTTATGGATGGAGGACCAGAAAATAAGAACATTGTGGAGATCTTACTGAAGAAATTCAACATTAAATATATTGTTATTTCACTCTATAACCCTTCTGCAAATAGTATGGTGGAAGTTGATCATAAGCCTTTGGCTGATGGGCTAGCTAAAGCTACCAATGGCACTGGGAGAGATTGGATTAAACATCTTCCTATGATTCTGATGGTGAATCAAATGATAACTAAGGCTAGTACTAGTGTCTCCTCTTATAGATTGCTAATGGGCCAGGAGACAGTTCTTCTAATTGAACTTGAGATTTCTACTTGGCAAACAATTCTCTGATGAAAGATTCAAATAACTGAAGATCTGCTTCTGATACAAGTACAGCAAATCAAAAGACAAGATGAGAATGTTCTGGAAGCAGGTCATTATCAGCTCTGAATGCACACTAGGAATAAGAAATACTTTAATGATATCCATAATATTTAGACCAACCCTCTTCTATCTGGAGACCTTGTCTTGCTTCACAATACCAAGAGAGAACAGAATATGTCTAGAAATAACATTCTGTACTTTCAATAACTAGAACTCTATAGAGTTAAGTCTGCCAATCAAGAACTAGGTTCCTATTATCTTGAAGAGTTAGACAGCACTGAACTCAAAGAATCTATTACAGGAAACAGATTAAAGAAGTACCTTATGAAACCTGGAATGAAGTTACTCAATAATAGTCTAGCAGATTCTGATGTAGAGATGGGGAACATCTCTTAAAGATATACCACCAGAAGTCAATCTAATATTCTCTCAAGCAGTTCCTCAGATGTTAGCTTCTTGAATCAGAGTAAAAATGAAAATGATCAAGGAGAAATGGAGCAAACATAATTTCCAACTGTTATACCAGATGACTGGAGCTTTGCTGTTGTTATACCTCTACAAGATGTTTAATTTGTTGTGTTTTGTTTGCAAAAGTGAAGTTTTTTTTGCTTGCTTATTCAGGAAGTTTCATTTATTTATCTGCAAAGTGAAGTTTTTGCTTGCTCTTTCAGGAAGTTTCTCTTTCTTTGTTATTTGCTTAGCATTCACTTTTTCTGAAGATATTTAAAGATCAATTTTTCTTTGCTAGAGCTTTTACTTTCTTTTATATTCAAGCTTGATTCTTTTTACAGATTCAACATTTCCTTCTATTCTGTTATTCTGATATTTGCAAATTTTTTGATCTCTGATATTCTTCAAAAATGGCTGGACAAAGCAACCTGCCTTCTTTAGCACCAGCAACCAAAAATCAAGGTCTGGTCATTACCAGAGACAGTGAAGTCAACTTGAATGACCATTTCTTCAATAATCTAACAGCAGCTATGGAATACATTAATAACCAAGCTCCACACTGTCAATATGGTCTACAAGTTGAGCTGATGAACACACTTATGTGAGTGACTGATGTGGTCACTGACTTAGTAGCCCATTTCTATCAATATGTTGAAAGATCCAGAGCTTGGCAACATGTTATGCATGCCAATTTTGAAGCCAATTTCCATGATGCTTGAAAGATTACTCTGGATGTTGAATGACATTACATTGATATGCAAAAGATCAAGAATAGGCTTGTCACTACATGGGGGATAGACAGAATTGATATCATATGGCTATAAGTGGAGAGCCTGTGGGCCACACAAAAGCTTCACCATACTCTAAATATCTACAAGAATTAGGATAAGTTCACCAACAATATTAACAGTATAGTGCTCTGAAGACTAGATGCTACAGGAGCTGGACATCACCAGAGCTTAGCTATATTGCCAGGATTATACTACAGCTGATAAAGAAGTTGATTGTGCTTGCAAACTTTCTTCAAGAGATACTCTATGCTGATGAGAACTTACTATTGGAAACTATAGTCTTCTACAGCTGTTGGCTCTTTCATAGTCATCTAGCTTCCAATGTTCAATTCAGGATATTGCTAGGAGCCCTCCCACTGCAAGCAGCCCCTGAGATCTACTAGAAGGACCACAGTCATCAAGATCATCAAGAGATATTTCAATGGGTGGGATGTTGATGCTGCATAGCTGCAATATATCAGAAGCCTCTATACATAGTACAATATTAATTAGATTGTGTGGATTGGAAACTGGCCAATCACAGCTGCCATTTGGATTCACCAGTATGCTGGTCAATCCATCCAGCCAATCAGAAGCTCCAAAGCACTACAGTGAAAGAATTACAGCCATGTCAGTACACCAAACTCTTCAAGATCTAGGAAACAAAGATGAGTCTGTTATTTCTTCTGAAAGTGATGAGGAAATACCCTGACATGAACAAGAAGAATGTGTCATGATAGTATGCTCTAGTACTTGCTGTTACTGTGGTTTCAAACAGCAGCTTCTCCAAAAGATAAAGAGTACTAAACTGTGTTTGGAGTTGGAGCTTATTCACATTCTGAAGCAGTTAGAAAAGGCCTTTAGTGATAAGAAAGCTGACATCTATCTATGCTATGACTATACTAAACTAATGACTTCAAAACTTGGTTTACAGACTTGCACACTTAATAGAGAGGAGCTTCCCAACTACTTGACTTACATCCATAGAAATTGTTGCAACATTGGCTTAGTCAAGACCAATGACAGCATCTATCTCTGGTTCTGTTTGGCAAATAGACCAGCTAGAGCTGAAGATGCTTTAGGCATTTACAAATTCAAACATCAGCCAATTATCTCTCTGGTTGCAAAGATGAAGATCTTTGACTCTAACCAATATGTGCAAATAACTGGAGTTAACAAGTTCACCACCAGTGATCTTCAGAAGGAATGGGAAACAACTAGATCTGTTGTCATTCCCCAGCTAATGTGCTGGTGGAATGATAAGTTACAAGGCATCATCACCACAGCACTCACCTAGGTCAACAGCAAATACAACATGTACTACCATTATTAGTGAATGATGGGAGGTCATGACAATAACAGATGGTTGAGAACAATGTATCACAGTATTGGCCAACAACTTATGCACCAGGACCCTGTGTACTATCTATAATATGTACTGACAAGACCCAACCATGCTTGGAAATTAATCTCCTATTCATACTACATCAAGTATGCTAAGCCAGGGGATAAAACTGGGTTTCACCATATTAATGTCAATGTTCCAGATGCTATTACTACTGGAAGGAGTGTTAACATGATACAAGAATTCTTGACCTTAACTGCAGAAGAGCCTGGTGACTGTACAGAAATCTTGCCAGAAATGCATAATCATCTAGAGAATTGGTGGGGACTAGTTGAAGAATGAGGCTTATCCACTGATGGCTATGTTCACCACATTAAAGATACAATATATATCAAAGATGATGAAAGAAAATTTGGTATTAAGTGAACTGACATCATTTGCAAGTCTGACAATATCCAAATTACAAGCCTTCTGCTACCCCATGGAGCCCATGGTCCATGCAAAAAGGTCCAACACACTATGCTACCCTGGTATGTGGCAATCCAAGAGGACCATGAACATCTAGAAGTCAATAAAGCTGGTATATGGTTATAGCTCTTCACTGCATATAGAGATCTAGTTCCAGGGCCTTCATCTCCATTCAGCCATTCAAATCATTACACATCAGTTCCATATCAATTCCCTACCACTATTCAATTACAAGGCTTAGAAGCTATATCAGATGCCCTGGTAGGACAAATTAGGTGGGACAACCCCATGGTAATTGAGGAACTTGATATTCTCTTTGGCCCTGATGACAAAAAGGCTCAGAGCTTCATTAATAACTGATACCTAAAGGCCACACAAATTGCTCTGGATGCCATTGTCAAGACTTATCAAATTAAAAAGAAAGCTTTTGATAATAAATTCTATTGGCATTGTGTGCACAACAACATTGACCCAGCATCAGTTCAGCCTTCTTCTTCTCCTGAGAACTTGGTGGAAGAAGAGAATCATGATAATCACTATTAGGAATTGCTGCTATCACTCTTCTTATTCTTATTTCCTATGTTTTTTCTTACTAGACTGCTCATTACTATTTGTTATTCTCTTATTTTACTAAATTGGTTTTATTTTATTTCATATGTTGCTTGTTGTCAGGGGACACTAACATTAAAGACCAGGAGAAAATGTAGTGGGGATTCCAGTATCTTATTAGGACAAAGATTGTTCCAGTCTGAGATGCAAACCACCCCAAGCTACTATTCTTGAGCTATATAAACCATCTGTAGCCCCTGCATCTGGCTTATTACCTTCACACACCATTGCTCTTTTCTACACACTCATTCCTTACTACCAGTTCAGTTATTAGTTAGTGAATATGAAGATTTCTTGTTCATGAAACTTGCTACTATTCCTTATTAGAGCTGTGTTAGTACAGAGCTCTTTAGTACTATTACTCCTTGCAAGCTTAGGCATCTGTTAGGACATATCTATCTCTACACTTACTACTCAACCATACCCTTCACCATATCAACCAACTCGCCTACTTTGACAAGGCATCCTATTGTACCCCGTTCCAGTATTCTTATAGAGAAGAGCTGTATGAACACTATTCTTGACTAACCAGAGCCAACTAGTAAGAAATAGGTTCAGGTCTTCTTAGAATTCATAATTTTTTACAGGCACTTTATTTCAAGATTCTCTAAGATAGCCTGTGGCCTGACTGCTCTTCTAAAGAGAGGAGAAGCAAAGCTAAGCAGACATGTGTGAAGAGAGATGAGAAGAGAAGCCAACACTTTCATAACTGAGAAAGGTTGTGAAGTCTTTATAAGTCTGAAAAGAGTATTTGTGGAAGCTGTCATGCTTCACTATTTTAATATGAAATGAAAGACCAGATTAGAAACAGATGCATCTGGCTTTGTGGTGTGTGATATTTTATTACAGCTGGCAAAGAATGGCATCTGGGTTCCAGTTGAGTTTTATTCACAAAAGATGCAATCTGTGGAGATAAACTATGACATTTATAATTAGAAACTGCTTGCAATTATAAAGTTATTTAGATATTGGTGCTGCTGGTTGAAAGGCTTGTGAACACCAGTTTAAGTTCTTATAAATTATAATAGCTGGCACTACTTCCAGAGTGCTCAAAATCTCTTGTGAAGACAGGTCTGCTGGATGCAAAGACTGACAGCCTTTTGATTTATAGTTGACCATGTGAAAGAAATTAATAATCTGGCAGATGGACTCTTGTGAAGACCTGACTATGTCAAGAAGACTGGTCTAGATAATAAGAAGAGTCATGAGACTGCAAATCAATTAAGAGTAATGCTTGTGAAGAAGCAAGAGATTACAGAAAAGTTGGAATCAACAGCTTAAGTTTCTCTTAATCAGAGAGAGAAGAGAGAAGATGAGAATGTGCAACTTATCTCTGTAAAGCTTCAGATTAAGACCAAGAAACTACTTATAAAGATTGTCTTGAAAGACATATGTAAAGTGAAGAAGATTGCAATACAGATCCAGAAGATCAAAAACCTGATCTGTAAGAAGAATTCTTATAAAAAGAGCAGCTTTAATCTGTTAGTAGCACTGCTAAATCTACTGCAAAGTGATAACTATACAGCTGAGATCTGTAAAGACATTAAGACAGGCACAAAGAAGTTTGTGATGTGGAAAGAGAAGAAGAGTATTCTCTATAGAAATAGTTACATGTATATCTCTCAGAATAAGACTTTGTAAATAAAGCTGATTATCCATTATTATAATCTATCTCTTGCAGGGCATTTTGCTACAGCAAGAATGTATAAGCTTATAGCTTGCAAATACTTTTGGTCAAGAATAAGAGAACTAGTGAAGAAGTGTTATGAAGTCTGTAGAGTCTGCCAGAGCTTAAGAAGAGTTTGTGAGAAGCTCTAAGAAGAACTATCACTCTTACCAATTCTAAATTACTCTTGAGAATTTATTAGTATGAATATTATTACAGATCTTTCTGTAAGTCTGAATTTTGAGAAGGTGCAGTTTGACTGTATTCTAATTATATTGAACTGGTTTACAAAGATGGCTCACTTTATCCCTACAATAAAGAAGCTGATATCAGAGAAATTGGCCCATCTCTTTATTTGTGAGATAGTAAGATTGCATAGATTATTTGTAAGTATAGTAACAGACTGAGAATCTCTGTCTGTGAGTAAATTTTAGGGTGATTTAACTTATATCTTAAAGATTGTGACAGCAATAAGCACAGCATTTCACCCACAAACTAATAGTCAGACTGAGAGACTGAATAGTGTGCTGGAGCAGTATCTGTAAAGCTATATTAATTATAATTAGAATAACTGAGTGATGTGGTTGCCAATGGCTGAGTTCACATACAATAACTCATGACAGACTTTCATACAGAAATCATCTTTCCAGCTGACATATAGACTAAATTCACAAATGGAATTCTTGAACTCTGATGAGTATAACTATATATGCAAGAATTTAAGAGATCAAACAGAGACAATGAGATTGCTCTGCAAAGAGATCAAGAAATTGCTTGTGAAGATACAAGCTTATCAGAAGAAGTACTATAATCAGAAGCACACTGTGAAGATCTTCCAGATGAAAGACAAGATATAGCTCAATCTTCACAATATCAAGACTGCACAGCCTAACAAAAAACTGAATTTATTAAGATATGGGTCTTGTAGAATTATGAAGAAGATAGGCTTGCAAGCCTACAGACTGGAACTGTCTTCAGGTCTGCAAACTTATAATATCTTTCATGTATTTCTGCTCTGTAAACACAAGATCTGCAAAGAAATTGATAGCTCATCTTATCATAAAGTTTATAAGACAAATGAGAATAAAAAGAAGTATCAGATCTGTAAGATAATTAACTTAAAGAGAGAGGGTTGTGAGCTGTGGTACAGAGTACATTAAGAAGAATATAATAATAAGAAGAACAAGACATGAGTTTCTGTAAGCAATATCTGTTCACTGAGAAAGCTACTTCAATAATTTTATAGTAGAAACCCAGACAAGCCTGGTTTGTAAAAGAGATGGATGGAGATAGTAGAACTAGAAAATAAGTTAGAAAGAGAAAAGATATAGTCAAACTGAACTGAATTCAATCAATTTTAAAACAAAAGAAGAAAAAACTAAACTAAGACTATATAATTAAAGTCTCTAGCTCCTCTCACAAAGATCTGTAACAACTACTTATAATCTCACTGCTAGAAAGAACAAGCAAGATGTCTATAGTATAGACAGTTATTATATTTTTAACCCAAGTCTGCAGAGATGCACTTTATGAAGACTATATTACTATAGTCTTGCTGAGCTCTCTTGCAAACAGAGCACTTCTGTTCAGATAATAGCTGGACTTCAGTCTAAGTTACAAGAATTTTCTTACAGAGCTAAGCACATACAGCTAACTAATTTAGATTATTCAAACCAGCAATAAGTACAGATCTTTAAATAGACTTGTGACATTATGTTCTTTCACAGGCAGACAAAGCTTGTGCTTCTGTATAGAGAGGGAGATCTAGAAGAATCATTAAATTGATCTACAACACACTAGTGAAAGTAGCAGCTGATGGCATTTGAGTGAAGATAATCTGGAACTACTATTGTTAGTCTCACAGAGAGAGTGCTGGATGATTCTAAGCACCCTACAGAATCATAATACTTACAAACTCTGCTGGTGCAGGGAGAACAACAACAATAATCTAAAGAAGATTAGCTGTAAACTGAAATATAATAGAGAATACTCATATTTCTGGCCAGAGCTGGAGCAACAACTGCAGAAGAAGAAGACAGAGCAGCAGAACTCTAACTTTATTAGTATGTGAACCAATGTCAGCTTGTGAGAAGCACTTACAGCTTGAGCTAATATAAGAGCTCCAGTAACAACTGGTCAAGAAAGAGAAGAGAGAATAATAATACTCTAGAACTGTTAGTTATGAACACTTTCCAAACTTCTTATAACTACTTACTGAAGACCCAATCTCATCTGTAAAAGAGAGAGTGAGAGTTCTTCTGAGAGAAAAGCAGAGATAAGTTATGAGAGAAGAGAAGAGAGAACTGCACACTGGCAGTAACTGCTAGCAAGCATCAGTCTCTCTGTAAATCAAACTCCACACAAAGACAAAATCTAATGGCCATGCAAAGCAAAGATATAATTAGAGATGAACTCATCAGCTTGTGATCTTTTGGCCAATTGTGTGGAATGTCAAAGTGAAGTTATTTTTTTTCCAGAATATTAGAGATCTTCCATAAGTCTGCCTCTTATGTAAAGCAGTGCTTGAAGAGTTCACTTATCTTGATAATAGTAATATAGACTAGAGAAGAAAGAGAAGAAAAGAAGAGAAAGAGAAAGCAAGAGAAAGCTCTCTCTTAAGCTAGTGTTTATTATCTAATAGTAATACAGAGCTAGTGAGAACAATAGAGACTCTTTATACACTGTTATATTATTGGGTTCTGTTGTGTTATTAGAGTTGTGTTGATATCACATCTCTAGTGAGGCTGTACTCTTTTTCTTATAAGAAAATTTTTATTTTTCTCAAGAGATTTTTTGTTTTTCTACTCATGAAGATTTTTAATGAGACAGCTATCTTGAGAAACCAAGACTTACAAGAGAGAGAAATCTGTAAGAATTTGCTGTGAATCTCTTATACAGATGAACAGCACCTGTGAGAGTCAGAGAGCTTGACTTATAAGCTGCTGGGAGTTGCATGTGTTCTTATAAGATACTAAGTCACATGCTTGTGAGCATATATAAAAGACTGTCACTGCATAAATCTCTTGCTGGAAGCCAGTGGTAATCTTGTTTACAGGTTGTATATAGTTGCCAGAATACAGATCTTTTACCTCACATACTTTTTTTCCATGTATATTCCCCCTAGAGATTCATTGTCATGCTGATCCACATGTATGATCCTCACAATTTTAAAACTTTTCCAATTTATGCTATGAAGATTGAAGCTGCTATTCCTCCTGCTAAAGTAAGGTTTAATAGACTATGCAGAAACTATGCTTATAGACTATTAAAAATGCCAAAAGAATATGCAATCAGAAAAAGAGTATCTTCTAGCTTTCCACCTTATAATAATGGTGTTGATCTTGATTGGGGAAGGTTTTTAGATTGGAATCAATCAGAATTAAATAATGAATATGTTGTACAAACATCAACTAAAAGAAAAAGAAAAAGAAGAAAAATCAATAGACAAAAAAGTTATCCAAGTCAACTATTCAGAATTTGTTCAATGATTTCAAATATATTACCTTCTCTAAAAACAGAGAGAATTAAAGCAAAATGGAATGCACCTTGGTCTGAAAATCTAGCTGATTTGATAGATATTCAAATTGAAAATTCAGACAAGAAAACAGCTAAAGATAGTCACATAAATAGAATTAAAAATCTAGATAATAGATCTTTAATTCTCTATTCAGATGGATTCAAAGCTGAAGAAAGTTAATATGCTGGTGCTGGTGTATACAATCTACAAGATAATATTAGATTTTCATGGAATCTAGGAAAATATCTTGAAGTTTTTGATGCAGAACTGTTTGCTATAGATAAAGCATTTAGATTAGCAAGTTCTATCTCTCAGTCTCAATCAAGATTAATATCAGATATCTGGGTGTTTTCTGATAGTCAAGCTGCTATTTAGAGACTCATAAATCAAGATCTTAATTCTGGCTTATATTATCTTCAATCTATAAGTAAAACTGCTAAGTCTATTAAAAATCAGCAAATTAATCTACATCTTCATTGGGTTCCTGCACATGTAAATATACATGGAAATGAAGAAGCTGATCTAGCAGTAAAGAAAGCTACAGAATTGAATCAAGTTTGTTCTGAAAGATATATATCTCTTACTTATATAAAAAGACAAATAAAAGAACAAGCAATAATAGAGTGGTTTGAAGATCTTTTTAATAGAGAAAGTTCTACAAATCACTACTCTTAATTCAAAATAAAATTCAGATGGAAAGCATCTACTCTTTCTATATTTAAGAAGATATGGTCAACTATTTGCCAATTAAAGCTTGGTTATGGATGTTTCAGATCTTATCTAATAAGATTATCTGACTACTCTTCCAATTTATGCTACTTCTGTAATTGTGTTGAAAATCCAAAGCATCTACTATTAGACTGCTCAGCTTATTATACTGAAAGAAGAAAAATTTAACAAGAACTTGATATTTCTCATCTATCTTTAAATTTTATTTTTGAAACTGAATTAGACTTAAAATGGCTAGTTTTATTTCTGAAATGTACTGGAATAGCTACTAGACAGTGGCTTTTCCAAATATACTAATTTTATTTCTTTTTGATTTGTATCACATTGCTACAAGAATTATTATTTTCCTTTAAAATTAATATTATGCTCTATCTGCTATTTGACTTTTGTGGAGAAAGAACATCTTATATTGCCTTGAAACACTTTGAATTTTTTTTCTTTATTTAGTTTCTACAATGTATACTTACTAAGTAAATCTTAACAGAGAAGCTGTTAGGTAGTCTTCATAGTCACTGACTGCATAAGACTATAATGAATAATAATAATAATAATAATAATAGCTATATAGCTAGATAAATCTCCAGAGAATGCAGATATCTTTGTTAATACTGAGATAGAGAATAATATCAAGACAAAGAATAATACTGCAGTAAATACAAATAAGAACATTATATACAAACAAGCAGATAACTTTTATCACAAAATATTTGAACAGACTTGCTCACAATTAGAATACTCAGATATGACAGACCTGAGCTTAGATAATCTAATACTGCAAAAGATTCAGCAAATGCTTAGCTTACTTTCATTAAAGAAGTTAGTGATAATCAGTAAAGCAGTTCTTGTAACACAATCATCAGTTAAGCAGTTGACTACAGAATCTGAGAACTCTATTAAGATGTTTTTAGAGACAAATATAGATCTGTCTCTACAAGATTCTATCTGTTCAGCAGATTCAAGCTTACAAGAATCTTTATAACATTATTTATTACTTAAAAGAGTCCTCACACCAGATACATTATCATCTATTGTGCCTGAGAAATGCATGAATCTTAATAAATCACTCTTTACAGATCTGAGCAACTTGCCATGTTTAACTAGAGACAAAATAAATGATAGAAATAAGAAGAATGAGAAACTAGATAGTAGCAGAAAGCAAAAAATTCCAGTTTGTATACAGTCTCTATATAGCATCAAATAATTAAGAGTTTCTGAGAATTTATGATATTTACAGTTTGATTTGTTACTCACAACTAAATTAAATCTTAATAAGTTTCTTACAAAAATGAAAATGTTTGTCTTATATTTAATTATGTAAAGTCAGAACTTCAAGTAGCTAAGAGTATAAAGTACTGGCAGAAGTGACAGCTTCAAGGCCTAGTAAGTAAAAGAAATAATTAAAGAATAATTTGGTGAAGCCCAGCAGACCCAGAGCTATTACAAGTAGAAAAACCCATCCAGAGTAAATCTGGAGCAACAAGAAAATCAAAAATGTGGCCCAGAGTAAAGCCAGGGTAATTATGTAGTGCCAAAGGTGCTAAGGCTGTCCACAGTGCAAAAAATTAGACTAAAATTTGTGGGGTGTGGGGGGCCTGATTGGGATTTGCTGATGTGAACTAACAGCTCTTTTGAATACAGATGTTATCAGATCAGATCTGAATACTATACTGGTAAAGCTATTTTCAAGTTTTATTATAAGATGATTTTCTTCTGTATTATTCTTAGTATTTTTACTAGAATTTGGTTGCTAAGATTTAAATTAGCTCTGGCTTTTCTGTTCAGAATTTGTGTACCATTTTTCTTTAGATCTTGATCTTATCTATAGGTCTGGCTTTAGCTTTCATTCTTGATATCTCTTGTTGGTGAAAAGATAAGAGTATTATTGTATAGTATGATATGAAGTCTTACAATATCTACAGTTGTTATCTATTTTACTAGATGTTTTTTTGCATAAGAATTTGACATAATTATTCTATAAGACTTTCTTCTGTAAAGTATATTTTTGTATAATTTGCTTGTTGAAGATAGTCTTTCTGAACTTGATTTGTTTAGTTATATAAATTCTGTTTAAAGCTTCTATATATTTCTTTATCTTCTGCACAAGATTCCTTATATTCTTACATATTATGTCACTTGGGTTTATATTTTAAATTATTGATAGCATATTATTTGTATAATTCTTATTAATCACTTATATATCTTCAATTATCTTGTTAATTACTAGAGAAGAATGTAATGAATGAAAAGCTTATAATATCTTCTGATACTATTCAAGCAGCATATCAAGATATTGTATAATTAATCTATAGTTATATTAATATGTGTAGAAATAATTTTCTGCTGTATAAATACATGTATTTTTATCAGACTTTAGAAAGAGCTGCTTTGTACAGAATATTATAAGAGCAGAATTATTAATATTATTTTTATAGTACTTATTAATCTGATTTCAAGTATTATCTTTCATGTTTAAGCTAAGCTATATAGTGAAGAATGTTATAGTATTTTGTTAGGAGAACCAGTCATAGGTCATGTAGATTTTTCTAGAATTAGGGGTACAAAAGAGCTAAGTAGGTACAATGCCTGCAACTGATAAGAGAGAGTCATGTGTAGAATGTAAGGGTCCTCTAACTAGAAGACTGAACACTGGAGTTCTTACAATTCATGTGAATTGTGTGATTCTTATATGTTCAGAGTCGGGGTCACATAAATACCCCTGAATATCTGATATTATCTGATGCTTGGTTGGTCTAGATCTATATTTGTAACACTATTCCCCCTCCAGAGGTCTCAGACTTTAAGATATAGGGTTACTAAAGTAGTTTTCCATATGTTGTTGTAGCTTCTCTATTATTAATAAAGTATTGTAGATTCTTGAATGTGCAAGCTTCTGCATTACTACTACTTGTCTATATAGATATTCTACATGTGTATTGCTGGCAGTTGCAGTAGATATTCTTGATTATAGAACAGTAATCATTTTATTATAAAAGTTTAGTATTTTATCACATACTTGTTTCTTTATTTGTTTACTTGTCTGGTTGCTATATTATCTGTTGTCTGTTGTTATATTATTTATTAACAAGTTGTGGAACTAGCAATCTTAGTGTGTTATAATATAAATATAAATAGAAAGTTTCTAACTCTCTTTTTTCTTCTTTTTCTTCTGCTTTGTTTGAACTCAGATGTTGTTTCTTGTTTGTTTTATAACCTATTATAATATTGTTATCAAAAGACTCTGTTATATATAGTAAAAAAGACACTCTTCTGTGCTTCATCTATATTTACTTAATATTTACAGACTATCTGAATAAAGATGAATCTTGTCTATAAAATATCAAGAAGAAATCTTGTTCTTATTATTTAGAATATTAAATCTGTATCTGTTGTAATATAAGTGTGTCTTTATTCATTCTTCTTGTTGTTCTGATCTGGCTGTAGATTCCAGAATCTGCTGTTAAACTAGTTCATCAGCTCTTGTAACTTTGAAAAGAATACTATAGTTTTGATGTAGCTAATTTATGTTGTCTGTACAACATCAAGTGCATGAGTATATTTGTGTGTGAATTTCATAAGCTTGACTCAGAAGCTGCTAAACATCACTGCTGTCAGATCACTTCTGCTGTTAAAGAATCTTTTATAAAATATTATCATCCTGTCTTATATTATATAGCCAAGACTGTGAATCTCATATTCAAAACAGAATCTACTAAAGATAGTTCATCTGAATTCTCTTATTTATTAAGCTCAGTTTGTATTATTCTCTTTCAGATTAAAAATAAAGTTGCAAATATCTGAATCTTACTTGATTATCTTATAACTTGTTTGACAAGTGAAATCAAAGCTTTTTAAGATAGTATAAAAACTGGTCTTGTAGATCTTCTGTATTATCTTACTTGTTCTCAGACTAACTTCTGCTTAAACTACTCTCATATCTTTAATTAATTGTCTAGCTAATATTGTTTCTTCTGCTTTTTAGAGTATTGTAAAAATATTTCATTCTCTTTATAGTTCTTTATCTATAATATCTTTCTTTATAACTATATCTTCTGTTGTAATCTTGTCTGTTGTTGTACTAAACATATCTGTGACTTCTGAGTCTTGCTCATCTATAGCTAATTTGCTACTATTACAGCTATATCTTAAGCACTCTTGTGATACATCTTCTTACTGTTAAATTCTTGATTTTGTAGATACATTGTAATCTTTATATTTATTTTGTGTTATGTTTATCTTTCTTTCTGTATGTAGGTTTGTTTATTTTCTTGTAATTACATCTTTTTTTTAGATAATTCTTAAGAGACTCTTGTGTATTTTTGAGATTTTTCTTAGATTCCCACATTAATTTCTTAATAGGGAATTCTTTCCACTTCACTAGATAATGTCTCTTGTGGTAGTATGCTTTGTTGTTCAAGATTTCATCTACTTTCTACTGATAATGGTCATCTACTAGTACTGTAAAGAGATATATTCATGCCTCACCTGTTCTTGTATGGTACAGTTCCAATAATGAGATATGGAAAATGTTATAGATCTGATAGCTTGGAAAGAGCTTCAGTTAATATATATTATTTTCTATAATCTCTATCACTAAGAAAGATCTATAGTACTTGTTGTCTAACTTCTTGCAAGAATATATTATTTGTAGGTTTCTTAATGACAACATCACTTTATCATCAGATGCATACATTTGATCTTGATATCTTCAGTTATAGAATTATGCTTGATTTTCTTTTGCTTTCATCAAACATTTTATCAGATTATTTCTTAATGTAAAGATCATTTTCAGTTTTCTGTTGAGCATTATCTGTGTATTGTTATTGTTGTCAATTAACTTCTAGATCTTGTCTGGTTCTCTAGATTTGAAGCTGTACATTGCTTTGAACAGAAATATATGTGTTGTGAAGTATTCTGACCTGTTGTATGCAAATTCTGCATACACAAGCCACTCCTCCTAATTATCTTGTCTATAATCACAATAGATATAGAGATATCTTTTCAAGATCTTGTTCAGTGCCTCTGTTTGGCTATCTGTTTGTGGATGAAAAGCCATACTAAGTTTTTATCTAACTTTCATGTGGAAATATAGCTCTGATTAATATTTGCTTGTAAAGACAGATTTTCAGTCTGAGACAATATTATCTGGAAATCTGAAGTTCTTGAACATCTTCTTCAGCAAGAGATTTGTCATCTCTGGTGTGTTAATCTTCTTTCTACATGTAAGAAAACATGCAAGCTTCATAAATTAATCTACAACAATCAGAACTGTATTGTATGAATTTTTCTTCTCTTTACTTAGAGAAAGATCTGTTATAAAGTTCATAAATATTGAATATCAGAGATTACTGGGTGTCAGTAATAATGCAAGTAATCTATATAGTTTGTGTGTTGGAGTCTTTTCTTATTAACAGGTTTGGTATTTATGTATGTATATCTGGACATCTTGTCTTATTAATTACTAATTATATTTTTGCCAGAGCAAGATAAATATTAGGCTGGTATTTGGAACTGGCACAGAACCCTATTTTCTATTGAAGCTGGTCCTGGTTCTGAATTTAGAAACAGCTGGAATCCCAAACATGAAATCTCAGTCTCATATTCTATCCCACTCAAGAACTTGAGGTTCTGTTCCCATTACTATTCCATAAATTATTTCCTGGTCCTGTCCTCAAATAGAAAATTATATCCCATGTCCCATCCCAGCAGAGAAGGTAGACTTCTATTTCCCATCTCAGCTAGGTCTATAGTGGGATCAGAATGGGACTGGGTTTCCCAGCCCTATTGTGTCAAGAGTCAAACTGGTCAAATTTTGCATGGACTGTTATTAAATTTTGTTACTTTTTTGATGAAGGTGGAACTCTTAGAAAAATCAATTTCATTGTTAAAGAAAAAAACAAAGTATTAAAACTAAGTAATGACTAAAGCTAGTAAACAATTAGAAACTGTCTAAATAGCAAGTTCATTATTCTCATCATCATCATCATTCTCATTATTATCATTATTCTTGTTATTGTTATTATTCTCTTTCTCTTTCTTCTTCTTTCTCTTCTTCTTCTTCTTTTTCTTCTTCTTCTTTTTCTTCTTTTCCTCCTTCTCCTCCTGCTTCTTCAGAATCAGCTTTATGAACCAGACAGGGACTTTAATATCTGCTATTTGATAAATGGAGACCCTGTTGGTGCCAGAGGGAGGCAGAGAGACAGTAGTGGGCAGTGGCAGTGATGGTGGAGCAGTGGCAGGAGTAGTTAGTGAGATGGGAGCAGAATACAAGTGACAGATAGTGGCAGCAGAGATGGAGGCAGCAGAGACAGAGCAATCAGACATATTAATTGAGCTGAAATAGTTTGATCTGGTCATGGCACTGATGCCAAGAATAAGCTTTATGTTGGTGTTGACTTGTTAGGTGAACTGGTTGTAGGTCATGTAGGTTTTTCCAGGATTAGGGATACAAAAGAGCTAAGTAGATACAATGCCTGCAACTGATGGGAGAGAGTTGTGTGTAAAATATAGAGGTCCCCTCACTCAGAGACTAAATGCTGGAGTTCCCACAATCCATGTGAATTGTGTGATTCTTATATGTTCAGCATTGGAGTCACATGAATACCCCTGAACATTCAATATTATCTGATGCTTGGTTGGTCTAGATCTACATTCATAACACTATTCTCCCCCTCAGAGGCCTTGGACTCCAAGACATAGGGCCACTGAAGTGGTTTTTTGTATATTATTATAGCTTCTCTATCATTGGTGGAGCATTGTAAGTTCTTGGATGTGTAAGCTTCTGCATTACTCACTGCTTGTTTATATAGATATCCCACATGTGTATCACTGCTGGTTGCAGTAGACATTCTTTGTCATAGAAGAGCAATTATTTTATTATGAAAGTCCAGTGTTTTGTCATGTAGTTGTTTCTTTGTTTGTTTGCTTGTCTGATTGCTATATTGTCTGTTGTCTGTTGTCATGTTGTTTATCAACAAGTCATGAGACTAGCAATCTTGATATGTTATAATAGATATAAATAGAGAGTTCCTGGCCCTCTTCTTTCTTCTTTTCTTCTGCTTTGTTTAGACTCAGATATCATTTCTTGTTTGTTTTTTAACTTGTCATAATGTTGTTGTTGAAAGACTCTGTTATGTATAATAAAGAAGACACTCTTCTGTGCTCTATCTGTATTTACTTGATATTCATGGACTGTCTGAATGAAGGTGAGTCTTGTCTATGGAATGCCAAGAAGAAATCTTATTCTTATTATTTAGAATATCAAATCTGTATCTGTTATAATATAAGTGCATCTTTGTCTGTTCTTCTTGTTGTTCTGACATAGCTGTAGATTCCAGAATCTGCTATTGAACTAGTTCATCAGCTCTTGCAACTTTGAGAAGAATACTATAGTTTTGATGCAGCCAATCTGTGTCATCTGTACAATATCAAGTGCATGAGTATACTTGTGCATGAATTTTGTGGGCTCAACTCAGAAGCTGCTAAATATTGCCACTGCCAGATTACTTCTACTGTTGAAGAATCTTTCATGAAACATCATCATCCTGTCTCACATCATGTAGTCAAGACTGTGAATCTTGTGTCTGAGACAGAATCTACCAAAGATGGCCTGTCTGAGTTCTCTTATTTGTCAAGCCCAGTTTGTACTGTTCTCTCTCAGGTAGAAAATGAAGTTACAAATATCTGAGTCTCACTTAACTATCTTATAACTTGTTTGATGAGTAGAACCAAAGCTCTTTAATATAGTATAGAAGCTGGTCTTGTAGATCTTCTGTACTATCTTACTTATTCTCAGACTAACTTCTGCTTAGGCCAATCTCATGTCTTCTATTGATTATCTAACTGATGTTGTTTCTTCTGGTTTTTGAAGTGTTGTAGAAATGCTTTATTCTCTTTATACTTCTTTGTCTGTAATGTCTTTCTCTGTGACTGTATCTTCTATTATAGTTCTGTCTGTTGTTGTACCAAATGTACCTGTGACTCTCAAGCCTTGCTTGTCTATGGCTGGTTCATTACTGTTGTGGCTGTATCTCAGGTGCTCTTGTGGTACATCTTCTTACTGTTAAATTCTTGATTTTGTAGGTGTGTTGTGATCTTTATATTTATTTTGTGTCATGTTTATCTTTCTTTCTGTATGTAGGTTTGTTCATCTTCTTGTAATTTTGTCTTTTCTTTAGGTAATTCTTAAGAATTTCTTGTGCATTTTTGAGATTTTCCTCAGGTTCCCATGTTGATTTCTCAATAGGGAATTCTTTTCACTTCACTAGATAATGTCTCTTGTGGTAATGTGCTTTGTTATTCAAGATTTCATCTACTTCCTACTCATGATGGTTATCTACCAGTACTGTGGGAGAATGTATTGGTGCCTCACCTGTTCTTGTGTGGTACAATTCCAATAATGAGACATGAAAAACATTATGAATCTGATAGCTTGGAGAGAGCTTCAGTTGATATATGTTATTTCCTATGATCTCTATCACTAAGAAAGGTCCATAGTACTTGTTGTCTAACTTCTTGCAAGAATGTATTGTTTGTAGATTTCTTGATGACAATATTACTTTATCACCAGATGCATACACTTTATCTTGACATCTTTGGTTATAGAACTGTGCTTGATTCTCTTTTGCTTTCATCAAACATTCTACCAGACTATCTCTTAATATGAAGATCATCCTCAGTCTCCTGTTGGGTGCTGTCTGTATGTTGTTGTTGTTGTTGACTGACTTCTAGATCTTGTCTGATTCCCTAGATTTAAAGCTGTACATTGCTTTAAACAGAAACATGTGTGTTGTGGAGTATTCTGATCTGTTGTATGCAAATTCTGCATACACAAGCCACTTCTCTCAATCATCTTGCCTATAGCTACAATAGGCACAAAGATATCTCTTCAAAATCTTGTTCACTGTCTCTGTTTGGCTGTCTGTTTATGAATGAAATGCTGTGCTAAGTTTTTGTCTAACTTTCATGTAAAAACATAGCTCTGACCAGTATTCACTTATGAAAACAGATCCCTGGTCTGAAACAATATTATTTGGAATCTAAAGTCTTTAAATACTCTTCTAAACAGAAGATTTGCCATCTCTGGTATGTCAATCTTCTTTTTACATGCAAGAAAATATGCAAGCTTTGTAAATCAATTCACAACAACCAGAATTGCATTGTATAGGTTTCTCTTCTCTCCACTTGGAGGGAGGTCTGTTATAAAGTTCATGGATATTGAACACCAGAGATCACTGGGTGTTGGCAATGATGCAAGCAACCTATATGGTTTATGTGTTGGAGTCTTCCCTCATTGGCAGGTTTGGCATTCATGTATATATGTCTGGACATCTTGTCTTATCAATTGCCAATTATATTTTTGCTGAAGCAAGGCAAATGTCTTTGCCACATTAAAGTGACCTGCAAATAGATTGTTGTGATGGACTTGTAGTAGTTCCTGTCTTAAAGCTGGATTATTAGAGATGTAGATTCTGCCACTCTTTATTAAAAGATCTTGTTTATCTATTTTCCACTCTGACTGCTGAGATTCTGTCTTGATGAATCTTGCTTATACAGAGAGATTATCTCTCTGTGCTTCTAGCAGCAGATTCAATATGCTCACAGTTGATTCATTATAGGTCTTTTTATTTTTTGTCACTGTGTTCATGTGCATATGGGGAATCCAGAATCTTCTGTAATTTCTTTATTAAGCCTCCCCAGCATCTTTGGCTGGTGCTCCCTGAACTGACTTAATTATCTTGGTGCCACCAGGTCTCCCCTGCACCATCTCTATCCTACTGCTTTAGACAGTGTGAGCAGCATGTACTTGAATATCTTCTTCATTAAAGAAAGTTTCTTCAAATGGGTCCCACTCTGGAACACCATCTGTATAACATTGTTTGAGTATATACATTAGCAGACCAATGTCTTCTTCTAGTTTAATATAATCTGATCTTTGTGATAATGCATCAGCTGGGTTATGCTTTCCAGAGCAGTAGAGAATCTCAAAGTCATACATCTCAAGAACCTCTATTCATCTTACATGTTATTGTTGTGTCACCTTGTTTGTGAACTTTATAAATGAATGAAGATTTGCATGATCTGTAATAATCTCTACAGAGTACTTTATTTCTTCTAAGTACTGTTACTAATGAACAAATGCTTGGACAATGGCCAACATCTTCTTATCTGGTGTGCCATAGGCTTGTTGAGTCTGGTCAAACTTGAATGACCAGTAGGCAACTGAATGCTATCTATCTTTAAACAGCTGTAGTAATATTGTATCTGCAGCATATTTTAAAGCATCTGTCTCCAGATGTATTCTATATTCTGAATTATGGTGCTGGATGACAGGCTCTCTGGAGAAGGCCACCTGTAACTTGTGAAATACTTCTCTGGCAGTGGGTATCAGAAGAAAAGATTCTTTCTTTCTTTTCTTTTTACTGCTCTTCAAGAGATCTGTCAACAGCATTATGATAACTGAGTACTTTTGTATGAATCTCTGATAGAAGTTCACAAAACCCAGGAATACCTGGATATTATGGAAACTTTGTGGCAAGGGCCACTTTATAATCATCTGTACCTGCTTTGGGTCCATCTTAATACCTTCATTATCAATGATATATCCAAGGTATGAGATTGTTTGCCTTTTGAAAGTGCACTTAGCAAGCTTTGCAAACAACTGGTATTCTCTTAGACACTTTATAACTAGTCTAATGTGTTTCTTGTGCTCTCCCTCTGAGGCTGAGAAAATAAGAATATTATCTAGGTAAACTACACAGCATATGTCAATCAGGCTTGCCAGTGCCCTATTGATATAGAACTGGAAGATTACTGGTATGTTTGACAATCTGAAAGACATGACAAGATACTCAAAACTCTCAAACTTTGTACAAAATATGGTCTTCCATTTGTCTCCTTCTTTGATTCTAATCTGGTGGTAGGCATCATGTAGATCTATCTTGGAAAAGTAGTGTGCTCCCACCAACCAGCTTAACATCTTGTCTATTAATGGCAAGGGGTAATGATTCTTCACCATGATTACATTAAGACTACAATAATTAATACAGAGTCTGAGTTCTTTATTAGCTTTGAGTGCAAACAATACTGAAGCCTCTGCTGGACTTTGTGATGGACATATCTAACTCTTGTATAACTTGTTCTTGATGTACTCTTGTAGGATCTCTGTCTGCTTGGGTGATAGTTTATAGATTAGCATGTACAGAGGCTCACAGCTGTTTTTAAGAATAATTGGATGACTGATCTTTATTAATTCCAGCAACTCTGCTGCTTTTTCTTCTGAGAAAACATCTTTCTAGTCTCTCAACCACTCAGGCACTTCTGTCAGGACTTGATTATTGTCTGATGTGAAAATGACATAAGAAAGTTTGTTCTTGATATGCACTGCTTGGAGAAACCTACCTGTATTCAGAAGTTTCACTGTTTTCTCTGAGAGTTAGTAACATCATGTCTTGTTCTTCCAGTCTATGTCTGGGTTGAAATCTTCTAATCATGGCATGCCTAGAACTATGTTTATGTTGATCATGTTAATCATCACAAACATACATTTTACCATCTTTGTGGTCCCTATAGAGTCTGTCAAAGTGAGTTGAGTCTTGTAGATGCTATACTAATCAGTCTCAGCTCTGTTCAACATCTTAATAACTTCCATAGATGTCTCTGATTGATCCCAGTCCAATTGGGACACCAGTTTGTAGAAGATACTGTTCACTATAGTACCTGAGTCCAACAGTGCAGCTTGCTCTGTAAGATCATCTGACAGTGTAGTCAGTATGGCCAACAGACATATACTGTGCCTGCTTGTCTTCTCTATTAGATTAACACTCTGTCTTTCTAATGTTTGACCTGGATCTTGCATGGGCTTTGCAGCTCTAGTCTTCATCTAATTCTTGTTCTTTTTGTCTGTCTGCTGGGACTTGTTGAAGCTGTTTGTACAGAACTTTGCTCTATAGTCTGATTGGTCATATCTTAGACAGAGCTCTTTATTTATTTGTTGTTTGTATTTCTCTTCTGATATTTTTAGAAGTGGTTTTACCAGTGTCTTCTTTGTTTGTGGATAATCTTCTTTATTGTCTTGTTGAGATGTATCTTTCTCTTGAGAGATTGAGATTTTCTGTTTCTTTTTATTTTAATTCTTGTCCCACTGACTTTTCTTCTTCTTTTCTAGAATGGACTCAATAAGTGTTGCTTGTTCTTGTAATTCCACAACTGTTTTTAGTTAATGTTGCAGTTTATTCAGTTCAGCTCAGATAATTGGTCTGAGCTTTATTTATAGAAAGAGTACATGAAAGAATTCATCTGGTAAACTGTCCAGATCCTGTTTGAGTTCAGTAATGTACATGAAAAATAAGAATATGAATTGGTTCTCTTGTTGGATAATGTTATGATAATGCTGCATTGTGCCTCAACTACAAGTTATCTTGGGTTCAACATTGTTCTTACACCACATCTCAAATTTATTTTATGATGTGGGTAGTTGTTCTCTTTTTATTCCCAACATCTGCCAATGCATCTGAGGTTTGTCATAAAAATGACTGGATATTTAATTAATTCTGACCATATCTGGTGTCTTTTGTAATGATTTCCTCAGGCAAAACTGCTGTCTTATTGAAGCTAACCACAATTTGCACTTACCAAGTAATTTGCTATGATAGTAAGGTGCTTTTGGTGGCTTCACATTATTGAAATTATCTGACTTCTCTATTGGTCTTGTGTATAAGAGAAACTCTAAAGAGAAATTGTTGTTTGCTATTCTCTGTTCATATTCTATTTACTTCTGCAGCCTGCATATCTTGTTTTGTTCATATATGTCTGCTAGATTCTTTTGCAGATGTGTTTTCTTTTCTTTAAAGATCTTCTTTCTTTGGGTTTCATTCAATGTATTGAGAGATGTATCTCTGTTGCCCATATTATCTGCTGGTGTCTTGCTGATGGTGGCTTCACTGCTACCAGCATCTTTATTAATGTTCATCTTCTTCACATTAGTGTCTATCTCTGTCAGGTCCACAACATAGGATGTTGTTGTGATTCATCTCATGGATCTTGGTGGCATCATACTGACTTAAGCAATTATATGTCAGAGTATTCAGAATGTTAGGTGAACCAGTTATAGATTATGTAGGTTTTCCCAGAATTAGAGATAAAAAAGAGCTAAGTAGGTACAATGCCCACAACTGATGAGAGAGAGTCATGCATAAAACATAGGGGTCCCCTCACTCAGAGACTGAATGCTGGGGTTCTCATAATCCATGCAAATTGTGTGATCCTTATACATTCAGCATTGGGGTCACATGAATACCCCTGAACATCCAACATCATCTGATGCTTGGTTGGTCTAGGTCTACATTCATAACATGACTGTAACACACTTACAGTGCACCATTGCTATAACAGAGTCTATATTACTTAGTATAATTATTGGTACTATTATTAATAGTGACTTCCACTCAAACAGAGTGCATAAGGTTACTTCAGCAGTCTTCTGAAGTAACTTAATGATAGTATGTTGCCAGCAATATTCATGTTCTTGATAACAGAACAAAGTAATTTTCCAAACCAATTACTGAAACAGAGCTATCAGAAGAATTAGCTCTGTAGAGCTCTGGAAGTGACAGATTTCTTTAATGACACCTATTTCACCAATTAGCATCAAGACTATTATCAAAAATTGTTACTTTTTGACATATGAGTGCTGGACTTCCAATTATGAACTGGAGAGTGGAGGCAGGGGTTCTTCTAGTTAAAGTTAGCCAGATTAATGTCTTTATTAGCTTTATATCAATTGCTCTTCTTCAGGGCCCATTCTTTTAATATAGTTTTGTGCTGCTTCTCTCCAGCTGTGTGAAATAAATGCACACAGGGAAAACTAATATCTTGTCAGTAAACAATATATGTCAGAGCAGAATTCTGCAAGCACTTATCTCTTAATGTAATCCATTGTTGCAGTGCAGTTTGTTATACAGAGGGACATCAAGGAGCAGTAAATAAAAAGAAAGGCCTGGAAGAAGAAAGAAAATTATTAACATTAGCTCTGAAGAGAAAGAAGAAGAAGAGAAAGAGAAAGAGAAAAGAAGAGAGACTGATCTTATATTATTATTCTGCAGCAGTATAGCAACAACACATTGAGCTTTCTTATAGCAACATGTCTGTAGAATATAAACAATATATATAGTAATTATTCTATGCAAGTACTTGGTTAATACACTCTATATTTCTATTATTCTGTAGCCAGTATAGCAACAACATATTAAGCTTGCCTATAGTAATATGTCTGTAGAATGTAAATAATGTGTATAGTAATTATTCTATGCAAGTAGTTGATACACTCTATAATTCTATCATGCAGTGTCTTTAATTCAACTCATCACATATAATTATAAAGATGGAGCCAAAGCAATATTTAATAAGAGAGAAGACCTGTGTGGTACAGAAGTACTGCCAGATCTTGAAAGACCCTTAAAAAGATATATTCAAGATAGAAAACACAGATCACAAGACACACCATAATATGCTGAAGAGAATCTGAGTCAAACATGAGTGGTATGCATTCTTAGTGATTTGTGTTGAATTATATTAACATTCATTGCAGGCAGAATAGCAGCAAGAAGAATCATAAGATGATTGAGGATAAAGTTATTGAACAGCTGATGGTCAAGCAATTTGCCAAGAGCAAGTCAAAGAAGTACCATGAGCACCAGCTCATGATCTCTCAGCAAAAGAAGAAAGAGAAGGAGAAGAAGCATTGCTGAGAAGAGATTACAGAGACTGAGAATGAAACTCAGCAGAACAAGAAAATAAAATTTAAAAATAATGAAATTTGATAATGATTCTGATATATTTAGATCAAAATAAGCCAGATGCAGCATTCTATTGCTGTATGTAAGCAGGCCCAGTTCTGTTAAATAATAGTCAAGCTTGAGATCAAGATCATGGCCTATGATCATGATTGTCTTACTGCAGTCAGTATATCAAGAGAGAGAGTTAAGAAGAAGATGAGAGGATTTCTGGGCCAATTACAGAGTTCAATAAAAGATAACAACAGCTCATCTGTTTCAGAGAAGATAGAGAAAGATGATTTCAAGATTGTGGTGTTCTCTAATGAGAACAATAAGAAGAACAATAAGATGAATGATGATTGGATTATTGATGTCTTGTAAGAATTCACTGTGAACCCCTTACATGAACAAACAGCACCTGTCAAGGCCAGAGGCCTCAGCTTGTGAGCTGCTGGAAGTTGCATGTGTTCTCACAAGGCACTAAGTCACATGCTTGCAAGCACACATAAAAGGCCATCACTGTGCAAATCTCTTGCTGGGAGCCAGTGACAATCTTGTTTACAAGTTGTACATAGTTGCCAGAATACAGATTTTTTACCTCACATACTCTTTTCCATATATATTTCTTCTAGAGATTCATTATCACACTGATCCACACATACAATTCTCACATTTTGCCACTCTTCTTTGGTGATGCCTGACAATGGTATCAACACAAAGAAGCTAACCCCCTGAAACTCATAAACCTGAAACACCAGCCAAAAACCTACCTGAAGAACAAACCCAAGTTTGTGAAGAGACAACCAATCTTGACACCTCATCTCTCTCAACTGTTGATGAAACAAGCATTACAAACTCAGAGAGAGAGTCTACCTCAACATCAAAAGACAAAATCCAATAGCTTCACAAGGAGACCAAGCTACTAAAGAAAATAGTGAAATGGCAAGAGAAGTTGAATGCTCTCCAGAACACCCAAAAGCACTCACAAAGTGAATCTCTTGATATGGCTATCTCCAACCTAACATCTGTGAAGTGTCTGTCAATCTTGAGACTACCACAACACATAAAGTACTACCAGACTGAAACCTACACAGAATATCACCAGTTCACCTCAGATATTGAATTTATTTACAATACAAGCAAACTGAATGATAAGAATACCCTCATGTATGCTCTCACAGAACTTGATTATATTGAAAAAGATCTTTGAGAGGCCCATTATAAAGATAATCCATCAAAAAATAACTGGACTAATCTTAAAGAATTTCTACACACAAGGCTAGGAGACCCAGCAAACTGCATGTGAAACTCTTGATGAGCAATCTTTGGTCTTCACAAAAGTTTGGATAAAACTGATTATGCCTATCACCAACAATTTCTAGAGCTCACAACAGAGATTGGTGAAGAATTTGAAGATTTCATAAAAATAAAGAAGAACCTGTTTATATAAGACTTGAATAAGCCCATGCAAACCAAACTGGATGAACAGCTGGAAATACCAGATGACATTGATAATATAGTAGCACTGGCCATCTGGCTCCAACCAAGTGTGTCAGTAGCCTATGTGAAGAATGCCTCACATGTGAAGTCTATTAATTCAGTTGGAAGTGCTTGTGGAGGTATGAAGATCAATAACTCAAGACTATGAATGAATAAGAGAAGTCAACCCCAGAGGCCTGCTCAGGAGATAGGGAAGAATCTTACCAAGAATCACAAAGTCTTGAAAAAGAATGGAAGGTGCTTTGAGTGTGGCCAAAAGAGCTATCTTGTGAAAGACTGTTTCAAGAAGAAGAAGAGTAGCAAATAGAAAGTTGGAGAGCTGTGAGTAGATAGAATCAATATAATAAAGTTATTCAAGAACAGTCTCCTTGCTCTCCCCTCTATTGTTCTAGATGTGTGAAGCCCAACTAACAGAAGTATTATCTGGTCAGCACTAATAGATTCAGGCTATCAATCTCTAGTGATCAGTTTGTGATTGGCCACAAAGCTAGATCTAGAGGTGCACAAGATGCCTATAGAGATTGAAACTGCTATGAATCATGAGAATATCACTCTTGTGAAAGAGATTGTGAATATATTCTTTGAAGCCTGTAACTCTCAGAGAAACTGGCAGTTGTTTCATAAATAAGTAATGATCACAAATATAAGAGATGAGATGCTAGTGGGTTTGAGCTGGCTGCAGCAACATAATCTCAAGATGTGTTTCAAGAAACTAAGACTAGAGTTCCAAACTGTGTGTTGTGACCTGCTTGTGAAGATTAAACCAGTTAATTTCTCAGAGCTTGTGAAAGAAGGGAAGCCCATCTATATGATGATTCTCTGTGAATCAGAACAGGTGGTGACAGTGAATCTAGATTTCCAGATACTGGAAGTCTACTGCAAACTTGCAGAAGTGTTTAGTGATAAGAGAGCTTGAAAGCTGCCACCACACTGTGAAGATGATTTGGCCATAGATCTTGAATCAGAAAAGCAGCCAGAATTTGAAAGAACATACAGACTTTTACAAGATGAGCAAGAGACTCTTCACAAATATCTGAGCAGTACTCTAACTCATGGATTCATCTGATCTTTCAAGTCATCTGCAGGAGCACCCATTCTGTTCATGTTCAAGAAGAATAGTGAACTAAGAATATGTGTGGACTATTACAATCTGAATTCAAAAACAGTCAAGAATAGATATCTTCTACCACTAATTGAAGATGTGTTGTATAAGCTTACAGAAGCTGCAATATTCACTCAGTTAGATATCAAGAACATCTATTATAGACTGAGAATTCACAAAGAGAATGAGTGGAAGACTGCATTTCAGACTTCACAGAAGCTATTTAAGTACTTGATAGTGCTCTTTAAACTCACAAATGCACTGGCAGCTTTCCAATCATATATCACAAAGGCACTTAGTGAATCTCTGGATGTGTTCACAGTAGTCTATCTTGATAATGTGGTTGTGTACTCAGCTCACAAGAAGAATTATAAGGAGCATGTGAAATTGATACTTAAGGCACTCAAGAATGCAGGTCTTTATTGCAAGCTGGCAAAGTGCAAGTTCAATGCTTGTGAGATTGACTATCTTGAGTATGTCATAACACCAGAGAGTGTTCTTATAGAGAAGAGCCATATGGACACTATTCTTGACTGGCCAGAGCTAATCAGTAAGAAAGAGATTCAGGTCTTCTTAGAATTTGCAAACTTTTACAGGCACTTTATCTCAAGATTCTCTAAGATAGTCTGTGGCCTGACTGCTCTTCTAAAGGGAGGAGAAGCAAAGCTAAGCAAACACACATAAAGAGAGATGAGAAGAGAAGTCAACACTTTCATAACTGAGAAAGATTACAAAGTCTTCATAAGTCTGAAAAGAGCATTCACAGAAGCTGTTATGCTTCACCATTTTGATATAAAACAGAAGACCAGATTGGAAACAGATGCATCTGGCTTTATAATATGTAGTATTCTATCACAGCTGGCAAAGAATGACATCTGAGTTCCAGTTGAGTTTTATTTACAGAAGATACAACTCACAGAGATAAACTACAGTATTTATAATCAGGAACTGCTCACAATTGTGGAGTTATTTAGATATTGGCACTGCTGGTTGGAAGGCTTGCAAACACCAGTTCAAGTTCTTACAGATCATGATAGCTTGCACTACTTTCAGACTGCTCAAGACCTCTTGTGAAGACAGGTTCACTGGGCACAAAGACTGACAGTCTTTTGATTTACAGTTAACCATGTGAAAGAAACTAAGAACCTGGCAGATGGACCCTCACAAAAATCTGACTATATCAAGAAGACTGGTCTAGATGATAAGAAGGGTTACAAGACTGCAAACTAACTAAGAGTAATGCTCACAAAGAAGCAAGAGATTACAGAGAAGTTGGAATCAACAGCCCAAGTTTCTTCAAACCAGAGAGAGAAGAGAGAAGATGAGAATGCATAACTCACCTTCATAAAGCTTCAGATTGAGACCAAGAAACTACTTATAAAGATTATCTTAAGAGGCACATACAAAGTGAAGAAGATTGCAATGCAGGTCCAGAAGACCAAAGATCTGGTCTACAAGAAGAATTCTTATGAAAAGAGCAGCTCCAACCTGTTGGCATCACTGCCAAATCTACTGCAAAGTGATGACTATGCAGCTGAGGTCCGCAAAGGTATTAAGGTAGGCACAAAGAAATTTGTGATGTGAAAAGAGGAGAAGGGTATTCTCTATAGAGATAGTTGTGTGTACATCTTTCAGAATGAGGTTCTGCAAATAAAGCTGATTAGGCATTATCATAACCTACCTCTTGTGGGGCATTTTGCTACAGCAAGAATATACAAGCTTATAGCTTGCAAATACTTTTAGCCAAGAATGAGAGAACTGATGAAGAAGTGTTGCAAAGTCTGTAAGATTTGTCAGAACTCAAGAAGAGTTTGTGGAAAGTCTCAAGAAGAACTATTATTCTTACCAATCTCAAATTATTCTTAGAAATTCATTAGCATGGATGTTATTACAGATCTTCCTGCAAGCCTGAATTTTGAGAAGGTGTAGTTTGACTGTATTCTGGTTGTAGTGAACTGATTCACAAAGATAGCTCACTTTATCCCTACAACAAAGAAACTGACATCAGAGAAATTGATCCATCTCTTTATTTATGAAATAGTGAGATTGCATGAATTATCTGCAAGCATAGTAACAGATTGAGAATCTCTGTTCACAAGTGAATTTTAGAGTGATTTAACTCACATTTTAAAGATCACAAGAGTAATAAGCACAGCATTCCACCTGCAAACTGATGGTCAGACTGAGAGACTGAATAGTGTGCTGGAGCAGTATCTGCAAAGCTATGTTAATTATGATCAAGATAACTGGGTGATGTAGTTACTAATAACTGAGTTTGTGTACAATAACTTACAACAGACTTTCACACAGAAATCATCTTTCCAGCTAACATATGGGTTGAATCTGTGAATGGAATTTTTGAACTCTGATAAGTATAGCTATATATGCAAGAATTCAAGAGATCAGGTAAAGGCAATGAGATTGCTCTGTAAAAAGGTTAAGAAATCACTTGTGAAGGCACAAGTCTATCAGAAAAAGTACTACAACCAGAAGCACACTGTGAAGGCCTTCCAGATGGGAGACAAGATGTAGCTCAACCTTTGCAATATCAAGACCACACAGCCTAACAAAAAACTGGATTTATTGAGGCATGAGTCTTGTAGAATTATGAAGAAGATAGACTTGTGAATCTACAGACTGGAACTGTCTCCAGGTCTGCAAACTCATGATATCTTTCATGTATCTCTGCTCCACAAACACAAGACCTGTGAAGAAATTGATAGCTCATCTCATCACAAAGTTCACAAGACAGATAAGAATGAAAAGAAGTACTGAATTCACAAGATAATTAACTTAAAAAGAGAGGGTTGTGAGCTGTGGTACAGAGTATATTGAGAAGAATATAATGATGAGAAGGACAAGACATGGATTTCTGCAAGCAATATCCATCCACTAAGAAAGCTACTCCAACAATTCCATAGTAGAAATCCAGATAAGCCTGGTTCACAAAAGAGATGGATGGAGGTAGTGGAACTAGAAAATGAGTTAGAAAGAGAAAAGACATAGTCAAACTGAACTAAATTCAATTGATTTCAAAACAAAAGAAGAAAAAAACTAAACTAAGACTATATAATTAGAGTCTCCAGCTTCTTCTGCAAAGACCTGTAACAACTACTCATAATCTTACTGCTGGAAAGAGCAAGCAAGATGCCTATAGTATAGACAGTTGTTACATTTTTGACTTAAGTCTGTGAAGATACACTCTGTGAAAACTATATTACTATAGTCTTGCTGAGCTCTCTTGCAGGCAGAGCACTCCTGTCCAGATAATAGCTGGGCCTCAGTCTGAGTTACAAGAATTTCCTCACAAAGCTGAGCATGCACAGTTAACTGATTTGAATTATTCAAACCAGCAATAAGCACAGATCTTTAAATAGGCTTGCAACATCATACTCTTTTGCAGGCAGACAAAGCTTGTGTCTCTGTGTGGGGGGGAGACCTGAGAGAACCACCAGATTGGCCCATAACACACCAGCAAAAGTAGCAGCTGGTGATATTTGAGTGAAGATGATCTGGAACTATTATTGTTGATCTCATGGGGGGGGTGCTGGGCAGTCCCAAGCACTTTACAGAATCACAGCACTCACAAATCCTGCTGATACAGAAAGAACAACAACAATAATCTAAAGAAGATTAGCTATAAACTGAAATATGATAAAGAATACTCATATTTCTGGCCAGGGTCAGAGCAATAATTACAGAGAGAGAAGACAGAGCAGCAGAATTCTAACTTCATCAGCACACAAATTAATATCAGCTTACAAGAAGTACTTACAGCTTGAGCTGGTGTAGAAGGAGCAGTAACAACTGGTGAAGAGAAGAAAGAGAGAATAACAATACTCTAGAACTATCAGTCATAAACACTTTCTAAACTTCTCACAACTACTCATCAAAGACCCAATCTCATTTGTGAAAGAGAGAATGGAGGTTCTCTCAAGAGAGAAAAGTAAAGATAAGTCACAAGAGAGAGAGGAGAGAACTGCATACTGGCAGTAACTGCTAGCAAGCATCAGTCTCTCCACAAATCAAACCCCATGTGAAGACAAAACCTAATGGCCATATGAAGTAAAGACACAATCAGAGATGAACTCATCAGCTTGTGATCTTTTGATCAATTATATGAAATGTTAAAGTGAAGTTATTTTTCTTTCAGAACATCAGAGATCTCCTGCAAGTCTGCCTCTCACACAAAGCAGTGCTTGAAGAGTTCACTTATCTTGATAATAGTGATATAGACTAGAGAAGAAAGAGAAGAAAAGAAGAGAAAGAGAAAGCAAAAGAAAGCTCTTTCTTAAGCTAGTGTTTATTATCTAATAGTGATACAGAGCTAGCAAGAACAATAAAGACTCTCTACACATTGTTGTGTTATTGGGTTCTGTTGTGTTATTAGAGTTGTGTTGATATCATATCTCTAGTGAGGCTGTACTCTTTTTCTTATGAGGAAATTTTTATTTTTCCCAAGAGGTTTTTTGTTTTTCTACTCATGAAGATTTTTAATGAGACAGCCATCTTGAGGGACCAAGGCTTACAAGAGGGGGGAATCTGTAAGAATTTACTATGAATCTCTTACACAGACAAACAGCACCTGTGAAGGCCAGAGGCCTCAGCTCACAAGCTGCTGGGAGTTGCATGTGTTCTTATAAGACACTAAGTCATGTGCTTGCAAGCACACATAAAAGGCCATCACTGTACAAACCTCTTACTAGGAGCCAGTGGCAATCTTGTTTACAAGTTGTATATAGTTGCCAGAATACAGACCTTTTACCTTGTGTACTCTTTTTCATGTATATTTCTTCTAGAGATTCATTGTCATGCTGATCCACATGTACGATCCTCACATGTCTAGAAGAGAAAGTTAGATTTTTAGTTCTTTTTTTATATTAATTTGAGAATGGAGTGCTATTAAATTAACAAAATGTTTTATTTTCCTGAAGAAGAATGTTCCATTTTGTAGATGATAATTTTGTAGTTGGTTACTGTGCAGAGTAGAATGAGTTTAACTAGCTGGATTGTCAAATTTTGCTTAGACTGTTACCAAATTTTATTACTTTTTTGACTAAGACAGAACTCAGAGAAAAATCAATTTAATTGTGAAAAAAAAAATCTAATTAATAATTAAAGCCAGCAAACAAGCAAAATCTACAGAGGTTTCTTCAGAATTGACTATAGTTCAACATGGAAAAAAACAATTTGTATTATGAAAGAAGCAGCATCATAAGTTGTTTGTTACTTGATGATTTACTACTGAAGCTACTTAGTTAATTAAGAATAAGAAGTGTGATGACCCCAACTAGAAGACAAAGCAACATTATTCTGATTTTTGGTCAAAATTTGATCAGATGACAGAGCATTCTAAGAGCACTTCAGAAGTGATTTGCAAGCATTGCCAAATCTTTCTCAGTTATTCAAGCTTTTCTCAAAACAGTACAAGTGATCTGAAGAAGCATTTAACCAGCAAAGACTGTACAAAAACTGATAACAGACAGGGTAATAATCTGGTTAACATAATGGGAGATCATGAATTCTAATTTCCTAAATGTAACAGATTTTAGTAACAGTTCTGGTGTCTTAATAACAGTTTTTAAAGTGTTCTTAAACAGATTCAGATCTGTCTGTTCCTGAATATAATTAAGACAATTTTCTCCAGCAGCTTGTGTGAACATTAATATTTTTAAATCTCTTATTTTGTGCTATTGAGAATCCAGCATTCCACATATTAATAATCATGCTCAACCCTGCAATGGTATTATAGATATCTACACAAGAAACATTATATCAGATCATAAACAATATGTATAATCAGCTATTTCAAAATCTTCTTTTTAACTATGACCCAACAATTAAGATATCTCTGGCAGTAAATAATTGGACAAGTCCCAATAACCTTGTCTTTATAGCAATTAATGATTATTATATTACAAAGAATTAAGAGTACCATAAGCATTTACTGAATTTTGAAAGTTTAGAGAGTGCTTATACTGGCAAGAATATAACAGAAATTCTTCAACAATTATTAGTAGTATAGAGGCTTGAGAGTAATCTTGCAATTACAAGTAATAATGCATCAAATAATAGTACTATACAAGCATATCTTATATATCAGTTGAGGTCAGCATTGCAGCAGTTGAACAAGATAACTGATTAGAATGCAGAGAGTGGAACAATACTCTGTCTTGTTCATATAATTCAACTTGTGGTTCAAGAGCTAGTTTGCAATCTCAAGATTCAGCCAGATAATAATACTCTATTCACTATCTTTAATAAGAGCTTAATTACTGATGACCTAGCATCAACAGACATATTTGCAAATACTCTTAGAAAGATAATGAAATTTGGTAACAATCTTGATATACTTAAGTTAATTTACTAATCTTTGCTTAATAATAGATTCATCTTATTGCTAATGCAATTAATGTCTCTTCCCAACTTACTGCATGTTTCTGAGAATATCAACAAGAGAACCAGTACAAGATGATTCAAGATGTTTGCATAAGATGGAATTTCATCTATAAGATATGTATTTATGTCTTGTTGCTTTGACAAGCTGTGGACTCATAAATTCAGAACTCATCACTAAAATACTAAAGACTTCACTTATTGGACCATGACTAGAAGCAGATAGAGTATATGATTGAACTGTTGCAGTTATTCAGTTAATTTATCAAGATATTATCCAAAACAACAGACCTAACAATTTATCTAGTATGAGCAATCTATAATCATCTTTTCCAGTATTTAGAAAGAGAGAAGGACAAGACTTAACAGTTAACAACAAGAGAGAATATTAAAGAAGCTATCAAAGCTGCCAGCTTGAAATTCCAGAAATACTATAGTAATACTGAGCATTTGAAGAGTGAGCTGCTAGCTGTAGCTACTGCTCTCTATTCATCACACTACATGAGAGCATATGATTCAGAGAATTGGACCAGTGATAAGTATAAAACATACTAATAATATATTTTGAGGTTTTATAAAAAGCATTATAAGAAATATGAACAGCCAAGAGAAGTAATACTTAATATAAATGATGTATGTTTGTTATAAGTATTATTCTGATTTTCTCTCTGCTAACTTCTCTAGAATATTGAGCAAATAATTTTTAAGAGACTCTATTAAAGACAAGCAAATTTTCAAAATGAAATGCAGCAATATTTAAATAATGAGAATTTGATATTATCTCAAGCTTCAATTCTGGAACAGTAGAGAATACTAGAGTCTGATTTTCCAATGTTGCTCAGATGGCAAGGGACATTCTGGCTGTATCTTTAACAGAAATTAGAGTAGAACAGATTTTCAATATTACTTGAGATACATATTATTATTGATGATCACAGCTTCATGCATCTATAATCAAGAAGATCATGCTACTTAAACATGGAGACAAGGTGCATATGCTGAATGAAGTACTCATATTGCATGAGAAGTTGGTCAAGAAAGTTATTTAAGATAATCAAGATGATCAAGATACTCTATAGATTGTATGGAAAGAGATTGCAAGCCTGCTAAATCCACTACTCAATCCAGACAAGAAACAGGAAATGTGTCAACATTATCAATAGATAGACTCAAGTAGCTAAAGCCTAATAGCTTGCAATATGATCCAATTATGCAAAGAGCATTACCAAATTTTGTTACTTTTCCAAAGTTGAATAAATTGATAAAATTATGTTAAGACTGTTACCAAATTTCATTATCTTTTGACAACACAAATAGGACTGGGATTCCCAGTCTCATTCTACACTTTACTGGTTTCATTCCATATACAATATTGAAATCCTGGTCCTATCCCATTTTGTCATGGCCAGGTCCCAGGCCCATTCTATTAGCTAGATTTTGATTCTGGTCCCAATTCCATCCTGATCCCAGCTCCTATGAAACCATCCCAATATGCTGTTAAACAATCCAGTCCCATTCTGTTGAGCTAAGCTTCAACCCAATCCTGTCCTTGGAACAGGAATTGGGACAGGAATCCAGAACTGGGACAGGAAATCCCAGAACCAGATACCACTCTAATAAATATCTTCACTACACTAAAGTGATCTGTGAATAAGTTATTGTGGTGAACTTATAGTAGTTTCTGCCTTAGAGCCAGATTATTAGAGATATAGATTCTGCCACTCTTTATTAAAAGATCTTATTTATTTATTTTTCACTCTGACTGCTAAGATTCTGCCTCAGTAAATCTCACTTGTATAGAAAGACTCTCTGTGCTTCTAGCAGCAGATTTAACATGCTTACAGTTAATTTATTATAGACCTTTTCATCTTTTGTTACTGTATTCATATGCATACAGGGAATCCAGAATCTTCTGTAATTTCTTTATTAAGTCTTCCCAGCATCTCTGGCTGGTGCTCTCTGAACTAACTTAACTATCTTGGTGTCACCAGATCTCTTCTGCACTACCTCTACTCTACTGCTTTAGATAGTGTGAGCAGCATGTACTTGAATATCTTCTTTATTAAAGAAAGTTTCTTTAAATGAGTTCCACTCTGGAACATCATCTGCATAACATTATTTAAGCATATATGTCAGCAGACCAATGTCTTCTTCTAGTTTGATATAACCTGGTCTTTATAATAATGTATCAGCTGGATTATACTTTCCAGAGCAGTAGAGAATCTCAAAGTTATACACTCTGAGAATCTCTATCCATTTTATATGTTATTATTATGCTATCTTGTTTGTGAATTTCATAAATGAATGAAGATTTGCATAATCTGTAATGATCTTTACAGAGTACTTTATTTCTTTTAAGTACTGCTGCTAATAAACAAATACTTGAATGATGGCCAATATCTTTTTATCTGATGTGCTATAGACTTGTTGGACCTGGTTAAACTTGAATGACCAGTAAATAACTGAATGCTATCTGTTGTTAAACAGCTGTAACAATATTATATCTATAGTATGTTCTGAAGCATCTGTTTCCAGATGTATTCTACATTCTGAATTATAGTGGTAGATGACAGGTTCTCTGGAGAAGACTGCTTTTAACACACAAAATACTTCTCTGACAGCAGATATCAGAAGAAATGATTTCTTCTTCTGCTTATTTTCACTATCTTTCAAGAGATCTACCAATGTGTTGTGTATGTGATGGTTCCAATGGGGAACCTCCCTGGGTTCTTTGGGGTTTTGAGGGTATTAAAGGACTCAAAGAGAGTAACAACAGATTGGAGGTAGTGATCAATAATCCAATAGTGCTCTGGTTGAGTGGGCAGTCTTGCTCTGATGACAAAGGGTTTCTGTACAGGTATATCAGAGTCAGGGCAAGACTATCATGCCTTTTCAAGAGTAGCAGGATCAGATACAATCATACAGTACCACAAGACTTCAGTAGTATGGACAGTAACCAAGGTATGAAAATATCTGATTCAAAGATATCTGTAAGATAGGTAAGAAGATTGATTATGATGAACAAGTCTATTGAATCTCTGGTAATAAGCATTCTTATATACATGATGCTCTCTGGTGATAGTCCTGCTAAGCTGTTCTATCCATTCTATTGCAGTACATCTGCTATGTTCTCCAATCAGTTCTATTATGCTTGGTACAATCAGTCAGCTTATTAGTTCTATCACTGATCACATAACTTTCTATTCTAAGGTTTCTTCTTAACAGTCCATGACTCTGCTTTGTCAGGTTTCATCCAATCATTCTGTGTCTTTGACTGCTGTGCCACAAGTTTCATAACATCATCCCCTCCTTTCACAGTGTGTTGTCCCCAACTGCTCTGCTTCCTTTCCTGGGATATAAAAGAGTGTTCTCTCATTCTTTTTTGGGCTTCCAGGTTTTTCCCTTGTTTCTTGTTTTAGTGAGTGTCTCCATGGTTTTCTTCCACCATGTTGTCTGCTTCTAATGTTTGCAAGAATAATCTTTTTTTTTTTTTTGCCATCAAGCAATTCAGATTTGTTATGCTTTCTCCCTGCTCTTGGTATTTCTTGTTGGATAAGACTTGTTTAAAGTCAAGTCATTCTTCTTGGTGTAGTGAGTGCATTCATGCTGGTCATCATTGCATCCATGATGACAGTTCTTCTGCTGCTGACTGGCAGAAATTGTTTGAGGCTCAGAATAAGCTTGAGTGTGCTGAGCAAGAAACTCTCTCTTGTCTTCTCTGTCTTCAAAAGCAGAAAAAGTTGCTCTGCTATTGGGCTGGTAAATTTCTTGAGTCCAAATTGAAGTCTGTGAAAGACCTGGAACACCTCAAGAAGAAGAAGCAGAAAAGAGTGGCTGAGCAGGCAGGGGTCTAAAATCTGCTTGCTTCATTAAATAATTTTCCTTTCTCAGATTCTCTTCCAGTTCTTTCCAATTCATTTGTTAATGCTTTGCTGAGTGAGGGCATCATTAATGATACATCTCAACAATTGTTGAGGTGTTCTTGAGATTTTCTGTTGGTTCCCAGGTGTTTTCTGAGGTATTGTACTCTTTCCATTTCACTAAGTAGTGAAGTTTTCTGCTGATCTTCTGATGATCTAGTATTCATTTGACTTTGTATTCTTGTTCTTCATCAATCTCCATAAGCATTTCTTTGGCATGTAGTGGTGCTTTTTCCAATAATGAGACATGAAATACTGGGTGTATTCTCATCTTCTTGAGTAGCTGGAGTTTGTAATTGACTTTTCCAATCCACTTCATGATTTTGTATGGTCTCAATTTTTTAAAATCAAGTTTTTAACTTGGTTGTTTGATTTTGATATTCTGTTGAATTAGAAATACTTTTTCCCTCTCTTTCAGAATTAGTGCCTTCTGGCATCTTCTGTTATAGTAATGCTTCATTCTTTTATTCAGGAATTCAATATCCAGTTTCATCTGGTTCTGCAGTTCTTATAGTTATATTGCTGTAAGTTCTGCTTCTTGAGCTTTTTGTTATGCAATTCTCAGTTGTTTCTGTATTTTCAGTTCTCTGCCATAGTTTATATAGAATGGTGTCATTTCTGTAGTGGTATTCTTTGCTCTGTTGTATACCAATTGTGCCATGGGTAGTAGTGTAACCCAATTATTCTGTTGATAGTTGACATATTCTCACAGGTATTGCTTCAAGGTTTGGTTCAGTTACTCTGTCTGTCCATCTATCTGTAGGTGATAGGCTGTTGACATCTTTTGTTCAATTCCCAATTGTGCCATCAGTGTCATCCAGAATTTACTTGTGAATCTGGTGTCTCAATCTGTGATTATCTCTTCTGCCATTCCATGGTTGGCAAGCACATTTTACAGTATTATCAGTGCTGTATCTGGTGCTGTAGTTGCTTCTCTGAACAGTATGAAGTATTCATACATCAATCTGTCAGTAATCACTAGTATTAAGTCATACTTCTTCCCTTCTATATTCTTTGAATTTGGAAGTTGCATAATGAAATCCATCACTATGGATCTCCATGGTCCTCACAGTTGCACTATTGGCTGTAGCTTTCCATATGGTTGATGTTTGTTAGCTTTGCTTCATGCACATATCTCACATTCTTTGACATATTGTTGAATATCTGTCCATATTCCTGGCCAATAATAGATTCTCATGATTTTTTCCATTATTTTGTCAATTCCAAAATGTTCTGCAGTGATTATGTCATGTTCTTGTACCATCACTTGCTTTCTGACTTCTCTGGGTATATATATCAGTTTATGATATAGTATCATTCCATCTTCTTCTTTAAAGTTCTCATTTTCTTTATCAATCTTTCTCACATATTCATCTTTCTTTATTGCTTCTTTAATCTTTTCTTCAATATTTAATTCTTCTGTGGTGATTCTTGTTTCTCTCAATATTTGTCAGTCCAGAACCATATTTTTTGTTCCTTCTAACTTTTTGAAGAGTGTTCTTGAATCTTGTTCTTTTCTTATAAGATTCAGTCTTCAGCTTAATGCATCCACTCAGGCATTTTCTGTATCTTTGCAGTGTCATATTCTGAAGTTATAGTGTATCAGTATATCTGCATATCATCTGGCTTGTTGTCTTGTAAGTTCTTTGGTTGTTATAAAGTATTACAGATTGTCATGATCTGAGATGATTTCTGTCTGATATTGATTTTCTTGTAGTTTGATCTTCTGTTTTTTCAGTAATGCTACTATTGCAAGTAGTTTCTTGTTGTGGATATTATAGTTCTGTTCAGCTGGTGTCATCATTCTTGCATAGCATGTAACTAATTATAGTCTTTCTTATTTATCTGATTGTTGTAGTCTTCTCACTATCACACAGTCTGATGCATCTGTATCAATCACACATCTCTTGGTCAGATTGTAGTGTTGTCTCATTTCTTCTTTTTTGAACTTATCTTTTATCACTTCAAATACTTGTTGACACTTCATTGTTCACTTGAACACTTTGTCTTTCTTGAATAGCTGTGTGAGTGGTCTTGCTTTCTTTGAAAATCCATGTATAAACTGTTGATAATAATTCACTAGTCTGTGGAACATCTGAACTTTTTTGACTTTCTTTAGTGTTGGCCATTGTAGTATTTTGTTGATTTTTCCTGGCTCCATTTGTATTTCTTCTATTAACACAATGTGTCCAAGATATCTAATCTTCTTCTTGAAGAAGTCACACTTCTTTAGCTTTGCTGGTAGGTTGTATTTTCACAGTTTTTTCAGTACTTTCTTGACTTTTCCAGTGTGATTCTTTTGGTCTTCTTTAGTGAATATAACCACATCATCAAGATATGTGATGACAAAATCATCTAGATATTCTTGTAGTATGTTGTTGATGAGTGCTTGAAATGTTGCCAGTGCATTTGTTAATCCAAACAGCATGATATTGTATTTATATAATCCATATTATGTTCTGAATGCTGTTTATCATTCATCACCTTCTTTGATTTGTCTCTGATAGTAGGTGTCTTTGATGTTGATTAGAGTAAATCATGTTACTCCTCTTAATCTGTCTTGCACTTCTTCAATCAGTGGTATTGGATAGCAGTTCTTGACTGTAATGCTGTTCAACTGTCTGTAATCCATGCATAGTTATAAAGTTCCATTCTTCTTTAGTGCAAACAGTATTGAATATCCTGCCAGTAATGTTGACTCTCTGATGTAATCTTTCTTGAGATTATTCTTAATGTATTTTTTTAATTCAGCTGATTCTTTCTTATTCAACTGGTATATTAGCAATTTTACTGGTTGTTTTCTGTCTTGTAGCTTTGTCTTGTGGTTCCAGAATTTGTGCTTTGGTAAACTGTTGCTCTGATCTCTTTCTCTAAATACATCAATATATTCTCAGAATTCTTCTGGTAGAGTTTTCTTGATCTTTTCATCCTGGTCACTTCTTTGTATTTGCAGCTGTTCCAAGTTGTTGGGGTTCTTTATAGCTTGATCTGCTTTGTCATCATGAATCAGGTTTCCATGGATTTCTTTAATGTCAATCAATTATTTTTTATGTGATATCTTCCTGTTGATCTGACTTATTACAGCCAGTGTCTCATCTAAGTTATTTCTGAGTGTGGGTCTTTAATCATAGTGTACTGGTTTAAGAGAGCATTCACAGTTTGTCAGTCTAATCTTTTCTTCTCACCAGTTAATTTCTGAATTATGTTGTTTTAACTAAGGGTATCCCAAGACTATATTATAGTCTTCTAAGTTCATCACTTTGAAACATACTTTCTTATAGTGTTGTTCTATTATCATTCTGATGGGGTGTGTTTCTTTTTTAACTCTATCAAGAGTTCCTTCTTCCAGTTCCAATAACTGGTAGGGATATTTCTTCATTCACTTTATGATGCCAGCTCATTCAGTAAATCTTCTGTTGATAAATAGTTCAGTTGCACCTGAGTTCACTAGAACTGTTGCATACTTTGATCCAAGTAAGATTGCTGTAACTCTGAGATGACAGATTTGTCTGTTAGTAGCTAATAGTTTCATTTGTCTATTCATGCTGCTTACAGACTCTTATTTATGGCAGCTCTCTTGTTTTCTGAATTAATAAGAGTTATCTTGAATGTCTGTTTGTATATTTTACAATCATTTCTGTTGGTACATCATTTCTTGTGTATCTTTCATACATACTTGTTGTCTTTGTATTCTGTGCAGTTTTCACATTCTTCCAAACCATGCAGGGATCTTGTTATTTTCCAAAATCTTTTGTCTTTGTGAAATTTGTATTGGCATTTGTACTTGAATTTATCATGACATGAGTGATTCAGTTTTTCCATCTCTTTTTGTTTTTTGTTCCAGTGCTGTCTGCACATTATTATCACTAGTAATTTATTTTCTTCTTCACATGTGGTCCAGTGCAATTGGTTGTCTTGAATTCATAGTGTCCTTGTCATTAGATATTTTGCCTCTTCAGATGTCACACTTTTCATAAGACTGAGTTTCTTCAAGACATCTTCTTTATGTTTCTTAAATTCTAGTATTTCTTAACTTGATTCTTTCTTCAGCTTCAGTATGGTTGGCTGTTCTTTGCTTGACCAATATTCTTCATTATCACTATAGTCTTGTTTCTGAATCACTTGTAACTTCTTCAGTAATCATAAGTAATATCCACTATTCTTTCCATCTCTGTGAATAGAGCAATTGTTATCATAGCAAAAGCTTCAATGAATTCTGGCATAATCTAGATGTTCTGTGGATGAGATATTCTGTAAGTCTGATATTTCTCATTCTTCTTTCTCAGTGTCACATTTGCAATGCTGGCAATTCTTGATGTTGCAACTATAGTCTTCATAATACATGAAGTCTTCTATAACCCATGTTCATCATCCAAACTCTTCTTGTTGTTTCTGGTGAAGCTCATATAAATATCCATAGATTGGGTACTGAGCATGTTTCTTGTGCTTTGAATTCTGTATTTTGTTCATTTTCTTTCTGTAGTGATATTTGCAGTTAAGTGGTCAAATTTTTTAATTATCACTTGGTTTGCTCCTCATTCTCATACATAGTTCTTCATATAACTTCCATTTTTTACTGTCCAGCTGGTTTTAGCATTTCAGTTCATCTTTTGGCTGCTTGGGTAGCTTCAGATAGGCTTTTATAACTTGTTCTTTAAATATCTTTCTGAACTATTGTTGGAGTTTTTCTTCAGTTTACTCTTTCTGAGTTGTTGCTTGAAGATGTTGTTTGACTTCAGAGTCTTCTTCATTTTCTTTTGAGATTGCTCTGAGTTTCTTGTCTCTTTGCTCTGCTTTCTTTGCTCTATACTGTCTTGCTTGATGTTCAGGCTTAGCATAATAGAAGTATAATTTCTCTTTCTTTCTCCACTTTTTTTCTTTCTCATCAAGCATGTTAACTTTCATTGCATCCAGCTCCATGAGTGTGTGTTTATAAGGGTCTGGTTGTATATGTTTGCTCCAGCCTCATCTTTCAGTATGATTTAATAAACTGGATTGCTTTCATGACACTTTTTCTTGCTTTTTCATCTTTCATTCATAAAGTCAGTTTCCAATCCTGACTGCCACTTCAATTATCTTGATCAGGGTGCATGGTCATCTTTCCAATCATGTTATTTTATCTTTGATCTCATCAAATAGTTCTTAGTAGAAAGTGTCAGCTAAGGCTTCATCATTTCAATCAGTGTTGATGCTGACTTACTGGAATCTCATAGCATATTCCTGTAATGATATCTTTTGTCATATGTGATGTAACTGCTGGGCTGCCACATTTTGTTTCTTGACTTCTCTGAATGTGGTTTTTAATGTCCAAATAAAGATATCATAACTATTAATAATCTTAAGCATGTTGTCATCCTGATCAACTTCATCTCTCTTATAGTAATTTCACAGATAGGCATCAAACCAATTAAATACTGCTTTATAAAGATATAATACTGTCATTATCATCTTGTTTTTATCATTGCTGAGTTCTTTGCCTTTCATATCTATGTAGATGTGCAGTTGTCTCAAGAAAGCTCATAATTTTCCTCATTCACTCTTGAAGAGTTTCAGTGAGTTGACTTTGGCTTTATCTTTCTTTTCCTGTTGTCTGGTGAATGGGATGGCCATGACCTGGGCCTCAAGCTGCTTATTATGGTCTTTCAATTTACAGTTCTGCTCTCCAAGTCTCTCAGTAATCTGTTCAAGCTGTAAGATTCTATTCATAAGATCTTGAGTGTTGACAGCTGGTGCTTTGGATGCAGACATGGTTCCTATACTTTATTAGGTCTTGACATGGGGTGGGGGTTGTATCTTTATGCTTTAACATGATGCAAAAAGTTCTTTCTTTGTATGCAATCTCTGAGATTTCAGGTGTATTCTCTCCTGAGTCAGATATAATTAATGTATTGTGTATGTAACAGTTCTGATAGGGAATCTCTCTGGGTTCTTGGGGGTTTTGAGAGTATTAAAGAGCTTAAAGAAAGTAACAACAGATTGGAGGTAGTGATTAATAATCCAATAGTGCTTCAGTTGAGTGAGCAGTCTTGCTCTGATGACAAAGAGTTTCTGTACAGATATATCAGAGTCAGAGCAAGATTATCATGCCTTCTCAAGAGTAGCAGAATCAGGTACAATTATACAGTATTACAAGACTTCAGTAGTATGAAAAGTAATCAAGATATGAAAGTATCTGATTCAAAGGTATCTGTAAGATAGATAAGAAGATTGATCATAATGAACAAGTCCATCAGATCTCTGGTAATAAGCATTCTTATATACATAATGCTCTCTGGTGATAGTTCTGCTAAGCTGTCCTATCTATCCTATCACAGTACACCTGCTATGTCCTCCAATCAGTCCTATCACACTCAGTGTAATCAGTCAGCTTATCAGTTCTATCACTGATCACATGACTTCCCATCCTAAGGTTTCTCCTCAACAGTTAATAAATGTATTCAACTCTTACACAACTTGTTCTTAATGTACTCTTGTAGAATCTCTGTCTGCTTGAGTGATAATCTATAGATTAGTATGTATGGGGGCTTGCAGCTATCTTTAAGAATAATTAGATGACTAATCTTTATTAATTCTGATAACTCTGTTACTTTTTTTTCTGAGAAAATATCTTTATAGTCTCTTAATTACTCAGATACTTCTGTCAGAACTTTGTTGTTATCTGATATAAAAATAGCATAAGAGAGTTCATTCTTGATACACACTGCTTAAAGAAATCTATCTGTATTCAGAAGTTCTATTATTTTCTCTAAAAGTCAGTAACACTATATCTTGTTCTTTCAGTCTATATCTGGGTTGAAATCTTCTAATCACAGCATGTCTAGAACTATATTTATATTAATTATATTAATCACTGTAAATATACATCTTACTATCTTTGTAGTTCTTATAGAGTTTATTATAATGAGTTGAGTCTTGTAAATACTGTACTAATTAGCCTCAGCTCTATTTAATATCTTAATAACTCTTATAAGCATCTCTGATTGATTCCAGTCTAATTGGAACACCAGTTTATAAAAGATATGGTCCACTGTAATATCTGAGTTCAACAGTACAACTTGCTCTGTAAGACTATCTGATAATATAGTCAGTGTAGCCAACAGGCACATACTGTGCCTGCTGAAGTGGGGTACGATGGGATGCCTTGTCAAAGTAGGCGAGTTGGTTGATATGGTGAGAGCACAAGAAAGGTGAAAGATCACCACATAGTAAAGGTATGGTCAAGTAGTAAGTGTAGAGATAGATATGTCCTAACAGATGTCTAAGCTTGCAAGAAGTAATAGTACTAAAGAGCTTTGTACTAACACAGGCAGCTCTAATGAGAAACAGTAGCAAGTTTCATAAACAAGAAATCTTCATATTCTCTAACTAATAACTGAACTGGTAGTAAGGCATGAGTATGTAGAAAAGAGCCATGGTGTGTGAAGGTAAGAAGCCAGATGCAGGGGCTACAGGTGGTTTATATAGCTCAAGAATAGTAGCTTGAGATGATTTGTACCTCAGACTAGAATAATCTTTGTTCTAATAAAGTACTGGAATCTCCACTACATTTTCTCCTGATCTTTAATGTTGGTGTCCCCTGACAACAAGCAATATATAAAATAAAATAAAACCAATTTAGTAAAATAAGAGAATAATAAATAGTAATGAGCAGTCTGGTAAGGAAAAACATAGAAAATAAAAATAAGAAGAGTGATAGCAGCAATTCTTAATAGTGATCACCATGATTCTCTTCTTTCACCAAGTTCTTGAAAGAAGGAGAAGACTGAACTGATGCTGAGTTAATGTTATTGTGCATGCAATGCTAATAGAATTTATTACCAAAAGCTTTCTTTTCAATTTAGTAAGTCTTGATAATGGCATCCAGAGCAATTTGTGTGATCTTTAGATACCAGTTATTAATAAAGTCCTGAGTCTTTTTGTCATCAGGGCCAAAGAGAATATCAAGTTCCTTAATTACTATAGGGTTGTCCCACTTAATTCATTCTACCAGGGCATCTGATATAGCTTCTAAGTCTTGTAATTGAATATTGGTAGGGAATTGATATGGAATCAATACATAACAATTTAAATAGCTGGATAGAGATGAAGGCCCTGGAACTAGATCTTTATATGCAGCAGAGAGCTGGGATCATGTATCAGCTTTATTAACTTTTAGATGTTCATAATTCTCTTGGATTGCCACATACCAGAGTAATATAGTGTGTTGGACCTTTTTGCATGGATCATGGGCTTCATAAGATAGCAGAGAGCTTGTAATTTGGACATTGCCAGGCTTGCAAATGACATTGATCCATCTAATACCAAATTTTCTTTTGTTGTCTTTGGTATACATTGTATCTTTAATGCAGTGAATATAGCCATCAGTGGATAAGTCTTGTTCTTTAACTAGTCCCCATCAATTCTCTAGATGATTATGCATTTCTGGCAAGATGTCTGTACAGTTGCCAGGCTCTTTTACAGTTAAGATCAAGAATCCTTGTATTATGTTAATGCCCCTTCCAGTAGTAATAGCATCTGGAACATTGATATTGATATGGTGAAACCCAGTTTTATCCCCTGGCTTAGCATACTTGATGTAGTATGAATAGAAGATTAATTTTCAAGCATGACTGAATCTTGCAGTATATACTATAGATAGTATGCAGGGTCCTGGCACATAAGTTGTTAGCCAATACTGTGATACATTGTTCTTAACTATCTGTAATTAGTGTGACCTCTCATCATTCACTAATAATGGTAGTACATGTTGTATTCATTATTGATCTGGGTGAGTACTGTGGTGATGGTGCCTTGTAACTTATTGTTCCACCAGTGTATTAGCTGGGAAATGATAACAGATCTAGTTGTTTCCCATTCATTCTGAAGATTACTGGTGATGAACTTGTTAATTCCAGTTATTTGCATGTATTGGTTGAAGTTGAATATTCTCATGTTTGTAACCAGAGAGATAATTAGCTGATGTTTGAATTTATAAATGCCTAAAGCATCTTCAGCTCTAGCTGGTCTATTTATCAAATAGAACCAGAGATAGGTGCTGTCATTGGTCTTGACTAAGCTAATGTTGCAACAATTTCTATAGATGTAAGCCAAATGATTGAGAAGCTTCTCTCTATTAAGTGTGTGAGTCTGTAAACCAAGTTTTAAAGTCATTAGTTTAGCATGGTTATAGTATAGATAGATGTCAGCTTTCTTATTGCTAAAGGCCTTTCCTAACTGCTTTAGAATGTGAATAAGCTTCAACTCCAAATACATTTTAGTACTCTTTATCTTTTGAAGAAGCTGCTGTTTGAAATCACAGTAATGACAAGTACCAGAGCATACTGCCATGACAGATTCTTCTTGTTCATATCAGGGTATTTTCTCATTACTTTCAGGAGGAATAATGGACTTATCTTTATTGTCTAGGTCTTGGAGAGTTTGGTGTGCTGACATGGCTGTAATTCTCTCACTGCAGCACTTCAGAGTTTCTGATTGGCTGGGTAGATTGGTCAGCACACTGGTGAATCCAAATGATGGCTGTGATTGGCCAGTTTCCAATCCATGCAATCTAATCAACATTGTACTATGTATAGAGGCTCCTGATACATTACAGCTATACAGCATCAACATCCCACCCATTGAAATATCTCTCAATGATCTTGATGACTGCAGTTCTTCTAGTAGATCTCAGAGACTGCTTGCAGTGGGAGGGCTTCTAGCAATATTCTGAATTGAATGTTGGGAGCTAGATGACTGTGGAAGAGCCAACAGCTGTAGAAGATTATAGTTTTCAATAGTAAGTTCTCATCAGTATAGGGCATCTCTTGAAGGAAGTTTGCCAGTGTAATTGACTTCTTTATCAGCTGTAGTATAATTGTCTGGTAATATAGTTAAGCTCTGATAATGTTCAGCTTCTGTAGCATCTAGTCTTCAGAGCACTGCACTGTTAATATTATTGGTGAACTTATTTCAATTCTTGTAGATATTTAGAGTATAATAAAGCTTTTGTGTGGCCCACAGACTCTTTACTTTTGGCCATATAGTATCAATCCTGTCTATCCCCTATATAGCAACAAGCCTATTCTTGATCTTTTGCATATCAATGCAACATTGTTTGACATTCAGGGTAATCTTTCAAGCATCATGGAAATCAGCTTCAAAATTGGCATGTGTAACATGTTGCCAAGCTCTGGATCTTTCAACATATTAATAGAAATGGGCCACTAAGTCAGTAATCACATTAGTCACTTGCATAAGTGCATTCATCAGCTCAACTTGTAGACCATATCAAAAGTGTGGAGCTTGGTTATCAATGTATTCCATAGCTGCTGTTAGATTATTGAAGAAATGGCCATCCAAGTTGACTCCACTGTCTCTGGTAATGACCAGATCTTGGTTTTTGGTTGCTGGTGCTAAAGGAGGCAGGTTGCTTTGTCCAGCCATTTTTGAAGAATATCAGAGATCAAAAAATTTGCAAATGTCAGAATAACAAAATAGAAGAAAATGTTAAATCTGTAAAAAGAATCAAGCTTGAATATAAAAGAAAGTAAAAGCTTCAGCAAAGAAAAATTGATCTTTAAATATCTCCAGAAAAAGTAAATACTAAGCAAATAACAAAGAAAGAGAAACTTTCTGAAAGAGCAAGCAAAAACTTCACTTTTGCAAACAAAACACAACAAATTAAATATCTTGTGAAGATATAACAACAGCAAAGCTCCAGTTATCTGGTATAACAGTTGGAAATTGTGTTTGCTCCATTTCTTCTTGATTATTTTCATTTTCACTCTGATCCAAGAAGCCAACATCTGAGAAACTGCTAGAGGAAATATTAGGTTGACTTCTGTTAGCATATCTTTAAGAGACATTTCCCATCTCTACATCAGAATCTGCTGGGCTATTATTAAATGGCTTTATTTCAGGTTTTATAAGATACTTCTTCAATCTGTTTCCTGCAATAGATTCTTTGAGTTCAGTGCTGTCTAACTCTTCAAGATAATAGAAATCTCATTCTTGATTGGTGGACTTAACCCTATAGAATTCTAGTTATTAAAAGTGCAGAGTGTTATTTCTAGACATATTCTGTTCTCTCTTGGTATTGTGAAGCAAGACAAGATCTCCAGGTAGAAGAGAGTTGGTCTGAATATTATAGATATCATTAAAGTATTTCTTATTTCTAGCACATATTTGGAGCTGATGATGAGCTGCTTCCAGAATATTCTTATCTTGTCTTTTGATTTGCTGTGCTTGTATTAGAAGCAGGTCTTCAGTTGTTCAAATCTTTTGCCAGGAAATTGTTTGTCAAGTAGGAATCTTGAATTTAATTGAAAGAACTGTCTCCTGATCTATTAGTAATTGATAAGAGGAGATATCAGTACTAGCCTTAGTCATCATTCAATCTGCTATCAGAATCACAGAAAGATGTTTAATCCAATTCCTTTCAGTATTATTGGTAGCTTTAGCTAGCCCATCAGCCAAAGACTTATGGCCAACTTCCATCATACCATTTGCAGGAGAGTTATAGAGCAAAATAACAATGTATTTAATGTTGAATTTCTTTAGTAAGATCTCCACAACATTTTTATTTTCTGGTTCTCCATCCATAACAAATTTGGCAGGCAGGCCCCATCAACAGATGATATTCTTATAAAGAAATTTGGCCACAGCTTCAGCTATTGTCTTTTTCAAGATTCTAGCTTTCACCCATTCAGTGAAGTTACATCTGGCAACAACCAAATAATTTTGTTCTTGACAGAAAGGCATGTACTTGATATTCACACCAACTTTCTCCCAACAGATAGGAGCCCAGGTAGAATGAAGCTCTTTACTCAATCTTTGTGAATCTCTTTGTTGACATTAAGAACAGTGCTTTACATAAGCAGACACATCTTTATACATCTCTGACCACCAGTATCAAGCTTGTAGAGCAGAGTATGTTCCCTCTCACTCTTTATGACTAAATTTATCATGCATCATGTGTAAAATTTGTTTGTGCTGATCTTTGTTGTCCATAACATGTCTTAGAGACACACCAGATTCTGCTTGCCTAAATAGCTAATCAGTCTCCACCACATATTTAATTGCTTTTCTTCAGAATCTCATGTACTCTTTTCCTTCCATGTTCAATGATTTTGATAGAGTGGTTAGATATCATGCAATTTTCTCTGATTCTTCTGAATATGTGGAGTCCAGTATTCTAAGATCTTCACTATCAAGAGTTTGGTCAGCTAAAGCTCTTATAGGATTCATAAAGGCAAACAGATCTTCATCTTCTTCAGATTCAGGCTGTTTCTCAATATCTAGTTCTCAGCAAGATAGTCTGTCAGCAGCTGTGTGTTTTGTCTCAGGAACATGTTTAACAGTAAAGTTAAAGAGATGTATTCAAGCTATTCAATTAGTAATCAAAGCTTCTGGAACATCTGTACCAGTTTTATTAAGTTGGGCAACAAGAGTTTTTGCATCAATTTCCAAAGTAAAGAGCACTCTATAAATATAGTGTTGAAATTTCTTGAAGAATTTCAAAACAGCTCTGCATTCTTGTTTGCCAGTATCATATGTTTTCTCTGAATCACTTCATACTTTGGATTTGTATCATACAGAATGTCAAGCTCCTTATTACTTCTGAATAATGCATTCTCCTCATTCTAATTCACTGGCATTAACAGCTACAGTGATAAGTAAAGAATCTTGTTCATAATTAATTGGAAGAATAATAGAGATGGAACATAACTTTTCTTTCAAAAGTATAAAGACATTATTTTGCTCTTCAGTTCATGTTCATATAACATTTTGTCAAAGCAGATAATGTAAAGGTTCAGCTCTCTAACTATAATGCTCTATGAATATTCAGAAATATCCAGCTAGCCCTAGGAATTCTTGTAATTCTGTAACACTCATAGAAGTAGGCCAATTTCCAATTTTAGCCACCTTGGCTTTCTCAGGTCGTTGTTTGTCATAGTTGCAGACCCATCCAACAACATTGACTTCAGACATGCAGAATTGAGATTTGGTGCTGGAGATCCTAGCCCCAGAGATTTTAACAAGCTATACAATGTAGTCTAGGTTCTGCAGATGATTATAAACAAATCTTCTTATTTCTGAGAGAACTTTAGTTTCATCTTTGACACACAATTCTTTTACCCTAAGATCATTCATAAAGGCTCAAGCAATCTCTGGAAAAATCTTGTGTATTATCTTCATTATTCTGTATTGAGCTTGAGCTGGCAAATTCATTGCTTCTTGAACTAAAGTTGTATGGTGAAAGAGCTTAATAGAGATTGCAATAGCTGTTATATCTCTGCTTTCTTCAGCTAACAGAAAATTATTGTATCCAGAGAATAAGTTGCATAGACTAGCCATAACAAGTCCACTGAAGTCTTCAGCATATTCATCAATATTAGAAGAAATAAAAGCATTCTGAATAGTAATTTTGTTGTATATATGTGCTGTGTCAACTAAACAATATTCATCTTTCTGTTTCTTTATGACCAGAAAATAGTGATTGGTATATGAATTATGGCAAAGCTTCAATGTTTTAGCTTCTAACCTGTCCTGAATGATTTTAATTAGCTTATCATGTAGAGCACAAGAAATTTGGTAAGTCTTAGTCTGCCAAGCCTTATAGGGCTCTGTCTGAATAACCTGGGGAGGCAAGCATTTAGAATGAACACTATATAGGTCTTTAAATGACCAAGCCAACATCTCTTCATGTTTATAAAGAACTGATATGAAAAATTCCTTCTCCTCACTTGTCAGTTTGAATCTAATTTTGAGCTTCTCAATTCTCTCATTTGTTAGCTGTTCTTCAACAGGAAAGAGTGTGATTCTAGATCTAATATGGTCATCAAATTCACAATTAAACACAATATATTTCTTCTCAGAGTAATACTTATTCAAACAAACATCCACCCAATTATCTAGATTTTCTGGCTTACTTTCATCAGATTTTCCAGGTGCTAATGGCCTTATCTTATCATCTTTCTGCTTATAAGTAGTGCACACTCTTCAGACCTCTGAAGAAGATGGCCTGATGTCCCATCCACTATTGAAAATGTCTCTCTGATGTGATTTCTTTATGACAAAATTGTGATTTTTGTTCAGAGATGCATAAATTGATTGAGCACTTTGTGAAAGAGGGTTTTGAATTAAGCTGGAATTAATATTATGTGTGTAATATTTGCAGTAAACTGTGATGCTGTCTGGATCAGAAAGCAGTGATCAGAAAATCTGAACTCCTGATACAAAATTATTCTTGTCTTCTGATTGGTCCATTTGATTCACCAGTGTGCTGGTTAATCTGATTAGGTTTAGTGTGCTTTTGAATTCACCAGCACCAGAATTATATTTCTTCTTATTGCTGTAAGCACCAATGCTGGCAATGCTGCCAATGCTTCTGACTTCCCTATTCTTTTCAATCTTCTGACCTTCAATCTTCTTATTATTAATTCTTATACCCATTGTCTTTATCACATCTTTTTTATTCTTCTCAGGTCTTGTATTCATAGGCACCTGCCTGATTAAATGCCTGTTGAATTATTTAAATAATTGCTGTTTGATTTATCAGTTGCATATCTCATGTTGCTTGAGTTTAGCTTAAAGTCTTCAAAAACTAGATGATGTATTTGTTCTTTATTATAAATTTCACAGTTCACTCTGCTGTCTTCTGAGGTGTTGCACTCTCACTAGATAGCAAATTGCCAAGATCTTCCAAGAATAAGTTACTGATCCTCTCTCTTGAATATAAGAAAAGAGGTATGTGTAACAATATCTCTAATTTGAACAGGCATCTTATCACAAAACATGTAAAAAGGAGTAACTTCTCCTGTTTAAACAGCCATGGTTACTTGCAGCTTATTTTTTATTGGCAATTTCAATATTTCAGTGTACTTCTGAGACAACAAATTGATTTCTGAACCAGTATTAATCAATGCCATTAATTCTTGTTGATTTATAGTGACTAGCACATATAACAAATGCATTCCATATACTGTTTTGGATTTTGGCACCATGGGCTTTGAAGTAAGTTGACTGGAATTGATCTTTAGCTCAGGCTGAACTGGTTCAGAGACTCCAATCTTTACATGGCTTTTGCTAGTACTGTTATTTCAGTCTGATCTGAAGAATGCTTGATGAAGCTTTGATGATACATCTATAAGCTTCTTGACTGACAATTCAACTTTTCCATTGAGAATTCAACCCATTAATTCATTGGCATTCATTGAATCACAGATCTGAGAGAATAAGTGATCTGTTGCAAAATATCTTGATCTTTATTTCTCTGTGGACTTGTTCTGAATTTCAGGCTTCTTCTGATTGATTGATTCAATGTCTTCCATGACATTGTCATCAACACTAGCCTGATTATTCTGGTAAGTAATAAATTGTCCAGTATACTGAGTATGAGATGTTGCAATCTTAGCTTTTTGATTATTCTTAGCTTCTCCAACTGTTTCAATATTGACTGATGTTCTTTCTTCCAATGATTCATATTTCTTATCCAAATCAGATTCTTCATCAGATATTAGGTATGCAAGCTGTCCTGCTTGGATCTTCACACTGGTTAAATTTGCAGGAGGTGTCTCTTCTTGCTGATTGATCTTCTTTTTAGAGCTTGTTAACTCTGGAATTGCTCATTCATCCTCTTCTATAGACTGTACAATATACATGTTTGGGGTTCCAGGTTTAGAAGTGACAACTCAATAGTTTTGACTCTTAGAGCCTATGTGTAAGTTCTCTTTGTCATTAATATGACAGTATCCATTACTCATATCAGATTGGTATTCATAACACTGAAATTGATGATGTTTAGATTTTTCATAGTAGAAGCATGAGAGACATGTTGAAATTCCTTCAGTTTGAGCTCCTTCTCATCCACAAGCACTACTATAGTCTGTCATAGAAGAGCTATTTCAAGCCAAATAGGGGTTGACTGGCAGTTGAGTATTCTCTTGTACAGTTGTAGGATTAACAGTTACATTTGTTGGATAATTTGGTATAGATTTTAAAGGTCCTTCTCTCTGCAGCATATAATACTGATTGGAATTCTCTTGTATCTGATTTAATTGTACTCTCATGGCCAATGCTAAATTTGTGAACTTGTTGGTCATCTTTTTAATAGCAGCTTCAATATTGGTGCTGTCAGAGCTCTTGACTTTGGCTTTTGATTCAGATTCTTCAGTCTTTGCAAAACTAGCTGTTTTCTTTGGAGCTTCAACTGTAGAGGGCTTGTTAGCCAATTAATATTGCTCACCAAGCTTCTTCATTTTCTTTTGTTTCATTTCATCTTCTTTAAAGATCTTCTTATTCCCTTCATACTGGTCAATCAAATCCATAGTTACCTGAACAACTTTCCTAAAATCAATAGGTGACATATTGTCTGAAAGATTGAGCTTGGCCTTGTCAATAATCTTATTCCAGAACTTCTCAGGTAGCCTCTGAAGAAACCAAGACATTTTAGTGAATTCATCAAGCCTTCCATTTGCTTGAACTGTACTGGTGATAGTAGTGTATTCTCAAACTTAGGTGCAAATGTTGCCATCCCAAGCATGTGGTTTCTTTGTAATTGCCTGAAGGTAATCTCAATAGTGAATCTTGTAAGTAATGTCTTGATCACAAAATTTATGAATAATCTCTTTGAAGAATACTTCTCAATTACCTTCTTTGTAGTCTTCCAAGGTCTTCATCCATTCTCCAATCCATGTAACACAGTACCTAGCCAATCATTCAATAATGTTTTTAGGGTCAATTACTCTATGATTCTTGCACATCTGATAAAACCTTTCAATAAACAGGGTAGTATATCTGCTGTCAAATCAAGGTGCATTTGCCATGCCAGAGGAAGGCATAGGAATGTGGGAATGAACCACAATTCTCTTATTCTCACCCTGTAATATAGTTGCATATGATTCTGTAGTACCTTCAGCCATAGTTGATTCTGATTCCAATTTCTTGGTTTCTTGATCTTTGGTTATGTTACACAGTATGTTCTGTCTATTAGTCAATATCTTCCAAAAACCTGTTTATCAGGCAAGCTCTAGATAAGAGGCATTCAAATCTAAGCTCCCTAACCTTATTCCTAAATAAAAAAAAACTGATTAGTACTGTGTTCCTAGTCCATAAGATTTTACCTTGAAATAGTGTATTGCTTCATGTGTCTTAGAATTTGTTTTTCTCTCCCTTGGCAGTCACCAAATCACCACATCATCATCTTTAGATCTCAGCTTGGTCACCAAATGGAGCAGGGTACAATGGGATGCCTCATCAAAGTAGGCAAGTTGGTTGATATGGTGAGAGCACAAGAAAGGTGAAAAATCACCATATAGTAAGGGTATGGTTGAGTAGTAAGTGTAGAGATAGATATGTTCTAACAGATGCCTAAGCTTGCAAGGAGTAATAGTACTAAAGAGCCCTGTACTAACACAGGCAGCTCTAATGAGAAACAGTAGCAAGTTTTATAAACAAGAAATCTTCATATTCTCTAACTAATAACCAAACTGGTAGTAAGGAACAAGTATGTAGAAAAGAGCCATGGTGCGTGAAGGTAATAAGCCAGATGCAGGGGCTACAGGTGGTTTATATAGCTCAAGAATAGTAGCTTGGGATGGTTTGCGCCTTGGACTGGAACAATTTTTGTCCTAATGAGGTACCAGAATCCCTACTACACTGCTTGTCTTCTCTATTAAATTAATACTCTATCTTTCTAATGTTTGACCTGAGTCTTGCATGAGCTTTGCAGCTCTAGTCTTTGTCTGGTTCTCATTCTTTTTATCTGTTCACTAGGTGTTACAAACATAGACCTAGACCAACCAAGCATCAGATGATGTCAGGTGTTCAGGGGTATTCACATGACCCCAACTCTGAACATATAAGGATCACATGATTTGCATGGATCATGGAAACTCCAGTGTTCAGTCTCCTAGTTAGAGAACCTCTATATTTTATACACAACTCCCTCCCATCAGTAGCAGGCATCATATCAACTTAGCTCTTTCATACCTCTAATTCTGGGAAAATCTATGTGATCTACAACCAGTGCTTCTAACATTCTGAACACTCCAATATATGATTGCCTAAGTTGGTATAATGCCACCAAGACTCATGAGATGAACCACAACAACACTCCATGTTGTAGACCCAACAGAGGTAGACACTAATATGAAGGAGATGAACATTAATGAAGATGCTGGTAGCAGTGAAGCCATCATCAGTGAGACACCAGCAGATGATATGAGCAATAGAGGTACATTCCTCAATACATTAAATGAAATCTGAAGAGAGAAGATCTTTGAAGAAAAAAAGACATATCTGCAAAAGAATCTAGCAGATATATGTGAACAAAATAAGATACACAGGCTGCAGAAGCAGATAGAATACAAACAGAGAATAGTAAATGATGATTTCTCTTTAGAGTTCTTCTTACACACACAACTGATAGAGAAGTCAGATGATTTCAATAATGTGAAGCCTCCAAAAGCATCTTACTATCATAACAAATCACTTGACAAGTGTAAATTGTGGTTAGCTTTAATAAGACAGCAGTTTTGCCTGAGGAAATCATTACAAAAAACACCAGATGCAGTCAGAATTGATTGGGCATCCAGCTATTTTTATGACAAACCTCAGATGCATTGGCAGATGTTGGAAATAGAGAGAGAACAACTACTCATGTCATGAAATAAATGCAAGATATGGTGTAAGAATGATGTTGAATCTGAGATAACTTGTAGTTAAGGCATGATACAGTATTATCATAACACTATCTAACAAGAGAACCAATCCATACTCTTGTTTTTTATGTACATTGCCAAACTCAAACAGGATCTGAACAGTCTATCAGATGAATTCTTTTGCATACTCTTTCTACAGATAAAGCTCAGATTAATCATCTGAGCTGAACTGAATAAACTGCAACACCAATCAAAAACAGTTGTGGAATTATAAGAATAAGTGATGCTTATTGAGTCCATTCTAGAAAAGAAGAAGCAAAGTCAGTGGGACAAGAATCAAAATAAGAAGAAATGAAAAATCTTAATCTCTCAAGAAAAAGATATGTTCCAACAAGACAATAAAGAAGGTTATCTATAAATGAAGAAGATGCTGGTAAAACTACTTCCAAAAATGTTAGAAGAGAAACACAAATAATAAATGAATGAAGAGCTCTGTCTAAGATATGGCTAATCAGGCCATAGGGCAAAGTTCTGTATGAATGGCTCTAACAAGTCTCAGCAGACAGATAAAAAGAACAAGAATCAGGCAAAGACTAGAGCTGTAAAGCTCATGCAAGACCCAGATTAAATATTAGAAAGACAGGGTGTTAACCCAATAGAGAAGGCAAGCAGATACAGTATGTGTCTGTTGGTCATACTGACTATACTGTCAGATGGTCTTACAGAGCAAGCTGCACTTTTGAACTCAGAGACTACAGTGAAGAGTATCTTCTATAAACTGGTGTCTCAATTGGACTGGGATCAATCAGAGATGCTTATGAAAGTTATTGAGATGTTGAACAGAGCTAAGGCTGATTAATATAGTATCTACAAGACTCAACTCACTATAATAAACTTTATGGGGATCACAAAGATGGTAAGATGTATGTTTATAATGATTAATATGGTCAACATGAATATAGTTCTAGACATGCTGTGGTTAGAAGATTTTAACCCAGATATAGACTGGAAGGACAAGACATGATATTACTAATTCTTAGAGAAAACAGTGAAACTCCTGAATGCAGATAGATTTCTCTGAATGATGTATATTAAGAACAAACTCTTTTATGCTATTTTTGTGTCAGACAACAATCAAGTTCTGACAGAAGTGCCTGAGTGGTTGAGAGACTATAAAGATGTTTTCTCAGAAGAAAAAACAGCAGAGTTGCTGGAATTAATAAAGATTAGTTACCTGATTATTCTTAAAGATGGCTGCAAGCCTCTGTACATGCTAATTTATAAACTATTGCTTAAGCAGACAGAGATTCTATAAGAGTACATCAAGAACAAGTTATGCAAGAGTTAAATATATTTGTCACAAAGTTCAGCAGAGACTCTAGTGTTGTTTGTATTCAAGACTGATGAAGAACTCAGACTCTGTGTTGATTATTATGATCTTAACATAATTACAGTAAAGGACTGTTATCTCTTGCTGTTGATAGATGAGATGTTAAGCTAGTTGGCAGAAGCACACTACTTTTCCAAGATAGATCTATATGATATCTATCACCAGATTAGAATCAAAAAAGAAGATAAATGAAAGACCATGTTTTGTACAAAGTTTGGGAGTTTTGAGTATCTTGTCATATCTTTTGAATTGTTAAATGCACCAGCAACCTTCCAGTTCTATATTAATAGAGTGCTGGCAGGCCTGGTTGATGTATGTTATGTAGTTTACCTAGACAATATTCTTATTTTCTCTGTCTCAGAGAGAGAGCACAAGAAACATGTTAGACTAGTTATAAAATGTTTAAGAGAATACCAGTTGTTTGCAAAGCTTGCTAAGTGCACTTTCAAAGAATAAATAATCTTATATCTTGAATATATCATTAATAATGAAGATATTAAGATGGACTCAAAGTGGGTACAGATGATTATAAAGTAACTCTTGCCATGAAGTTTTTATAATATTCAGATATTTCTGGGTTTTGCAAACTTCTATTAGAGGTTTATATAAAAGTACTCAGTTATTGTGGTGCTGTTGACAGATCTCTTGAAGAGCAGTGAAAAGAGAAGAAAGAAAGAATATTTTCTTCTGATATCTACTGTCAGAAAAGTATTTTGTGAGTTGCAGGCAGTCTTCTTCAGAGAGCCTGTCATTCAGCACTATAATCCAGAATATAAAATACATCTGAAGATAGATGCTTTGGAACATGCTGCAGGTATGTTATTGCTACAGCTATTTGAAGATAAGTAGCATCTAGTTGTCTACTGGTTATTCAAGTTTGATCAGGCTCAATAAGCCTATGACATATCAGATAAGAAGATGTTGGGTATTGTTTGAGTGTTTGTTCATTGATAGCAGTACTTAGAAGAAATAAAGTACTCTGTAGAGATTATTATAGATTATGCAAATCTCTGTTTATTTATAAAGTTCATAAACAAGATGGCACAACAACAATATATAAGATGGATAGAGATTCTCAGAGTGTATGACTTTGAGATTCTCTACTACTCTGGGAAGCATAACTCAGCTGATGCATTATTATGAAGACTAGATTATGTTAAACTAGAAGAAGATATTAGTCTGCTGATGTATATACTCAAACAATGTTATATAAATAATGTTTCAGAGTGGGATTCATTTAAAGACACTTTCTTTAATAAAGAAGATATTCAAGTACATGCTACTTATGCTGTCTAAAGCAGTGGGGTAGAGATAGTATAGAGAAAATCTGATGGCACCAAGACAGTTGAGTCAGTTCAGAAAGCAGCAGCTAGAGATGCTGAGAAGACTTAACAAAGAAATCACAGAAGATTCTGGATTCCCCATATGTGTATGAACACAGTAATAAAAAAAAAAGATCTATAATAAACCAACTGTAAGCATGTTGAATCTGCTGCTAAAAGTACAGAAAGATAATCTCTCTGTACAAGCAAGATTTATCAAGATAGAATCTCAGCAGTCAGAGTGAAAAATAGATGAACAGAGTTTTTTGACAAAGAGCAGCAAAATCTACATCTCTAAAGATCCAGCTCTAAGACAGGAACTACTACAAGTTCATTACAATAACTTATTTACAGATTACTTTAGCATAGCAAAGACATTTGTCTTGCTCTGGCAAAAATACAATTGGCAATTAATAAGACAAGATATTCAGACATACATACATGAATGCCAAACCTGTCAACAAGAGAAGACTCCAATGCACAAATTATATAGATTGCTCACATTATTGCTGACACCCAGTGGTCTCTGACATTCAATATTTATGAACTTTATAATGGATCTCTCTCCAAGTGGAGAGAAGAGAAACTCATATAATGCAGTTCTGGTTGTTGTGAATCAATTTACAAAGCTTGCACATTTTCTTGTATATAGAAAGAAGATTGATGTGCTAGAGATGGCAAATCTTCTATTCAGAAGAGTGTTTAAAGACTTCAGATTTCTAAATAATATTGTTTTAGACTGGGAATCTGTTTTTATGAGTGAATACTGGTCAGAGCTATGTTTCACATAAAAGTTAGATAAAAACTTAGCATGGCATTCCACCCACAAACAGATGGCCAAACAGAGGCACTGAACAAGATTTTGAAGAAATATCTTTGTGCCTATTGTAGCTATAGGCAAGATAATTAGAAGAAGTGGCTTGTGTATGCAGAATTTGCATACAACAGGTCAGAACACTCCACCATGCACATGTTCCTGTTCAAAGCAATGTACAGCTTCAAATCTAGGGGACCAGACAAGATCCAGAAGTTGATTGATGATGATGATGCACAGACAACACCTAGTGGGAGACTGAGAATGATCTCTACATTAAGAGATAGTCTGGTGGAACATTTGATGAAAGCAAAAGAGAACTAAGCATAGTTTTATAACTAAAGATGTCAAGATAAAGTATATGCATCTGATAATAAAGTAATGTTGTCATCAAGAAATCTACAAATAATATATTCTTGCAAGAAGTTAGACAACAAGTACTACAGATCTTTCTCAGTGATAGAGGCCATAGAAAATAATGCATATTAACTAAAGCTCTCTTTAAGCTATCAGATCCACAATGTTTTCCATGTCTCATTGCTGGAATCATATCATATAAGAACAGATGAGGCATCAATGTGCCCTCCCACAATACTAGTGGATGACCATTATAAGTGGGAAGTAGACAAAATCTTGAATGACAAAGTGTGCTATTGCAAGAAACACTACCTAGTGAAATAGAAGGGATTTTCTATTGAGAAATCAACTTGGAAATCTGAGGAAAATCTTGAAAATGCACAAGAAGTTCTTAAGAATTATCTATAAAAGAAGTAAAGTCATTCTAAAATAAATAAATCTATATACAAAAAGAAGACTAGACAGACTAAAGATTATCACACATAATGAAACTAAACAACTAGTGACAAGAAGAGGTACTACAAGAGCACCCAAAACACAGTCACAACAGAGGCAAATCAGTTAAAGATAGATGTGGTTCTGGAGTCACCAGAACCAGTAGTACAACAACAGATGATACTGTAGCAGAAGTAGACTTAACAGACAAAGAGCTATAAGAAGAATGAATTACATCTATAATACTCTGGAAACCAGAGAAGATAATGTCAGTCAGACAGTTAATGAAAGATATAAGATTGGCCTAGATAGAGATTAGTCTGATAACAAGAGAAAATAATAAAGAAAATCTACAAGGCTGCTTTTTGTAATACTCTGAAGAGCTTTAGCTTTATCTGTTAAACAAGTGGTGAAATAATCAAGCAAAACTCAGATATTTCCAATTTCACTTTCTACCTAAGACAGGATGGTACAAACTAGGATTGTTGGACAAAGAAGCTCAGATAAACTATCTTTAGTAGATTCTGTTTCAGACATAAGGTCCACAGTTTTAGTTTCATGATATGATGCAGAATGATGGTATTTTATAGAAGATTCTTTGAAATGAGAAGTAGTCTGGTAATAATGATGTTTGATAGCTCCAGAGTCAAGCTCATAAACTCTTGCATAAGTACACTCATGCACTTTATATTGTACAGGCAATGTAGATCAGCTATGTGAAAACTATGATATTCTTCTCAAAGTCACAAGAGCCAACAAACTAGTCCAATGGTGGATTCTGGAACCTACAATTATGTCAGAACAACAAGAGAAACAGACAAAAATGCACTTGCATTACAACAAATACAGATTTGATATTCTAAATAATAAGAACAAGATTTCTTCTCAGTATTTTACAGACAAGACTTGCTTTCATCCAGACAGTCTGTAAACATCAAGTAAATGCAGATAAAGTATGGAAGAGTGTCTTTCTTATCATGTACAACAGAGTCTTTCAACAATAATATCATAATAAGTTATAAAATAAACAAGGAACAACATCTGAGCCCAAACAAAGCAGAAGAAAAAGAAGAAAGAAGAGAGCCAGAAACTCTCTATTTATATCTACACTGCAACACACTAAAGTTGCTAGCTTCATGACTTGTTGATAGACAACATGACAATGGACAACAGATAACATAGCAACCAGACAAGCAAACAAACAAAGAAATGAGTATATGATGAAATGCTGGATATTCATAATAAAATAATTACTGTTCTATAATAAAGAATGTCTACTGCAACCAGCAGCAATACACATGTGAGATATCTATATAGACAAGCAGTAGTAATGCAGAAGCTTGCACATTCAAGAACCTATAATGCTTCATCAATTATAGAGAAGCTACAACAACATACAAAAAACCACTTTGGTGGCTCTATATCTTGAAGTCTGAGGCCTCTGGAGAAGGGGGATAGTGTTACAAATGTAGACCTAGACCAACTAAGCATCAGATGATGTTGGGTGTTCAGGGGTATTCATGTAACCCCAATTCTGAACATATAAGAATCACATGATTTGTATAGATTGTGGGAACCCCAGTGTTCAGTCTTCTAGTTAGAGAACCCCTACATTCTATGCATGACTCCCTCCCATCAGTTGCAGGCATTGTACCAACTTAGCTCTTTTGTACCCCTAATCCTGGGAAAACCTATGTGACCTACAACCAGTTCTCCTAACACTGGGACTTGTTGAAGCTGTTTGTACAGAACTTTACTCTATAATCTAATTAATCACATCTTAGACAGAGCTCTTCATTTATTTATTATTTATATTTCTCTTCTGATATTTTTGAAAGTGGTTTCACTGGTGTCTTCTTTATTCATGAATAATCTTTTTCATTATCTTGTTGGGATGCATCTTTCTCTTGAGAGATTGAGATTTTTTATTTTTTTTTATTTTGATTTTTGTTTTACTGACTTTACTTCTTCTTTTCTAGAATGAACTTAATAAGTATTGCTTGTTCTCATAATTTTATAATTATTTTTAGTTGGTGTTGCAGTTTATTCAGTTCAGTTCAGATAATTAATCTGAGCTTTATTTATAGAAAGAGTATGTGAAAGAATTCATCTAATAAACTATCCAGATTCTGTTCAAGTTCAGTAATGTATGTAAAAAACAAGAGTATAGGTTGATTCTCTTATTGGACAGTATTATAATAATACTGCATTGTACCTTAACTATAAGTTATCTCAGATTTAACATCATTCTTACATCACATCTTAAATTTATTTTATAATGTAGGTAGTTGTTCTTTCTTTATTTCCAACATCTGCTAATATATCTGAAGTTTGTCACAAAAATAACTGAATATCCAATCAATTCTGATCATATCTGGTGTTTTTTATAATGATTTTTTCAGGCAAAACTGCTGTCTTATTAAAGCTAATTATAATTTGCACTTACTAAGTAATTTGCTATGATAGTAAGATGCTTTTGAAGACTTCATATTATTATAATTATCTGACTTCTTTATTAGTTGTGTGTGTAAGAAAAACTCTAAAGAGAAATTATTATTTATTATTCTCTGTTTATATTCTATCTGCTTCTGCAGTCTATGTATCTTATTTTATTTATATATGTCTGCTAGATTCTTTTTACAGATATGTCTTCTTTTCTTCAAAGATCTTTTCTTTTTGAGTTTTGTCTAATGTATTAAGAAGTATATCTCTGTTACTTGTATTATCTGCTGATATCTTACTGATAATAGCTTCACTACTACCAGCATCTTTATTAATGTTCATCTTCTTCATATTGATATCTATCTCTGTCAGATCCACAATATAGAATGTTGTTGTAGTTTATTTTATAGGTCTTAATGGTATCATATTAACTTAGATAATTGTATGTTGGGGTATTCAGAATGTTAGAAGAACTGATTGTAGATTATATAGATTTTTCCAGAATTAGAGGTACAAAAGAGCTAAGTAGATATGATATCTGCAACTAATAGAAGAAAGTTGTGTGTAGAATGTAGAGGTTCTCTAACTAGAAGACTGAATACTAAGATTCTCATAATTCATGCAAATTGTGTGATTCTTATACATTCAGAATTGGAGTTATGTGAATATCTCTGAACATCCAATGTTGTCTGATGCTTGATTGGTCTAGATCTATGTTTGTAACATATTTTGCTATTTGATTTATATATCTTCAGAAGTCTCTGTAGGCTCTGACACCACTGTATTATATAGAATTCTCCAGCTATAGTGGTTTAGCTACAATCTGATAATATTTAATCAAGTATTCACATTTTTCTTACCTTGTAGCATGAAAATTAATTAAATTGTTATTCCAGTGATATCTATAACTATTTTATCTACTATATTAAAGTTTTTTTTGATTTGAGAAGTTATTTCTCTGAACTGATAGTCTACAATACTACTCTGTAGAAAGTCAACTCACTGTGTAATGTCTGCTGGCTGTAAATGTGCATCTGTACTGATACTAGTATTCTCCATAGATTCTGCTGGACTTATATTTCTGGAGGTTGAATTGAGATTTGAAGCTGAAGAGCTCTCTGAATTAATGTTTATTATTTTATCAAAAGTTTTTTCTCTTTTGACAACTTTAAAAGCTTTAAAAATTTTAAAGAAGGGCTCAGAATCTCTTGAAGAGCCTACAAGACTACTAACCATAAGTGAAAGCTATAGAAATCATGGAATGTGAACTCAATAGATGTCAGTGCTCTTGCTCTTCTCATCCCAAAGAATTGTGGGATGAGAAGTGAGATGAAAACTCTGCATCAGATCAAAGATCTGAGCCACTAAGCTGGAGACTAACTACATAGAGACTAGTGTCTCGACACGGGTTCTGTTAGGATCCGGAATATGGCTGCTTGATAGAATGTAGGGCTTAGGGCTAGGGCCGCGGGAATCGCCTGCAAGCTGTATACAGTGCCACTGCTCCCCGGACCCCCTTTCTCTCACCACCTTAGTATTTCGTTGAAATAGCTTACCTAGTTGGCAATGTAGATCTCTTCTTACTGCCCCTAGATTCGAAGCCCTAACAGGTTCACTGTCTGGGGTTTGCTGACAGTGTTGATATCTACTAAATAAACAAGCAGGGGTTTGCATTTGTTTCGAACTTCCCGATAATAATTGAATTGCTGGAAAAGAGAGGCAAAAGAGAACAAAACCTCCAGGGCGAGTGGATTAATCGGCGGTCTTGCTGGGCTTGATCGCAGACCGTTCATGTTCGGCGGTCGGGAGGAATTAACTTCGCGTAGGGCCGAGGTCTATCACTGGGCAGCCCGTAGAGGGGGATGGATGGGAAACCCTGCTGGGAGCGATCTGATGTCAATGATGGCTCGGTTTTTCGATGATAGTCCCATAGCACAGAGATAGATAGGTATCAAGGGAAATATACGGCATTGTGTCAGTTACGGGTCGCTTGGGGGGTGCCCTTTCTTGTGCTCTCACCATATCAACCAACTCGCCTACTTTGATGAGGCATCCTATTGTACCCCGCTCCAGTAGAAAATGAAATTAAAAATGTCTGAGTTTTGCTTGATTATTTCATTACTTGTTTAATAGATGAAGCTAAAGCTTTTTAAGATATCACAGAAAGCAGTCTTGTAGATTTTCTTCATTATTTTCTCTTGTTGTCAGACTAATCTCTATCTAGGCCAATCTTATGTCTTTTATTAACTATCTGGCCAACATTATCTTCTCTGATTTCTAGAGTATTGTAGATATAATTTGTTCTTCTTGTGGCTCTTTGTCTGTTAAGTTTACTTCTGTTGCAGTACTATCTATTATTGTACTACTGGTTCTGGTGACTTCAGAACTATATCTGTCTTTAACTGATTTATCTCTGTTGTAGCTGTGTTTCAGGCACTCTTGTGATACTTCTTCTTGTTGCTAGTTGTTTGATTTTGTTATGTGTGATAATCTTTAGTATGTCTAGTCTTCTTTTTGTATATAGATTTGTTTATTTTAAAATGACTTTACTTCTTTTATAGATAATTCTTAAGAACTTCTTGTGCATTTTTAAGATTTTTCTCAGATTCCCATATTAATTTCTCAATAGGAAATCTCTTTCATTTTATTAGATAATGTTTCTTATAATAGTGCACTTTGTTGTCCAAGATTTTGTCTACTTTTCACTTATGATGGTTATTCACTAGTACTGCAAAAGAACATGTTGGTGCCTTATCTGTTCTTATATAATATGGTTCCAGCAATGAGACATGGAAAATGTTGTAGATCTGATAGCTTGAAGAAAGCTTCAGTTAATATATGTTATTTTCTATGGTCTCTATCACTGAGAAAGATCTGTAGTACTTGTTATCTAACTTCTTGCAAGAACATATTGTTTATAGATTTCTTGATGACAATATTACTTTATCACCAGATGCATACACTTTATCTTGATATCTTTAGTTATAGAACTGTGCTTGATTCTCTTTTGCTTTCATTAAATGTTCTATCAGACTATTTCTTAATATAGAAATCATTCTCAGTCTTCTATCAGATATCATCTGTGTATTATCATTATTATTAATTGACTTCTGGATCTCATCTGATTCTCTAGGTTTAAAGCTATACATTACTTTGAATAGGAACATGTGCATTACAGAGTGTTCTAATCTGTTGTATGCAAATTCTGTATATACAAGCCACTTCTTTTAATTATCTTGTCTATAACTATAATAGATGTGGAGGTATTTCTTCAAGATCTTGTTCAGTGCCTCTGTTTGGCCATCTATTTGTAGGTAGAATATCATGCTAAGTTTTTATCTAACTTTTATGTGAAAATATAGCTCTGACCAGTATTCACTTGTGAAGACAGATTTCCAGTTCAAAATAATATTATTTGGAAATCTGAAGTCTTTAAATACTCTTTTGAACAGAAGATTTACTATCTCTGGCACATCAATCTTCTTTCTACACACAAAAAAACATGCAAGCTTCATAAATTAATCCACAACAACCAGAACTGTATTGTATAGATTTTTCTTCTCTTCACTCAGAGAGAGATTCATTATAAAGTTTATGAATATTGAATGCCAGAAATTACTGGATGTCAGTAATGATGCAAGTAACTTATATAGTTTGTGTGTTAAAGTCTTTTCTTATTAACAAGTTTGGTATTTGTGTATGTACATCTGTATATCTTGTCTCATTAATTACTAATTGTATTTTTGCTGGAGCAAGACAAACATCTTTACCACACTAAAGTGATCTGTGAATAAATTGTTGTAATGAACTTATAGTAGTTTCTGTCTTAGAGCTGGATCTTTAGAAATATAAATTCTGCTACTTTTTGTTAAAAGATCTCATTCATCTATTTTCTACTCTGACTGCTGAGATTCTGCCTCAGCAAATCTTACTTGTACAGAGAGATTGTCTTTCTGTGCTTCTAGCAGCAGGTCCAACATACTTATAGTTGGTTTATTATAGATTTTTTTATTTTTTATCATCATATTTATGTGCATACAGAGAATTCAGAATCTTCTGCAATTTCTTCATTAAGTTTTCTCAGCACCTCTGGCTGGTGCTTCCCAGACTGACTTAATTATCTTGATGCCACCAGATCTTCTCTGTGCCATCTCTACTCCACTGCTTTGAACAGTGCAAGCAGCACATACTTGAATATCTTCTTCATTAAAGAAAGTTTCTTCAAATGGGTTCCACTCTGGAACATCATCTATATAATATTATTTGAGTGTATATGTTGGCAGACCAATATCTTCTTGTAGTTTGATATAATCTGGTCTTTATAATAATGCATCAGCTGGGTTATGCTTTCCAGAGTAGTAGAGAATCTCAAAGTTATATACTCCAAGAACCTCTATCCATCTTATGTGTTGTTGTTGTACCATCTTGTTTATGAACTTTATAAACAAACAGAGATTTGCATGATCTGTAATAATCTCTACAAAGTACTTCATTTCTTCTAAGTACTGCCACTAATGAACAAATACTCAGATAATGGCCAATATCTTCTTATCCAGCATGCCATAGACTCATTAAGCCTGATTAAACTTGAATGAGCAGTAGATAACTGGGCACCACCCATCTTCAAACAGCTGTAGCAATAATATATCTGCAGCATGTTCCAAAGCATCCATCTCCAGACATATTCTACCTTCTGGATCATAGTGCTGAATGACAGATTCTCCAGAAAAGGCCATTTTTAATGTATGAAACACTTCTCTGGCAGCAGATATCAGAGGAAATGGTTTCTTCTTTCATTCATTTTTACTATTTTTCAAGAGATTTGTTAATGATATTATGATGACTGAGTACTTTCATATGAACCTCCAATAGAAGTTTGCAAAATCCAGAAATATCTAAATATTATAAAAACTTCATAACAAGAGCTACTTTATAATCATCTGTACCTGCTTTGGGTCCATCTTAATACCCTCAGTATTAATGATATATTCAAGATACAAGATTGTTCATCTTTTAAAAGTGCACTTAGCAAGCTTTGCAAACAGTTAATATTGTCTTAGACACTCTATAACTAATTGAATGTGCTTCTCATGCTCCTTCTCTGAGATCAAGAAGATAAGAATATTATCTAGATAAACTATATAGCATACATCAACCAAGTCTGCCAGTGCTCTATTGATATAGAACTGAAAGATCACTGGTGCATTTGATAACTTAAAAGACATGACAAGATATTCAAAACTCCCAAACTTTGTACAAAATATGGTCTTCCATTTATCTTCTTTTTAGATTCTAATCTGGTGGTAGACATTATATAGATCTATCTTGAAAAAGTAGTGTGCTTCTGCCAATCAGCTTAACATCTCATCTATCAACAGTAAGAAATAGTGGTCCTTCACCATAATTACATTGAGACCACAATAATTAATACAGAGCCTGAGTTCTTTATCAGTCTTGGGTACAAACAATACTGAAGTCTCTATCAGACTTTATAACAGATATATTCAACTCTTGTATAACTTGTTCTTGATGTACTCTTATAGAATCTCCATCTGCTTGAGTGATAGTTTATAGAATAGTATGTATAGAGGCTTGCAGCTGTCTTTAAGAATAATCAGATAACTGATCTTCATTAATTTCAGTAACTCTGCTACTTTATCTTCTGAGAAAATATCTTTATAGTCTCTCAATCACTCAGGCACTTCTGTCAGAACTTGATTATCATCTGACACAAAAATAACATAAGAGAATTCATTCTTGATGTACATCACTCAGAGAAATCTATCTGCATTCAAAAGTTCTACTGTTTTCTCTGAGAGTCAGTAATATCATATCTTGTTCTTCCAGTCTATATTCAGATTGAAATCTTCTAATCACAGCATGCCTGGAACTATATTTATGTTGACCATGTCAATCACCACAAACATACATCTTACCATCTTTGTGGTCCCTATGAAGTCCATTATAGTGAGTTGGGCCTTGTAGATGCCATACCAATCAGCCTCAGCTCCATTCAACATCTCAATGACTTTCATAAGCATCTCTGGTTGATTCCAGTCCAATTGGGACACCAGTTTATAGAAGATACTGTCTACTGTAGTACCTGAGTCCAACAGTACAGCTTGCTTTATAAGACCATCTAAGTATAGTTAGTATGGCCAACAGACATATACTGCACCTGCTTGCCTTCTCTATTAAGTTAACACCCTATCTTTCTAATATTTGATCTGGGTCTTGCATAAACTTTGCAGCCCTAGCCTTCACCCAGTCCTCATTCTTTTTGTCTGTCTGCTGGAACTTGTTGAAGCCATTTATACAGAACTTTGTTCTATAATCTGATTATCTATATCTTAGACAGAGCTCTTCATTCATTTATTATTTATATTTCTTTTTTAATATTTTTGGAAGTGGTTTTACTGATATCTTCTTTATTTATGAATAACCTTCTTCATTGTCTTGTTGAAACACATCTTTCTCTTGAGAAATTGAGATTTTCCATTTCTTCTTATTTTAGTTCTTGTCCCACTGACTTTACTTCTTCTTTTTTAGAATGAACTCAATAAGCATTACTTATTCTCATAATTCTGCAACTCTTTTTGGTTAGTGTTGTAGTTTATTCAGTTCAGCCTGAATAATTAGTCTGAGCTTCATCTATAAAAAGAGTACACAAAAAAATTTATCTGGTAGACTATCCAGATTCTGTTCAAGTTCAGCAATGTACATGAAAAACAAGAGTATAAATTGGTTCTCTTATTAAACAGTATCATGATAATGCTATATTGTGTCTCAATTATAAGTTATCTCAGATTCAATGTTATTCTTACACCACATCTCAAATTTATTTCATAATGTGGGTAGTTATTCTTTCTCTATTTTCAACATCTGCCAATGCATCTGAAGTTTGTTACAAAAATAACTGGATATCTAATCAATTCTGACTGCATCTGGTGTCTTTTGTAATGATTTTCTCAGACAAAACTGTTGTTTTATTGAAGCTAGCAACAATTTGCACTCATCAAGTAATTTACTATAATAGTAAGATGCTTTTGAGAACTTCACATTGTTAAAATTATCTGACTTCTCTATCAGTCATGTGTGCAAGAGAAACTCTAAAGAGAAATTATTATTTGCTATTCTCTGTTCATATTCTATCTGCTTCTGTAGCCTGCATATCTTGTTTTGTTTATATATGTCTGCTAGATTTTTTTGCAGATGTATTTTTTTTTCTTCAAAGATCTTCTTTCTTCAGGTTTCATTTAATATATTAAGAGGTGTATCTCCATTGCCTGTATTATATGCTGGTGTCTTGCTGATGATGGCTTTACTGCTACCAGTATCATCTTTAATGTTCATCTTCTTTATATTAGTGTCTATCTCTGTTGAGTCTGCAACATGGGGTGTTGTCATGATTCATCTCATGGGTCTTAATAATATTGTACTGACTTAGGCAATCATATATCAGAGCATTCAGAATGTTAGAAGAACTAGTTATAGATTATGTAGGTTTTCTCAGAATTAGAAGTACAAAAGAGCTAAGTGTATACAATGCCCACAACTGATGGGAGAGAGTCATGCATAGAACATAGAGGTCCTCTAACTAGAAGACTAAATGCTGGGGTTCCCACAATCCATGCAAATCATGTAATTCTTATACATTCAGAGTTAGGGTCACATGAATACCTCTGAATATCCAACATCATTCAATGCTTGGTTGATCTAGATCTACATTTATAACAAATAGTCACTAATTCATTCTGCTATATTATTTTGCTCAGATGTATATAGAATAGTCACTTCACATTTAATTTTACAGACTGGAGTGAATTCCTTTCTAAATAGTGAAAATTCAATATCTCCATCTATCTGTATGATATTTATGTAAAAATCTAGCAGATTTCTGAGTCTCTTGACATGTTTCTGAAGACTATGTGAAGCTTCAGTCTTATTTTTGAGCAGTGTAACTTATTTAAAGCATGTGCAGTCATTCACAATTATTAGAGTATATTTAAAAACTTGAAAACTTGTTAGCTTTATGATTTGAAGATTAATATGAATCTTTTATTCAGAAATTATAGATCAGATCTGTGGTATTTAAAATATCTGCTGTTTTGACCTTTCTAGTACATATACTTTGCAATGAAAAGTATCTTAATCTTCTATTTTAATTTTCTGATCCTTTGCTGCTTTTCATGTGATAGAGAATATACAGTGTCCCAGTCATCTATAGAGAAGCTCTGGTGTAAGCTTTATAGTAGCATACATCTGTTAAATGACTTTCTCTTGCTAATAAAGCAGCTCTGTCTCAAGAATCATAACACCATCACTTTTCTTAGTATATTCCACTAGTTTGTAGTTTTTTTGTGTTCACAGCATGTGGTCTACTTTTGTAAAGTAGAGATTCAACTTTTCAGTCAATTGGTTTATGAAAAGCAAATTCATGCCTAACTTCAGATTATACCATGCATGTATATGAATCTCATCAATAATGCTATCTTGAACAATACATCTAACATATACTATACTACTACTCTTTATAGAAATAATTTCTTTATTTGAAGCCCTGTACTAATATTCTGTATTAGAATTAAAGCTAGTAAAGTAGACTTTATTGCAATAAATTAAGTAGCTGCAACATATATTAATAAGTCAGGCTTTTAGACCAACAGCTCTTTTGAATACAGATGCCATCAGATCAGATCTGAATGTTATATCAGTAAAGCTATTTTCAAATTCTATTATAAGATAATTTTCTTCTGTATTATTCTTAGTATTTTTACTGAAATTTGATTACTGAGATTTGAATTAGCTCTAGCTTTTCTGTTTAGAATTTGTATATCATCTTTCTTTAAGTCTTGATCTCATCTATAAGTATGGCTTTGACTTTTATTCTTGATATCTCTTGTTGATGAGAAGATGAAAGTATTGTTATATAACATAATCTGAAGTCTTACAATATCTACAGTTGTGATTTATTTTACTAAACATTTTTTTATATAAGAATTTAACATGATTATTTTACAAGACTCTCTTCTATAAAGCATATTTCTATATGATTTGCTTTAGAGTGGTATTTAGTTCCGGGATTTCCCATTCTGGTCCCAGATTCCTATCCCAATTCCTGTCCTGAGGATAGGATCAGGTTGAAGCTCAGCTTAATGAGATGGGACTGGGTTGTTTAACAGCATATTGGGACAGTTCCATGGAAACTGGGATTAAAATAGGATTGGGACTGGGATCAAAATCTAGCTAGTAGAATGGGCCCAGAACCTGATATGAGAAAATAGGATAGAATCAGAATTTCAATATTGTATATGAGACAGAACCAGTAAAGTGTAGAATGAGACCAGAAATTCTGGTCCCATTTGTGTTGTCAAAAAGTAATGAAATTTGGTAATGGTTCTAACATAATTTTATTAATTTATTCAACTTCAGAAAAGTACTGAAATTTGGTAATGCTCTTTGCATAATTGAATGATATTGCAAGCTATTAGCTACTTGAGTCTATCTATTAATAACATTGACATATTTTCTGTTTCTTATCTGAATTAACTAGTGGATTTAGCAGGCTTGCAATCTCTTTCTGTATAATCTCTGTAGTATCTTGATCATCTTGATTATCTTGAATGACTTTCTTAACCAACTTCTCATGCAATATAAGTGCTTTATCTAGTATATGCACCTTATCTCCATGTTTAAGCAGCATGATCTTCTTGATTGTAGATGCATGAAGCCATAATTATTAATAATAACATGTATTCCAAGCAACATTGAAAATCTGTTCTACTCCAACCTCTGTTAAAGATATAGCCAGAATATTTCTTGCCATCTAAGCAACAGTTGAAAAATTAGACTCTAGCATTCTCCACTATTCCAGAATTGGAGCTCAAGATAATGTCAAATTCTTGTCATTTAAATATTGCTCCATTTCATTTTGAAAATTTGCTTATCTTTAATGAAGTCTCTCAAAAATTATTTCCTCAATATTTTAGAGAAGTTAGCAGAGAAGAAATCAGAATAATACTTATAATAAACATACATTATTTATATTAAGTATTACTTCTCTTGACTGTTTATATTTCTCATAATACTTTTTGTAAAACCTTAAAATATATTGTTGGTATGTTTCACACTCATCACTAGTTTAATTCTCTGAATCATATACTTTTATGTGATATGATGAATGGAGAGCAGCAGCTACAGCTAGCAGCTCACTCTTTGAATGCTCAGTATCACTATAGTATTTCTGGAATTTCAAGTTGGCAGCTTTGATAGCTTCTTGAATATTCTCTCTTGTTATTAACTGTTGGGCCTTGTTCTTCTCTCTTTCTAAATACTGGAAAAGATGATTGTATGTTGCCCATACCAGATAAATTATTGAGTCTGTTATTTTGGACAGTATCTTGGTAAATTAACTGAATAACTGTAACAGTTTAACTATATACTCTAGCTGCTTCCAGTTATGGTCCAATAAGTAAAGTCTTTGGTATTTTAGTGATAAGTCCTGAATCCATAAGTTCACAGCTTGTCAAAGCAACAAGACACAAACATATATCTTATAGATGAAATTCCATCTTGTGCAAATATCTTGAATCATCTTGCACTGGTTCTCTTATTAATATTCTCAGAAATGTGCAGTGAGTTGAGAAAAGGTATTGGTTGCATTAGCAACAAGATGAATCTATTGTCAAGCAAAGATTAGTAAATCAACTCAAGTATATCAAGACTATTATCAAATTTTGTTATCTTTCTAAGAGTATTTGCAAATGTGTCTGTTAATACTAGATCATCAGTAATTAAGCTCTCATTAAAGATAGTGAGTAGAGTATTATTGTCTGGCTGAATCTTGAGATTGCAAACCAGCTCTTAAATCACAAGTTGAATTATATAAGATAGAGTATTGTTCCACTCTCTACATCTTAATCAGTTGTCTTGTTCAACTGCTGCAATACTGGTCTCAACTAATATGTAAGATGTGCTTGCATGATATCATTGTTTAACATATTGTTACTTGTAATTATAAGAAGATTAATCTCAAGTCTTTATACTGCTAGTAATTATTGAAGAATCTCTGCTATATTCTTGTCAGTATAAGCACTTTCTAAACTTTCAAAACTCAGTAAATGCTTACAGTACTTCCAATTCTTTATAATATAATAATTATTAATTGTCATAAAGGCAAGATTATTGGGACTTGTTTAATTATTCACTGTCAGAGATATCTTGATTGTTGAATCATGGTTAAAGAGAAGATTTTAAAATAGCTGATTGTATATATTATTCATAATCTGATATAATGTTTCTTATATGGGTATCTGTAAAGCCATTGCAGAGTTGAGCATGGTTATTAATATACAGAATACTGAATTCTCAATAGCACAAAATAAGAAATTCAAGAATATTAATGTTTGCACAAGCTGCTGAAGAAAATTGTCTTGATTACATTCAGAAACAGACAGATCTGAATTTGTTTGAGAATACTTCAGAAACTGTTACTAAGACACCAGAACTGTTACTAAAATTCATTACATTTGGAAAATTAGAATTCATAATTTACCATCATGTTAATCAGAGTATTACTCTGTCTGTCACCAGTTTTTATATAATCTTTACTTATTAAATACTTCTTCAGATCACTTGTACTGTTTCAAGAAAAGCTTGAATAATTAAGAAAGATTTAGCAATGCTTGCAAATCATCTCTGAAGTACTCTTAGAATGCTCTGCCATCTGATCAAATTTTGATCAAAAATCAGAATGACAGCTTTACCTTTCAGTTGAGATCACCACACTTCTTATTATTAACCAACTAAGCAGCTTCAGTAGTCAATTATCAAGTAACAAATAACTTATGATGCAGCTCCTTCCACAATACAAATTATTTTGTTTCATGTTGAACTATAATTAATTCTGAAGAAATCTCTGTAGATTTTGCTTGTTTGCTGGCTTCAGTCATTAGGTTTTTCTTTTCTTTTTTTTTTTTTTTTTTCACAATCAAATTGATTTTTCTCTAAGTTCTGCCTTAGTCAAAAAAGTAACAAAATATGGTCAGAGCTCACACAAAATTTGACAATCTCTAAATAGTTAGCCTTATTTTACTCTGTAAGTACAGCAACCAAGTATAAAATCTTCTTCTTGTACAAAATGGAACATTCTTCTTCAGGAAAATAAAACATTTTGCCAATTTAATAGCACCCCATTCTCAAATTAATATGAAAAAAGAACTAAAAACCTAACTTTCTTCTCTAGATATTAATAATTCAATCATTCTCCATCTCATTGTTCTCCTTATCATTCTTATTAGAGAACATCACAATCTCAAAATCATCTTTCTTTATCTTCTCTGGAACAGGTGAGCTATTGTTGTCTTGACTCAGACTCTGTAATTGGCTCAGAAATTCTCTTATCTTCTTCTTAACCCTCTTTCTTAACACACTAACTGCAGCAAGATAATCATGATTATAGATCATAATCTTGATCTCAAGTCTGACTATCATTTGGCAGAATCAGGCCTCTCTATATGCAGTAATAGAATGCTGCATCTGGCTTGTTTTGGCCTAAATATGTCAGAACTGTTACCAAATTTTGTTACTTTTAAATTCTATCTTCTTTTTCTACCAAGCTTTATTCTTGATCTCTGTAGTCTTTTCTTGATGATACTGTAGTGGGGATTCCAGTACCTTATTAGAACAAAGATTGTTCCACTTCAAGGCGCAAACCACTCCAAAGCTACTATTCTTGAGCTATAAAAACCATCTGTAGCCCCTGCATCTTGCCTATTATCTTCACATATCATTGCTCTTTTCTACACACTCATTCCTTACTACCAGTTCAGTTATTAGTTAGTGAATATGAAGATTTCTTGTTCATGAAACTTGCTACTGTTCCTTATTAGAGCTGCCTGTATTAGTACAGGGCTCTTTAGTACTATTACTTCTTGTGAGCTTAGACATCTGTTAGAACATACTTATCTCTACACTTACTACTTGACCATACTCTTACTATGTTGTGATTTTTCACCTTTCTTGCACTCTCACCATATCAATCAACTCATCTATCTTGACAAGACATCCCATTATACTCTACTCCATTTGGTAATCAAGCTGAGACCTGAAGATGATAATGCAGTGATTTGGTGACTATCAAGAAAGAGAAAAATAAATTCTGAGACACATGAAGCAATACACTATTTCAAGATAAGATCTTATAAACTAGGAACACAGTACTAATCAGTTTTTTTTTATTTAGAAATAAGATTAGGGAGCTTAGATTTGAATGCCTCTTATCTAGAGCTTGCCTGATAAACAGGTTTTTGAAAGATATTAACTAATAGACAGAACATACTGTGTGACATGACTAAAGATTAAGAAACCAAGAAATCAGAATCAGAATCAACTATGGCTGAAGATACTACAGAATCATATGCAACTATATTACAGGGTGAGAACAAGAGAATTGTGGTTTATTCCCACATTTCTATGCCTTCCCCTGGCACAGCAAATGCATCTTGGTTTGACAGCAGAGATGCTATCCTGTTTATTGAAAGCTTTTATCAGATGTGCAAGGATCATGGGGTAATTGATCCTAAAAACATTATTGAATGGTTGGCTAGGTACTGTGTTACATGGATTGGAGAATGAATGAAGATCTTGAAAGACTATAAAGAAGATAATTGGGAAGTATTCTCTAAAGAGATTATTCATGAATTTCATGATCAAGACATTACTTACAAGATTCACTGTTAGAATTACCTCCAGGCAATTACAAAGAAACCATGTGCTTGAAATGGCAATATTTGTATCTATATTCAAGAATACACTACAATCACCAGTACAGTACAAGCCAATGGAAGACTTGATGAATTCACTAAGATGTCTTGGTTTCTTCAGGAGCTATCTGAGAAGCTTCAGAATAAGATTATTGACAAGGCCAAGCTCAATCTTTCAGATGATATATTGCCTATTGATTTTAGAAAAGTTATTCAGATGACTATAAATTTGATTAACCAGTATGAAGAAAATAAGAAGATTTTTAAAGAAGATAAAATGAGACAAAAGAAAATGGAGAAGCTTGATGAGCAATATTAATTAGCTAACAAGCTCTCTACAGTTGAAGCTCCAAAGAAAACAGCTAGTTTTGTGAAGACTGAAGAATTCAAATCAAAATCCAAAGTCAAGAGCTCTGACAGCACTGATATTAAAGCTGCTATTAAAAAGATGACTAATAAGTTCACAAACTTGGCATTGGTTATGAGAGTACAATCAAATCAGATATAAGGGAATTCTAATCAGTATTATATACTGCAGAGAGAAGAATCTCCAAAATCTATACTAAATTATCCAACAAATGTGACTGTTAATTCTACAACTGTACAAGAGAATACTCAACTGCCAGTTAATCTCTATTTAGCTTGAAATGACTCTTTTATGATAGACTATAGTGGTGCTTATGGACAAGAAGAAGCTTGAACTGGAGGAATTTCAACACATCTCTCATATTTCTACTGTGAAAAACCTGGACATCATCAATCTCAGTATTATAAATACCAATCTGATATAAGTAACAAATACTGCTATATTGATGACAAAGAGAACTTACACATGGGCTCTAAGAGTCAAAACTATCAAGCTGTCACTCTTAAACCTGGAATTCTGAACATGTATATTGTACAGTCTATGGAAGAGAATAAATGAACAATTCCAGAGCCAATGAGCTCTAAAAAGAAGATCAATCAGCAAGAAGGGATATCTTCTACAAATTCAATCAGTATAAAGATTCAAGCAGGATGACTTGCATATCTAATATCTGATGGAGAATCTGATTCAGATAAGAAATATAATCCATTGGAAGAAAGAACATCAGTCAATATTGAAACAGTTGGAGAAGCTAAGAATAATTAAAGAGCTAAGATTGCAATGCCCATACTCAGCATACTGGATAATTTATTACTTACCAGAATAATCAGGCTAGTGTTAATAATAATGTCATGAAAGATATTGAATCAATTAATTAGAAGAAGCCTGAAATTCAGAGTAAGTTCACAGAGAAACAAAGATTAAGATATTCTGCAACAGATTGCTTATTCTCTCAGATCTGTAATTCAACAGATGCCAATGAATTAATGAGTTGAATTCTCAATGAAAAGTCAAATTGTCAGTCAATAAGCTTATAGATATATCATCAAAACTTCATCAAGTGTTCTTTAGATCAGGCTGGAATAACAGTACTAGCAAAAGCTATGCAAAAATTGGAGTCTCTAAACTAGTTCAGCCTGAGCTAAAGATCAATTCTAGTTGACTTAAGGTAGTTCACCACTAAGCGAGCCACACCACTAAACAAGCCAAATCTTCCACCACCAAAATTCCTCCAACATTCAATATTCAATATGTGACAACATGGTCAACAACACCTCAATTAGGCTTGCAATTGAAGATCTTGAATCACAAGAGACCCCAAATTATGCTGCAACCACGAGAAAGTACTCAGTTAACTAAGAGACCCTGCACCAACAGCATAAAGACTTGCAACTTGCTCAGAATGAAGCAGCCTCTCAATATAAGAAAAAGCTCTCTGATATACAGAAGGCAGAGCTTCTGAATTATATAAACAAGCTCTCTAGCTGCAGCCTTGCCATTACACCTCAGATTCTACAAAATATTGTACAAGAGATGACAGGAGAGGATGTTGGAATCAACTGGGTTAATTAATTTCATGAGTGACATAATGACAAGATCAAATGCATTTATCTCAAAGCAATTGATCAAAATAGACAGGTAGCAGATAACTATCAGTGCTTTAAGCACTTCTATATGCTTGTAATTTGATGATTTATTTGATTACTTGCAATTGCAGTTGTTGATGCTGGCTAACTATTTGACTACTACTTATGAAATAGTTGGAGCAGAAAATTGATCAATATAATCTTAAGCCCTCAAATATCTACAACTTTAATGAAAAAGGATTCCTTCTAGGCTCCTGCCATGCCTCAAAGTGATTAGTCTCTATTGAAGCTCTATAAGCTGGAAAGAATGCTGCCACCCAGAATGATAGTTGGGAATTCCTCTCATTGCTCTGCTCAGTCTCTGCTGAAGAAATTGCACTACCTCCAGCTCTTATTTATCAGAGTGAATCATGAGATCTCCAGAATACATGGCTAGATGATTATGATGGAAGTGAATAGGTCTACTTTGCAGCTTCAACAAATGGTTGGAGCAATGATGAATATGGACTACAGTGGTTGAAATGGATTTTCAATCAGCATACTAAGAAACAAGCTGGTCAAGAAAGATATCTGCTTCTACTAGATGGCCATTCCTCCCATATAAATATGAAATTTATTGAATATGCTAACTGTAAAAGGATTCTTCTTATGATTCTCCTGCTGCATTCAACCTACTGTTTGCAATCTCTTGATGTTGGAATCTTTAGGCTGCTGGGCAAGGCATATTCCAATGAGCTGGAAGCACTACTACATCAAGAAATAAGCTATATTTGAATGACAAAAAGGGATTTCTGGAGACTATTCAATGTAGCTTGAAAGAAGGCTTTGACAGTTGAAAATATACTTGCTGGCTTTGCAAAGACTGAAATTAACCCTCTGGATTCTCAATATTAACTACACTGATTTGAAACTGCTCAAGCCCCTACACTGTCAGTTAAACCTTCTATTTCTAGCAATATGCACCAGCTCTAACAAGAGATCAAGAATATATGTCTCTGGCACAGCCTAAATTTACAGAGCATTGGATGGGTTATCCAAGCCAGTAAGCAGTTTGCTCTTTGTAATGAACTGCTGGAACATGAGAATCAGCAGCTAAGATCAACTCTAGTGATGGAGAAGCAATGCTGCAAGTGAGGCAAGCCCCTAGGCCTACTTAATAGAGATAATTCTAGTCAAGTGCAGTTCTGGTCTCCAACAAAAGTTCTTAAGGCACACAAGCGCCTGGATGAAATAGAGACTGAAAAAGCTGATAAAATTGCTCAAACACAAGAGATAAAACTTCAATGAGACCTTCAAAAGAAGCAGGCTGCTAGAGATGTTGAAAAAAGATAGATTGAATGGGAGGATGCCTGTAAAAAGACCCAGAAGTAACAAGAGACTGAAAAAATTGAATATGCTAGACAAAGAGAGGCACAACATGTTGCTTATGAGGAGAAGAAGGCTTTACAACTAGCAGAGAAGGAAAAACAGGCAGTTGAACATGCTAATAAACACTGGCAGTCAGAGCTTCAAGCACCAGCTTCAAAGCACTGTCAGAAGGACTCCCCTACTAAAGAGCCTCATTATGAAGAGCCTATACAACCTTCCAAAAGGGGAAGTAAGAGCTTTACAAGCATCTCTAGCAAGGCATTAGGCTCCCTAGCTAAGAAATCTACTGTTGACATTCCTTTGAATTCTTTCCTATCTACCCCCTGAATCTCTCGCTCTGGCCATAATATTAGGCCGTCCACCTGTTTATTTTCCTAACTATACTAATTTCTATGCTTTAAAAAATACATTTATTTAATATTTAATAGCTATTTAATAATAAAGATCTTGTTGTTGAGATATTTAATAAATTCATTGCGTGGAGCATTTGGCGAAATTTGGCTCATTTAGTGGTGTAGCTTGTTTAGTGGTGAACTACCTTACATCAAAGCTCATGGTGCCAAAATCCAAAACAGCATATGAAATATGTTAGTTATATACATTAGTCACTATAAACCAACAAGAATTAATAGCATTAATTGATACTGGTTCAGAAATTAATTTGTTGTCTTGGAAGTATGCTGAAATGTTGAATCTGTCAATGAAAAATAAGCCACAAGTGATCATGGTTGTTCAAACAGAAGAAGTCACTTCTTTTTATGTATTTTGTGATGAAGTGTCTGTTCAAATTGGAGATATTGTTACACATACCTCTTTTCTTATATTTGAGAGAGAGGATCAGCAACTTATTCTTGAAAGATCTTGACAATTTACTATCTGTTGGAGGTGCAACATCTCAGAAGACAGTGAAGTAAATTGTGAAATTTATAACAAGAAACAAATATATTGTCTAGTTTTCAAAGACTTTAAGCCAAACTCAAGCAACATGAGATATGTAACTAATAAATTAAACAGCAATTATTTAAATGATTCAACAGGCATTTAATCAGGTGGATGCCTGTGGATACAAGACCTGAGAAGAATGAAGAAGATATGATGAAGACAATAAGTATAAGAATTAATGATGAGAAGATTGAAGATCAGGAGATTGAAAAGAATAGAGAAGTTGGAAGCATTGACAGCATTGCTGGTGTTGGTGATTACAGCAATGAGGAAAAACATAATTCTGGCATTGGTGAATCCAAAAGCACACTAAGCCTAATCAGATTGACCAGCATGCTGGTGAATCAAATGGACTAATCAGAAGACAAGAATAATTTTGCATCAGGAGTTTGGATTTTCTGACCTCCACTTCCCAATCCAGACAGCATCACAGCTTACTACAAACATTACACACATAATATAAATTCCAGTTTAATTTGCAAACCTATTCCACAAAGTGCTTCATCAATTTATGCATCTCTGAACAAAAATCACAATTTTGTCACAAAGAAATCACATCAGATAGACATTTTCAATAGTGGATAGAATATCAGACTGTCTTCTTCAGAGGTCTGGAAAGTGTGCACTACTTATAAGCAGAAAGCTGATAAGATAAGACTATTAGCACCTGGAAAATCTGATGGAAGCAAGCCAGAAGACCTAGATAATTGAGTGAATATTTATTTGAATAAGTATTATCCTGAGAAGAAATGCATCACATTTAATTGTGAATTTGATAATCATATTAGATCTAGAATTGTGCCCTTTCCTGTTGAAGAATGGCTAACAAATAAGAGAATTGAGAAGCTCAAAATTGAATTTGAGCTGACAAGTTGGAAGAAGAAATTTTTCATATTAGTTCTTTATAAACATGAAGAGGTGTTGGCTTGGTCATTCAAAGATCTATATAATATTCATTCTGAATGCTTGCCTCCCCAGATTATTTGGACAGAGTCCCATGAGACTTGGCAGACTAAGACTTACTGAATTTCTTGTGCTCTACATGATAAGCTAATTAAAATTATTCAGAACAGATTAGAAGCTAAAACATTGGAATCTTGCCATGATTCATATATTAATCTTTATTTTCTGGTTGTAAAGAAACAGAAAGGCAAATATTATTTAGTTAACATAGTATATATGTACAACAAAGTTACTATTCAGAATACTTTTATTTCTTCTAATGTTGACAAATATACTGAAGGCTTTAGTGGACTTGTTATAACTAGTTTATGCAACTTATTCTCTGGATACAATAATTTTCTGTTAGCTGAAGAAAGCAGAGATATGACAGCTATTGCAATCTCTATTGAGCTCTTTTACTATATGACTTTAGTTCAAGAGGCAACAAATTCACCAGCTCAAGCCCAACACAAGATAATAAAGATAATATGTGAGGTTTTTCCAGAGATTGCTTGAGCCTTTATGGATGATCTTGGGGTAAAAGAATTATATATCAAAAATGAAACTGAAGTTCTCTCAGAAATAAGAAGATTTGTTTATAATCATCTGCAGAACCTGAACTATGTTCTATAACTTGTCAAAATCTCTGGAGCCAGAATCTCCAGTGCCAAATCTCAATTCTGCATGTCTGGAGTCAATGTCATTAGATAGGTCTGTAATTATAATGGATGATGATCTGAGGAAGCCAAGATGGCTAAAATTACAAATTAGTCTACTTCTATAAGTGTTACAGAATTACAAGAATTTCTAGAGCTTGCTGAATATTTCTGAATACTTATAGAGTATTGTAGTTGGATAACTTAATCTTTATATTATCTGCTTTGACAAAATATTATATAGACATAGACTGAAGAGCAAAATGATATCTTTATGCTTTTGAAAGAAAAGTTATATTTATTCTCTGTTATTCTTTCAATTAATTACAAACAAGATTCTTTACTTATCACTGTGGCTGTTGATGCAAGTGGATTAGAATGGGGAGAATGCATTTTCAGAAGCAATAAGAAGCTCAATATTTCACACAATACAAATTCAGAGTATGGAGTGATTCAGAGAAAACATATAATACTAGCAAACAAGAATGCAGAGCTGTTTTGAAAGTCTTCAAGAAATTCTGACATCATATCTATAGAGTGCTCTTTACTTTGGAAATTGATGCAAAAACTCTTGTCACCCAACTTAATAGAACTGCTACAGATGTTCTAGAAGCTTTAGTTACTAATTAAATAGCTTGGATATGCCTCTTTGACTTTACTGTTAAATATGTTCCTGGGACAAAACACACAGCTGCTGATGAACTATCTTGCTGAGAACTAGATATTGAGAAACAGTCTGAATCTAAAGAAGGTAAAGATCTATTTACCTTTATAGATTCTATAAGAGTTTTAGCTGACTGAGCTCTTGATAGTAAAGACCTTAGAATACTAGACTTCATATATTCAGAAGAATTGGAAAAGATTGCATGATATCTAACCACTCTATCAAAACTATTGGGCATGAAAGAGAAAGAGTACACAAAATTCTAAAGAAAGACAATTAAATATGTAGTGGAGGCTGATCAACTATTTAGGCAAGCAGAGTCTGATGTGTCTTTAAGATATGTTGTGGACAATAAACATCAGCACAAACAAATTTTACACATAATGCACAACAAATTTAACTATAAATAGCAAGAAAGAACATACTCTGCTCTACAAGCTCAATACTGGTGGTCAGAGATGTATAAAGATGTGTCTGCTTATATGAAGCACTGTTCTCAATGTCAACAAAGAGATTCACAAAGATTGAGTAAAGAGCTTTATTCTATCTGAGCCTCTATCTGTTGAAAGAAAGTTGGGGTGGATATCAAGCACATGTCTTCCTGTCAAGAACAAAATTATTTGATTGTTGTCAGATGTGACTTTACTGAATAAGTGGAAGCTCTAGAGTCTTGAAAAAGGCAACAGCTGAAGCTGTGGCCAAATTTCTTTATGAGAATATCATCTGTCAATAAGGCCTGCCTGCCAAATTTGTTATGGATGGAGGACCAGAAAATAAGAATATTGTGGAGACCTTACTGAAGAAATTCAATATTAAACACATTATTATTTCACTCTATAACTCTCCTGCAAAATGATATGGTGGAAGTTGGCCATAAGCCTTTGGCTGATGAGCTAGCTAAAGCTATCAATGACACTGAAAGAGATTGAATTAAACATCTTTCTGTAATTCTGATGGCAGATTGAATGATGACTAAGGCTAGTACTGGTGTCTTCTCTTATAGATTGCTAATAAGCCAGAAGACAGTTCTTCTGATTAAACTTGAGATTTCTACTTGACAAATAATTCTCTGGCAAAAGATTCAAACAACTGAAGACCTGCTTCTGATATAAGTATGACAAATTAAAAGACAAGATGAGAATATTCTGAAAGCAGCTTATCATCAGCTCTAAATACACACTAGAAATAAGAAATACTTTAATAATATTCATAATATTTGAACTAACCCTCTTCTATCTGGAGACCTTGTCTTGCTTCACAATACCAAGAGAGAATAGAATATGTCTAGAAATAACACCCTGTGCTTTTGATGGCTAGAACTCTATAGAGTTAAGTCCACTAATCAAGAACTAGGTTTCTATCATCTTGAAGAGTTAGACAGCACTGAACTCAAAGAATCTATTGCAGAAAACAGATTGAAGAAGTATCTTATAAAATCTGAAATAAAGCCATTTAATAATAGTCTAGGAGATTCTGATGTAGAGATGGAGAATATCTCTTAAAGATATATCACCAGAAGTTAATCTAATATGCTCTCTAGCAGTTTCTCAGATGTCAGCTTCTTGGATCAGAGTAAAAATAAAAATAATCAAGAAGAAATAGAGCAAACACAATTTTCAACTATTATATCAGATGACTGGAGCTTTGCTGTTGTTATACCTTCACAAGATGTTTAATTTGTTGTGTTTTATTTGCAAAAGTGAAGTTTTTGCTTGCTCTTTTGAGAAGTTTCTCTTTTATTTATCTGCAAAGTAAAGTTTTTGCTTGCTCATTTGGAAAGTTTCTCTTTCTTTATTATTTGCTTAGCATTCACTTTTTCTGAAGATATTTAAAGATTAATTTTTTTTTCTTTTAGCTTTTACTTTCTTTTATATTTAAGCTTGATTCTTTTTACAGATTCAACATTTTCTTCTATTCTGTTATTCTGACATTTGCAAATTTTTTGATCTCTAATATTCTTTAAAAATAGCTGGATGAAGCAACCTGCCTTCTTTAGCACCAGAAATCAAAAATCAAGATCTGGTCATTACTAGAGATAGTGAGGTTAACTTAGATGGCCATTTCTTCAATAATCTGACAGCAGCTATGAAATATATTGATAATCAAGCTCTGCACTGTCAATATAGTCTACAAGTCAAGCTGATGAACACACTTATGCAAGTGACTGATGTGGTCACTGACTTAGTGGCCCATTTCTATTGATATGTTGAAAGATCTAGAGCTTGGCAACATGTTATGCATGCTAATTTCAAAGCTGATTTCCATAATGCTCAAAAGATTACTCTGGATGTTGAATGATGTTGCATTAATATGCAAAAGATCAAGAATAGGCTTGTCACTACATGGGAGATAGACAGAATTGATGCCATATGGTCAAAAGTAGAGAGTCTGTAGACCACACAAAAGCTTTATCATACTTTAAATATCTACAAGAATTAGAATAAGTTCACCAATAATATTAACAGTACAGTGCTCTGAAGACTAGATGCTACAGAAGCTGGACATTGCCAGAGATTAGCTATATTACCAGATAATTATACTACAGCTGATAAAGAAGTCAATCACACTTGCAAACTTTCTTCAAGAGATGCTCTACATTAACAAGAACTTACTATTGGAAACTATGATCTTCTACAGCTATTAGCTCTTCCACAGTCATCTAGCTCCCAACATTTAATTCAGGATATTACTAGAAGCCCTTCTACTGCAAGCAGTCTCTGAGATCTACTAGAAGAACCACAGTCACCAAGATCACCAAGAGATGTTCCAATGAGTGGAATGTCAATGCCATATAGTTACAATGTATTGGGAGCCTCTATACATAGTGGAACGGGGTACAATAGGATGCCTTGTCAAAGTAGGCGAGTTGGTTGATATGGTGAGAGCTCAAGAAAGGTGAAAAATCACCACATAGTAAGGGTATGGTTGAGTAGTAAGTGTAGAGATAGATATATTCTAACAGATGCCTAAGCTTGCAAGGAGTAATAGTACTAAAGAGCTGTGTACTAACACAGGCAGCTCTAATGAGAAACAGTAGCAAGTTTCATGAACAAGAAATCTTCATATTCACTAACTAATAACCAAACTGGTAGTAAGGAATCAGTGTGTAGAAAAGAGCAATGGTGTGTGAAGATAATAAGCCAGATGCAGGGGCTACAGATGGTTTATATAGCTCAAGAATAGTAGCTTGGTGTGGTTAGCATCTCAGACTGGAACAATCTTTGTTCTAATGAGATACTGAAATCCCCACTACATTTTCTCCTGGTCTTTAATGTTGGCATCCCCTGACAACAAGCAATATATAAAATAAAATAAAACCAATTTAGTAAAATAAGAGAATAATAAATAGTAATGAGCAGTCTGGTAAGAAAAAACATAGAAAATAAGAATAAGAAGAGTGATAGCAGCAATTTCTAATAGTGATCACTATGATTCTCTTCTTCCATCAAGTTCTCAGGAGAAGGAGAAGGCTGAACTGATGCTGGGTTAATGTTGTTGTGCATGCAATGCTAATAGAATTTATTACCAAAAACTTTCTTTTCAATTTGGTAAGTCTTGACAATGGCATTCAGAGCAATTCACATGGCCTTTAGGTGCCAGTTATTAATGAAGCTCTGAGCCTTTTTGTCATCAGGGCCAAAGAGAATATCAAGTTCCTCAATTACCATGGGGTTGTCCCATCTAATTCATCCTACCAGGGCATCTGATATAGCTTCTAAGCCTTGTAATTGAATAGTGGTAGGGAATCAATATGGAACTGACACATAACAATTTGAATGGCCAGATGGAGATGAAGGCTCTGAAACTAGATCTCTATATGCAGCAGAGAGCTGCAACCATGTACCAGCTTTATTGACTTCTAGATATTCATGGTCCTCTTGAATTGCCATATACCAGGGTAGCATAGTGTATCAGATCTTTTTGCATGGACCATGGGCTCCATGGGGTAGCAGAGGGCTTGTAATTTGAATATTGCCAGGCTTACAAATGACATCAGTCCATCTAATACCAAATTTTCTTTTGTCATCTTTAGTATACATTGTATTTTTAATGCAGTGAACATAGCCATCAGTGGATAAGCCTTATTCTTTAACTAGTCCCCACCAATTCTCTAGATGGTTATGCATTTCTGGCAAGATTTCTGTACAGTCACCAGGCTCTTCTGCAGTTAAGATCAAGGATTCTTGTATCATGTTAATGCCTCTTCCAGTAGTAATAGCATCTGGAACATTGACATCAATATGGCAAAACCCAGTTTTATCCCCTGGCTTAGCATACTTGGCATAGTATGGATAGGAGATTAATTTCCAAGTGTGGTTGAATCTTGTCAGTATATATCATAGATAGTATATAGAGTCCTGGTGCATAAGTTGTTAGCTAATACTGTAATACATTGTTCTCAACCATCTGTAATTGTCACAACCTCCCATCATTCACTGATGATAGTAATACATGTCATATTTACTATTGACCCAGGTGAGTACTGTGGTGGTAGCATCTTGTAACTTATCATTCCACCAGCACATTAGCTGAGGAATGACAACAGACCCAGTTGTTTCTCATTTCTTCTGAAGATCACTGGTAGTGAACTTGTTAACTCCAGTTATTCATGTGTATCAGTTAAAGTCAAAGATCTTCATCTTTGCAACCAGAGGGATAATTGGCTGATGTTTGAATTTGTAAATGCCTAAAGCATCTTCAGCTCTACCTTGTCTATTTGCCAAACAGAACCAGAGGTAGGTGCTGTCATTGGTCTTGACTAAGCTAATATTGTGATGATTCCTATGAATGTAAGCCAAACAGTTGAGAAGCTCCTCCCTATTAAGTGTGCAAGTCTGTAAACCAAGTTTTGAAGCCATTAGTTTAGCATGGTTATAGCATAGGTAGATGTCAGCTTTCTTATTGCTAAAGGCCTTTTCTAACTGCTCCAGAATGTGAATAAGCTCCAACTCCAAATGTGTTTTATTACTCTTTATCTTTTGGAGAAGCTGCTGTTTGAAACCATGGCAACAGCAAGTACCAGAGTATACTGTCATGACAGATTCTTCTCATTCATGTTGGGGTATTTCCTCATCACTTTCAGAAGAAATAATGGACTCATCTTTGTTGCCTAGGTCTTGGAGAGTTTGGTGTGCTGACATGGCTGCAATTCTTTCACTGCAGTGCTTCAGAGCTTCTGATTAGCTGGGTGGATTGGCCAGCCTGCTGGTGAATCTAAATGGTGGCTGTAATTAACTAGTTTCCAATCCATGTGATCTAATCAACATTGTACTATGTATAGAGGCTCCCAATACATTGCAGCTATGCAGCATCAACATCCCATCTATTGAAACATCTCTTGATGATCTTGGTGACTGTGGTTCTTCTAGTAGACCTTGGGGGCTGCTTACAGTAGAAGGGCTCCTATCAATATTCTGAATTGAACATTGGGAGCTAGATAACTGTGAAAGAGCCAATGGCTGTAGAAGACTATAGTTTCCAATAGTAAGTTCTTGTCAGTGTAGAGCATCTCTTGAAAAAAGTTTGCAAGTATGATCAACTTTTTTGTCAGCTGTAGTATAATTGTCTGACAATATAGCTAAGCTCTGGTAATGTTCAGCTCCTGTAGCATCTAGTCTTTAGAGCACTGTGCTGTTAATATTGTTAGCAAACTTATCCCAATTCTTATAGATATTTAGAGTATAATGAAGCTTTTGTGTGGCCTACAGACTCTCTACTTTTGATTATATAGCATCAATTCTGTCTATCCCTCATATAGCAACAAGCCTATTCATGATCTTTTGCATATCAATGTGATGTTGTTCAACATCCAGGATAATCTTTCAAGCATCATGGAAATCAGCTTCAAAATTGGTGTGCATAACATGTTGCCAAGCTCTGGATCTTTCAACATATTGATAGAAATGGGCCACTAAGTCAGTGACCACATCAGTCACTTGTATAAGTGCATTCATCAGCTCAACTTGTAGACCATATTGACAGTGCAGAGCTTGATTATTGATGTATTCCATAGCTGCTGTTAGGTTATTGAAGAAATAGCCATCTAAGTTGACTCCACTGTCTCTGGTAATAACCAGATCTTGGTTTTCAGTTGCTGGTGCTAAAGAAGGCAGGTTGCTTCATCCAGCCATTTTTGAAGAATATCAGAGATCAAAAAATTTGCAAATGTCAGAATAACAGAATAGAAGGAAATGTTGAATCTGTAAAAAGAATCAAGCTTGAATATAAAAGAAAGTAAAAGCTCCAGCAAAGAAAAATTGACCTTTAAATATCTCCAGACAAAGTGAATGCTAAGCAAATAATAAAGAAAGAGAAACTTTCTGAAAGAGCAAGCAAAAACTTCACTTTGCAGGTAAATAAAAGAAACTTCCCAAATAAGCAAGCAAAAACTTCACTTTGCAGGTAAATAAAAGAAACTTCCCAAATAAGCAAGCAAAAAAACTTCACTTTTGCAAACAAAACACAACAAATTAAATATCTTGTGGAGGTATAACAACAGCAAAGCTCCAGTCATCTAGTATAACAGTTGGAAATTGTGTTTGCTCCATTTCTTCTTGATTATTTTCATTTTCACTCTGATTCAAGAAGCTAACATCTGAGAAACTGCTTGAGGAAATGTTAGATCAACTTCTGGTGGCATATCTTTGAGAGATGTTCTCCATCTCTATATTAGAATCTGCTGGACTATCATTAAGTGGCTTCATTCCAGGTTTCATAAGATACTTCTTCAATCTGTTTTCTGCAATAGATTCTTTGAGTTCAGTACTGTCTAACTCTTCAAGATGATAGGAACCTAGTTCTTGATTGGCAGACTTAACTCTATAGAGTTCTAGCCATTGAAAGTGCAGAGTGTTATTTCTAGATATATTCTGTTCTCTCTTGGTGTTGTGAAGCAAGACAAGGTCTCCAGATAGAAGAGGGTTGGTCTGAATATTATGGGTATCATTAAAGTATTTCTTATTTCTAGCATGCATTTGGAGCTAATGATGAGCTGCTTCCAGAACATTCTTATCTTGTCTTTTGATTTGCTGTGCTTATATCAGAAGCAGATCTTCAGTTATTTAAATCTTTTGTCAGGGAATTATTTGTCAAGTAAGAATCTTGAATTTAATCAGAAGAACTGTCTTCTGGCTCATTAGCAATCTATAAGAGGAGACACCAGTACTAGTCTTAGTCATCATTCAATCTGCCATCAGAATCACAGGAAGATATTTAATTTAATTCCTTCCAGTGCCATTGGTAGCTTTAGCTAGCCCATCAGCCAAAGGCTTATGGCCAACTTCCACCATATCATTTGCAGAAGGATTATAGGGTGAAATAACAATGTGTTTAATGTTGAATTTCTTCAGTAAGGTCTTCACAACATTCTTATTTTCTGGTTCTCCATCCATAATAAATTTGGCAGGCAGGCCCCATTGACAGATGATATTCTTATAAAGAAATTTGGCCACAGCTTCAGCTGTTGCTTTTTTCAAGACTCTAGCTTTCACTTATTCAGTAAAGTCACATCTGTCAACAACCAAATAATTTTATTCTTAACAGGAAGACATGTGCTTGATATTCACTCCAACTTTCTTCTAACAGATAGAGGCCCAGATAGAATGAAGCTCTTCACTCAATCTTTGCAAATCTCTTTGTTAACATTGAGAACAGTGCTTTATATAAGCAGACACATCTTTATACATCCCTGACCACTAGTATTGAGCTTGTAGAGCAGAGTATGTTCTCTCTTGCTCTTTATAGTTAAATTTGTTGTACATCATGTGTAAAATTTGTTTACACTAATCTTTGTTGTCCACAACACATCTTAGAGGCACACCAGATTCCACTTGCCTAAATAACTGATCAGCCTCCCTCACATATTTAATTGCTTTTCTTTGGAATCTTGTGTACTCTTTTCCTCCCATGCCCAATGGTTTTGATAGGGTGGTTAGATATCATGCAATTTTCTCCAATTCTTCTGAATATGTGGAGTCCAGTATCATAAGATCTTCACTATTGAGAGCTCAGCCAGCTAAAACTCTTATAGAATTCATAAAGGCAAACAGATCTTCATCTTCTTCAGATTCAGGCTGTTCCCCAATACCTAGTTCTTGGTGAGATAGTCTGTCAGCAGCTGTGTGTTTTGTCCCAGGAATATGTTTAACAGTAAAGTCAAAGAGGCATATCCAAGCTATCCAATTGGTAACCAAAGCTTCTGAAATATCTGTAGCAGTCCTATTAAGTTAGGTGACAAGAGTTTTTACATTAATTTCCAAAGTAAAGAGCACTCCATATATATAATGTTGGAATTTTTTGAAGACTTTCAAAACAGCTCTGCATTCTCATTTGCCAGCATCATATGTTTTCTCTGAATCATTTCATACTCTGGATTTGTATTGTGTGGAATATTGAGCTTCTTGTTACTTCTGAATAATGCATTCTCCCCATTCTAATTCACTGGCATCAACAGCTACAGTAATAAGCAAAGAATCTTGTTTGTAATTGATTGAAAGAACAATAGAGAATGAATATAACATTTCTTTCAAAAGCATAAAGGCATCATTTTGCTCTTCAGTCCATGTCTATATAATATTTCATTAAAGCAGATAATGTAAAAGTTCAGCTATCCAACTATAATGCTTTATGAGTATTCAGAAATATGCAGCTAGCCCTAGAAATCCTCATAATTCTGTAACACTCATAGAAGTAGACCAATTTGCAATTTTAGCCACCTTGGCTTCCTCAGATTATCATTCATTATAGTCACAGACCCATCCAACAACATTGACTCCAGACATGCAGAATTGAGATTTGGCACTGGAGATCCTGGCCCCAGAGACTTCAACAAGCCACAGAACATAATTCAGGTTCTGCAGATAGTTATAAACAAATCTTCTTATTTCTGAAAGAACTTCAGTTTCATCTTTGACATGTGATTCTTTTACCCCAAGATCATCCATAAAGGCTTGAGCAATCTCTGGAAAAACCTCACATATTATCTTCATTATCCTGTGTTGGGCTTGAGCTGGTGAATTCATTACCTCTTGAACTAAAGTCATATGGTGAAAGAGCTCAATAGAGATTGCAATGGCTGTCATATCTCTGCTTTCTTCAGCTAACAGGAAATTATTGTATCCAGAGAATAAGTTGCATAAACTAGTTATAACAAGTCCACCAAAGTCTTCAGCATATTTGTCAACATTAGGGAGAATAAAAGCATTCTGAATAGTAACTTTGTTATACATATGTGCTGTATCAACTAAACAATATTCATCTTTCTGTTTCTTTGCAACCAGAAAATAGGGATTGGTATATGAATCATGACAAGGCTTCAACATTTTAGCTTCTAACCTGTCCTGAATGATTTTAATTAGCTTATTATGTAGAGTACAAGAAATTCAGTAAGTCTTAGTCTGCCAAGCCTCATGGAGCTCTGTCTGAATAATCTGGGGAGACAAGCATTCAGGATGAACACCATACAGGTCTTTGAATGACCAAGCCAATGCCCCTTCACATTTATAAAGGACTGATATGAAAAATTCTTTCTCCCAACTTGTCAGTTCAAATCCAATTTTGAGCTTCTCAATTCTTTTATTTGTTAGCCATTCTCCAACAGGAAAGAATGCAATTCTAGGCCTAATATGGTCATCAAATTCACAATTAAACACAACACATTTCTCCTCAGGGTAATACTTATTCAAACAAACATTCACTCAATTATCTAGATCTTCCAGCTTGCTTCCATCAGATTTTTCAGGTGCTAATGACCTTATCTTATCAGCTTTCTGCTTATAAGTAGTGCACACTCTTCAGATCTCTGAAGAAGGTGGTCTGATGTCCCATCCACTATTGAAAATATTTATCTAACACAATTTCTTCATGACAAAATTGTGATTTTTGTTCAGAGATGTGTAAATTGATCAAGCACTTTATGGAATAGGTTTGCAAATTAAACTAGAATTTATATCACATGTGTAATGTTTGCAGTGAGCCATGACACTGTCTGGATCAGGAAGTGAAGATCAGAAAATCCAAACTCCCAATGCAAAATTATTCTTGTCTTCTAATTAGTCCATTTGATTCACCAGCATGCTGGTCAATTTAATTAGACTTAGCACACTTTTGGATTCACCAACACCAGAATTATGTTTCTCCTCATTGCTGTAAGCACCAATGCTGGCAATGCTGCCAACACTTCCAACTTCCCTATTCTTTTCAATCTCCTGATCTTCAACCTTCTCATCATTAATTCTTATATCTATCATCTTCATCACATCTTCTTCATCCCCCTCAGGTCTTGTATCTATAAGCACCTGCCTGATTAAATGCCTGTTGAATCATTTAAATGATCACTGTTTAATTTATCAGTCACATATCTTATGTTGCTCAAGTTTAGCTTAAAGTCTTCAAAAACTAGGCAACATGTTTGTTTCTCATTATAAATTTCATAGTTCACTCTGCTGTCTTCTGAGGTGTTACACTCCCAACAGACAGCAAATTGCCAAGGTCTTTCAAGAATAAGTTGCTGATCCTCTCCCTCAAATATAAGGAAAGGGGTATGTGTAACAATATCTCCAATTTGAACAGGCACCTCATCACAAAATATGTAAAAAGAAGCAACTTCTTCTGTTTGAACAACCATGGTCACTCACAGCTTATTTTCCATTGGCAGATTCAACATTTCAGCATACTTCCAAGACAACAAATTGATTTCTGAACCAGTATCAATCAACACCATTAATTCATGTTGGTTTATAGTGACTGGTGCATATAACAAACACATTCCATATGCTGTTTTGGATTTTGGCACCATGGGCTTTGAAGTAAGTCAACCAGAATTGATCTTTAGCTCAGGCTGAACTGATTTGGAGATTCCAACTCTTGCATGACTTTTGCTAGTACTGTTATTCCAGTCTGATCTGAAGAACACTCAATAAAGCTTTAGTGATACATCTATAAGCTTCTTGACTGACAATTTGACTTTTCCATTGAGAATTCAACCCATTAATTCATTGGCATTCATTGAGTCACAGATCTGAGAGGATAAGTGATCTGTTGCAGAATATCTTGATCTTTATTTCTCTGCAGACTTGCTCTGAATTTCAGGCTTCTTCTGATTAATCAGTTCAATGTATTCCATGATATTATCATCAACACTAGCCTGATTATCCTGATAAGTAATAAATTGTCCAGTACACTGAGTATGGGATGTTGTAATCTTAGCTCTTTGATTGTTCTTAGCTTCTCCAACTGTTTCAACATTGACTGATGTTCTTTCTTTCAATGGTTCATATTTCTTATCCAAATCAGATTCTCCATCAGATATTAGATATGCAAGCTGTTCTGCTTGGACCTTCACACTGGTTGAATTTGTGGGAGGTGTCTCTTCTTGCTGATTGGTCTTCTTTTTAGAGCTTGTTAACTCCAGAATCACTCATTCATCCTCTTCTATAGACCATAAAATATACATGTTTGAGATTCCAGGTTTAGGAGTGACAGCTCAATAGTTTTGATTCTTAGAGCCTATGCATAAGTTCCCTTTGTCATCAATATGGCAGTATCCATTACTCATATCAGATTAGTATTCATAACACTGAGATTGACAATGTCCAGGTTTTCCACAGTAGAAGCATGAGGAACATGTCAAAATTTCTTCAGTTCAAGCTTCTTCTTATCCACAAGCACTACTATAGTCTGTCATAGAAGAGCCATTTCAAGCCAAATAGAGGTTGACTGGCAGTTGAGTATTCTCTTGTACAGTTGTAGAATTAACAGTCACATTTGTTGGATAATTTGGTACAGGTCTTGAAGGTCCTTCTCTCTGCAGCATATAATACTGATCAGAATTCCCTTGTATCTGATTTGATTGTACTCTCATGGCCAATGCCAAATTTATGAACTCATTGGTTATCTTTTCAATAACAGCTTCAATATTGGTGCTGTCAGAGCCCTTGACTTTAGCTTTTAATTTGGATTCTTTAGTCTTCACAAAACTAGCTGTTTTCTTTGAAGCTTTAACTGTAGGGGGCTTGTTAGTTAATTGATATCACTCACCAAGCTTCTCCATTTTCTTTTGTTTCATTTCATCTTCTTCAAAGATCTTCTTATTTCCTTTATACTGGTCAATCAAATCCATAGTCACCTGAACAACCTTCCTAAAATCAATAGGCAACATATTGTCTGAAAGATTGAGCTTGGCCTTATCAATAATCTTATTCTGGAGCTTCTCAGGTAGCCCCTGAAGAAATCAAGACATCTTAGTGAATTCATCAAGCCTTTCATTTGCTTGAACTGTACTGGCAATAGTAGTGTATTCTCAAACATAGGCACAAATGTTGCCATCCCAAGCACACAGTTTCTTTGTAATTGCCTGGAGGTAATCCTGATGGTGAATCTTGTAGATAATATCTTAATCACAAAATTCATAAATAATCTCTTTGGAGAATACTTTCCAATTATCTTCTTTGTAGCCTTCCAAGGTCTTCATTCATTCTCCAATCCATGTAACACAGTACCTAGCCAATCATTCAATAATGTTTTTAGAGTCAATTACCCCATGATTCTTGCACATCTGATAAAATCTTTCAATAAACAGAGTAGCATCTCTGCTGTCAAACCAAGATGCATTTGCTGTGCCAGGGGAAGGCATAGAAATGTGGGAATGAACCACAATTCTCTTGTCCTCACTCTGTAACATAGTTGCATATGATTCTGTAGTACCTTCAGCCATAGTTGATTCTGATTCCAATTTCTTGATTTCTTGATCTTTGGTCATGTCACACAGTATGTTCTGTCTATTAGTCAATATCTTCCAAAAACCTGTTTATTAGGCAAGCTCTAGATAAGAGGCATTCAAATCTAAGCTCCATAATCTTATTTCTAAATAAAAAACCTGATTAGTACTGTGTTCCTAGTCCATAAGATCTTACCTTGAAATAGTGTATTGCTTCATGTGTCTCAGAATTTGTTTTTCTCTTTCTTGACAGTCACCAAATCACTGCATCATCATCTTCAAGTCTCAGCTTGGTCACCAAATGGAACAGGGTACAATGGAATGCCTCATCAAAATAGGTGAGTTGGTTGATATGGTGAGAGCTCAAGAAAGCTGAAAAATCACCATATAGTAAGGGTATGGTCAAGTAGTAAGTGTAGAGATAGATATGTCCTAACAGTCACCTAAGCTTGCAAGAAGTAATAGTACTAAAGAGCTCTGTACTAACACAGGCAGCTCTAATGAGAAACAGTAGCAAGTTTCATGAACAAGAAATCTTCATATTCACTAACTAATAACCAAACTGGTAGTAAGGAACAAGTGTGTAGAAAAGAGCAATGGTGCATGAAGGTAATAAGCCAGATGCAGGGGCTACAGGTGGTTTATATAGCTCAAGAATAGTAGCTTGGGGTGGTTTGTGTCTTGGACTGGAACAACCTTTGTCCTAATGAGGTACCGGAATCCCCACTACAATAGTACAATATTGATTAGATTGTGTGGATTGGAAACTGGTCAATCACAGCTGCTATTTGGATTCACCAGTGTGCTGGCCAATCCACCTAGCTAATCAGAAGCTCTGAAGTGCTGCAGTATGTTATGAAACTTGTGGCACGGCAGCCAAAGACCCAGGATAATTGGATGAAACCTGACAAGGCAGAGTCACAGACCATTGTGGAGAAACCTTAGAGCAAGAAGTCACATGACCAGGAAATAATACAAGTAAGACAAGATATAGAAAAGAGAGTATTATGTATTGTGATACTACAACACAAGCAATCTGGAAGAAAGTATTGTGAGTATCACCAGAAGAGCATCATATATATAAGAATGCTTATTATCAGAGATTCAATGGACTTGTTCATTGTGATTAATCTTCTTATCTATCTTATAGATATCTTTGAATCAGATACTTTTATATCTTGATTACTTTTCATACTATTGAAGTCTTGTGATACTGTACAATTATATCTGATCCCACTACTCTTGAGAAGATATGATAGCCTTGCCCTGACTCTGATATACCTGTACAGAAACTCTTTATTATCAGAGTAAGACTGCTTACTTAACTGGAGCATCATTAAATTATTAATCACTATCTCCAATCTGTTGTTGCTCTCTTTAAGCTCTTTAATATCTTCAAGAACCTAAAGAACTCAGAGAGATTTCCAGTTATCAAAAATCTAATACAACACATTAATTATTCCTGACTCAGAAGAGAATACACCTGAGACACTAGAGATTATATACAAAGAAAGAACTTTCTGTGTCACATCAAGCATAAAGATATGACCCCCACTCTATGTCAAGATCTAATAAAGTATAGAAACTATATCTGTATTCAAAGCACCAGCCATCAATGCTCAAGATCTTATAAATAGAATCTTGCAGCTCAAACAGATTACTGAGAGACTTGAAAAGCAGAACCACAAGTTAAAAAATTATAATGAGCAGCTTGAGACCTAGATCATGGCCATCTCATTCATCAGACAACAGAAAAAGAAAGATGAAGTCAAAGTCAATCTACCAGAACTCTTCAAGAGTAAACAAGAAAAATTACAAGCTTTCTTAAGACAACTGCATATCTACATGAATATAAAAGACAAAGAACTCAGTAACAATAAGAATAAGATAATGATAACAGCATTATATCTTTACAGAGCAGTATTTGATTGGTTTGATGTTTATCTGTAGAATTATTATGAGATGAAGTTGATCAGAACAACAACATGCTTAAGATTATTAATAGTTATAATATCTTTATTCAGACATTAAAAACTACTTTCAGAGAAGTTAAAGAACAAAATACAGCAGCCCAGCAGTTACACCACATACAATAAAAGATATCATTACAAGAATATGCCATGAGATTCCAGCAAGTCAGTGTTAACACTGACTGGAATGATGAAGCCTTAGCCAACACTTTCTATCAAGAACTATTTAATGAGATCAAAGATGAAATAGCATGATTGGAAAAATGATTATGCACTCTGATCAAGATGATTGAAGTGGCAGTCAGAATTGAGAACCAACTTTACAAACAAAAAATGGAAAAGCAAGAAAAAGTACTATAGAGATGACCCAGTTTATTGAATTATACTGAAAGATAAGATCAGAGCAAACACATACAACCAGACTCTTACAGACACACATCCATGAAGCTGGACATAATAAAAGTTGACATGCTTGATGAGAAAGAAAAAGAGTGGAGAAAGAAAGAAAAATTATACTTCTATTGTATCAAGTCTGAACACTGAGCAAGACAGTACAGAGTAAAGAAAGCAGAGCAAAGAGACAAGAAACTCAGAGCAATCTCAAAAGAAAATAAAGAAGACTCTGAAGTTAAACAATATCTCTAAGCAATAACTCAGAAAGAGCAAATTAAAGAAAAACCTCAACAACAGTTCAGAGAGATATTTAAAGAACAAGTTATAAAAATCTGTCTGAAGCTACCCCAGCAGCCAAAAGATGAACTGAAATGCCAAAACCAGCTGAATAATGAAAAATAGAAGTTATGTGAAGAATTATGTATGAGAATGAGAAGTGAATCAAGTGATGATTGGGGAATTTAATTACTTGACTGCAAATATCACTACTAAAAGAAAACAGATGAAATTCAGAACCCAAAGCACAAGAAACATACTTAGTATCTGATCTATAGATGTTCATGCAAGCTTCACCAGAAATAATAAGAAAAGTTTGAATGATGGACATAAATTACAGAAGACTTCATGTATTATAAAGACTATAATTATGACATCAAGAATTGCCAGTGTTGCAAATATGACACTGAGAAAGAAGAATAAAAAATGCCAGACTCACAGAATATCTTATCCACAGAATATTCAGATCATGCCAGAATTCATTAGAGCTTTTGCTATAATAACAATTGCTCTATTCACAAAGATGAAAAGAACAGAGAATACTACCCACAACTACTGAAAAAGTTGCAAGTGACTCAGAAACAAGATCATAGTAATAATAAAGAATATTGGTCAAGCAAAAAACCAACAACCACACCAAAGCTAAAGAAAGAATCAAGTTGAGAAATACTAGAATTTGAGAAACACAAAGAAGATGTCTTGAAGAAACTCAGTCTTATAAAAAGCATGATATCTGAAGAGACAAAATACTCAACAGCAAGAACATTACAGATCCAAGATAATTAATTGCACTGGACCACATGTGAAGAAGAAAACAGATTACTAGTGATAACAACATGCAGACAGTACTGGAATGAAAAACAGAAAAAGATGAAAAAACTGAACCATCTATATCACAATAAATTTGAGTACAAATACCAATGTGAATTTCACAAAGACAAAAGATTTTGGAAAATGATATCATCTCTGCATGATTTAAAAGAATATGAAAACTGCACAGAATGCAGAGACAACAAGTACATACAGAAAATACATAAGAAATAATATACTGATGAAAATAATTGCAAAATATACAAACAGATACTCAAGACAACTCTTATTGATTTGGGAAACAAGAAGACTGCCATAAACAAGAGTCTGTAAGCAGCATAAATAAGCAAGCAAAACTATTAGCCATCAATAAACAAATCTGTCACCTCAGAGTTACAGCAATCTTACTTGAATCAAAGTGTGCAAGAGTTCTAGTAGACTCAGAAGCAACCAGACTATTTATCAACAGAAGATTTACTAAACAAGCTGGTATTGTGAAGTAAATAAAGAAATATCTCTACCAGTTATTGAAACTGAGAGAAGGAACTCTTGATAGAGTTGAAGAAGAGACCTATCTCATCAGAATAAGAATAGAACAACATCACAAGAAAGTGCATTTCAAAGTAACAAACTTAGAGAACTATAATATAGTCTTGAGATACTCTTAGTTAAAGCAACACAATCCAGAAATTGACTGGCAAGAAGAAAAGATTAGACTGATAAACTGTAAATGCTCTCTCAAACCAGTACATCATGATTAAAGACCTACACTCAGAAACAACTTAGACAAGACACTGGCTGTAATAAGTCAGATCAACAGAAAGATACTGCATAAAGAATAATTAATTAACACTAAAGAAATCCATGGAAACCCAACCCATGATGACAAAGCAGATCAAGCTATAAAGAACCCCAACAACTCAGAACAGCTGCAAATATAAAAGAATGACCAGGATAAAAAAATCAAGAAAACTCTACCAGAAGAATTCTGGGAATACATCAATATATTTAGGAAAAGAGATCAGAGCAACAGTCTACTGAAGCATGAACCCTAGAACCATAAGATAAAGCTACAAGATGGAAAACAACCAGTGAAATTGCCAATATACTGGTTAAATGAGAAAAAATCAGCTGAAGTGAAAAAATACATCATGAATAATCTCAAGAAAGATTACATCAGAGAGTTGATATCACCAGCAGAATACTCAATACTGCTTGCATCAAAGAAAGATGGAACTTTACAACTATGTGTGGATTAGAGACAGTTGAACAGCATCATGGTCAAGAACTGCTATCTGATACCACTGATCAAAAAAGTGCAAGACAGATTGAGGGGAGTAACATAGTTTACTCTAATCAACATCAAAGATGCCTACCACCAGATATGAATCAAAGAAGGTGATGAATGGAAAACAGACCCCAGAACAAAATACCTTGATAATGTGGTTATATTCACCAAAGAAGACTGAAAGAATTACACTGGAAAAGTCAAGAAAGTACTGGAAAAACTATAAAAATACAACCTACCAGCAAAGCTAAAGAAGTATGACTTCTTCAAGAAGAAGATCAGATACCTTGGACATATCATATCAACAGAAGAAATACAAATAGAGCCAGGAAAAATTGATGAAATACTACAATGGTCAATATTAAAGAAAGTCAAAGAAGTTCAGATGTTTTACAGACTAGTGAATTACTACTGACAGTTCATACATAGATTTTCAAAGAAAGTGAGACTGCTTATACAGCTATTCAAGAAAGACAAAGTGTTCAAATGGACAACAAAGTGTCAACAAGCATTTGAAGCAATAAAAGACAAGTTCAGAAAAGAAGAGATGAGACAACACTACAATCTGACAAAGAGATGTGTAATTGATACAGATGCATCAGACTGTATGATAGCAGAAAGACTACAATAATCAGATAAACAAGAAAGACTACAACTAGTCACATGCTACACAAGAACAATGATATCAGCTGAACAAAACTATAATATTCACAACAAGGAACTACTTGCAATAGTGGCATCACTGAAAAAATAGAAGATTGAATTACAAGGAAATTAATACCAGACAGAGATTATCTTAGATCACAACAACCTGCAATACTTTATGATGACCAAAGAACTTACAAGACAACAAGCCAGATGATATATAGATATACTGGTACACTATAACTTCAGAATATAATACTGCAAAGACACAGAAAATGTCTGAGTGGATACATTAAGTCAAAGACTAAATCTTATGAGAAAAGAACAAGATTCAAGAACACTCTTTAAAGAGTTGGAAGGAATAAAGAATATGGTTCTGGACTGACAAATGTTAAGAGTAACAAGAATCACTACAGAAGGATTGGATATTGAGGAAAGAATCAAAGAAGTAATAAAGAAAGATAAATATGCAAGAAAGATTAACAAAGAAAATAAGAACTTCAAAGAAGAAGATGGAATGATACTATATTATGAACTGATATATGTACCCAGAGAAGCCAGAAAGCAAGTGATAGTACAAGAACATGATACAATCACTACAGAACATTTTGAAATTCACAAAATAATGAAAAAAATCACAAGAACCTATTATTGATCAGGAATGTAAATAGATATTTGACAACATGTTAAAGAATGTGAGACATATGCATAAAGCAAAGCCAACAAACACTGACCATATGGAAAGCTACAGCCAATACTACAACTGTAAGAACCATGGAAATTCATAGCAATAGATTTCATCATGAAACTTCTGAATTCAAAGAATATGAAAGAAAAAAAGTACAACTTAATACTAGTAATCACTGACAGATTGATGAAGTATGGATACTTCATACTGTTCAGAGAAGCAATAACAGCACCAGATATGGCACTGATAGTACTGTGAAATATGCTTGCCAACCATGGAATGCCAGAAGAAATAATCACAGACTAAGATATCAGATTCACAAGCAAATTCTAGATAACACTGATGGCACAAATAGAAATTAAACAGAAAATGTCAACAGCCTATTATTCACAGACAGATGGACAGACAGAGTGACTAAACTAAATCTTGAAGCAATATCTGTAAGAATATATCAACTATCAACAGAACAATTGGGTTATACTACTACCTATGGCACAATTGGCATATAATAAAGTGAAGAATGCCACTACAGAAATGACACTATTCTATATAAACTATAGTAGAGAACTGGAAATACAGAAATAACTGAGAATTGCATGACAAAAAACTCAAGAAGCAGAACTTACAGCAATACAACTATAAGAACTGCAGAACCAGATAAAACTGGACATTGAATTCCTGAACAAAAGAATGAAGCATTACTATAACAGAAGACACCAGGAGGCACCAACTCTAAAAGAGGAGAAAAAAGTATTTCTAATTTGATAGAATATCAAAATCAAACAACCAAGCAAAAAACTTGATTTCAAAAAATTAAGATCATACAAAATCATAAAGCAGAATGGAAAAGTCAATTACAAACTCCAGCTACTCAAGAAGATGAATATACACCCAGTATTTCATATCTTATTATTAGAAAAAGCATCACTACACACCAAAGAAATGCCCACAGAGATCAACAAAGAACAAGAATACAAAGTTAAATAGATACTAGATCATCAGAAGATCAGCAGAAAACTTCACTATCTAGTGAAATGGAAAGGATACAATACCTCAGAAAACACCTGGGAACCAACAGAAAACCTCAAGAACATCTAGACAATTATTAAGATGTATCATTAATAACACCCTCACTCAGCAAAGCATTAATAAATGAATTGGAAATAACTAGAAGAGAGCCTGAAGAAGAAAAATTGTTTAATAAAGCAAGCAGATTCTGAATCTCTGTCTGCTCAGCCACTCTTTTCTGCTCTTCCTCTTTCAAGTGCTCCAATTTCTCCAAAGAAGAAAGACCCCAAACTATCATATTGCTACCATGATGTTTAAGAAGAGATTCTTGTTTTTGAAGACAAAGAAGTTTTGAAGAGATGTAAATTTGTTTCTTGAGAGCTTGGTATTTCTCTGACTCCAGTTTCTTCTGAGCTTTTTCAAGAGAACACTACTTCTTGACAGAAGGACCATTGTCACAAACACATGAATAACTGAAATGCACACACTCACTGCACTGAGAAGAATGAGAAGACATAATATATATCTTGTTAAGAGAAGAACAATGAACACAAGAGAAGACTATAATAAAGGCTGATTTCTCAATATTAATGATCAAAGCATTCTTGCAAATGGCAGATTTGAAAGTCATGGTTAAGCTATGAAAACACTCACTTAAGAAAGAAGGGCACAGAAAAATATAAGAAGAAGAAATCACTCTTTTATACTTCAGAAAAGAAAGCAGAGTGATTGGAGACAACATACTGTGAAAGAAGGGGATGATGTTATGAAACTTGTGACATGGCAGTCAAAGACACAGAATGATTGGATGAAATCTGACAAGATAAAGTTATAAACTGTTGTGGAGAAATCTTAGAGTGGGAAGTCACATGACCAGGAAATGATATGAGTGAGATGAGATATAGAAAAGAGAGTATCATGTATTGTAATACTATAACATAAGCAATCTGGAAGGAAGTATCACAAGTATCATCAGAAGAGCATCATGTATATAAGAATGCTTATTACTAGAGATCTGATGAACTTGTTCATTATGATTAATCTTCTTATCTATCTTACAGATATCTTTGAATCAGATACTTTCATATCTTGGTTACTTTCTATACTATTGAAGTCTTGTGATACTGTATGATTGTACCTGATTCTACTACTCTTGAGAAGATACAATAGCCTTGCTCTGACTCTAATATACCTGTACAGAAACCCTTTGTCATCAGAGCAAGACTGCCCACTCAACCAGAGCACCATTGAATTATTGATCACTACTTAATCTGTTGTTGCCCTCTTTAAGCCCTTTGATACCTTCAAGAACCCAAAGAACCCAGGAGGGTTCCAAGTCACCAAAAGCCTAACACAACACAGTGAGAGAATTGCAGCCATGTCAGCACACCAAACCCTCTAAAACCTAGATAATGAAGATGAGTCTGTTATTTCTTCTGAAAGTGATGAGGAAATACCCTAACATGAATGAGAAGAATCTGTTATAGCAGTATGCTCTGATACTTGCTGTTGCTGTGGTTTTGAACAGCAGCTTCTTCAAAAGATAAAGAGTACTAAAATATGTTCAGAATTGGAGCTTATTTACATTCTGAAGCAATTAGAAAAGATCTTTAGCAATAAGAAAGCTGACATCTACCTATACTATAATCATGCTAAACTAATAGCTTCAAAACTTGATTTACAGACTCACACACTTAATAGAGAGAAGCTTCTCAATTATTTGGCTTACTGTTATGAAACTTGTGGCACAGCAGCCAAAGACACAGGACAATTGGATGAAATCTGACAAGATGGAGTCACAGACCATTGTGGAGAAACCTTAGAGCAGGAAGTCATGTGACCAGGAAATAATATGAGTGAGATGAGATATAGAAAAGGGAGTATCATGTATTGTGATACTACAATATAAGCAATCTGGAAAGAAGTATTGCAAGTATTACCAGAAGAGCATCATGTATATAAGAATGCTTATTACCAGAGATTTAATGGACTTGTTTATTATAATCAATCTTCTTATCTATCTTACAGATATCTTTGAATCAGATACTTTCATATCTTGATTACTTTTTATACTATTGAAGTCTTGTGATACTGTATAATTATATCTGATTCTGCTACACTTGAGAAGACATGATAGTCTTGCCCTGACTCTGATATATCTGTACAGAAACTCTTTGTTATCAGAGCAAGACTGCCTACTCAACTGGAGCACCATTAAATTATTGATCACTATCTTCAATCTGTTGTTGCTCTCTTTGAGCTTTTTGATATCTTCAAGAATCCAAAGAACCCAGAGAGATTCTCAGTCACCAAAAATCTAATATAACATATTGATTATCTCTAACTCAGGAGAGAATATATCTGAGACTTCAGAGATTATATATAAAGAAAGAACTTTCTGCATCATATCAAGTATAAAGATATGACCCCCACCCCACATCAAGACCTAATAAAGTATAGAAACCATGTCTGCATTCAAAGCACCAGCCATCAATACTTAAGATCTTATAAATAGAATCTTGCAGCTTGAACAGATTACCAAGAGACTTGAAGAGCAGAACCACAAGTTAAAAAATTATAATGAGCAGCTTGAGACCTAGATCATGGCCATCTCATTCATCAGACAACAGAAAAAGAAAGATGAAGTCAAAGTCAATCTACCAGAACTCTTCAAGAGCAAACAAGAAAAATTACAAGCTTTCTTAAGACAACTGCATATCTACATGAATATAAAAGACAAAGAACTCAGTAATAATAAGAACAAGATAATAATGGCAGCATTATACTTTTGTGAAGCAGCATTTGATTGATTTGATGCCTATCTGTGGAATTATTATAAGAGAGATAAAGTCAATCAGGACAACAATATGCTTAAGATTATTGACAGTTATAACATCTTTATTTAAATATTAAAAATCACTTTCAGAGAAGTTAAAGAATGAAATGTAGCAGTCCAGCAGTTACACTACATACAACAAAAGATATCACCACAAGAATATGTCATGAGATTCCAGCAAGTCAGTATTAATACTGACTGGAATGATGAAGCCTTAGCTAACACTTTCTATCAAGAACTATTCAATAAGATCAAAAATGAAATGGTATGATTGGAAAAATAATCACACACTCTGATCAAGATGATTGAAGTGGCAGTCAGAATTGGGAACTAACTTTATAAATGAAAGATGGAAAAGCAAGAAAAAGTGTTATGAAAGTGACCCAGTTTATTGAACCACACTGGAAGATGAGACTGGAGCAAACATGTACAACTGAACTCTTATAAACACACACTCATGAAGCTGGATGCAATAAAAGTTGATATGCTTGATAAGAAAGAAAAAGAGCAGAGAAAGAAAGAAAAATTATACTTCTATTGTGTCAAGCTCAGATACTGAGCAAGATAGTGCAGAGCAAAGAAAGTAGAGTAAAGAGATAAGAAACTCAGAGCAATCTCAAAAGAAAATGAAGAAGATTCTAAAGTCAAATAATATCTCTGAGTAACAACTCAGAAAGAGTAAATTAAAGAAAAACTCCAACAACAGTTCAGAAAGATATTTAAAGAACAAGTTATAAAAGTCTATCTGAAGCTACTTCAGTAGTTAAAAGATGAACTGAAATACTGAAACCAGCTGGATGATGAAAAATGGGAGTTATGTAAAGAATTATGTGTGAGAATGAGAAGCAAATCAAGTGATAATTGGAGAATTTAATTACTTGACCATAAATATCACTACTGAAAGAAAATGAACAAAATTCAGAACCCAAAGCACAAGAAACATGCTTAGTATCTAATCTATAAATGTTCATGCAAGCTTCACCAGAAATAACAAGAAAAGTTCAAATAATAGACATAGATTATAGAAGACTTTATGTATTATGAAGACTATAGTTGCAATATCAAGAATTACCAGTATTGCAAATATGACACTGAGAAAGAAGAATGGGAAATGCCAGACCTACAGAATATCTTATCTACAGAATATTCAGATCATGCTAGAATTTATTGAAGCTTTTGCTATAACAATAATTATTCTATCTACAGAGATGAAAAGAACAGAGAATACTACCTATAACTACTGAAAAAGTTATAAGTAACTCAAAAACAAGATCACAGCAATAATAAAGAATATTGCTTAAGTAAAAAATCAACAACCACACCAAAGCTGAAGAAAGAACCAAGGTGGGAAATACTAGAATCTAAGAAACATAAAGAAGATGTCTTGAAGAAACTCAGTCTCATAAAAAGTGTAATATCTGAAGAGGCAAAATGCCCAATGATAAGAATATTATAAATTCAAGAGAACCAATTGCACTGAACCACATGTGAAGAAGAAAACAAATTACTAGTGATAACAATATACAGATAGCACTGGAATGAAAACAGAAAGAGATGGAAAAATCAAACCACCCATGTTATAATGAATTTGAGTATAAATGCCAATGCAAATTTCATGAAGATAAAAGATTTTGAAAAATAATGAGATCCCTGCATGGTTTAGAAGAATATGAAAACTGCACAGAATGCAGAGACAACAAGTATATATGAAAAATACATAAGAAATAATGTACTGATGGAAATGATTGCAAAATACACAAACAAGTACTCAAGATAACTCTTATTAATTTGGAAAATGAGAAGACTACTATAAACAAGAGCCTGTGAGCAGTATGAATAGGCAAGCAAAACTGTTAGCCATTAATAAACAAATCTGTCATCTCAGAGTTATAGTAATCTTACTTGAATTAAAGTGTGCAATAATTCTAGTAAACTCAGAAACAACCAGACTATTTATTGACAGAAGATTCACTAAACAAGCTGGCATTATAAAGTGAATAAAGAAATATCTCTATCAGTTATCAGAACTGGGAGAAGAAACTCTTGATAGAGTTAAAGAAGAGATCTATTTCATCAGAATAAGAATAGAACAACATCATAAGAAAGTGCATTTTGAAGTGACAAACTTAGAAGACTATAATATAGTCTTGAGATATTCTTGGTTAAAGCAACACAATCCAGAAATTGACTGATGAGAAGAAAAGATTAGACTAATAAATTATGAATGCTCTCTCAAACCAGTATACTATGATTGGAGACCCATACTTAGAAATAACTTAGATGAGACACTGACTGTAATAAGTCAGATCAACAAGAAGATACTGCATAAAGAACAATCAATCAACATTAAAGAAATTCATAGAAACCTGACCCATGATGACAAAGTAAATCAAGTCATAAAGAACCCCAATGACTTGGAACAGCTGCAAATACAAAAGAATGACCAGAATGAAAAAATCAAGGAAACTCTACCAGAAGAATTCTGGGAATATATTGATGTATTCAGAAAAAGAGATCAGAGCAACAGTCTACCAAAGCATGAACCCTGGAACCACAAGATAAAGCTACAAGATAGAAAACAACCAGTGAAATTGCTAATATACTAGTTGAATGAGAAAGAATCAGCTGAAGTAAAAAAATACATTGAGAATAATCTCAAAAAAGATTATATCAGAGAGTCAATATCACTGGCAGAATATCTAATACTGTTTGTATTAAAGAAAGACAGAACTTTATAACTATATATAGATTACAGACAGTTGAACAGCATCACAGTCAAGAATTGCTATCTGATACTACTGATTGAAGAAGTGCAAGACAGATTAAGGGGAGTAACATGGTTTACTCTAATTAACATCAAAGACACCTACTACCAGATATGAATTAAAGAAGACAATAAGTGGAAAACAGCTTTCAGAACATGATATGGACTGTACAAATACAACATCATGCTGTTTGAACTAATAAATGCACCAGTAATATTCCAAGCACTTATCAATAATGTACTGCAAGAGTACCTAGACAATTTTGTCATTGCATACCTTGATGATGTGGTTATATTGACCAAAGAAGACCAAAAGAATCACACTGGAAAAGTCAAGAAAGTACTAGAAAAACTATAAAAATACAATCTATCAGCAAAGCTAAAGAAGTATGACTTCTTCAAGAAGAAGATTGAATATCTTAGACACATTGTGTCAATAGAAGAAATATGAATGAAGCCAGAAAAAATCAACAAAATACTACAATAGCCAATACCAAAGAAAGTCAAAGAAGTTCAGATGTTTTATAAACTAGTGAATTACTATCAACAGTTCATACACAGATTTTTAAAGGAAGTGAGACTGCTCACACAGCTATTCAAGAAAGACAAAGTATTTAAATAGACAATGAAGTGTCAACAAGCATTTGAAGCAATAAAAAACAAGTTCAGAAAAGAAGAGATAAGACAACACTATAATCCAACAAAGAAATGTGTGATTGATACAGATACATCAGACTGTGCAATAGTGGAAAGACTACAACAACCAGATAAACAAGAAAGACTATAACTAGTTATATACTATGCAAGAATAATGACACCAGCTGAACAAAACTACAATATCCACAACAAGAAACTACTTGCAATAGTGGCATTACTGAAAAAATAGAAGATTGAACTACAAGAAAATTAACACCAGACAGAGATTATCTCAGAGCACAACAATCTGTGATACTTTATAACAACCAAAGAACTTATAAGATGACAAGCCAGATAGTACACAGATGTACTGATACACTACAACTTCAGAATATGACACTGCAAAGATACAGAAAATGCCTGAGTGGACACATTAAGCTGAAGAACAGATCTTATAAGAAAAGAACAAGATTCAAGAACACTCTTCAAAGAGTTGGAAAAAATAAAGAATATGGTTCTGGACTAACAAATATTGAGAGTGACAAGAATCACCATGAAAGAATTAGATATTGTGAAAAGAATTAAAGAAGCAATGAAGAAAGATGAATATGCAAGAAAAATCAACAAAGAAAATAAGAACTTTAAAGAAGAAGATGGAATAATACTATATTATAAACTGATATATGTACTCAGAGAAGTCAGAAAGCAAGTGATGGTACAAGAACATGACATAATCACTGCAGGACATTTTGAGATCAACAAAATAATAGAAAAAATCACAAGAATCTATTATTGGCCAGGAATGTGGATGGATATTCAACAACATATCAAAGAATATGAGACATGTGCACAAAGCAAAGCCAACAAACACTAACTATATGAAAAGCTACAGCCAATACTGCAACTGCAAGGACCATGGAGATTCATAGTAATGAATTTCATCATAAAACTCCCAAATTCAAAGAATATAAAAGAGAAGAAGTATGACTCAATACTAGTAGTTACTGACAGATTGACAAAGTATGGATACTTTATACCATTCAGAGAAGCAACAATAGCACCAGATACAGCACTAATAGTACTGCAAATCATACTTGCCAATCACAGAATGCTAGAAGAAATAAGTACAAACTGAGACACCAGATTCACAAGCAAATTCTAAACAATACTGATGGCACAATTGGGAATTGAACAGAAAATATTAACAGCCTATCATTCACAGACAGATGAACAGGCAGAGTGACTGAATCAAATCTTAAAGCAATATCTGTAAGAATATATCAACTATCAACAGAACAATTGGGTTACACTATTATCTATAGCATAATTAGCATACAACAGAGCAAAGAATGCCACTACAGAAATAACACTATTCTATATAAACTACAGCAGAGAACTGAAAATACAGAAACACCCAAGAATTACATAATAAAAAGCTCAAAAAGCAGAACTTACAGCAATACAACTACAAGAACTGCAGAACCAGATGAAACTGAACATCAAATTTCTGAACAAAAGAATAAAGCATTACTACAACAGAAGATGCCAGGAGGCACCAACTCTAAAAGAGAAGAAAAAAGTATTTCTAATTTGACAGAATATCAAAACCAAATGACCAAATGAAAAACTTGATTTCAAAAAATTGGGACCATACAAAATCACATAGTGGATTGGAAAAGTCAATTACAAACTCCAGCTATCCAAGAAGATGAAGATACATCCAGTATTTCATGTCTCATTATTGAAAAAAGCACCACTACACACCAAAGAAATGCCCACAGAGATTGATGAAGAACAAGAATACAAAGTCAAATAAATACTAGATCATCAGAAGATCAGTGAAAAACTTCACTATCTAGTGAAATGAAAAGAGTATGATATCTTGAAAAACATCTGAGAACCAACAGAAAACCTCAAGAATATCTGAATAATTATTGAGATGTATCATTAATAATATCCTCACTCAGCAAAGCATTAACAAACAAATCAGAAATAACTAGAAAAGAGCCTGAAGAAGAAAGATTGTTTAATAAAGCTAGCAGATTCTGGATCTCTGTCTGCTCAGCCACTCTTTTCTGCTCTTTCTCTTTCAAGTGCTCCAATTCCTCCAAAGAAGAAAGACCTTGAATTATCATATCACTACCATGATGGTTAAGAAGGGACTCTTGTTTTTGAAGATAAAGAAGTTTTGAAGAGATATAAATCTGTTTCTTAAGAGCTTGATATTTCTCTGACTCTAGTTTCTTCTGAGCTTTTTCAAGAGAACATCACTTCTCAGCAGAAGAACCATTATCATGAACATATAAATAATCAGAATGTATACACTCACTGCATCAAGAAGAACAAGAAGACATAATACATGTCTTATTAAGAGAAGAACAATGAACACAAGAGAAGATCATAATAAATCCTGATTTCTCAATATTAGTGATCAGAGCATTCTTGCAAATGGCAGATTTGAAAGCTATGATTAAGCTATAAAGACACTCACTTAAGAAAGAAGAGCACAGAAAAACACAAGAAGAAGAAATCACTCTTTTATATTCTAGAAAAGAAAGCAGAGCAGTTGGGGACAACATGCTATAAAAGAAGAGAATGATATTATGAAACTTGTGACATGGCAGTCAAAGACACAGAATGATTGGATGAAATCTGACAAGATAAAGTTATAAACTGTTGTGGAGAAATCTTAGAGTGGGAAGTCACATGACCAGGAAATAATATGAGTGAGACAAGATATAGAAAAGAGAGTATCATGTATTGTGATACTATAATATAAGTAATCTGGAAGAAAGTATTGTAAGTATCATCAGAAAAGTATTATGTATATAAGAATGCTTATTACCAGAAATCCAATGAACTTGTTTATTGTGATTAATCTTCTTACCTATCTTACAGATATCTTTGAATCAGATACTTTTATATCTTGATTACTTTTCATATCATTGAAGTCTTGTGATACTGTACAATTATACCTGATCCCACTACTCTTGAGAAGATATGATAGTCTTGCCCTGACTCTGATATACCTGTACAGAAACTCTTTGTCATCAGAGCAAGACTGCCTACTCAACTGGAGCACTATTGAATTATTGATCACTATCTCCAATCTGTTGTTGCTCTCTTTAAGCCCTTTGATACCTTCAAGAACTCAAAGAACTCAGGGAGGTTCCCAGTCACCAAAAACCTAACACAACACTTACATTCATAGGAATCATTACAATATTAACTCAGTCAAGATTAATGACAGCATCTATCTCTGGTTTTATTTGGCAAATAGACTAGCTAGAGCTGAAGATGCTTTAAATATTTACAAATTCAAACATCAGCTAATTATCTCTCTGGTCACAAAGATGAAGACCTTTGACTTTAATCAATACACACAAATAACTGGAGTTAACAAGTTCACCACCAGCAATTTTTAGAAGGAATGGGAGACCACTGAATCTGTTATTATTCTTCAGCTAATACACTGGTGGAACAATAAGTTACAAGACATCACTATCACAGTACTTACTTGGGTCAACAGCAAATACAACATGTACTACCATCATCAGCAAATAATGAGAGATTATAATAATTACAGATGGTTGAGAACAATGTATCACAGTATCAGCCAACAACTTATGCATCAGAACCCTACATACTACCTATGGTACATACTGACAAGACCCAACCACACTTGAAAATTAATCTCCTATCCATACTATATCAAGTATGCTAAGCCAGGCAATAAAACTGGGTTTTGCCATATCAATGTCAATATTCCAGATGCTATTACTACTGGAAGGGGTATTAACATAATACAAGAATTCTTGATCTTAACTGCAGAAGAGCCTGGCAACTGTACAGAAATCTTGCCAGAAATGCATAATCATCTAGAGAATTAATAAGAACTAGTCAAAGAACAAGACTTATTTACTGATGCCTATGTTCACCATATTAAAGATACAATATATACCAAAGATAATAAAAGAAAATTTGATATTAGATGGACAAATATTATTTACAAGCCTGGTGATGTTCAAATTACAAGCCCTCTGCTACCCTATGAAGCCCATGATCTATGCAAAAAGATCCAATGCACTATGCTATTCTGGTATATGACAATCCAAGAGAATCATAGACATCCAGAAGTCAATAAAGCTGGTACATGGTTCCAGCTCTCTGCTGCATATAGAGATCTAGTTTCAGAGTCTTCATCTTCATCCAGTCATTCAAATCATTACATATTAGTTCCATATTAATTCCCTACCACTATTCAATTACAAGGCTCAGAAGCTATATCAGATGCCCTGGTAGAATAAATTAGATAGGACAACTCCATGGTAATTAAGAAACTCAATATTCTCTTTGGCCCTGATGACAAAAAGACTCAGGACTTCATTAATAACTGGCATCTAAAGACTATATGAATTGCTCTGGATGCTATTATCAAGACTTACTAAATTGAAAAGAAAGCTTTTAGTAATAAATTCTATTGATATTGCATGCACAACAATATTAATCCAGCATCAGTTCAGTCTTCTTCTTCTTCTGAGAACTTGGTGGAAGAAGAGGATTATAATAATCACTATTAGAGATTGCTGCTATTACTTTTCTTATTCTTATTTTCTATGTTTTTTCTTACCAGAGTGCTCATTACTATTTATTATTCTCTTATTTTACTAAATTGATTTTATTTTATTTTATATGTTGCTTGTTGTCAGAAGACACCAATATTAAAGATTAGAAGAAAATGTAGTGGGGATTCCAGTATCTTATTAAAACAAAGATTGTTCTGGTCTGAGATGCAAACTACTTTAAAGCTACTATTCTTGAGCTATATAAATCATCTGTAGCCCCTGCATCTTGCCTATTATCTTCACACATTATTGCTCTTTTCTACACACTTGTTTCTTACTACCAGTTTGGTTATTAGTTAGGGAATATAAAGATTTCTTGTTTATAAAACTTGCTACTGTTCCTCATTAAAGCTGCCTGTATTAGTACAGAGCTCTTTAGTACTATTACTTCTTGTGAGCTTAGGCATCTGTTAGGACATACCTATCTCTACACTTACTACTCAACTATACTCTTACTATGTTGTGATTTTTCACCTTTCTTGCACTCTCACCATATCAACCAACTTGCCTATCTTGACAAGGCATTTCATTGTACCCTGCTCTAATACTTCTTCTCCTTCTCTTTCTTCTTTTGCTGAGAGACCATGAGCTGGTGCTTATAGTACTTCTTTAACTTGCTCTTGACAAATTGCTTGATCATCAACTCTTTAATAACTTTATCTTTAATTATCTTGTGATTCTTCTTGCTGCTATTCTGCCTGCAATAGATGTCAATATAATTCAATGCAAATCACTAAGAGTATATATCACTCATGTTTTGCTTGAATTCTCTTCAGCATATCATGATGTATCTTGCAATCTATCTCTCCTGCCTTGAATATATCTTTTTAATGATCTTTCAAGACCTGGCAGTGCTTCTGTACTGCACAGATCTTCTCTCTTATTGAATATTGTTTTGGCCCCATCTTCATAATTATATGTGATGAGTTGAATTGCTGACTACAGAATAATGAGATTATAAAGTATATTGATCAAGTACTTGCATAGAATAATTACTATACACATTGTTTGTGTTCTACAGACATGTCACTATAGGCAAGCTCAACATGTTGTTGCTATACTGGCTACAGAATAATGAAATTATAGAGTGTATTGATCAAGTACTGTAGAATGATTACTATATATATTATTTACATTCTACAGGCATGTTGCTATAAGCAAGATCAACACATTGTTGCTATACTGGCTACAGAATAATAACATCAGATTAGTCTCTCTTCTTTTCTCTTTCTCTTTCTCTTCTTCTTCTTTCTCTTCAGGACTAATATTGATTATTTCTCTCTCTTCTCCCCTCTTCACCATCTTTTTATTTACTGCAGCTTCAATATCTGTGTGTACAATGAACATATACTGCAACAAAATGGATTACATTAAGAGATGAGTGCTTGCAGAATACTGCTCTGGCACACATTATTTACTGACAAGATATTAGTTTTCCCTGTGCATGTTCATTTCACACAGCTGGAGAGAAGTGGCACAAGACTGTATTGAAAGAATAAGCCCTGAAGAAGAGTAATTAGCATAAAGTTAATAAAGATGTTGATCTGATCAACTTTAACTAGAAGAATCTCTGCCCCCATCTCTCTGTTCAAAATTGAAAGGCCAGCACTTATATATCAAAAAGTAATAATTTTTAGTAACAGTCTTGATGCTAATTGATGAAAATAGATATCATTAAGAAAATCTGCCACTTTCAGAGCTCTACCAAGTTAATCTTGCCAGTAGCTCTGTTTTAATAATCAATTTGGAAAATTACTTTGTTCTGTCATCAAGAATATAAATATTGCTGGCAATATACTGTTATTAAGTTACTTCAGAAGATAACTGAAGTAATCTTGTGCACTCTGTTTAAGTGTAAGTTACTCTTAGTAATAACACCAATAATTATACTGAGTAATATAGATTCTATTATGGCAATGGCACACTGTAAGTGTGTTATGGTCAATACCAATAATATGAAGCTTATTCTTGGCATCAGTACCAAAATTGGGTTGAACTATTTTGGCCTGATTGATGTATCTGATTGCCCTGTCTCTGCTGTCACCATCTGCTGTCTGTATGCTGCTCCTGCTCTGTCAACTACTGTGGCTGCTGCTCCACCACCACTGCCACTGCTCACCACTGTCTCTCTGTCTCTCTCTGGTACTGTCAGGGTCTCTGTCTGTCAAATGATGAATATTAGAGCCTCTGTTCAGTTCACAAAGCTGGTTCTGGAGAAGCAGAAGAAGAAAAAGGAGAAGAAAAAGAAAAAGAAGAAGAAGAAGAAGTAAGAGAAGAAGAAGAACAATAATAATGATGAAGATAATAATAATAATAATTAACTTGCCATTTAGACAGTTTCTGTTTATTTGCTGGCTTTGACTATTAGTTAGTTTTAATACTTTGTTTCTTTTGATAATCAAATTAATTTTTCTATGGGTTTCACCTTTATCAAAAAAGTAATAAAATTTGGTAACAGTCCACACAAAATTTGATCAGTTTGACTCTTCTCTATAAATTTGACATAATGGGACCAGAAATTCTGATCTCATTCCAGTCCCACTATAGATCTGGCTGGAATGGGAAATGGAAGTCTACTATCTCTGCTGGAATGAAATGTGGGACATAATTTTCTATTTGAGAATAGGACTGGGAAATAATTTCTGGAATAGGAATGGGAACAGGACCTCAAGCTCTTGAGTAAAATGGAATATGGGACTGAGATTTCATATTTGGGATTCTGGCTATTTCTAAATTTGGGACCAGGACCAGATTCAATGGGAAATGGGATTCTGTCCCAGTCCCAAATACCAGCCTAATTTGCTTATTAGAGAGAGTCTCTCTGAATTTAATTTGTTTAGTTATATAAATTCTGCTCAGAGCTTTTATATATTTCTTTATCTTCTGCACACAATTTCTTATATTCTTGTATATTATGTTACTTGAGTTTGTATTTCAAACTATTAATAGCATATTATCTATGTTAGGAGAACTGGTTGTAGGTCACATAGGTTTTCCCAGAATTAGAAGTACAAAAGAGCTAAGTGTATATGATGCCTGCAACTGATAAGAGGGAGTTGTGTGTAGAATATAGAGATTTTCTAACTAGAAGACTGAATGCTGGTGTTCCCATGATCTCTGTGAATTGTGTGATCCTTATACATTCAGAGTTGGAGTCATGTGAATAGCTCTGAATACCTGATGTTGTCTGATACTTGGTTGGTCTAGATCTATATTTGTAACACTATCCCCTCCTCCAGAGGCCTTGGACTCTGAGATATTGTTATGAATGTAGACCTAGACCAACCAAGCATCAGATGATGTTGGATGTTCAGGGGTATTCACATGACTCCAACACTGAACATATAAGAATCACATGATTCATATAGATCATGGGAACCTCAGCATTCAGTCTCCAAGTGAGAGGATCTCTATGTTTTACACACAACTCTCTCCCATCAGTTACAGGCATTGTATTTACTTAGCTCTTTTATATCTCTAATTCTGGGAAAATCTACATGATCTACAACCAGTTCACCTAACATTCTGAACACTCTGACATATGATTGCCTAAGTCAGTATAATGCCACCAAGACTCACAAGACAAACCACAACAACACTCTATGTTGCAGATCTAACAGAGATAGACACTAATGTGGAGAAGATGAACATTGATAAAGATGCTGGTAGCAGTGAAGCCACCACCAGCAAGACATCAGCAGATGATACAAGCAATGGAGATACACCCCTCAATATATTGAACAAAATTCAAAGGGAGGAGATCTTTGAAGAAAAGAAGGCATGTCTGCAAAAGAATCTAGCAGATATATATGAACAAAATAAGATACACAGGCTGCAGAAGCAGATAGAATACAAACAGAGAATAGTAAATGATGATTTTTCTTTAGAGTTCCTCTTATGTACAAGACTGATAGAGGAGTCAGATGATCTTGATGATGTGAAGTCACTAAAAGCATCTTACTACCATGGCAAATCACTTGGTGAGTGCAAATTGTGATTAGCTTTAATAAGACAGCAGTTTTGCCTGAGAAAATTATTATGAAAGGCACCAGATGTGGTCAGGATTAATTGGGTGTCTAGCTATTTTTGTGACAAACTCCAGATGCATTAATAGATGTTGGGAATAGAGAGAGAACAACTACTCATATCATGAAATGAATTTGAGATGTGGTGTAAGAACAATATTAAATCTGAGATAACTTGTAGTTGAGGCACAATACAGCATTATCATGACACTATTCAACAAGAGAACCAATCCATACTCTTGTTTTTCATGTACATTACTGAACTTGAACAGGATCTGGACAGTTTACTGGATGAATTCTTTTATGTATTCTTTCTACAGATGAAGTTCAGATCAATTATCCAGACTGAACTGGATAAACTGCAACACCAACCAAAAATGGTTGCAGAATTATAAGAACAAGCAATACTTATTAAGTCCATTCTAGAAAAGAAGAAGCAAAGTCAGTGGAATAAGAATTAAAATGAGAAGAAATAGAAAATCTCAATCTCTCAAGAGAAAGATATATCCCAACAAGACAACAAAGAAGATTATTCACAAACAAAAAAGATGCTGGTGAAACCACTTCTAAAAATATTAAAAGAGAAACACAAATAATGAATGGATGAAGGGCTCTGCCTAAGATGTAGTTAATCAGACTATAGAGCAAAGTTCTGTACAAATGGCTTCAACAAGTTCCAGCAGACAGATGAAAAGAATAAGAATCAGGCAAAGACTAGAGCTGCAAAGCCCATGCAAGACCCAGGTCAAATATTAGAAAGATGGGGTGTTAACCCAATAGAGAAGGCAAGCAGGTGCAGTATGTATCTGTCAGCCCACTGACTACACCATCAGATGATCTTATGGAGCAAGCTGCACTGTTGGACTCAGGTACTACAGTGGACAGTATCTTCTATAAACTGGTGTCCCAATTGGACTGGGATCAATCAGAGACACCCATGGGAGTCATTGAGATGTTAAACAGAGCTGAGACTGATTGGTATGGCACCTACAAGACCCAACTCACTATAATGAACTTCATGGAGACCACAAAGATGGTAAAATATACATTCACAGTGATTGACATGATCAACATGAATATAGTTCTAGGCATGCTGTGGTTAGAAGATTTCAACCTGGATATAAACTGGAAGAACAAGACATGGTGTTACTGATTCTTAAAGAAAACAGTGAAACTTCTGAATGCAGATAGATTTCTCCAAGCAGTGTGCATCAAGAACAAACTCTCTTATATTATCTTTATGTCAGATGACAACCAAGTTCTGACAGAAGTATCTGAGTGATTAAGAGACTATAAAGATGTTTTCTCAGAAGAAAAAGCAGCAGAGTTACTGGAATTAATGAAGATCAGTCATCTAATTATTCTTAAAAACAGCTGTGAGCCTCTGTACATGCCAATCTATAGACTATTGCTCAAGCAGACAGAGATTCTACAAGAGTACATCAAGAACAAGTTATGCAAGGGTTGAATATATCTATCACAAAGTCTGACAGAGGCTCCAGTGTTGTTTGCACCCAAAGCTGATGAAGAACTCAGGCTCTGTGTCAATTATTATAGTCTTAACATAATCACAGTGAAGAACCATTATCCCTTGCTGTTGATAGACAAGATGTTAAGCTAGTTGGCAGGAGCATGCTACTTTTCCAAGATAGATCTATATAATGCTTACCACTGAATTAGGATCAAAGAAGAAGACAAATAGAAGACCACATTTTGTACAAAGTTTAGGAGTTTTAAGTATCTTGTCATGTCTTTTGAGTTGTCAAACACACCAGTAATCTTCCAGTTCTATATCAATAGAGTGCTGGCAGGCCTGGTTGATGTATGCTGTGTAGTTTATCTAGATGATATTCTTATTTTCTCAGCCTCAGAGAGAGAGCATGAGAAACATGTTAGACTAGTTATGAAGTGTCTAAGAGAATATTAGTTGTTTGCAAAGCTTGCTAAGTGTGCTTTCAAAAGATAAATGATCTCATATCTCAGATATATCATTGATAACAAAGATATTAAGATGGACTCAAAGCAGGTACAGACAATCATAAAGTGGCCCTTGCCATGAAGTTTCCATAATATCCAGATATTTCTGAGTTTTGCAAAGTTCTATTGAAGATTCATACAAAAGTACTTGATTATTGTGATGCTATTAACAGATCTCTTGAAGAGCAGTAAAAAAAAAAGAAAGAAAGAATCTTTTCTTCTGATACCTGCTGCCAGAGAAGTGTTTCATAAGTTGCAGGTGATCTTCTCCAGAGAGTCTGTCATCTGGCACTATAATCCAGAATGTAGAATATATCTGGAGACAGATACTTCAGAACATACTACAGGTATGATATTGCTACAGCTGTTTGAAGATGGGTGGCATCTAATTATCTACTGGTCATTCAAGTTTGACCAGATCCAACAAGCCTATAGCATACTGAATAAGAAGATGTTGATCATCATTCAAGTATTTGTTTATTGACAGCAGTGCTTAGAAGAAATGAAGTATTCTGTAGAAATCATTACAGATCATGCAAATCTTCATTTATTTATGAAGTCCACAAACAAGGTGGCACAACAACAACATATAAGGTGAATAGAGGTTCTTGAGGTGTATAACTTTAAGATTCTCTACTATTCTGGGAAGCATAACCCAGCTGATGCATTATCATAAAGACCAGATTATATCAAACTAGAAGAAGACATTAGTCTGCTGATGTATATGCTCAAACAACATTACATGAATGATATTCCAGAGTGGAACCCATTTAAAGAAACTTTCTTTAATAAAGAAGATATTTAAGTATATGCTGCTTGCACTGTTCAAAGCAGTGAAGTAGAGATGGTGCAGGGAAGATCTGGTGACATCAAGATGATTGAGTCAGTCCAGAGAGCACTAGTCAAAAATGCTGGGGAGGCTTAACAAAGAAATTACAGGAGATTCTGGATTCCCTGTGTGTGTGTAAATATAGTGATGAAAAACTAAAAGACCTATAACAAATCAACTATAAGTGTGTTGAATCTATTGCTAGAAGCACAGAGAGACAATTCCTCTGTACAAGCAAGATTTATCAAGACAGAATCTCAGCAGTCAGAGTAGAAAATAGATAAACAAGATCTTTTGACAAAGAGTAGCAGGATCTACATCTCTAACAATCTGGCTCTAAGGCAGAAACTACTGTGAGTCCACCACAACAACTCATTCACAGGTTACTTTGACATGGCAAAGATGTTTGTCTTGCTCTGGTGAAAATACAATTAACAATCAATAAGACAAGATGTACAGATGTATATAGACAAATGCTAAATCTGCTAACAAGAGAAGACTCCAACACACAAACCATATAAGTTGCTTGCATTATTACCAACATCCAATGATCTCTGGTGTTCAATATTTATAGACTTTATAACAGACCTCCCTCTGAGTGGAGAGGAGAGAAACTCATACAATGCAGTTCTGATTATTGTGGATCAATTTACAAAGCTTGCATGTTTTCTTGCATGTAGAAAGAAGATTAACACACCAGAGATGACAAATCTTCTGTTCAGAAGAGTGTTTAAAGACTTCAGATTTTCAAATAACATTATTTCAAACTGGGAATCTGTTTTCACAAGTGAATACTGGTCAGAGCTATGTTTTCACATGAAAGTTAAATGAAAACTTAGCATGGCATTCCACCCACAAACAGACAGCCAAACAGAGACACTGAACAAGATTTTGAAGAGATATCTTTGTGTCTATTATAGTTATAGACAAGACAATTGAAAGAAGTGACTTGTGTATACAGAATTTGCATACAACAGGTCAGAACACTCTGCAACACACATGTCCCTGTTCAAAGTAATGTATGGCTTTGAACCTAGAAGACCAGACAAGATCCAGAAGTTAGTTGATAATGATGACAATGCACAGACAGCATCTGACAGAAGACTGAGAATAATCTCTGTATTAAGAAATAGTCTGGTAGAACATTTAATGAAAGCAAAAGAGAACCAAGCATGATTCTATAATCAAAGATGTCAAGATAAAGTGTATGTATCTGGTGATGAAGTGATGTTGTTATCAAGAAATCTATGAATAATATGTTCTTGCAAGAAGTTAGACAACAAGTACTATAAATCTTTCTCAGTGATAGAGACCATAGAAAATAATGCATATTGACTGAAGCTCTCTCTAAGCTATCAGATCTACAATATTTTCTATATCTCATTGTTGGAACTATACTGTATGAGAACAGGTGAGATGCCAATGTGTTCTCCTGTGGTACTGGTAGATGACTATTATGAGTAAGAAGTAGACAAAATCTTGGACAACAAAACACACTACTGCAAGAGATGTTATCTAGTAAAATGGAAAGAATTTCCTATAGAGGAATTGATGTGGGAACCTGAGGAAAATCTCAAAAATGCACAAGAAACTCTTAAGAATTATCTAAAGAAAAGATAAAATTACAAGAAGAAAAATGAATCTATATACAGAAAGAAAGATAAATATAACATGAAACAAACATAAAAATTATGACACACCTACAAAATCAAGAATTTAATAGCAAGAAGATGTACTGTGAGAGCATCTGAGACACAGCTGTGACAGTGGCAAACTGACCATAGATAAGTGAGGCTCAAAAGTTGCAGGTATGTTTGATATGACAACAGACAGAACCACAACAGAAAATGCAGTCACAGAAAAAGATATTACAGATAAAGAAGTATGAAGAGAATGAAGTATTTCTACAACACTTCAAAAACCAGAAGAAATAATGTTGGTTAGATAATCAATAGAAGATGTAAGATTGGCCTAAGCAGAAGTTAGTCTGAGAACAAGTAAGATAATACAGAAGATCTACAAGACCAGTTTCTGTACTATCTTGAAGAGCTTTGGTTCCACTCATCAAATAAGTTATAAGATAATCAAGCAAGACTCAGATGTTTATAACTTCATTTTCTATCTGAGAGAGAACAGTACAAACTGAACTTGATAAACAAGAGAACTCAAACAGGCCATCTTTGGTAGATTCTGTCTTGGATATAAGGTCCATAGTCTTGGCTACATGGTGTGAGGCAGAATGATAACATTTCATGAAAGATTCTTCAACAGTAGAAGTGATCTGGCAGCAGTAATATTTAGTGACTCCTGAGTCAAGCTCACAAAATTCACACACAAGTATACTTATGCACTTGACATTGTACAGACAATATGAATTAACTGTATCAAAACTATAATATTCTTCTTGAAGTTGCAAGAGCTGACAAACTAGTTCAATAGTGGATTCTGAAATCTACAGTCATGTCAGAACAACAAGAAGAATGAATGAAGACACACTTATATTACAACAGATACAGGTTTGATATTTTAAATAATAAGAACAAGATTTCTTCTTAGTATTCCATAGACAAGACTTGCCTTCATCCAGGCAGTTCATAAATATTAAGTAAATATAGATGAAGCATGGAAGAGTGTCTTCTTTATCATGCACAACAGGGTCTTTTAATAACAATATTGTGACAAGTTATAAAACAAACAAGAAATAATGCCTGAATCTAAACAAAGCAGAAGAAAAAAAGAAAGAAGAGAGCCAGAAACTCTCTATTTATACTTATCATAATACACCAAGATTACTAGTTTCATGACTTGTTGATAAACAACATGACAACAGACAACAGACAATATAGCAATCAGACAAGCAAACAAACAAAGAAACAAGTATATGATGAAATACTGGACTTTCATAATAAAACAATTGCTGTCCTACAACAAAGAATATCTACTGCAACCAGCAGCAATACACATGCAGGATGTCTATATAGACAAGCAGTAAGTAATGCAGAAGCTTACATATTCAAGAACCTACAATGCTCCACCAATGATAGAGGAGCTACAACAATGTACAAAAAACCACTTCAGTGACTTTATATCTTGGAGTCTGAGGCCTCTGAAGGGAGGGATAGTGTTACAAACATAGATCTAGACCAACCAAGCATCAGACAATGTCAGATGTTCAGGGGTATTCATGTGACCCCAACACTGAATGTATAAGGATCACACAATTCACATAGATTGTGGGAACCCTAGTGTTCAGTCTCTGAGTGAGGAAACCTCTATATTTTATGCACAACTCTCTCCCATCAGTTGCAGGCATTGTATCTACTTAGCTCTTTCATATCTCTAACTCTGGGAAAACCTACGTGACCTACAACCGGTTCACCTAACAGATATAGAGTCACTGAAGTGGTTTTTCATACATTATTATAGCTTCTCTATTATTGGTGGAGAATTATAGATTCTTGAATGTGCAAGCTTCTGCATTACTACTGCTTGTCTATATAGACATCCTGCATGCATATCATTACTGGTTGCAGTAGACATTCTTTGTTGTAGAATGGTAATCATTTTATTACAAACATTCAGCATTTTGTCATATACTTGTTTTTTTGTTTATTTACTTGTCTGATTACTATATTATCTGTTGTCTGTTGTCACATTGTCTATTAACAAGTCATGAAACTAGCAACTTAAGTGTATTATGATATAAATATAAATAGAGAGTTCCTGATTCTCTTCTTTCTTCTTTTTCTTCTGCTTTATTTGGGCTCAGACATTATTTCTTATTTATTTTGTAACTTGTCACAATATTATCATCAAAAAACTCTATTATGTATGACAAAGAAGACACTCTTTCATACTTCATTTACATTTACTTAATATATATAGACTGTCTGAATGAAAGCAAGTCTTGTCTATAAAATACTGAGAAGAAATCTTGTTCTCATTATTTAGAATATCAAATCTGTATCTGTCATAATATAAGTGTGTCTTTGTCTGTTCTTCTTATTGTTCTGACATGGTTGTAGATTCCAGAATCTGCTGTTGAACTAGTTTGTTAGCTCTTGTGACTTCAAGAAGAATACTATAGTTTTAATATAGCTGATTCACATCATCTGTACAACATAAAGTACATGAGTGTACTTGTGTGAGAGTTTCATGAACTCAACTCTGAAGCTATCAAATGCTGTTGCTGTCAGACTACTTCTTGTCTTAAAGAATCTTCTACAAAATACTGTTGTCCTGCATTACATTATAAGACTAAGATCATGAATCTCATATCTAAAACAGAATCTACCAAAGACAGTCTGTCTGAGCTTTTTTATTTAATAACTCCAGTTTGTACTGTTCTGTCTCAGGTAGAAAATGAAATCAGAAACATTCAAGTTTCACTTGATTATTTCACCACTTGTTTAACAGATAAAGCCAAAGCTCTTTAGCATATTATAGAAAGCAGTCTTGTAAATTTTCTTCATTATTTTCTCTTGTTATCAGACTAATCTCTGTCTAGATTAATCTTATATCTTTCATTAACTATCTGACTGGCATTGTCTTCTCTGGTTTCCAGAGTATTGTAGATATAATTTATTCTTCTTATGATTCTTTATCTGTTAAGTCTACTTCTGTTGCAATACTGTCCATCATCATATCACTGGTTCTGGTAACTTCAGAATTATGTCTGTCTTTGGCTGGTTTGCCTCTGTTGTAGCTGTATTTCAGGCATTCTTATAGTATCTCTTCTTGTCACTAGTTGTATGATTTTATTACATGTGATAATCTTTAGTCTGTCTAGTCTTCTTTTTGTATATAAATTTATTTATCTTAGAGTGACTTTGCTTCTTTTATAAGTAATTCTTAAGAACTTCTTGTGTATTTTCAAGATTTTTCTCAGATTCCCATATCAATTTCTCAATAGAGAATTTCTTCTATTTCACTAAGTAACATTTCTTATAATAGTGCACTTTGTTCTTCAAGATTTCATCTACTTCCCACTCATGATGGCCATTCACTAGTATCACAGAAGAATGTGTTGGTGCCTCACCCATTCTTATGCAGTATGATTTCAGCAATAAGATATGGAAAACATTATAGATCTGATAGCTCAGAGAGAGCTTTAGTTAATATGCATTATTTTCTATAGCCTTTATCACTAAGAAAGATCTATAGTACTTGTTGTCTAACTTCTTGCAAGAATATATTGTTTGTAGGTTTCTTAATAACAATATTACTTCATCATCAGGTGTATACACTTTATCTTGATATCTTCAGTTATAGAATTATGCTTGATTCTCTTTTGCTTTTGTCAAACATTCTACCAGACTATTTCTTAACATAAAAATTATTCTTAGTCTTCCATCAGGCATTATCTGTGCATTATCATTATTATTAATTAACTTCTGGATCTTATCTGATCTTCTAGATTCAAAGCCATACATTACTTTAAATAGGGACATGTGCATCATGAAGTGTTCTAATCTATTGTATGCAAATTCTGCATACACAAGTCACTTCTCTTAATTATCTTGCCTGTAGCTACAATAGATACAAAGATATCTCTTCAAAATCTTGTTCAGTGCCTCTGTTTAGCTATCTGTTTGTGAGTGGAATGCCATGCTAAGTTTTCATCTAACTTTCATGTGAAAATATAGCTCTGACCAGTATTCACTTGTGAAAACAGGTCCCTGATCTGAAACAATATCATTTGGAAATCTGAAGTCTTTAAACACCTTTCTTGTAAGGATTCACTGTGAACCCCTTACATGGACGAACAGCACCTGTGAAGGCCAGAGGCCTCAGCTCACAAGCTGCTGGGAGTTGCATGTGTTCTTGTGAGGTACTAAGTCACATGCTTGCAAGCACATATAAAAGACCATCACTGTGCAAATCTCTTGCTGGAAGCCAGTGGTAATCTTGTTTACAAGTTGTACATAGTTGCCAGAATACAGATCTTTTACCTTGTGTACTCTTTTTCCATATATATTTCTTCTAGAGATTCATTGTCATGCTGATCTATATGTACAATCCTCACACTTCTGAACAGAAGATTTGCCATCTCTGGCATGTCAATCTTCTTTCTACATACAAGAAAATGTGCAAGCTTTATAAATTAATCCATAATAACCAGAACTGCATCATATAAATTCCTCTTCTCTCCACTCAGAGAGAGGTCCATTATAAAGTTTATAGATATTAAATATCAGGGATTACTGGATGTTAGTAATAATGCAAGCAATCTATATGGTTTGTGCATTGGAGTCTTCTTTTATTGGCAGGTTTGGTGTTTGTGTATATATATCTAAATATCTTATCTCATCAATTACTAATTGTATTTTTGCCAGAGCAAGACAAATATTTTCACTATATTAAAGTGATCTGCAAATAAGTTATTGTGATGGACTTGTAATAATTTCTGTCTTAGAGCTGGATTATTAGAGATGTAGATTCTGCTGCTCTTTGTTAAAAAATCTTGTTTATTTATTTTTTACTCTAACTGCTAAGATCTTGTCTCAGCAAATCTTGCTTGTACAGAGAGATTATTTCTCTATACTTCTAGCAGCAGATTTAATGTGCTTATAGTTAGTTTATTATAGATCTTTTTGTTTTTTTGTTATCATGTTTATATGCATATAGAGAATTCAGAATCTTCTGCAATTTCTTTATTAAGTCTCTTCAGCATCTCTGGCTAGTGCTTTCTGAACTAACTGAACTATCTTGATGCCACCAGATCTCTTCTGTGCTATCTCTACTTCACTGCTTTAGACAGCACAAGCAGTATGTACTTAAATACTCTCTTTATTAAAGAAAGTTTCTTTAAATGGGTCCCACTCTAGAACATCATCTGCATAACATTATTTAAGTACATATGTTGGCAGATTAATGTCTTCTTCTAGTTTAATATAATCTGGTCTTTATAATAATATATCAGCTGGATTATGCTTCTCAGAGCAGTAGAGAATCTCAAAGTTATATGGTTTGAGAATCTCTATTTATCTTACATGTTGTTATTATATCATCTAGTTTCTGAACTTCATAAATAAATAAAGATTTATATAGTCTGTAATAATCTCTACAGAGTACTTTATTTCTTTTAAGTACTGCTGTCAATAAACAAACACTCAGACAATGGCTGATATCTTCTTATCTGGTGTGCTATAGACTTATTGGGTCTGATTAAACTTGAATAATCAGTAAGCAACTGAATGCTATCTGTCATCAAACAGCTGTAGTAATATTATACCTGCAGCATATTCTGAAGTATCTGTTTTCAGACATATTTTACATTCTGAATTATAGTGGTGAATGACAAATTCTCTGGAGAAGGCCACTTTTAATACATAAAATACTTCTCTGGCAGTGAATGTCAGAAGAAATAGTTTCTTCTTTCACTTATTTTTACTGTTTTTCAAGAGATCTGTTAATGATGTTATAATAACTGAGTACTTTTGTATGAATCTCTGATAGAAGTTCACAAAACCTAGAAATACCTGAATATTATAAAAACTTTGTGGCAAGAGCTACTTCATAATTGTCTGTACCTGCTTTGGGTCCATCTTAATACTTTTAGTATCAATAATATATCTGAGATATAAAATTGTTTGTTTTTTGAAAGCACACTTAGCAAGCTTTGCAAACAACTGGTATTCTCTTAGATACTTTATAACTAATCTAACATGCTTCTTATGCTTCTTCTCTGAGATCAAGAAGATAAGAATATCATCTAGATAAACTACACAGTATATGTCAATCAGGTCTGCCAGTGCTCTATTAATATAGAACTGAAAGATTGCTGGTGTGTTTGACAATTCAAAAGATATAACAAGATACTTAAAACTCCCAAACTTTGTATAAAATATGGTCTTCTATTTATCTTCTTTTTTGATTCTAATCCAGTGATAGGTATCATGTAGATCTATCTTAAAAAAGTAGTGTGCTTCTGTTAACTGACTTAATATCTCATCTATTAATGGTAAGAGATAGTGATTCTTCACTGTAATTGTGTTGAGATCACAATAATTAACACAGAGTCTGAGTTCTTCATTAGTCTTGAGTGCAAACAATACTGAAGCCTCTGCCAGACTTTATGATGAATATATTCAACTCTTGCATAACTTGTTCTTAATGTACTCTTATAGAATCTCTGTCTGCTTGAGTAATAGTCTATAGATTAGCATGTATAAGGGCTTACAGCTATCTTTAAGAACAATCAGATGACTGATCTTTGTTAATTTTGACAACTTCACTACTTTATCTTCTGAGAAAACATCTTTATAGTTTCTCAATCACTCAGGCACTTTTGTCAGAACTTGGTTATTGTCTGATGTGAAAATAATATAAGAGAGTTCATTCTTGATGTACACTGCTTGAAGAAATCTACCTGCATTCAGAAGTTCTACTATTTTCTTGTAAGGATTCACCGCGAACCCCTTACACAAACAAACAGCACCTGTGAGGGCCAGAGGCCTCAGCTCATGAGCTGCTGGGAGTTGCATGTGTTCTTGTGAGGCACTAAGTCACATGCTCACAAGCACACATAAAAGATCATCACTGTGCAAATCTCTTGCTGGAAGTCAGTGGCAATCTTGTTTACAAGTTGTATATAGTTACCAGAATACAGATCTTTTACCTCATGTACTTTTTTTTCATGTATATTTCTTCTAGAGATTTATTGTCATGCTGATCCACACATATAATTCTCACATTTTGCCACTCTTCTTTGGTAACACCCAACAATGATATCAATACAAAGAAGCCAACCTTCTGAAACTTGTGAATCTGAGACACCAGCCAAAAATCTACCTGAAGAACAAACCCAAGTTTGTGAAGAGACAACTAATCTTGACATCTCATCTCTCTCAACTGTTGATAAAACAAGCACTGTAAACTCAGAGAGAAAGTCTACCCTGACACCAAAAGACAAAATTCAACAGCTTTGTGAGAAGACCAAACTACTAAAGAAAATAGTGAAATGGGAAGAGAAGTTAAATGCTCTCCAGAACACTCAAAAGCACTTGTAAAGTGAATCTCTTGATATAACTATCTCCAATCCAACATCTGTAAAGTGTCTGTTAATCTTAAGATCACCACAACACACAAAGTGCTACCAGACTGAAACCTACACAGAATATCACCAATTTATCTCAGATATTGAATCTATTTGTGATGCAAGCAAACTGAATGATGAGAATACTCTTGTGTATGCTCTTACAAGACTTGATTATATTGAGAAAGATCTTTAGGAGGCCCACTGTGAAGGCAATCCATTAAAAAACAACTGAACTGGTCTTAAAGAATTTCTATGTGTGAGGCTAGGAGATCCAGCAAACTGTATGTGAAACTCTTGATGAGCAATCTTTGGTCTTTGCAAAAGTTTGGATGAAATTGATTATGCCTATTGCCAATGATTTCTAGAGCTTACAACAGAGATTGGTGAAGAATTTGAAGATTCCATGAAAATAAAGAAGAATCTGTTTATATGGGGCTTGGATAAGCTTATGTGAACTAAACTGAATAAACAGCTGGAGATACCAGATGATATTAATAATATAGTAGTACTGGTTATCTGGCTCTGACCAAGTGTATCAGTAGCCTATGTGAAGAATGTCTCATATGTGAAGTCTACCAATCCAGTTGAAAGTGCTTACAGAGATATGAAGATCAATGACTTAAGGCTGTAAATAAATAAGAGAAGTCAACTCCAGAGACCTGCTCAGAAGATAGAGAAGAATCTTATCAAGAATTGTGAAGTCTTGAAAAAGAATAGAAGGTGCTTTGAGTGTGGTCAAAAGAGCCACCTCACAAAAGACTGTTCCAAGAAGAAGAAAAGTAGTGAATAGAAAGTTGGAGGGCTGCAAGTAGATAGAATTAATATAATGAAGTTGTTCAAGAACAGTCTTCTTGCTCTCCTCTTTATTATTCTAGGTGTGTGAAGCTCAACTAACAGAAGTATTATCTGGTCAGCACTAATAGATTTGGGCTGTCAATCTCTAGTGATCAGTTTGTGATTAGCTGTAAAGCTAGATCTAGAGATGCACAAGATGCCTATAGAGATTGAAACTGCTATGGATCATGAGAATATCACTCTTGCAGAAGAGATTGTGAATATATTCTTTAAAGTCTGTGACTCTCAGAGAAACTGGCAGTTGTTCCATAAACAAGTAATGGTTGTGAACATAAGAGATGAGATGCTAGTGAGTTTAAGCTGGCTGCAGTGACACAATTCCAAGATGTGTTTCAAGAAACTAAGACTAGAGTTCTAAACTATATGTTGTGATCTGCTTGTGAAGATTAAACCAGTTAATCTCTCAGAGCTTGTGGAAGAAGGGAAGCCCATCTATATAATGATTCTCTGTAAATCAGAACAGGTGGTGACAGCAGATCTAGATCTTCAGATACTGGAAGTCTACTGTGAACTTGTGGAAGTGTTTAGTGACAAGAGAACTTGGGAGCTGCCACCATACTGTAAAGATGATTTGACTATAGATCTTGAACCAGAGAAGCAGTCAGAATTTGAAAGAATATACAGACTTTTGCAAGCTGAGCAAGAGACTTTTTATAAATATCTAAGCAGTGCTCTAACTCATGGGTTCATCTGATCTTTCAAGTCATCTGCAGAAGCATCCATTCTGTTTGTGTTCAAGAAGAATGATGAACTAAGAATGTGTGTAAACTATTGTAATCTGAATTCAAAAACAGTCAAGAATAGATATTCTTTACCACTAATTAAAGATGTATTGTATAAGCTTGTGGAAGCTGCAATATTCACTCAGTTAGATATTAAGAATATCTACCATAGACTGAGAATTTGTAAAGAAAATGAGTGGAAGACTGCATTTTGAACTTCACAGAAGCTATTTAAGTACTTAGTAGTGCTTTTTAAACTCATGAATGCACTGGCAGCTTTTCAATCATATATTGTAAAGGCACTTAGTGAATATCTGGATGTGTTTGCAGTGACCTATCTTGATGATGTGGTTGTGTACTTGACTTGTGAGAAGAACCATAAGCAGCATGTAAAATTAGTACTTAAGATACTCAAGAATACAGATCTTTATTACAAGCTGGCAAAATGCAAGTTCAATGCTTGTGAGATTGACTATCTTGAGTATGTTATAACACCAGAGAGTGTTCTTATAGAGAAGAGCTGTGTGGACACTATTCTTGACTGGCCAGAGCCAACCAGTAAGAAAGAGGTTCAGATCTTTTTAGAATTTATGAACTTTTACAGATGCTTCATCTCAAGATTCTCTAAGATAGCCTGCAGCCTGACTGCTCTCCTAAAGAGAGAAGAAGCAAAGCTAAGCAGATGTGTGTGAAGAGAGATGAGAAGAGAAGTCAACACTTTCATGACTGAGAAAGATCATAAAGTCTTCATAAGTCTGAAAAGAGCATTTACAGAAGCTGTTATGCTTCACTATTTTGATATAAAATGAAAGACCAGATTGGAAACAGATGCATCTGGCTTTGTAATATGTGATATTCTATCACAGCTGGTGAAGAATGGCATCTGGGTTCCAGTTGAATTTTATTTGTGGAAGATGCAATCTGTGGAGATAAACTATAGTATTCATGATCAGGAACTGCTTACATGTGAGGATTGTACGTGTGGATCAGCATAACAATGAATCTCTAGAAGGAATATACATGGAAAAAGAGTATGTGAGGTAAAAGATCTGTATTCTGGCAACTATGTACAACTTGTAAACAAGATTGCCACTGGCTCCCAGCAAGAAGTTCATGCAGTGACAGTCTTTTATGTGTGCTTGCAAGCACATAACTTAGTGCCTCACAAGAACACATGCAATTCTCAGCAGCTTGCAAGCTGAGGCCTCTGGCCCTTACAGATGCTGTTCATCTGTGTAAGGGGTTCACAGTGAATTCTTACAGATTCCCCTCTCTTGTAAGTCTTGGTTCCTCAAGGCAGCTGTCTTATTAAAAATCTTCATGAGTAGAAAAACAAAAAACCTCTTGGGAAAAATAAAAATTTTCTCATAAGGAAAAGAGTACAGCCTCACTAGAGATGTAATATTAACACAACTCTAATAACACAACAGAACCCAATAACACAACAATGTGTAGAGAGTCTCTATTATTCTTGCTAGCCCTGTGTCACTATTAGATAATAAATACTAGCTTAAGAGAGAGCTTTCTCTTGCTTTCTCTTTCTCTTCTTTTCTTCTCTTTCTTCTCTAGTCTATATTATCTTTATAAAGATAAGTGAACCCTTCAAGTACTGCTTCACATAGAAGGCAGACTTGCAGGAGGTCTCTGATGTTCTGAAAGAAAAATAGCTTCACTTTAATGTTCTGCATGATTGGCTGAAAGGCCACAAGCTGGTGAGTTCACCTCTGGTTATATCTTTACTTCACATGGCTATTAGGTTTTGTCTTTGTGTGGGGTTTGGTTTGTGGAAAGACTGATGCTTGCTAGCAGTTGCTGTCAGTGTGCAGTTCTCTCCTCCTCTCTCTCATAACTTGTCTCCACTTTTCTCTCTTGAGAGGACCTCCACCCTCTCTTTCACAGATGAGATTGGGCCTTTAGTAAGTAGTCACAAGAAGTTTGAGAAGTGTTTGTGACTGATAGTTCTAGAGTGTTATTGTTCTCTCTTCTCTCTCTTTATCAGTTGTCACTGTCTCTTCCATGCCAGCTTAAGCTGTAAGTGCTTCTTACAAGCTGACATTAATTCACATGCTGATGAAGTTAGAGTTCTGCTGCTCTGTCTCTCTTCTCTGTGGTTATTGCTCTAGCCCCAGCTGGAAATGTGAGTATTCTCTATTATATTTCAGTTCACAGCTAATCTTCTTTAGATTGTTGTTGTTGTTCTCTCTGCATCAGCAGGGTTTGTGAATGCTGTAGTCTTACAGAGTGCTTGAGATCATCCAGCACTCTCTCTGCAAGACTGACAATGGTGGTTCCAGATCACCTTTACTTAAATGCCACCAGCTGCTACTTTTACTGGTGTGTCACAGGCCAATCTGGTGGTCCTTCCAGGTCTCCCCCTCCACACAGGGGCACAAGCTTTGTCTGCCTGCAAAAGAGCATGGTGTCACAAGTTTATTCAAATACCCATACTTATTACTGGTTTGAATAATTCAAACCAGTTGGCTGTGCACACTCAGCTCCACAAGGGAATTCTTGTGACTTAGACTGAGGCCCAGCTATTATCTGGACAGAAGTGCTCCACCTGCAAGAGAGCTCAGCAAGACTATAATAATATAGTCTTTGCAGAGTGCATCTCCACAGACTTGAGTTAAAAATATAACAACTGTTTATACTGTAGGCACCTTGCTTGCTCTTTCCAGCAGTGAGATTATGGATAGTTGTTACAGATCTTTACAGAAGAAGCTGAAGACTCTAATTATATAGTCTTAGTTTAGTTTTTTTCTTTTTTTGTTTTGAAATCAATTGAATTCAGTTCAGTTTAACTATGTCTTTTCTCTCTCTAACCCATTTTCTAGTTCCACTATCTCCATCCATCTCTTTCACAAACCAGGCTTGTCCAGATTTCTACTATGAAATTGTTGGAGTAGCTTTCTCAGTGGACAGATATTGCTTGTGGGAATCTATGTCTTGTTCTTCTTATCATTATATTCTTCCCAATGTACTCTGTACCACAGCTTGTGATTCTCTCTCTTTAAGTTAATTATCTTATAGACCCAGTACTTCTTTTTATTCTCATCCACCTCACAAACTTTGTAATGAGGTGAGCTATCAATTTCTTCATGGGTCTTGTGTTCACAGAGCAGAGATACATGGAAGATATCATGAGTTTGCAGATCTGGAGGCAGTTCCAGTCTGTAGGCTCACAAGCCTATCTTCTCCACAATTCTACAAGGCCCATGTCTCAACAAATCCAGTTTTTTGTTAGACTGTGTGGTCTTGATATTGTGAAGATTGAGCCACATCTTGTTTTCTATCTGGAAGGCCTTCACAGTGTGCTTCTGGTTGTAGTACTTCTTCTGGTAGACTTGTGCCTTTGCAAGTGATTTCTTGATCTCTTCATGGAGCAATCTTATTGTCTCTGCCTGATCCCTTGAATCCTTGCACACATAGCCATACTCATCAGAGTTCAAGAATTCCATTTACAGATTTAATCTATATATCAGCTGGAAAGATGATTTCTGTGTGGAAGCCTGTCACAAGTTATTGTACACAAACTCAGCCATTGACAACCACATCACCCAGTCATCTTAATTATAATTAATATAGCTTTGCAGATACTGCTCCAGCACACTATTCAGTCTCTCAGTCTGATCATCAGTTTGCAGATGGAATGCTGTGCTCATTGCTCTTGTGATCTTCAAGATGTGAGTTAAATCACCCCAAAATTCACTCACAAACAGAGATTCTCAATCTGTTACTATACTCACAGGTAATCTGTGCAATCTCACTATCTCACAAATAAAGAGATGGGCCAATTTCTCTGATATCAGCTTCTTTGTTGTAGAGATAAAGTGAGTCATCTTTGTGAACTGGTCCACTATAACCAGAATACAGTCAAACTGCATCTTCTCAAAATTCAGGCTTGCAGGAAGATCTGTAATAACATCTATGCTAATGAATTTTCAAGAGTAATTTGGGATTGGTAAGAGTGATAGTCCTTCTTAAGACTTTCTGTAAACTCTTCTTGAGCTCTGGCAGACCCTACAGACTTTGCAACACTTCTTCACCAGTTCTCTTATTCTTGGCCAAAAGTATTTGTGAGCTATAAGCTTGTACATTCTTGCTGTAGCAAAATACTCTGCAAGGGGTAGATCATAATGATATCTAATCAGCTCTATTTGCAGAGCCTCATTCTGAGGAATGTACACATAACTATCTCTATAGAGAATACTCTTCTCCTTTTTCCACATCACAAATTTCTTTGTGTCTGTCTTAATGCCTTCACAGACCTCAGCTGCATAGTCATCACTTTGCAGTAGATTTGGCAGTGATGCCAACAGGTTGGAGCTGCTCTTTTCATAAGGATTCTTCTTGTGGACCAGATCTTTAATCTTCTGAATCTGCATTGCAATCTTCTTCACTTTGCATGTGTCTTTTAAGATAATCTTTGTGAGTAGTTTCTTGATCTCAACCTGAAGCTTTATGAAGATGAGTTGTGTATTCTCATCTTCTCTCTTCTCTCTCTGGTTTAGAGAAACTTGAACTGTTGATTCTAACTTTTCTGTGGTTTCTTGCTTCTTTGTGAGCATTACTCTTAGTTGGTTTGCAGTCTTGTGATCCTTCTTATCATCTAGACCAGTCTTCTTGGCATAGTCAGGTCTTTGTGAGAGTCCATCTGCTGGGTTCTTAGTTTCTTTCACATGGTCAACTGTGAACTAAAAGACTGTCAGTCTTTGTGTCCAGTAGACCTGTCTTCACAAGAGATCTTGAGCAGTCTGGAAGTAGTGCAGGCTATTATAATCTGTAAGAACTTGAACTGGTGTTTGCAAGCCTTCCAACCAGCAGCACCAATATCTAAATAACTTCACAATTGTGAGCAGTTCCTGATTATGAATGCTATAGTTCATCTCTGTGGGTTGCATCTTCTGTGAATAAAACCCAACTAGAATCCAGATGCCATTCTTTGCCAGCTGTAATAGAATACCACACACTACAAAGTCAGATGCATCTGTTTCCAATCTGGTCTTCTGTTTCATATCAAAATGGTGAAGCATAACAGCTTCCATGAATGCTCTTTTCAGACTTATAAAGGCTTTGTGACCTTCCTCAGTCATGAAAGTGTTGGCTTCTCTCCTCATCTCTCTTCACATGTGTCTGCTTAGCTTTGCTTCTCCTCCCTTTAGAAGAGCAGTCAGGCCACAGGCTATCTTAGAGAATCTTGGGATGAAGCACCTGTAAAAGTTCACAAATTCTAAGAAGACCTGGATCTCTTTCTTACTGGTTGGCTCTGGCCAGTCAAGAATAGTGTCCATGTGGCTCTTCTCCATAAGAACACCCTCTGGTGTTATAACATACCCAAGGTAGTTAATCTCATAAGCATTGAACTTGCACTTTGCCAGCTTGCAATAAAGACCTGCATTCTTGAGTATCTTAAGTACTAATTTCACATGCTTCTTATGGTCCTTCTCACAAGCCAAGTACACAATCATATTATCAAGATAGGCCACTGCAAACACATCCAGATATTTGCTAAGTGTCTTTGTGATATATGATTGGAAAGCTGCCAGTGCATTCACAAGTCCAAAGAACACTATCAAGTACTCAAATAGCCTCTGTGGAGTCTGAAATGCAGTCTTCCACTCATTCTCTTCACAAATTCTCAGTCTATAGTAGGTGTTCTTGACATTCAACTGAGTGAATATTGCAGCTCCCACAAGCTTATACAACACATCTTCAATCAGTGGTAGAGAATATCTATTCTTGACTGTTTTTGAATTCAGATTGTGATAGTTCACACATATTCTTAGTTCATTATTCTTCTTGGACACAAACAGAATGGGTGCTCCTGCAGATAACTTGGAAGACTGAATGAATCTATAGGTTAGAGCACTGCTCAGATATTCACAAAGAGTCTCTTGCTCAGCTTGTGAAAGTCTGTATATTCTTCCAAATTCTGACTGCTTCTCTGGTTCAAGATCTATGGTCAAATCATCTTCACAGTGTGGTGGCAGCTCTCAAGCCCTCTTGTTGCTAAATACTTCTGTGAGTTTGTGGTAGGCTTCTGGTATCTGGAGGTCTAGATTCACTGTCACTATCTGTTCTGATTTGCAGAGAATCATTATATAGATGGGCTTCCTTTCTTCCACAAGCTCTGAGAGATTAACTGGTTTAATCTTTGTGAGTGGGTCACAACACACAGTTTGGAACTCTAGCCTTAGTTTCTTGAAACATATCTTGGGATTGTGTCACTGCAGCCAGCTCAAACTCACTAGCATCTCATCTCTTATGTTCACAATCATCACTTGTTTATGGAACAACTGCCAGTTTCTCTGAGAGTCACAGACTTCAAAGAATATATTCACAATCTCTTCTGCAAGAGTGATATTCTCATGATCTATAGCAGTTTTAATCTCTATAGATATCTTGTGCATCTCTAGGTCTAGCTTTGCGGCCAATTGTGAACTGATCACTAGAGATTGACAGCCCAAATCTATTAGTGCTGACCAGATAATACTCCTGTCAGTTGGGCTTCACATGCCTAGGACAATAGGGGAGAGAGCAAGAAGATTGTTCTTGAACAACTTCATTATATTGATTCTATCTACTCACAGCTCTTCAACTTCCTATTTGCTATCCTTCTTCTTCTTGGGACAGTCTTTTGCAAGATGGCTCTTTTGGCCACACTCAAAGCACCTCTTATTCTTTTTCAAGACTTTGTGATTCTTGGTAAGATTCTTCTCCATCTTCTAAGCAGGCCTCTGGGGTTGACTTTTCTTATTCATTCACAGTCTTGAGTCATTGGTCTTTATATCTCTGCAAGTACTTTTAACTAGATTGGTAGACTTTGTGTGTGAGGCATTCTTTGTATAGGCTACTGACACACTTGATCAGAGCCAGATGGCCAGTGCTACTATATCATCAATGTCATCTGGTATCTCCAGCTGTTCATCCAGTTTGGTTCACATGAGCTTATTCAAGCCTTATATAAACAGGTTCTTCTTCATTTTTGCAGAATCTTCAAATTCTTTGTCAATCTCTGTTGTGAGCTCTAGAAATCATTGGTGATAGGCATAATCAGTTTCATCCAAACTTTTGTGAAGATCAAAGATTGCTCATCAAGAGTTTTGCATGTGGTTTGCTGGGTCTTCTAGCCTTGTGTGTAGAAATTCTTTAAGGCCAGTCTAGTTGTTTTTTGATGAATTGTCTTTGTGGTGGGCCTCCCAAAGATCTTTCTTAATATAATCAAGTCCTGTGAGAGCATATGTGAGGGTATTCTTATCATTCAGTTTGCTTGTGTTGTGAATGGATTCAATATCTGAGATGAACTGGTGATATTCTGTGTAGATTCCAGTCTGGTAGCATTTTGTGTGTTGTGGTAGTCTCAAGATTGACAGACACTTTGTGGGTGTTGGGTTGGAGGTGGTCATATCAAGAGATTCACTTTGTGAGTGCTTTTGGGTGTTCTGGAGGGCATTCAACTTCTCTTGCCATTTCACCATTTTCTTTAGTAGCTTGGTCTCCTCACAAAGCTGTTGGATTTTGTCTTTTGGTGTCAGGATAGACTCTCTCTCTGAGTTCACAGTGCTTGTTTCATTGACAGTTGAGAGAGATGAGATGTCAAGATTGATTATCTCTTTGTGAACTTGGGTTTGTTCTTCAGATAGATTTTTGACTGGTGTTCCAGGTTCACAAGTTTCAGAGGGTTGGCTTCTTTGTGTTGATACCATTGTTGGGTGTCACCAAAGAAGAGTGGCAAAATGTGAGGATCATACATGTGGATCAGTGTGACAATGAATCTCTAGAAGAAATATACATGGAAAAAGAGTATGTGAGGTAAAAGATCTGTATTCTGGCAACTATATATGACTTGTAAACAAGATTACCACTGGCTTCCAGCAAGAGATTTGTGCAGTGACAGCCTTTTATGTGTGCTCGCAAGCATGTGACTTAGTGCCTTATGAGAACACATGCAACTCCCAGCAGCTTGTGAGCTGAGGCCTCTGGCCCTCATGGGTGCTGTTTGTCTGTATAAGGGGTTCGCGGCGAATTCTTACATTACAATTGTGGAGTCATTTAGATATTGGCACTGCTGGTTGAAAGACTTGTGAACACCAGTTCAAGTCCTTACAGATTATAATAGCTTGCACTACTTCCAGACTGCTCAAGATCTCTTGTGAAGACAGGTCTGCTGGGCACAAAAGCTGACAGTCTTTTGATTCACAGTTAACCATGTGAAAGAAACTAAAAACCCAGCAGATGGACTCTTGTGAAGACCTGACTATATCAAGAAGACTGATCTAGATGATAAGAAGGGTTGCAAGACTGCAAATTAATTAAGAGTAATGCTTGTGAAGGAGCAAGAGATTACAGAAAAATTAGAACTAACAGCTCAAGTTTCTTTTAACTAGAGAGAGAAGAGAGAAGATAAGAATGTGCAACTCATCTTTATAAAGCTTCAGACTGAGATCAAGAAACTACTTATAAAGATTATCTTGAGAGACACATGCAAAGTGAAGAAGATTACAATGCAGATTCAGAAGATCAAAGATCTGATCTGCAAGAAGAATTCTTATAAAAAGAGCAGCTCTAATCTGTTGGCATTACTGTCAAATCTACTGCAAAGTGATGACTATACAGCTGAGATCTGCAAAGACATTAAGATAAGCACAAAGAAATTTGTGATATGAAAAGAGAAGAAGAATATTCTCTATAGAGATAGTTGTATGTACATTTCTCAGAATAAGGCTCTGCAAATAGAGCTGATTAGATGTCATCATAACCTATCTCTCATGGGGCATTTTGCTACAGCAAGAATGTATGAGCTTATAGCTCACAAATACTTTTAATCAAGAATGAGAGAACTGGTGAAGAAGTGTTGTGAAGTCTGTAGAGTCTGTCAGAGCTCAAGAAGAGTTTGTGGAAAGTCTTAAGAAGAACTATTACTCTTACCAATCCCAAATTACTCTTGAGAATCTATTAGTATAGATGTTATTACAGATCTCCCTGCAAGTCTGAATTTTGAGAAGATGCAGTTTGACTGTATTCTGGTTGTAGTGAACTGATTCACAAAGATGGCTCACTTTATCCCTATAACAAAAAAGCTGATATTAGAGAAATTGACCCATCTCTTTATTCACAAGATAGTGAGATTGCATGGATTATCTGTAAGTATAGTAACAGATCAAGAATCTCTGTTTATAAGTGAATTTTAAGATAATTTGACTCACATCTTGAAGATCACAAGAGCAATAAGTACAGTATTCCACCCATAAACTGATGGTCAGACTGAGAGACTGAATAGTGTGCTGGAGCAGTATCTGTAAAGCTATATCAATTATAATCAGAATGACTGAGTGATGTAGTTGCCAATAACTGAGTTTGTGTACAATAACTTATAACAGACTTTCACACAGAAATTATCTTTCCAGCTAATATATAGACTGAATTCATGAATGGAATTCTTGAACTCTGATGAGTATAGCTATATGTGCAAGAATTCAAGAGATCAGGCAGAGACAATGAGATTGCTTCACAAAAAGACTAAGAAATTGCTTGCAAAGGCACAAGTCTATCAGAAAAAGTACTACAATCAGAAGTACACTGTAAAGATCTTCCAGATGAGAGACAAGATATAGCTTGATCTTCACAATATCAAGATCACACAGTCTAACAAAAAACTGAATTTGTTGAGGCATGAGTCTTGTAGAATTATAGAGAAGATAGGCTTGTGAGTCTACAGACTGGAACTGCCTTCAGGTCTGCAAACTTATAATGTCTTTCATGTATCTCTGCTCCACAAATACAAGACCTGCAAAGAAATTAATAGCTCATCTTATTATAAAGTTTGTGAGATGAACAAGAATGAAAAGAAGTATCAGGTCTGTAAGATAATTAACTTAAAGAGAGAGAGTTGTGAGCTGTAGTACAGAGTACATTGAGAAGAATATAATAATGAGAAGAACAAGACATAAGTTTCTGTAAGCAATGTCTGTCTACTGAGAAAGCTACTCCAATAATTTTATAGTAGGAACCTGGACAAGCCTGGTTTGTGAAAGAGATGGATGGAGGTAGTGAAACTAGAAAATGAGTTAGAGAGAGAAAAAACATAGTCAAACTGAACTGAATTTAATTAATTTCAAAACAAAAAAAGAAAAAACTAAACTAAGACTATATAATTAGAGTCTCCAGCTTCTTCTGCAAAGATCTGTAATAACTATCTATAATCTCACTGCTGGAAAGAGCAAGCAAGATGCTTATAATATAGACAGTTGTTATATTTTTGACTCAAGTCTGTGAAGATGCACTCTGCAAAAACTATATTATTATAGCTCTGCTGTGCTCTCTTGCAGACAGAGCACTTCTGTTCTGATAGTGACTGGGCCCCAGCTTTAGTCATGAGAATACTCTTGTGGAGCTGGATGTGAACAGCTAACTGATTTGAATTATCCAAACCAGTAATAAGCATGAATCTTTAGATAGGCTTGTGATATTATGCTTTTTTGTGGGCAGATAAAGCTTGTGCTTCTGTATGGGAAGAAAGATCTGAAAGGACCACTGAATTAGTCTGTAATGCATTAGTGAAAGTAGCAGCTGGTGGCATTTGAGTGAAGATAATCTGAAACTATTATTGTTAATCTTGTGAGAGAGATACTAGATGGTTTCAAGCATTCTGTGGAATCACAGCACTCACAAACTCTGTTGATGCAGGGGAAACAACAACAACAATCTAAAGAAGATTAGCTATGAACTAAAATATAATAGAGAATACTTATATTTCTGGCTGGAACTGGAGCAATAACTGTAAGAGAGAGAGATAGAGTGACAGGACTCTAACTCTATCAGCACACAAATTAATGTTAGCTTGTAAGAAGTACTTACAGCTTGAGCTGGTGTAAAGAGAGTAATGATAACTGGTGAAGAAGAAAGAGAGAAAATAACAATATTTTAGAACTGTCAGTTGTAAATGCTTTTCAAACTTCTTGTAACTACTTACTGAAGGCCCAATCTCATCTGTAAAAGAGAGAGTGGGAGTTCTTCTGAGAGAGAAAAGTAAAGATGAGTTGTGAGAGAGAGAGAGAGAAGACTGTACACTGGCAGTAATTGCTAGCAAGCATCAGTCTCTCTGTAAACCAAATCCCACATAAAGATAAAACCAAATAGCCATGTAAAGCAAAGACACAACCAGAGGTAAACTCATCAGCTTGTGGTTTTTTGATTAATTATGTGGAATGTTGAAGTGAAGCTATTTTTCTTTCAGAATATTAGAGATATTCTGTAAGTCTGCCTCTCATGTGAAGCAGTGCTTGAAGGGTTCACTTATCTTTGTAAAGATGATATAGACTAGAGAAGAAAGAGAAGAAAAGAAGAAAAAGAGAAAGCAAGAGAAAGCTCTCTCTTAAGCTAGTATTCATTATCTAATAGTGACACAGAGCTAGTAAAAATAATAGAGACTCTCTACACATTGTTGTGTTATTAGGTTCTGTTGTGTTATTAGAGTTGTGTTGATATCACATCTCTAGTAAGACTGTACTCTTTTTCTTATGAGGAAATTTTTATTTTTTCAAAGAGGTTTTTTGTTTTTCTACTCATGAAGATTTTTAATGAGACAGCTGTCTTGAGAGATCAAGACTTACAAGAGAGAGGAATCTGTAAGAATTCACCACAAATCTCTTACATGAATGAACAGCATCTGTAAGAGCTAGAGGCCTCAGCTTGTGAGCTGCTGGAAGTTGCATGTGTTCTTGTGAGACACTAAGTCACATACTTGCAAGCACACATAAAAGATTATCACTATGTGAATCTCTTACTGAAAGCCAGTGGCAATCTTATTTACAAGTTATATATAGTTGCCAGAATACAGATCTTTTACCTTGTGTACTCTTTTTCCATGTATATTTCTTCTAGAGATTTATTGTCATACTGATCTACACATACAATTCTCACATTTCTTTAAGAGTCAGTAATACTATATCTTGTTCTTTCAGTTTATGTCTGGGTTGAAATCTTCTAACCATGACATGTCTAGAACTATATTTATGTTGACTATATTAATTATTGTAAATGTATGTTTTACCATCTTTATGATCTCTATAGAGTTCATTATAGTGAGTTGAGTCTTGTAGATACTGTATCAATCAGCCTCAGCTCTGTTCAACATCTTAATAACTTCTATAAGTATCTCTAGTTGATTCCAGTTTAATTGAGATATCAGTTTGTAGAAGATACTGTCCACTGTAGTATCTGAGTTCAACAGTGCAGCTTGCTCTATAAGATCATCTGATAATGTAGTTAGTATGATTGACAGATATATACTGTGTCTGCTTGCCTTCTTTATTGAATTAACACTCTGTCTTTCTAATATTTGATCTGGACCTTGCATGAGCTTTATAACTCTAGTCTTTATCTGATTCTTATTCTTTTTGTCTGTCTGTTGGGACTTGTTGAAGCTGTTTGTACAGAACTTTACTTTATAGTCTGATTGACTATATTTTAGACAGAGCTCTTTATTTATTTGTTGTTTGTATTTCTCTTTTAATATTTTTGAAAGTGATTTTACTGGTGTTTTCTTTATTTGTAGGTAATCTTCTTCATTATCTTATTAAAACATATCTTTCTCTTGAAAGATTGAGATTTTCTGTTTCTTCTTATTTTAATTCTTATCTTACTGACTTTGCTTCTTCTTTTCTAGAATAAACTTAATAAGCATTACTTGTTCTTATAATTCTGCAACTGTTTTTGATTAGTGTTATAGTTTATTCAGTTCAGCCTGGATAATTAATCTAAGCTTTATCTATAGAAAAAGTATGTAAAAGAATTTATCTGATAAACTGTCCAGATTCTGTTTGAGTTTGGTAATATATATAAAAAATAAAAGTATGAATTAGTTCTCTCATTGGACAGTATTATGATAATGCTACATTATATCTTGACTACAAGTTATCTTGAGTTCAATATTGTTCTTACACCACATCTTGAATTTGTTCTATAATATAAGTAGTTGTTTTTTCTTTATTTCTAACATCTGCCAATGCATCTGAAGTTTGTTATGAAAATAACTGAATATCTAATTAATTCTGACTGCATCTGATGTCTTTTATAATGATTTCCTCAGATAAAACTGTTGTCTTATTAAAGCTAGCCACAATTTGCACTTGTTAAGTAATTTATTATAATAGTAAGATGCTTTTAGAAGTTTCACATTGTTGAAATTATCTGATTTCTCTATTAATTGTGTGTGTAAGAAAAACTCTAAAGAGAAATTATTATTTATTATTCTTTATTTGTATTCTATCTGCTTCTGCAGTCTGTGTATCTTGTTTTATTTATATATATTTGCCAGATTTCTTTGCAGATATGCCTTCTTTTCTTTAAAAATTGTCTCTCTTCAGATTTTGTCTAATATATTGAGAGATATATCTCTGTTGCTCATATCATCTGCTGGTGTCTTGTTAGTAGTGGCATCACTGCTACCAGTATCTTCTTTAATGTTCATCTTCTCTACATTAATATCTATCTCTGTTGAGTCTGCAATGTGGAATGTTGTTGTGATTTATCTTATGGATCTTGATAGCATTGTACTAACTTAGGTAATCATATGTTGAAGTGTTCAGAATGTTAGGAAAACCAGTTATAGATTATATAGATTTTCCCAGAATTAGGGGTACAAAAGAGCTAAGTATATATAATGTCTGCAACTGATGGGAGAGAGTTGTGTGTAGAATATAAAGATTCTCTAACTAGGAGACTGAATGCTGGAGTTCCCATGATCTCTGTAAATTGTGTGATTCTTATATATTCAGAGTTGGGGTCATATGAATACCTCTGAACACCTGATGTTATCTGATGCTTGATTGGTCTAGGTCTATGTTTGTAACACAAGTATTCATATTTTTCTTATCTTGTAGTATAGAGATTAACCAAATTATTATTTCAGTGATATCTGTAATTATTTTATCTGTTATATTAAATTTTTTTTTGATTCAGAGGGTTATTTTTTTGAACTGGCAGTCTGCAATACTACTCTGTAGAAGGCTAACTTATCATGTAATATCTGCTGACTATAAATATGCATCTATATTAGTGCTAGCATTCTTCATATATTCTGCTAAACTCATATTTCTGGAGATTGAATTGAGGTTTGAAGCTGAAGAGCTCTTCAGATCAATGTTCATTATTTCATTAAGAGTTTTTTCTCTTTTTAATAACTTCAAAGGCTTCAAAGATTTCTAAAAAAGGGCTCAGAATCTCTCAAAGAGTCTACAAGGCTACTAACTATAAGCAGAAGCTATAGGAACCACAGAACATGAACTTGATAGATGTGTGTGCTCTTACTCCCCTCTCATCCAAAGGATTGTGGGATGAGAAGCAAGATGAAAAACTCTGCATCAGATCAAAGAAGATCCGAGCCGCTAAGCTGGAGACTAACTACATAGAGACTAGTGTCTCGACAAAACACAATACTTCGTATGCGGCGTAAACCGAGTTCTTTTGAGAAACCGACTACGACTCAAAAGCGCGAACGTATAACAAGCCCGAGATGCGGCTACTTCTTATCATGTTCTAGAGCATCTAAGTTCAGACTGTCATTTATATACCCCCTCAGCCTTTTCCTCGACTCGCCGGTGAGGACACCAACTTCTTTGACCTTCTGGTTGAATTCAACGGTGTGAATTTTTCCAACATGCACGACAGAAGATGGAAGCAGTTTTTCGGTCATGGAGGCCGGCTCAACGGCCAATGGCTGTTTCGCAAGATCGTAATATTTTATATTCATCTTCTCCGGGTCGGTATCTTTCATATGAATCACCGCATGCGCACCGATTTCGATTCCCGGCTTCTGCAATCCTCTGCGCCTGTAGGTGGTGATCGCTCTTCATCCAACCAGTTAGGTTTGTCTCTAAATTCAAAGAGTTCGGGGGTGTCCTTACACGCATAAGCAGAAACCTTTCCCTTGTTTCACTACAATCATACGGCGAGCAGAGCAGTGGGCTCTTTCGCCGTGTTTCGACACGATTGTTGAATGCGAAGACGCCGTATCACTAGTGGAACTAGCGGTTTCATGCCAAAAAACCTTGAAGACCTAATTGTAAAGTTAACGCCCCCGTCTGGAATAATCATCGGGGATATCTGAGCCGGGAGTAATACTCTACCGTGTAGGAAAAAACTATCTGGCTTGTCTGGGACACGGAAATCTTGTCGCTTGTCAGATTCAGTTCCAACATATCTCAAAGGGATACCGACCCGGATCTAACAAGTCTTGATCCTCGTGTGAATGTCCTTGGCGGATACTTTTATTCCGTGCCGGTGGCATGTTGGCATGTATTGCACCACCACCATTGTGCTGGGAAGGGAAGTTTGAGGTCGGTTGATCTGCGTGTAGGTCCAACCGAACAATCCCATGCCTGCAATATCTTAATTTGCCGTTCATTGGAAGCACAACTTACCAGGGAAGCGGTTCAGACTTGAGGATAAACCCCGTCCCTGTATTTCGATGTATGAGGACTTGGAAAAACATGGCACTTACCGGGGTTGCCCTACTGGGGCTATGGCGGCAGCATTGGGACCATCGTACGCCGGGTTAGAGTATCGAGGTCTTGTATGCAAGGGCAAACCTGGCGCCAGTCCGTCTTCATGAGTTCTGCACTGTCTTAGCATTTGGTGGCATGGTCATGGTCTTTGTTGCCCTACCTTTGATACTGATTTTCATTTTGAGGTCGCAACCGGTGCTGCTCAGGATAACTTTGGCGCCCTACGAGAGGTTTTCGGGAACTTTTAGCAAACCTTTTCCGGAGGGATTTCATATCTTCTTACCTTGATCTCGCCAACGTTCAGCGTTCTGAGCTGACTGGTTTCGAGGCATCGCGGAATTCAGGCAGTGAGCCAATCTTGAGTGAGAAAACAGGTTGAACACTTTAGTGAATCACAAGTCCTGGATAATTCCTAATGAAAGCATTTTTCTACTTCCTGTTGGGAACCTGCCGCGACGCTTCATCTTTTTATACGTCCCGGAGGGCCTGGTCTGCGGCTCCTTAACGTGGGCTCCATCCCATGTTTGGTTCTCTAGTGGCTTCTCACACGTTGGTCCACGTTTTAATGCCATACTGCGGTTGGCAATATCAGGAGCCAGTTTTCCAATCATGGGCGCAGGGGTCGCAGTACGAATCCGGGAACTCCATGGATTCTCAGCGAATTCATCATCTCTCTTGCGAGATGGGCGTTACTTGACTCTGAGACTTATCTACCTGTCCAATACAGACAGTGTTCTGCAAGGCTGATCTGCGAGCTGCGTCGGGCCTCACCGTTCATTCACAACTTGCGATGCAACAAGGCAGAAGATATCCAACCGTGAACGCTTCCATCCATCCCTTGAAAATTTCACTGTTGGTCGGTTGGCTCACAATTGGAGCTGGGGAGGAGAACACCTCGGAGGTCATAAGAATACCTAATTCGTGCTTCACAGTACTAATAAGCTTCGAGTTTGTGTGCCTTATCCAAGTCAGTTTCAAGCACACCGGTTCATCACCAGACCCCATGCAGGGCAGGCTTTCATGTGCCGCAGACGGACACTCCATCTGATATTATGTTACAAACACCTTACAGTACTAGCGTGTACATGTATCGGTAGTGTAACTCTGGTAATTTATGCATTGGCAGAAGAGCTGTTTTTACAGGTGACCACGTTGTGCTTTCAATACCTTCCAAAATATGGCACTGACAACCTCTATCTACCTTTTTGTGTGCCACATTATTGACATGATTTCATCCTTATACTGTTGACGATGGCTCAGGCTAGGGCATTGTCTATAGCTGATGATAGCGTATGTACAAATGAAGGCTCTGATGAGTTTGTATGTCTATGTTAACTTATCTGAAGCATACGGGCTCTCTGATTAGCGAATTCCATCCAGCCAACGTCAATTTGTACCGGCGGTCTCTCTCCATACCCAGTTTCCGAAGTGTTGAGATTGACTATAACGTGGAGTTCTTGTTTGCCTCTGAAAAGACAGAATCGATCCAACTACCGCAGACTTTTCCAGAGATTCCATCCCCAGAAATCGAGCCTATACCTCTTTTTGAGCATGTTCCAAGGTCACCCACTCCCAAGACAGATGGGGGGCTACATACCCATTTGCAAAGGTTCATTGCAAAACAAGACAATGTCGCCGCAACTCGTATGCTAGCCCGTGAGCGCCGCAGGGAACTGAGATGTAAACGCAATGGCGTTATTGATCTGGAAGCAGGATTTATGAATAAAATGAACCAGCTACTTATTGATCATAGAGACAACCCTGCAAGACTAGATCCAGCACTTCTTACACTTTTTGAACAGTATCAAGATGCCCGAAATGAATACTCTTCTTTTGAGGATGACTATAATCAATTGGAAGACCAGTTGGACAGGGAAGAATTTGAGCTTGAAGAAGTTATCAAGGCTCTAAGGAAAGCAGGAGACAGAGAAGGGGACAAAGGTTTATTCAGTGGTTCTGAGAAATCAGCCAAGAATAATGCTCCAAACTTTGCAGAGATATACCACCCACTAGTCATCCAGTACTATTCCCGGATAGGCGATATGAACTTACTGAAAGAGGAGCTTTGGAACCTACGTGCTGAATATGATATGGCACAGGAAGATCAAGCCACAAAACACAAATATGGAATGGCTGTGCAGGACTCTAACCTTCTGGAATTGCTACAAAATTTTGCAAAATATGAAGAGGAGATACTTGATGATCTTACTGCTGTAGACAATGATGTCCAGCAATTGAAGGCACAGTGTGATGCACTTGGCCTGCTTGACAACCCTCAAGAATCAACCTTGTTGGATCCACTTGAAGTGATGGAAGATATTCCCAATCTTCAATGGACCAGAAGAAGGCCTTCTTTCTTTGAGGAGAACCCGGGCCTACAAACATCTGCAGAGGCAAAAATCAGCATGACAGAGTTCATTGATAAATGGCTCCTCCATCAGCTCTTTGAATCACCGCTTGACCGGCTCAGATCATCCCCAGAACCAATAGAATTTCCGGTGTACGAGCCTCATCACGCAAACGATAGTTATAGTTGGGCAAAATTGTCAGTGAATATTGGAACCCCAGACTCCTACCTTTTTAAATCTGCGGCTCCAATTGATAACGATATAATCCTTGATATGCTCTCTCCCAATGGACCCAATTCCGATCCTTGTACGCCAAAAGATGAACCGGTACTACCCACTGCGATGCGAATATGCGATTTCGACTGCCCCACGGGTTCCTTAGTGGACAAATCGTTGAACAATAACAGTCCTAGTGCCATGCTGGCTGTTGAAGAGGAAGCCAATGCTATCAATATTACTTCTGGCAACCCAGACAACAGCTCAATATCTTCGTTTTGATACTTTTGACCTTGACACGAAAACTGGTTTCTACATTTCAAACTCGGTGCTTAAGGGTGTATTTTACTGGGAATTATACCGGGGAGGAAGGAAAGATCGGTGTTTTCAAACCAATAGACCAAGGAGAATAGATTTCCCTACTCGGATGATTTTACAGAGAATTTTGCTGGCATTCCTGCCAATCGCTGTGCTCCCCACAAGGCAACTTTAGGCTGGAACACGTTTGGCCTTTGCACGCATTTCCTTATGTGGAGTTCAGGCACGACACATTGAGTGTCGACTTGCTGGAGACCTTGCATGCCGTCGCAAATTAATTTCGTTTATCAAGCCCGACAGAGAGTGTGTGTATGTGGGTGGATGCGCCTTGGAATTTGAGTAACGCTGGGTACGAGCAGGTATACCGACACGTTTCAGTTTCACCCGAATATCGATTACTATTTGGGTGGGAGGGGTTCCCCTACTATCCAATCCCAGAAATCAAACGCAGTTATTTATCCCCTGCTTCCGAGAAATCCTACTGGGCCAGCTCCCTAACCAATCTTCGGATGCGATGGCGAGATGCTGTTTCCTTGTGATTGCGACGGCCCTCCACACCATCACCTCCAAAATACGACATACCCTGCCATCAAAAGGGTCCTGTTAGGCATACAGATCCCTGAGCGACTGTGGGGGTCGAGGTAGGCCAACAATAACTACTTGATGGGGCGTTTATTTCCACCCAAACGGATGACGTGGTGCATGAAATCTGTAAAAAGAATCAATTTGGATCGCATCCCCGGGGTACTCCGTATTGACCGCCAGTCTTGAACGTCTACGCAGGATGGGTGGTCTTAAAGCCTTTCATGCTGCGGTGGTTCTCTTTTGCCAAGTTCAGGGAGTTTGGGCCTCCTTTGTTTGTTGTGCGTATTCCGTGTTGATTAATATTACTTTTACAAGCCACCGTCGCGATCACACCACCATCACTGGAAGAGACCGCCAAGTTCCTTTTTTTCCCCTATTCAGTAGCGTCGCAAGCACCAGTTTCAAGCGAGATTCGATGCTAAGAGATGAACTATGGGGGGAGCCAAATATATCCAAGTATGCATATATGTATGCTCTGCACTGTCCTGTGCCATCGATTCGTCGATACGCCGTGCATGTCAGCGTAATAACGGTACCGTTTTAAGACAACCGTTACCAGGACGAGACCCTCCATCTTATGCAAGTCATTCGCCCACGGACCACCCCGCGGGAATCAAGTTTGCTGTGCAACGCAAAGCCACCAATCAGCCGCGTAGCTGTAGATGCAAGATGCAGTCCTGATAGACGCCCTCCATCTGGCGACCTCCCTTTGCCCTCTTTTCCATCGACATGAGGAAACTACGGAGTACTCCGTACAGAGCACAGGGACCCCAAGACCAAGCTGCGGCCGGGTGGGGGTAAACTTGACCACTTTCGGAACGCTCCACAGGCTAGCCGTCAAGGTTTGCGCGGTGAGTTGGGGCTGCCGCCTTGGCACAGCCACGTGACATAAGGTCGGAGCCATACCGGAAAAATGAGCTTTTCGGGCAACCATCGGAAAACATTTATCTGACGCGACCCATTGAGCCACAGATTGCAAGCTTGAAACTGTAGATCCACCATATATTTACAATGCACATATAAAGGGTCCAAAACATATAGAATTTGGAATGTATGATGCACTAATTAAGGATTTTGAATCCAATTCAGAAGCTTTTTAATTACTAGAAATTAACTACTAAGTGTTTACAGAACCACCTGCATAATCTGAATTATAATGAATTTTTTTTTTTTTTAAATTTCAGGAGTCTTCTCACTGGTTGGAGTCTCTGGTTCAGGGACAGAGCATAAAGTGAGTGCAGAAGAATCATCAGAATAAGTTTATTTGAGCTACTTGATTATACTTTTGAGCAAATCAGCTCTACTATCTCCAGTTGGAGACAGGCCTGATGCAGATAAATTTAGCTGTAACTGAATAAAGAAAGAAGATGTGATTAGAGTGAGAAAGAGAGAGAGAGAAGCAGATACAGCAGAGAGCAAAACAGCAATAAATTAGTTTATCTTAACTACTGATTTATAAATGGTTTCTTCTGTCTTTTACTTTTTCTGTTATTAAATATTAAAGTCAGTTTAATTCATTCTGACATTACATCAAGTATACTAACTACAGAAGATAAATAATTAAACTTTAAGTTCTGGCAGATATCAGTCAAGATTTTTTTGATACTCTATATATATAACTGCATTAGCATGAGTTGAATGTATGATCTTCAATCAGTTCAATCTATCTTGACAGAGCAGAATATATACTCTGCAAGCTTTTTTTATTCAGCTTGAATAGATACAAGCTTTTTTAATGCTGTTAAAGTAGCAGCACCAATTTCAGTATTAAAAGAGAGAAAAGAAGAGAGTTGTCAGTTTGAATTAACAGAGATATTATTTTAGTAAGTATTTCACTGAGATCAGTGATCTGTTCTGCCATACTGATTTTCAGTTCTTCTCAGAGTATTGTGTTCTTAAGTCTGAGAAAATTATTATAATCAGACAGCAATGCTGCTACTTTTTTCTGCATCTCTAAAGAGATAGAAGTATAGGCTTTTTTATCTTCTGCATAATTAATGCAGGCCTTGGCAGTTTCTTGCTTGTATGAACAAGACTTGTTAATGTGTGCTGTATATACAAATATTAAATAGTAACCACAGAGTGTATTATCTATAGTAAGCTCTTCTTTAACAGCTGAGGACTTTCACTCTGACTTCTTTTTTATAAATATTAGAGAGTGCTTATCCTGAGCTGCTGCTAATTTATGTGTTTGCAGAGTCATTTTTTAATATTTCTGTATATATTATTCTTCAGTTTGCTGCAGTTTCTTATTTCATTTGAAATCCACCACTTACCTCAATATTGAAACAGAGAGAGAGAGATAACAAGAAATATAATAAGCTCAAGAGACAAAAAAAAAGAAAAGAAGAGAAGAAGAGAGAGATTTTGTGTGAAAAGAGATTATTATATCTAGTATGTCTGCTTGATTATTTTGGATTTCCTAATTAGGATGTGTCTATTTATACATTACTAAGTGCTAACTTATTTTGCTTAGAGCTCCTATAGCTGATTATAGTAAATGATAAAGAGATATATATTGAATATAGCAAAATTCAGCTCTTGCAAGCATTGATATAACAGAGCATTGCATTGAAGTCTAGATATCAAACCCTGAAATCTATTTTGAAGCACAAACTAACAGCTAATTTTGACTTGAGAAGACATCTTTTTATATATTCAACTAGAATTTATATCTCTTTTGGGACTTGCAACCAGTTGTGGCTGGTGCAGATCTCTTTAAACAGACAGACTGATTTATTGCAGTCTCAAAATAATTCTCTGTAATATTCTGCAAAGAATTCTAATTCTTCTTGTCTAAATTATCATTCTCTGGCTCCTGCAGACTTGCACTGTCTGAGCTGGATATGAATTGGGTTCCCTGAGTGACATACTAGATATCAACTGGACTGCATCCAGAATTCCTGGTAAAGTCTCAACATGAACAGTCTTTGACTTTCTTGATTAGATCTTCTGTTGAGTGAAGTTGTCTGAATTAATATCTCTCAGTTCTGGTTTCTGTATCAAGCAGTCCCAGAGCTTGAGTACAGAATCCCAGATGTAGATTAATAAGATGAATGTGTCCTGTTTTGAACTGTTGTCATCAAGATACAGCTTTATGTATGCTGCTAAATTTGCATACATCTCTATTGCTATAACTGTTAGAGCAGAAATCATGATAATTAAGATTTATCATTAACTTATATTCAAAATATTATTTCTCTTGTGAAGCTGACTTCTCAAAATTGACACACAGCTTGATCTAGTAAAAGACTTTACAGAATTGGTTCTACTTGAACAATTGAGCAAAATAGCTGATCAGCTTTTGTTGATTAGTTATTTTATAAAGTCTGAAATTAGAATTCTCAGTCAAGCTGAGTTCAATACATTCCCTGACATGATTCTGTAAATAAGATCAGTTTATACTATAACTAGAAGTTTAGAAATATTGTTCTGATCTTTAAGCTACTCAAGATCTTACATTTTCAATCTTTACAGAGATCTGATATGTGTCTGGAAACTTCATAAAAATATAAGTTATTTCTGGCTTTTCAGTTCTCAAGACTCAGTATCTTCTGGACAGTATCTGGAATTGGGTCAGTATTTAATATTAATATATAGACTCATTGCATCTGATTTTGTATCTTGTGCTCCATCACTTGAATCTGCTTTTCAATTTCTGTATAATTAGAGAATGCTTTAGTTCAGATACTTGTATTTAAACTAAATGATATCTCTTGAGTCTTTAGTGTGCTGTGTAATTAAGATCATGAGAATATGTGAGCTGTCTTTTTTGATGCTGGCATGCTCTGTGTCTCTGATATTTTAGCTATCAGATTGCTGTGGTTCAGAGTGAAGTAAGAATAAATGAGAGTGAATACTTGAATTTTGAAGAGATTTGCTATCTATTATATAGTTAACTTGAAGTGCATTCAACTGTCCAAGTTGCTATTTAAATCTGTATTCATATTTCTCTACATTCTAAAATTCAACACCACTAAGTGATTGATTTCTTTGAAATAGACTGATCACTCAGGAGAATGCAGATTATTGCTGATCTTGTATTTCTTAGAGCCAATTACAGATCTAGATAATTGAGATATTATAGTTAGTCTGCAGCATAGTTAGCACATTTTGCAGCTGCTCTAACATTCAACTTTACTATAATATGTTTGATTCTCCAATTGAACAGCAATTTTCTTTCTAATTCCTACATACTTTATTTCAAAGAAATTCTGCAGCAACTCTCACTGTTTCTGCAATTTGAAACTCAACTACTGTGAAAACTGATGTATAAATCTTGAGCAAACATGTAATGTCTGAGGTATGTAAGATACATACAGAACTATATATTTTGGAGAAGATGACTTTATTTACTATTCTCAGTCTTGCAGTTTTGAAGGCACAGACAGCATGTCTATTTATTATAGAAATTGCAAGATTGCAATTGTGTTTTATCTTCAGTAGAATCTGATATTCAGCTGAACAATCAAACTGAGAAGTCAGAGTTAAATATAAGATCTTGAATTCTCTGTCAGTCTGCATCATTCTAATTACTGTGTACAGAATGCAGCAAGTCTTTCAGATATCTCTGATACTCTATCTGATGCTCTATCTGACACTCATTCTGAACCAGAAGATATCAGAATGCAGGAGATTATACAAGAAGCAGTAGCAGCTCTACCCATGGAATCAGTTAATAACAATGAATCACAACAGTATAAAGAGCCTGAATCTGAACTCTGGTTATAGACTATGTTATATCCAGTATATCTGGTTGATAATAAAGATTCTGATTTTCATTCACAACTAGAGAATTCATTGGACAATCAGTCAGCTGAGATCTACATTCTGACTACAATAAATAACCTGTTGGAGATTCTAGTCCATGTGTGTGTGGAGTCTGATGAAATGCTGGACCACTTCATACTTGTTTTAGAATTATAGTGTGAAAAATCAGAAATATCTTGCTGACACTATAAGGCACTGCAGGAAGTCTTACAGATTCCCAAAGATATTAGTACACTAAGATCTCTATTATTGGGGCTGAGCATGCTGAAGAAGAAATGCAGAGCTCAATTTTCTATACTTTCCATCTAATAAACATCCATACTGGCTGTTTTATTGAAAATGCCAACTCTTTCATTTACTGAGAAGTAACTAATACAGACATCTCTTATATCTAATTTATTCTTTCAGGATTCTGTGGCTCTTTTATCATTACTGGCAAGATCTCCTGTATTTTGCAAGAAGATACATATTGATATGGCTGATCTAGTTGACAACCTGACTGAATTATGGTAATCATGAAGCTGGGGGAGCTTTATTAGATGTTTGTTGGGTGACTTTACATGATACTCTGATGAGACACCAGTCTTTTCTTCTGATTTTGTTTATTTCAGGTGCAATAATGCTGCATGTAGATGCACTTGAAGTAAACAAGAAATTCATATTGAAAGAATTTAATTTATGGGTTGGAACTGGAGACTGGTCTGCACAAAATCTGATGAAATTATTCTTATTGTCCAGTACACTATTACTGCCAACAGCTTTGATAAAAGAATTTATTTTTTGAGACCTCTACTTTGCCTGAATGAGCTGCTCTTACTGAAAGATTAGAAAACTCACATTATATATGAAGACAATATTCTAGTCTGACTGGATGTCTATCTTGACTACATCTTTAATGAATTGTGTAGCTATAAATCCTCAGAAACAAATAGGCTCTTTGTATGGTAAGTGATGAATACAATTTATGATATATCATCTGTACAAGAGCTCTGACTTAGCACTCTGCTTCAGGGTGAACTGGAAATTGTGGCATATGAGAGAGATATACTGATCAAGATGCTTTGCTCAGGCAACTCTATCAAGAGAACTATATTCATTCTCTTCCAGCTGTTTATTAATGAATTTGGTCTATATTGGAACATGTACTGAAATATAACTGACTTCTATATAATTTCTGCAGGACTTAATGATTCCAAAAGAAGATAATAAAATAATGTATATATAATTACTCTTAAGTCTCATACTACAAATTTTTCTGATGTTGTGAAGATGTTGGCTCCTGGTTTACAAGCAGTTGAAAAAGAATTTGATATTATGATAACTGATGAAGAAACTGTCAGAGTCATTGCTTCTTGTATTACTTATCTTGATAACATGCTGCAACAAAATAACAATACTGAAATTAAATACTCTACTGCAACAGTCTTCTGTTAAAGCTGTACTATCTCTGATGTGAAGAGGTTCAATATAAATTTTGACTTGATGAAATGTGGCTGATACCATTACCAGTTACTCAATTTGCAGACTGAAATTAAGATGAAGTGGACTGTTTGAGAGCAAGAAGCATTGTGGAAGACCTATAAATTGGTCAAGAAAAGTCTTCTGATTTTGAAGATCTGTCTAGTACTGAATCTGGTGATATTTTTTCTCTCTGATCTCTGTTATAGTGAATTTTCAGGCCTGTCCAAAATTGCACATATATTATTGATATTATATATATTAACATCTGAGAAGCAGAAGAAATACTGCCAAACTCTACAGAGATTTCTATTTTAGAGATACTAGACCTGACTGCAGTTCTCAATTATCCATCTGAAGTTCTATCAAATTCAGAAACATGCTTGAGCTTTAATTGTAATTCTAATTATACTTTACTTTGCTCTAAAGTCTGACTAAATTCAGACTGTTGTTCAGCAAACTCTCTATAACTTCTTTAATGAACAGTCAATTAATTCTGATATTCTATATTTGTTGCTTGCTAAAATCTTTAGTGCTATTGCAAGAAGTAATTTACTATTAACTTCTCAGACATCTATTGGGTACAATGAACTTAAAAGTGTGGTTGCCAATGCTCAAACTATGCTTCAGAAAGTAATAGATGCTACTATCATAACTATCAAGACACTACAGTTGGCTAGCTGGGCAGTATGAATGCTGAGATTATAACAGAATTCATCAGTATTCAATCAATTGTTACATCTCTGACAGAGAATATTTCAATTAATACTGTCAGTATAGCTCTGAAAGCAGATAAGATATTACATGCTTTGAAACACTGACCAAACATGCATATTAGAGTGTACTATGCTAATCAGGCAAAGAAGTATACTGTGCCAAATAACTGCAATATACTGATTGAGAAGGATAGACACTGTAAATATAAAGTATTTGTGCAGTGAATCAACAAGTATGATGTTGAAAAGATTTTACTAATTTATAAGAGCTTTAAATGCACTATATTCTTGACTCTTGATGGGACTCTTATGGAATTGAAACTCTATATCACCAGTCAGATAAAGCAACTTCATTGTGAATATCTGATTCTCATGCAAGATCTTATGTGATTGGAACACAATAAGCAACAAGATGATAATAAGAATGCTGATGAAGCTGATGATTTATATGCTACCACCCTCTTCTATATCTTAATCAATGCCTACTGCTGACTACCAGCTAGCCATAAAGTCATGGAATTACTTGATTTACAAAATGTGTGGCTTTTCAAACTACTAGTTATGCATTTCTTTTTGCAAAAGCTCTGACTTTCATACAGCAGTAATTGGGAATATCAATATATACTTGATAAAAATTCAACTCTAATTCAATTATTTCAAAAGCTAATCTTTATATTCAATAAAGATGTGCATTGCACTATATTAAAACTTGATGATCTGGTTGAGTATACTTGTGCATCAGGCATCAAGATTAGACAAATAAGATGCATATTCACTCACAATCAGAGCAGCTGCTGGAGAGTTTTTTTTGTCATGTTCTCTGCTCATGAAATTCAGTATGAGAGAGTACTGGATTTGCTGATTTTACAGATGAATTAGAATAAGATTCATATAATCAGTCTATCTGCAATCTGCAAACCAAGCCTTTACACTATATCTGTTAGCAAAGATTTCAAAAGACTTAAACTAGATTCTGCTCTGCTAACTATCTTTCTCAACTGTACTTGAAGCATTTCCTTTTTATAGATGGATCAGGCAGTTTAATGTATATAGTATTGTGCATTAGTTAAAATCTAATTTCTCTCTTCAGTGTCTGCTCAGGTAACTATACTATAATGGTTTCTATACTATAATGGTTTCTATACTATAATGGTTTCTCTTCACATTTATAAACCCAAAAAGGTATCCTGAATGTTTCTAGATATATTCATTGATCAGGGGTTTCAACATTTCCTGATTTCTATGTTGAGGATCAGAAGCTACATTTCTGAATTCAGAACATATATATTTTTAAACTTCCAAACAACTGTGGATTTGGATAAATGTATATTCTGATGTAACTGTATTGGGACTAGTGGATCTACGGTTTACAAATCCTCCCCATTTCTGCTATGGAGTGAGCCGCTGGCATTATCAGCCGCGACCAAAGAAATGTTCCAAGACAAATCGAATACATCACATTTTTGTGTCCCAGGAAAGCGAAGACCTGCAAAGTATGTATGTCTTGCATGAAATTGACCCATGGTTCGAAATACTCCATACATATACAGTAGTCACCGATACGCCACTCGGGAGCCGCATCCGAACCAGTCGTTCTTCCTAACTCATCCATCGTCCACATGATGCCAGACCAAAAGAAGATATGTTCGATGCCAAATAAATCGCAAAGCAAGCCAAATTACCATATTTGCCAAATAGCCACCCCATCCGTGTAAGCTGACATTCGCCTCTCAAGACAATCGACTATCATAATCATCCCCTTCACTGTCACTCAAACTATCTCTCCGCCCTCCCCTGCCACTTCCTGCGCGTCTATATCCCTTGCTTAAACCCGGGATGGGACGATGGTACGTCTTAACACCCGCATCGCAGCCTTCGAGCTGATCGTACACGTATTCCGATGCACTGATCGATGACATGTCCAATGGTGTGGTGTACCCACCCGGTATCGCGGACCGATCGCGTTTACGGGGGCTAGTGTGTCGTGAATGCGCACCCGTGCTGGGTCGTGGGCCACGTGGACGCTGGGAATTTCTGGAGCGGCTCTGTCGACGGCTATCCCGGCGGTGCATCGAGTCACGAAGCTGGTGTTCTTCCGTTATGTGGCTAATGGTATCTTTCTCCCCAGCAGTGAACGAGAAGCCCGATACATTTCTATTTGGTGCCCTGTCGGTATCGGGTATATCGTAGCGGGTCTCTGCATCGTAACGTGTTGCAGTCTCCCCATGGGTCTCACCCATTTCGCTCTGAGTCCATTCACTCCTTTGCCCAAGCGTGCCGGTATACTCTGAGCTATGATACGTGCCTTCCGGCTCGCGATTCATCCCTCCTACTCTCGCTGGCTTTTCATGGCGATACGCACGCATGTCTTCGTCATGACTTCCTTCCCATTGCTCGTCTTTGTGTCTTCTTAGTAATTTCTGTTTTGCAGTCTCTTTCAGCCTCTTTCCTCGGCTCAGTTTCTCGCCCGTTGCTACAGTTTCCGTATCCACCGTCGTCGTATGGTCGTCATAATCACGATAGCCTCTCCCCACAATACTACCACCACCTAGATCCGTGCTCTTCGAAGCATTTGTGAGCGTGCGGCCGTTCGAATCTTTCCGACGTAATACGGTAGACTTATATTCCTCCCAATCCCCCTCGCGCCACACGAACCCACCATTCTTCGCCCAGAAAAAGAACCATATAGCCGCTAGAACGAAAGCGGCCCCGATGATCGCAAACAGCGCAAGAAGACCCTGCATGTTAATGTTGCCAGGATCCACTGCGCCCTCCCCAGGATGGAACTTGGTATTATCTTCGGCCCGGGCTGTGAGAACACGGGAAACCTCCATCGGGGAGGAGGAGGCGGCGGCAGCAACCAGTCCGTGTGCCATATCAAGGTCAGAAGGAGGTAGAGCGCGTCTTTCGGTGATTGGGCGTTTAGCTTCATGCAGCGTTTCGAGGAGAAATCCTCGCAAATTTACTTGGGGTCGCTCATCGCGAGAATTCGGAGGGATTGGTGCCATAGCTAACGGATTTCCAGTCTAAATGACTGGAGTTGGGAAAAGAAAACAGATTCAGTTTAGCAGTTAGAGGTGGTAACATATAAAGATTGCTCCCATCTACCTCCCTTAAATATTAACACCGATTGCGTCGTTAACAGCTCGTCGTTGCGCTCATCAAAACGAATGGAACGGTGATTCGCCCGTCGATGATATGGAAGACGACATCCGTCAAAATATCAAGATTCGCTAGAAATATAAGACTGGGAGTATCAGGAGGGAGATCAAAAAAAGAAAAATTGGTCGTTGGCAGCCCGCGAACCGTCGACCCCCAAAGCGCCGACTGTCCTGTGCTGGATATTAAATCGCGAGGCTGGGAGGAGTTGCCGCTTTTGTTTACTCTGATTCGTTGTCACGGGCAACGTGTATTATGTCATCGCACTACCACGTGATTGTTGACCAAACCGTCAGTGCTTGGCAAGGCTTAAAAGGGCCGCTAAGCCCTATCAGGTGGAGATCGACCCCACAGTCTGCTCGATGCATCAGATCGCACCCAAAGAGCGATGTCGAAGATCGAGCAGTCGAAACAGAGAAAAACCCCACCGGAAAAATTTATGCAGGCCAATATAAAATCTCAAAAAGGTACCAAACCAGTTCTTCGGAAGACGAAATCCCCCATCGGTGTTGAAACGATAGTGAAACCACCGACTCTTGACACGCTAGTATTCCCCAAGGAATTCGGACATATTTGTAGAATGCCAAAATGTTTTCAAAGCTCAAAACTGTACTGTTGATCCAAAAAAAGACGGAGAAAAAGAAGCTGAACTACGTAGAGAGGCAATAAAACCAGTAAGTAAGAAGGGTATCAGCTCGAGAATCTCATTCAAAGACGCGTTCGCAGAAGTAGAATAAAGCTAGGCAGCAAGTAAAGCTATCAATGTATCGATCGCGAAGGCACAAGTTCAGCAAACAAAACGGAAGTGACAAAACTTCAAATGGAAAAGAGGCATAACTAGTAGTCATATCGCATTGGGCATAACAGAGGGGATGTGTAGGTATGGGCAAATTCGAACAAAATGTAAATACATTCAAACCAAGAACAAAAAGATCCAAAAGAAAAAGTCCAAAAAAAATGCAACATGCAGCATCAACAATGTGAATCCATCACGTCATAAACAATCGTACAGATCATAGCATTCCACATCAAATCAACATCAAAAGCAGATACATGTGTTAGAGTGCTAGCAATGGGGTAATGCAAATGAAGTATGCCAAAACAGAAATAATACGCAGATGGAAACACACACCAGATTGGGCTCGATACATGCATGGATATGAAAGATAAAAAAAAAGAAAAGAAAAGAAAATGGAGGGTGATATTGCTGGAAAAATGAAGAAAAGGGGGAAACGCGATGGATACCAAAATTTTTCAACTTTTAATGTCGGATTAAAAACACACATAGCCTCCCATACGGTTTTTTGCCTTTTTGTATAACCATTCCCGAGTTTATTGGTCGAAGGTTGTCCCTGAATGCTTGACTCCGTTTTTTTATTTATTTATTTTGTTGTTTGATGTTTTCAGAGCGATTTCCTCTGTGGCAAGCTTTGCCACGCTGAGTGATGCTATTTTCATTCGCTCCCAAAAGAAAAGGGGGGGATAGGTTGTTAAAAAAATGCTCCGAAAGGACTATGTTGAACCTTCTGATAACCCATGTTGAATCGAAGTTGGGCTCAAGGGTAGTGGGGTTTACTCAAGCAGGCCACGACCACTGTAACCTGATCGGCTCGAGTGTCGACTCTCTCGTTCAGATCTCATATCGTCTCGAATGCGTCGAACATCTTCAATCTCTCTTCTGCTGCCGGCCAAGCTGGTGGTATCAGATCGTGACATTATATATCGCCGTGGCCCTCTTCTCCCTTCAATGTTCACCTCCAGGCCTCCTTCGTCACCTGATCGAAGATTAATCCGCTTGTCCATAGTATCACCAGAAAGATCAATTTTGACGCCACGAAAAATCATGGTAATGCTATCATCATCAGCTCGAGAGCCAACGCCGCTCCCTACTCCGCTGCCAACCCCACTTCCGGTCTTAGTGTGAGTGTCACTTTCATGGCTGCTTTCGGACGAAGTCTCGTCACTTTCACTGTCACTTTCGACCCTCTGGTGGCTAGCTCTTACTTTGCGAAGAGCCTCCGCCGTCAACGGTGCCGTCCTTCCCGCTCGTGCCTGGTAGTCTTCGGCATCACGCTGTTTTTTTTCCATTTCGCGTGCCTGTTCATTTGCATAGATCGACGAGCGACGGCGACGCGAATTTTCCACAACGATTCTTCTTGGGCCGTTATCGTAATACGATGACGCTCGAGGAGGCCTCTCCCTTGCCGGAGCGGGGATGCTGGGTCGACGTTCAGATTCGACGACCGGATCACGCGACTGTTTACGTCCCATTCGAGGTGGGAGTGCAGCACGCATGTCCGACATATCATACGGTTCAGTCCGATGGATGGTTGGAGTGGAGGAAGTAGTGCTTGCTTTTCGAGTTGGAGGGCGTTTGTTAACTGGAATGACTTGAGTTGGCTGTTTGTATTTCACCGGAGGATTTGGGGGCGGTGCCATGCGGTAATAGTCTTCGTCTGGGTCATAGGAGCGAGATTGCCGGCGAGCACGGCGTTCCGGAGGTGGTCTTGGTTCGTATTCTTCCGGTTCAAATTGGGTTGAAGGAGAATTATGATATTCCACAACAGGCCGTTTATAAACCGACGGCCTTCTGCCCGATGGCTTCTCAGTAGGAGGTCTCGATGCTGATTTGTTGCGTGGGCGCTCCCTGGGACGTTCGTAGGATGACCGTGGGGCGACCTCATAGGATGGGGTGGGAGACTGGTGAACCGTGACCTCACCGCCCATATATGGAGAGGAAGGGTAGAAACTGTTTGAATATGCGGACGCCGAAAGAGGGGGTCCATGGCCGTAGGCAGACGGATGGCCCATGGACATATACATCATGTTCATATCCGGCACCGTTCCAGAGTGGAAGCTAACCGGTCTGTTCTGGGTGTGATAAGAGTTCGAACGATGAGGGCGAGGTTGCGGTATGATAGGAGTACCAGGATGCATTTCTTGGTTGATAGAAGGTGGATATCGTGAAGTCTGAGGCGACGGGGGAACCTCGTACCCATGAGGGGGGTGAGGTTGAAAATAGTTGGCTGACTCCATGGTTCGTAGGTCGACGTTCCCAGCTAGAGCTGCTTGGTGAAGTCCCCACTGATCACAGTCCCAGCACGTACCTGGATGATGTCTGGCACCGCCTGAGTCCCGTTTGCCAGGCTTCGACGGCCCCTTTTGCAGAGAAGGGGGTCTGCTTGAGCTTCGAGGGGAAGCGACAGGCATGGTTTTGATGGGTGGGAGCGGTGGCGGGGGCGGTTTGTTGTTTTCTTTCCCTTCCTTCTTCTCTCTGGTTTTGTTTCCAGAACGATCTTTTTCTTTCCCCTCGACTCGATCTCGGAAGCGAGCGATATCACGAGTCGGAGCTGAAGTAGCCAATGGGGGGAAAGTAGGGCTCACAGTGCCACTAGCGAAGGAGTCACCGCTGTCCACAGTTATGGCGGTTCTGCTCGAGTAGCCAGAATCGCTGGCACCGTCGACGCTAGGGCCGGAGGGAGCGAGCTCAGGGCGGGATCGCTTCACTGATACGTTGGCAACCTTGCGGGTCCCCGGTAAGACAACGTTGGCGTCCTCGTCAAACTCTTCGCAAAAGGCAGCGTATGTTTGATATGAGGGTCTGGGCGACATGACGGGGAGGTCGTGCCTCTTGGGTGGGTCCAGGCAAGGGTGTTTTGGTAAGTTCGGGATTATCCGCTGGTTGTGACTTTTTGGCCCAAGATGGGGCAAAAGGGGCGGAACCGTCGAATAACACTTGAGGGAGTGAGCCAGTCACCACACTTCAAATGTTGACACGTCAAACGGCCGTTTTTCAATTTTGATGCTCGAAAGTTATTTAAAGAATGCACGCTCGGATGTTGTTGTCGATTCTAGGCCGAAAATAATAATTTTGGCGATGGGTTTTCTTTTTTGTATTTTTATTTTTATTTTTTTTTTTTTTTTTAAAAAAAAAAAAATTTTCGGTCCTTTCGCTCTCCCCAATCCACGACCGAGTTTCCAGTTGCCTGTTCCTCCTTCTTGCGCCAGAGAGTTTGTATTGTCTTCGGTTTCCAATATGCAAAACCCAAGCTGTTATCCGATTTCGCAGGGACCTTCACCTGTATACGCTCGCTCGAAATTTCAATTCTGATATAGAATCCACAGAAGGGGTCAATTGCTCCATCGAATTGTCAAAGGCTTGATCGGGTGAGGTAGGATGTTGCCGGCACCGAGAAAGCAGCAAGCAACGAGGTGGAACGGTGAGTGATTTACACCGAGAGAGTAAGTCCGGAGCGTCGATTTAGACGGAGAGGGAGGTAGGGAGAAGGTTGCGCGAAGAAATACGAGAAAGGAGTTGTTCGAATTTGAGGGTCAGACAAATTGCAAAACGTGCAATTCCTGCGCTCAGATCACAGGGGCTAATAAACTTCCTGCAAAGAAGTAAAGGTATTGGCGCAGTGCTCTCGACTCGTTAGGGATGACAAATATGGATGTGACGAACTGGGAATGTCGGCTGAGGATCCAATAGTTAAAATAAAATTTCGGATATGATCGTGGATCCTGGGGGATAGAGGGAGAAGAGTTGGCACCAAGAGGCGGGCGTATGCAGACGGGATCGGACGGCGGACCAGGTAAGAATGCTACCGAGATGATTCGCGATCTTGGTCGGTGAAGGAAACGCTCTGTGGTGGTCCTTTGCGGGAGGACACCGATGCCGCAACAAGTGGTCGTTAAGCCGAACTTTTGTGCGACGAACAGCGACGGAGGAGGGTGGAACGGGGAATAAACGACTGGGATCAGGCGACGTAGAGCCTTCGAAGGGATGGAAATGATAAGGATGGGCGATGGGGAGCCGGAGGGAAGAGACGGTGCCGGGCAGACCGGTCGAAATGAAACTGAGACGGTTTGGGCTGGCGGAACAATAAATTATTTTTCGTGGGTAACTACGGAGATGAAGAGAGAGGCGCTTCGGAGGAAATTATTAAGGCGCTGTTCTTGGTGGGGGGAGAAATTCTTTTTTGTTAGACACCGAGGGTTGCTTCGCTGAATGAAGGAGGTAAAGAAAAAAAGTTACTCGCACAGGAGCAGAGAATAAAGAGAAGAGAATAAAATAAAAAAAAGAGAGGGAGAGAGGGAGAGGGAGAGAGAAGCGAGCGGGCAACAGAAGAAAAGGAATATTGGGCGACGCGGGCTCACATGATGCATTTCATAGTGGGCGAGTCGTGCTGATGGGCGACGCTTGCGCTCCCTATAACTTAGAGACCGTTGGCTGCAGGCTAGGCCGCCATGATTTCCCGGTCAAAAGTCGTGGATAGTTACCAGAAACAAGTCCCTTATTCAACGGGAACAGACAAGGAGATCAGGTGAGGAAGAGGAAGAAGGAGAAGATGGGATGAAAGGTACTTTTCCCGGCTGACAATCAGGCTTAACAATCGCCGGAAAACTCTGATGGGACAGAAAATGAAAAAAGTATAGAAAAGCGCTGCTTCAAACAGGTCAGTTACAGGGGCATTTCGGTCCTTAATTACGAAATTATCGTCCGCTATTTAACTAACTCGCGATAAGACCGCTGGCTTTTGTCTTCTATCACCAAGGGTTGTGGCGCAGGGACAACCTAGAGTGACAGCTCGACACCTGCTCAGACGAAATCTACGTAAGTTAGGGAGTAACTCCATGGCCTTTTGTTATTTTTAAATTCGAAGAGGATTTCAATTCGACAAAGAACGAGGCAGCGTTGGTCTTGATTGTTACCTGTTGAAAAAGGGGGCCTATTTGCTGCTGCGCGATTCTAAAAGCCACGGGATACAATCGGATTGCAACCAGGAGCCGGGAACGTAACCATTTGGCAAACACAGTTCAGGAACCGCAGGTATTAATTAATTTCAGGTGACTCACCCCTCGAGGAGAAAGATCAGCCAAAGAGATTCCAAGGAATCGCGAAAAGCTCGGCGGGAAAAAGGCACTCTTCACCCACTTCATCCTGGCCGAGGGGATCGGGGGGAAGGGGAAAAAAAAAATGGTTTCGCTATTTTTGCTGCCCAATGGGCCTGGAAGGTGACCTTTCCTGCCCAATAACATGACTTTGGATTGCGGCTGCGTGCGTCATGCCAGGGCTAAGGCTGGTCAAGTGAAAGAGTGAAAAGAAAATTAATTCAGAGACCAAAAGAAAATCCATTGACAGGCGGATTAGCAGCAGCCCGTCAGCTGTCGCTTGTCTCGATGTCCAGTACAATGGATGTCTATGAAACTGCCGCTGATGACCCTGCTGTCCAACACAACCCAGATCTCTCCCGCTGCGATTCAAGCGGAACTCAAGGGTGGAAGTGTGTCCTCTGTATCACCACCCCGATCCATAAGATCGATTTATCAGCAGATCTCTTCGTATTCGATCATCCATCCTCCCTTCTTTGTTTCCTTTCGCATTCTCCCAAGGTCAAATTACACCAGGACCTTTCGTTTCAATAAGTCACACTCGTCCTGACTTGGACAGTAGCAATGATGGGCCTGATCCGACGCAGCGTCAAGGATGTCACAGACCATCCATCCACTGGATGTCCATCTGTGGTTGCCAGAGAAAAAAAATTTTCTTATTCCTTCGAAGCCACCATGGAGGGGCTGTTGGACTGGAATTGCTCCGGAAATGGGTTGCTCTCTTCCCCGGCCATGGTCATCACTCATCCAAGGCCCGCTCCAGCTCGACTGCCAGCAAGCAAGTACAGGCAGACTGGCGTACGGATTACACAAGAAGAAAATCCATACTCCGTGCTCCCATCAGCCAGGCAACAGTCCAATCCCGCCAATTCAACCACCCTCGTTGGCTCAGAATACCCAATGCTCAAGATTTCGTCATACTCGACTGGACAAGCAAAAAAGACACTATCATCATCATCGCTCCCGCGAAATATTTAGTTACCCCTCCCAGCCGCGCCAGACTACCCAGCAGATTGCCCCTCCATGAACCCCCAATTTCCGCCCCTAAATGCCGCTTGTTACCCTGTGGGCCAGATTAGGTGCCAATTCCGCTCCCAGATCCGGACACCAATCATGCCAAATCTGCCCCTCTCGAAAAGCCCCCGGGGACCCGTCATGTGTATTATGATTTCATACATGCTGCGGATCGGCCCCTCATTTGGGCTGTCAAAAGTATTAGCCACTATCGATGGCTACCAAAAAAAAAATAAAATAAAATAAAATAAAATAAAAAAATAAAAAATAAAAAAACTAAAAGAAAAGAAGCTAATTTATTACATACATACTCCGTACAGAGAGATGGGAGAAGCAAATAATAATAATGAAAAGAAGTAGTCCTGCCTTTCCTCCCCTTTGTAACTCTTTTACTGAGCCAACCTCGGATGAGCTTCTTGCCTTGTGCGCTGTTGAAGCTCGCAATTGGAATGTGATAATGGGCCGGAAACTTGGGGAAACATAATACATCAACCTACCCCATTTGAGGGTCGTTGGCTGAGACCCCCACTAGGAAATCCTTTCAGAAAAAAAGAAAAAGAAAATTCACCCTGTAGTTTGACAGGGTTCTGGTAGGTTGATATATGTAAGTCTTCGATAGAGCTTAACCCTGCCCGCCAGCAGAGTAACCTGTCAAGAGGCAAATTCTCTCTCACCCCACTTCACCCAAGAAGTGCTTGATATACCGTACATGCTTACTTACTGGGGACTGCCTCAGGCTAGACTGTTAACTAATGTACCATGGTGGGGTGGTTTAGGGCATAAATCAGAGACAACAGGTACTTGTGATAGTACAATACTCTCTTTGCACCAGAGCCTCACCCTTCATGTAGCAAAGAGAATGCTTATGATGTAAACAAAAAGATAGGGCTTTGAAACATTGTTGTTTGTCATTTACTCTACTTTTACTCTTAAACAAAAAGAATTTAGAGGCCCATTAAATCCAGATCCCGACTTGAGCTGATGCAACGCAAAGATTTCGCATGGAGAGAGGTATAAGGAAAGATACAAAATAATGAGGGGGAAATGAACGGAATTACATTCTAGAGCAACAGTTAGCCAAGCTCATTCTTGCTTTAAGAAACTAAGGCAGGCAGGGAATAACATACCGTTCGACAGGATTTAATCCCAACAGTCTCATTCCATTATTTAGCACCTGTCTCGCGCAGTGATACAACGCCATTCTCGCCTTCTTCAGCTCCGGCTCGCTACCAACGACCTTCAACGTGTCATATCCGGAACTCAATGTATGCGTCATGCGGAAGAGGTATGTAATAATGGTAGTGGGTTCGAGCGTCTTCATAGAATTAAGGACGACGTCAGGCCACTGAGACAATAATCTGACAAGGTCGACGGCATGTGATTCGGTTAGAAGAGACAAGTCTGCAGAGCCGAGGACTGACGGATCGATCTCGGCTTTTCGGTTCACTGAGCATAGACGGGCATGAGCGTATTGAAGGTATGGGCCCGTATCACCTTCAAAGGAGGTCATATCCTCAAGGTTGAACTCATAGCCGTTGATACTGATACACAACGTGTTAGCGTTTGAGTTTACATTAAGCTAAGGGGGTAAAAAAAGGTATACATACCGCTTTCCACTCATGTCCTGCACCATCACGGACGTAATGCCAAGAGTGTCGGCCGTCTCATCCGGGTTCTGCACCTGCTCGTACTTGACAGCATTTTTCTTCATCACCTCATGCATCTTGTCACCGACATCCTTGAGAATATCGTTCAAGAACTTAACCGTTCCTTTTCGGGTGCTCATGCCACGAACCATACCAAAGTTGATATGCTGGCATCTTTCGGCAAGATCCTTCCGGCCCATCAGCTCCACGGTCTTAAACAATTGCGCTAGATGAAGGTCTTGTTGAGCAGCAACAACGTAAAGCATCTTGTCGAAGTGGAACGTCTCATCACGCTCGAAGATAGCTGCAATATCTCTAGTCAAGTATAGAGGAGTGCCGTCTTTTCTGACAACAATGGCCTTTCCTAGCTTCTTGGCTCCATGTTTGGTAAAGTCAACAATAATGGCTCCCTCTGAGTCTTCTGACACACCCTCTTCTTGCATGGTTTGGTAAACCTTAGACAGGCTCTCCTGTTTCACTTGAGATTCACCAGAGTAGACATCAAAGTCGATATTGAGGCGAGCATAAGTTTGCTTGTATTTCTCAATACTCAGGTCACGGAACCGTCTCCACAGAGCAAGGGCATCCTCATCACCGTCTTCCATACTCTTGAAGTACCGACGAGCCTTTTCGTCCCAACTGGCATCAACAAGAGTCTCGAGCTCCTTCTCCAACGCCGCAACGTCTTCACCTTTTTCCTTCTTTAGTTTAATTTGCTCTTTTAGCTCCTTAATGGGCCCTTCTTGTTCACCGACGTCCTTGTTGATCTTGACATAGACTTCGAACAGGTGGTTGATGGGATCCTTGAGAAGTTCCTCCTCATTTCCATACATTTTATAACCATTAGCCAGCAGGCCGTACTGCTTGCCCCAATCTCCTAGATAATTCATCTTGATGACGTCCCACCCCATGATTCTGTATAAATTCGCCAGGAAACCACCAATGATCGTACTTCGCAGGTGTCCCGCATGGAATGGTTTTGCGATGTTTGGAGAGGAGAACTCCACAACGATTCGTTTCTTCCCCTTGCTGGGATCCCGCGGATCGCGTAGGCCGATATTCGCATTTGTTCCATAGGTCGCTTTATTCTCAAGAATAGAAGGGATGACAGTATGTATCAAAGGTTGAGCGCGGAAGTGGAACTGCAAGTGTGTTCCGGCAGCCTTGGGAGATTCGACGAGGTCCGACTGAGGGAACTTCGCGGCAATTTCCTCAGCTAAATCTGTTGGTTTCCTGCCTTTTATCTGGAGAGCGGGAACCTATACCAGAGGATAATCCAATCCAAATCAGCAAACACTGAAAGAAAAACCTTTCTCCCCGAAAAAATAAAAAGCATGTCTAGGTGCTAGAACTCCATACCGCCAGAAGTAAATCGCCTTTATCTAAAGTATTCGTCCATTGAAGTCGAGTATAAACAAACTCCGGCTCCTTTCCCACGATCGGCCCAATCAACTCAGCAATATGCGCTCGGTATTTATCAACCGGGTTTAAGGTGGGGTAACAATTGGGATATTTCGAGACTTCGCTGGTGGTATCATGGACAGAAAGCTCTGCTACTGCAGGAATAACACCGTCTGCCGCCATTGTGGAGGGCGCCTGCAGTCTTGGAGACGGGCGAGACGATAATTCTCGAGTTGATGAGTAGTTCAAGTGATCTGATGCAAATGGCGGGGTGCGGCGGAGAAATTGGGAGGGATAAAAAGTTACGCGACAGGCGTGAGTAAGCTTTCGGAAGTAGAACGCAGCGCCGAGAGAGTACGCGCTTTGAACAAGCGGCTGGCGCATTCAGATTTTATATTGGACATTCAATTTATTGATATCTATAAAGCCCAAACTCTGATTCACTTTTTCATCCCTTGGTTCAGCAGTCAACTTTTCAAGGCGGTCAAATTTAGTGACTCTCGGGGGCAGAATTGGCAGAATATCACGTGATCAATCCTTTTGTCTTTCTGGCCCTTTTTTTTCTTTTTTTTTTTTTTTTTTTCAATGGGAGGTGTCGGGATGGGCGAAGTTTAGGCTTTTGATTGAAAACAAATCTACTCCGAAATCGATACTAAATACATAGTATACACCTGACGCTGTCATTGCATCCACATACTCCATAAACAACCCGCTAATAATGCTTTGCGAGATGCAATTATTCATTACCTGTGCGCTCTGTGGCACTCCGGAAACGACCCTATTCACTCTTCTGATGTGAGCGGATCTATGTAGATAACCGAATCTATGTTATTCGAACCCGTGACTTAATAGTAGTGGTTTGAAATATATTAGAAACAGAAGACCTGGTCCTCAAGCTTGCTAACGAGGTTGGCCTTCTTGTATCCGAGGGACTCGGTGGCCTTCTTCATGGCGCTGACCATGGGGGGAGGTCCGCAAATGAGAACCTTGATATCACCGGCCGGAGCAGGGAGTTTAGCCTGACAAAGAACTGATTAGCATCGCTTATCATAGAAGCTCGCATTGCCCCCAAGGGGGTCTTGAGAAAATTAGGAACAAAAGGTAAAACAAACCTTGATCATATCTGGAGTAACGAAGCCAACACCACCGTTCCATTTCTCTGGTGGGTTGTTAAGGACGTAGTAAATGCGGAAAGCGTCGTCTTCCTTGGCAAGCTGATCCAATTCCTCCTTGAGAAGAATGTCATCTGGGTTCACGTTGGCGAAGATAAGGTCGATCTGAGTAGTATCGTTGCCCCCATTTCGGGGCCTTCCCTTGATAATAGCCTTGATGACCTGGAGCATGGGAGTGATACCGGTACCACCAGCAATCATACCGATATGACGGACCATATTTGGAGTATAGACCATGGCACCCTTTGGTCCACGAACCTTCATTTTATCGCCAATGCGGAGGGTAGTCAAATGTTTGGAGATATTTCCTTGTGGGTATGACTTGACGAGAAGATCGAAGTAGCCCGCATCGTCATCAGAGGAGATGGGAGTGTAGGAGCGCACGATCTCCTTCGACTGACCAGGGATTGTGGCAGCAAGAGAAATGTGCTGGCCGATGGGAAGGCCGAGGATGTCGGTTGGTCTTGGGAGAGCGAAGCGGTAGATACAGACATTGTGGGAGACAATAGTCTTGTCTTTGAGGACAAAGTTTTGGAACTCCGTGGGATTTAAAACTTTTCGCGGCTCTATTTTATACAGCATTGCAATTAATACCGTGGAGAGGCGCAAACAACCAAGCATGAGACTCACTGTTACTGAATAATTTCCACGCTGAAAGGACAACAGCAAGAGCTGTCGCATACGCAATCCATTCCTTCTTGATGATTGTGGTACCGAAGATCAGTAGGGCGGACGGGATATACACCCCGTTAATATTCTCCTTTGACGTCCAAGAGCTGCGGGATAGTCAACAAATTAGTTGGGAGCTTTGGCTCTTTCGATCGTAGCTTGGCACGTACCTCATTTTGGCAGACCTCGTTTCAATTATTCGCGATTTTCCAGCTAGGGGAAAAAGGAATTGTGCGAAGTCGTTTCTTTAGTATTGTCGAGCGAGAGAGAGGGCAAACGGGTGTCGGGATGGCACTTCGAATCGGGACCAGAGCACCAATCTGGGAAAAATATTCCCCGTGCAGAGTGAACTGATTCCGAACTCGCAGCGGAACACGACGCCGCAAGCCGGATTATGTCAGCGCACCCGAGGCTCCTCGTGCGGGTTTTCCAGCCAACCACAGCGTACCTGACCGCCCTATCCACCTCACGTGAAGCTCAGGGCCGCAGATTCGGTGTGGAATGCGGGCGGACTCTGGACGCTTTTCGCCATCGCGGGGGCTGCTCACCTGGATCTAATTCCAGAGCTGATTGATCCCAAAGCTTTTTTGGGAAAAATTGTCTGCGGCTGGGTGGGGAGGATGCCCAAGGTCCCGACGGATCCGGAATCCGCCCCGGCTCCCTTTCAACTGACGGCGCTCGATCGAGAGATCCTCTCGCAAACAGACGAAGAATATATTTCCCATGACTGGGAGAATCTGAAAGATATAATAGGTTTACCCTTTCCTCAGTTTCTATCAGCCGCCAACAATTTCAACACCTCTTGTCAAGAAGTGCTCCGCAAAGAAATGGACTGCTTGCTAACCACTCCCGCACCTCTCTGGGGACAGCAACCAACTCCCTCCATTTGTTCAAACGGAAGCCCTCTGACTTGGCCAATTACATATCCTGGTCAACTGCCATAAAGTCCCTCTACGGCACCATCACCAATTACATTTGCCTTGAGCGTCTCCGATGGCCTCTCAACCTGGACCCTGCCACACAGTGCGTCGATCCGACGCCCTTCGCTGATTCACGCGACTACCGAATCCTCCGGAATGACTGGCCCTATGGCGTCACGCCCGATATATCGCATCTAGTTGTATGGGTCAAGAATGCAATACCCGTGGATGAACAGACTGGCGGTGATCTTACACCCGAGTCGCGTACGTCGATCGACGAATTTGTGCACAGAACGTTCGTAGTACGATTGGAGGAGGAGTTTCCAGACGCAAAAGCAAGGGTGATGTGGTTTAAGAACTGGACAGCGCTGCAAAGCGTAAGATCCCTTGAACATATACACGTGCTCGTGCGTGGTGTTCCGGATGAGATTATTTTTGAATGGACAGGAGAGCCGGCCCGCAAACTCAGCGATCCTACAGTTGGTTTGGAGAATGCGCCCATCCCTACGCCAGTCGTTTAGATTTACCTGCATTATTTCTTGTCGATCGAATGCATGTAAAACCGCGCAGTGTTACAAATTAGATATTGTATATTACACATATGACTGCAAACTTGAAAGAAACCCAATCCATCATCATTGCAATCGTCAAGGAGTCGCCCTGATGAACGCCTGTGCCCCCTTCAACTCCCAGCAAAGAGAAGATGATAATAGTGGGATCGAAGATGCCGACCATCATATTTAGGTCTTTTGTTCTTCCACAAACTTTAACGCTTCCTCTCTTGACACTACATCAATGGTGCTGGCCTTGTTGCGGAAACTGACACCGTAGCACTTTTCGGCAACATGGAGCATCTCTGGTCTAAACGTGGTACAGATGAATTGACCGTTTGTTTCTTCCGAAATTGACTTAAGCATTTGCGCCACAGCGGTACGATACTGTGCATCGAGGTTGGCGTCGATTTCGTCGAATAGATAAAACGGAGCAGGGTCACATGCTTGGATTGCGAAGACAAGCGCAAGGGCACACAGACCTAGTACGTGACATATTAGTCTACTTCGATACAGGATACATGTATATATGAATTTATACATACTCTTCTGACCGCCGCTGAGTTGCTGAATTCGCTGTTGCTCATCATGTTTGCTATTGAAACTGACACTGATCCCGACACCCACATAGTTCTCGACACTACGACGTGCTTCTTCCTCGTCAGAATCAATATCATCATCCTGCCGATTGGTAGGGTCCGTTTTCCTCTGGATAATAAGCCGGCCCCGTCCAGCAGGAACCAACTTTTCAAATATTTTGGCAAACTCGCGGGATACCTGTTTAAACGTTCGCTCAATTGCCTCGTCTTTTCTCTGGTCTAAGATCATGATCAACTCGTCAATCGATTTATGCGACGCATCCAATTCTTCTCGTCGCTTCATCAGCGTCTCTCTCTGTTTTGTGAAGTTGTTGTACTGCTCGAAGGCTTTCTTGTTGACATGAGAGTATTTTTTCAACGCTTCATTTACCTTGTGCAATCGTTTCACGACGGTATTGGAGTCGGCATTCTTAAATTTGGTGAAGGCTTCATCAGGTAGCACACCCAAGGCACGGATATTAGCACTGCATTCGGTCGCTTGCTTTGTTAGCGCCGCCTTCTTTTGCATGCTCTTCTCCATTCGCCGTTGATGCCTCTCAATTGACTTGGAAAGCTCATCAAGTTCCCGTCTGATTTCCGCCTTACGTTGTTCAAGTTGGGATGCCTCATTATTCTTCTCTTCGATGGAGTCTTCTAATTGCTCTAGTCGACGATTGAGCTTCTCCAATTCTTTGTTCTGCTTTTTAATCTGACGCTGGCTTTCCTTCAAATTTCCTTGAATTGTATCATCACCCCCATCGAGATAATGGCCTATTAGCTGGTCAAGCCTAGGATGGAGGTTTTCTCGCAATTCAACTTCTAGAATCGACTTTCGCGTTTCTATCTCACTGCGCTTACTCGATAACTCCGAGTGCTGGCGTCGAAGATCCTGAACCGCAGAACTCAAGTTTTCAAGGCGAGCCTCTTCATCGTTGGTTAAGGCCTTTTCGAATGGTGTAGATAATTCCTCTTCATGTGCGTTAACTTGATCAGTCAAGGCATTCACGTTCGCCTCGATATTCTTAAGCGCGCGACGTTTCGCTTCGAGGGTATCCGCCTTATTATGAAGAAGGTCCCGTTTACTTTTGATCTCCTGACGCAAAGGTGCGTTGCTACCTTGAATCTGCTGCCTTCTTTGCTCAAGCTTTTGTAATTCACCAACAGCCCTTGTGATTAGCTGGTCCATCTTATCAAGCTCGCGACGGATTTCAGCGCCCCGATTTCCCTTCGCTTCTAATTCGTCACGCCACTTCGTCAGAGTCTTCATTGCATCAAGGCGTGACACACGAGAATCGTGGAAACCACCCGTCAGTGCACCCCGCTTATCCGACCTATCGCCTTCTGGAGTGATGGCATTGACGCCATGGCTGCGTGCATATTGAGATGCAACTTGAAGGTTCGGACAAATAATTGTGCGCCCAAAAACCTGTTGGAAAGCCTTCTCATATTTTGAGTCATATTGGAGCTTTTCGATCATAGGAATGGTGTCACTAGCCCTTGGGAGGTTGGCAGGCCGAGGTTTTAGGCGATTCAAAGGCATGAACGTTACTCGGCCAGACTTCTCCTTCTGTAATATCTCCAATACCTTCGTAGCTGTATCGTCAGTGTCCACAACATAATGGAAAAGACTATGTCCAGCAGTAACTTCGACAGCGGTACGATATCTATCGCTGACTTCAAATAACTCCGCCATCGTTCCATATACACCATCAAGGTTATATTGTCGCTTTATTCGACGTACTGCAGCGATGCCGCGGCTTGTGTTATGATCCATCATGTGCGAAAGATTCCTCTCCGCACGATCCACTTCCTGAGAAGCATTGGACAAGATCGAGTCAAGTTTAGCCTCCTCTCTCCAAAGTTCTCTGTTTAGTCGTTAGAAACATGGTATCATTCTGAGTATGTATGTATGTCTAGGGTTCATACTTTCTTTGGTCCATCAGGCTATCCCTTTCATCTTTCGCCCGCTGGACTTCTTGCTCCATAGATTGCATAGCGTCGCCTCGTCCATCGAATTGCTTTCGGAGCTTCTCGGTCTCAGGCTCTATAAGTGCGATTTCGTTCTCCAAATCGGTTATTTCCTCGGCTGTTTGCATGCGAACGGCTTTCACGGTTGAGAGCGAAGTATAAGTATCTTGAATTTCTTTCTGTAGCCATTTATCTCTCTCCGATTTGTTTCTGAACCTGGAGATTCGGCCTTGTTTAGCATAGAGCCTCTGGCGAGTTGTCTCGGCCTCGGTCAATTTCGCTTTGGATACTTCTTCTTCTTCCTTAAGTGCATTGAATTGAGGTGTAAGCTTGTTAAGTTCCGCCTCGCGCTCTTTAATGGCATTTTGCACGGTGCTCAGCTCTGTTTCACGGCGAGCTTTGGCTTGTTGAGCAGCTGATTGCCCCTCCGCAAGGGATTTCCCTTGTAACTCGGCCTGGGCGAGGACTCGAGAAGCATCGCGCCTGTCGTCCTCCAATTGCGTCCTTTCCACTTTAAGAAGCTCTATCTGTTGCTTCCGCTCTGCAATCTCAGCGTCGATCTGAGCAATATCATTCTCGCCTTGGATGAATTTATTGCGGTTCGCATCTGTATCTTCGACACCAGTCTGTCTTTGATTCTCAATATTCTCGAGTGCAGCGGCGATTTCCGCCTGTTCTCGAGAGTAGATAGTATATTCGAGGCACCTTCTTTCTCTATCCTTCTCTTGAAAGTTCTTTAGTTCATCTTTTTCCTCCTCCAACTCTCCTAGACGTTCGTTGATATAATCTAACAATTCGTCGATCTTGGCAATTTTGTTATTTGTTTCATTCATAATCTTCAAGGACTCTGCACGACGCGCTTCATAAACCTGAGTACCGGCAACTTCTTTTAGCAAAACCAAACGTTCCGAGTCTTTCATATTCGTCAATGTTGTGACGCGACCTTGGGGGACGATGTAATACGGATTCGAACGAGAAAAACCGGCCGACTCCAACAAGTTCATCACATCCGCCTTGGTAGCATTCTTGCGATCCAGCGTGTATTCATCTTTCTTCAACCCAATAGTACGGCGTAGGATTAACTCATTCTTTCCGGTCGGGAAACGTTCATCGGAGTTATCAAAAATAATCTCAACATAGGCCGACATTACGGCAGACCCAGATCCTTCCTATTTAATATAAGTAACGTATCAATTTACATTCGCGACAGCACGTACGTGCAGTAAGGCCTGGCGCTCCTCTCTGCCCATATGGGTGTAGGCGTCGCTGAGGACAAACCGGATCGCGGCAAAGAAATTACTCTTTCCCGATCCGTTGCGCCCGACGATCACATTATGCTTCGGCGAAAAAGGCTCGATGACGGTCTGGTCCTTGTAGCTATAATCGAGTAAGGCGTCAGCAAAAAAGTACGGGGCGATGGCGTAGAGCAGCATATCCCACCTCTTAAAGCCCTGGATGATAATCTGCTTCACGAACATTTCGGCGATCTTGCAGAGAGATGTATGCAAAATCAAGTGCAATGACACCTCATTACCATGAAATACGCGTCATTCGAGCTTGATAGATAGGGAATGCCAACAACAAGGTTCGCAGTTGTGCCTGGGATTGCGACTCTAATTCAGCAACGCGTCTGGGCTCATTCGATAGCCAGGCCTTCTGACGCGTTCCAGATTCGGAAACTAGGGTTAACCGACCTCGCGGATATCGGCGAAACTATTTCACCGAAATATAAAACTCTACGTCACACAGCAATATTTCTCGAGGGGCAATGGGCAGCAAGGTCAAGCTATCAGTCTTTTTCTACGTTTAGAGGTTGACCTAGCGTTTGCGCTTTGAGGAATATCTTTTGTTATGGCTTCGACAGAGGCGACAATCCCGCAGGAATCTGCTCCCCCCGATCGTGTTGTCGTGCTGGACCAAAATTTTGATACCCCGCCAAAAGAGATTCTTCCCGAAGGTGCAAACGAGAAAAACTCAGAGGAAGGGCTTGGGGAAGAAGGAGACGAGTACTACGATGATATATTTGCAGATGATCTCGATGATGAAGACTTTTTCTCTTCAAATCCTGCCGATTACACAAAATCATATAACCGTCAACGTCGGCTAAACGAAGTAGTCGCAGACCCGAATGCCCCAAAATCGTCCTATCCAAAGAGTAATCCACAAAAGCCAACTGTCAATACTCATGCGAAGATTGATGATCAGATATCTGCGCTTTCACGCCATGCGACGAAACTACGGCTCGACGATATCCAGTCTGGCCTTGGAGGTCGCGCCTCCAAAGGCGCAGAGAAAAGTGACAGAGCGACATCAGAACAGGTGTTAGATCCGAGGACAAGAATGTTGCTATTACAGATGATCAATAGGAATGTTATATCTGAAGTCAACGGATGTCTTTCCACGGGTAAAGAAGCCAATGTTTATCATGCCGTTTCTTATCCTGATGCCGATGAGGGAGCGCCTGTACAACGTGCCATCAAAGTCTATAAGACAAGCATTCTAGTGTTCAAGGATCGAGACAAGTACGTAACCGGTGAATTCAGATTTAGACAGGGATACAACAAGTCAAACAACCGGGCAATGGTGAAAGTTTGGGCAGAGAAAGAAATGCGAAATCTCAAGCGCATATACGCAGCTGGAATTCCTTGTCCAGAGCCTGTGTACTTGAGATTACACGTGCTGGCAATGGGTTTCCTTGGGAATTCAAAGGGTCTCCCTGCTCCTCGTCTAAAAGACGTGGAACTGGAGGATGAAGCCCGATGGCGAAGCCTTTATATGGAACTAGTTGGATATATGAGAACCATGTATCAGGACTGTCGGCTGGTTCATGCCGACTTGAGTGAATACAACGTCCTTTACCACAAACACAAATTATACATTATCGACGTCAGCCAGAGCGTCGAGCATGATCACCCTCGAAGTTTGGAATTCCTCCGCATGGATATCAAGAACGTTAGTGACTTTTTTAGGCGGAAAGGAGTTGACACAGTGCCTGAACGTACTCTTTTCGAGTTTATCATTTCATCGGAAGGCCCTCGCATGTTGAACGGGTCCAATGAACCGATGATAGATGCTCTAGAAAAGCTCTTTGCTACGAGATCGGACTCTCAAGATGCAGACAATGCCGAGCTCGATACCGCCGTATTCCGACAACAATACATCCCCCAAACACTTGAGCAGGTGTATGATGTAGAACGTGATGTTGAAAAACTCCAGGCGGGAGAAGGGGAGGACCTCGTGTACCGCGACCTGCTAGCAAATCGCGGCAAAGTTCGGACAACAGACGAGCAGACGTCGGCAGCCATTGAAGAAGGCTCGGACGAGTCAGGAGGCGTTTCAGTCTCTGAAGGAGAATCTGAAGCCGAGGGAGAAGCGGGATCACTTGATCCGTTTGCTAAGAAGGCACCTCGTGGAAAACGGTTTGAAGATAAGGAGGCGAAAAGGGACCACAAGCGACAGGTTAAGGAGGAGAAGCGTGAACAGCGGGCGAAAAAGATTCCAAAGCATATCAAAAAGAAGCTCATCAATGCTACAAAGAGGAAATAGCAGAGCTGAACAATTCCCATAATGCTCAAAGTTACATATGCTAGGCATATGAGAAAGATGTTTTCCCTGATTGTTGGACACAGCCATACAATAATTTAATACATGGAAATCAGTTTTCATAAAAGCATATGTGATTGACAAGCTATATGAACCCAGATCCCCTGTCCTCAGGCAGGCCAGTTGCACAAGCATTCAACCAGACTGATGAATCGCAGTTCCTTTTATTTTATAGAAATCTGACTCAATTCACAAGACCATAAATCCCCTTGTAAACCAAACGCCTGGAAGCACCGCCATGTAACAACCATGATAGTAAACCACTCTTGTCAAGACACTTCTTCACTTTTTGTTTTTAGTATATATTCTACTCGCTTCTAATTGAAATATAGCACTCTGCTCCCCGAACCATCAATGTTGCGTTCGTATAGAGTTAGCTTCGGGTATGCCGAGTATTAGAATTGCGGTATTCATCTGGTCCTATTTGGAATGGACCTCAATGTAGGGTCAAATTTGCCAGGCTCTCGATCCTCTTGAAGTTTTTCTTTTGAGCTATAATCACTATGCGAATGCCTATGGAAGCGAAAACTTTAGCATATGGAGATTGGGACAAATTGAAGATACAATAGGTCGAAACAGTCATCTTACTTTCTGTAGCAAAAGAAGGCACAGAGAGCCCGCTTTATCCGGCTAAGAATTCTTTTTCCTTTGGACTTGTGTCGGTCTCTGATACCATTTGTTTGTTGGCTGAGAGAAGGGCGATCAGGAGGAAGCAATGCCTCATGGGGTGTATCCATGTTTTTTCATTTTTTGAGGGTTAGTTTATTTGTTAGCGATCGCAGCTATGTTTAGGTTCAAAATATGACAAGCAAGACCTTATAACAGTCTCTTTTTTGGAGGGTGTCAAAGTTTGACATGGTTGATGACTTCATCCACATCCAATTGACGTCCCTCTAATCAGTGTGAAAGTTTAGGTATGGCTAAAGCAAGGCTGGGAGTCTCCGAAGTAGTATTAGAGTTGGTCCCATGCAGCAACGTGTTTGCCTCTCTGCCTGTCACCGCGGCTTTGCTCGCGAATCTGCCGATGCCGACACCTACACCTATCCAATGCACAGAGCGAGTGCATGTCTGTAGTCGGTTTTCGCTCGGAGCACGGATGACTTACACAGCCACGAATGGTGAAAACCAAATCCCCCTTGGCTACCAATGCTTTGCCAGGATGTCGAGGCTGGTCATGGGTGTGGACACGGGTCTGGCTAAGATCCCGAGCTGATGCATTTTCCTCCAAGCCAGACGGGGATTGAGTGCTTATGATGTAGCCTCATAACCTGTCATGTCCTTGAAAGGTTACAAGGAGCACCTGGGCACTCTTATCTTAACTGAATTTCTTCTCTGACTCCTTGGCTTGCTATCACGAGAAGAGTAAGTCGCACAAGGGCTCCATAACCTCCCAAGCGGATACTGGCCGCAAACCGCATCGGCTTCCTATATAGTTTGACATCCCGCCGCGTTGCATATGTATATACACGGCTACAACCCAAGGGCTGGCTCTACTCCGCTTCTATGCCACGCTCACCTTTTTGCGGCTCTGAAAATCCTAACCCGCACAAATAGTCAAAGCTCTGCAAAACCAAGTAATTCAGTATACACTCAGGTCCTTGGGGGCACTTATAGTGTTTCGATTGACAAACAAAATGGCTGTTGCTGGATATGCGGCAATGCCTACATGTTAAATGAAATGGAGGATGGTTAGTAGACGATGGGCTAATGCATGTCGTGTTCCTGGTTGACATTAACAAACAGGGGAAGCCCTGCCAATGCATTTAAGGATGGCGCTGAAGCAGAGATTTGACTGTAAGCTTTGATTTTGTAGACGGAGGCGAATTTGGCGTCACGATATATGGCCGTGCTTCCTCCGGCTGCCACCGCTGAACCAACCACGGAAAGAAAGGAACATATCTCTAACGGGCTCACCGCGCCGAACCGAGAGGCTGTTTAGAATAGTCTTGAAGTGCAAAGTAGAGGGCGGAGGAAAATCTCTCGGATGTTGAGTCGCATTATCCGCTTTGGGCACAATTATGCCGGATAGTTACCGTTATTCCGCTTTTATTTTGTAGGTATGTTTCCGATGATCCCAGGGCTTAACTTAGGCGGCACACCCACACGAAGTACGGAGTAGCAAGGAAGAGGAAGATTAGAAATCACCGCAGGTATTACATATTGTCGAATCGCGCATGATACGTACTAAGTGCTCATCCTATAACTTTCGGAGCCTAGATCTTTTGTCATAATCAGTGGAAACCTCAAGCATATGCACATTTTCGACTTCAATCATGTAGGTAAAGTACCGTAGCCAAGCGTTTAACACCGTATGGATGCACTGCATCGATGTACATACATACATAAACTGGTGGTCGTGTGCGCATCACCGGAGGGTGTGGGAGGGCCGGGGTCGAACTGAGCCTACACTGGGTCTGGTACATCAAAAGGCCGAGCGAGTCCCCGACCTCAAACCAGGTACACTGGTTAACGGGGCATGGAGTATCAAAATAACGGAGAGGAGACTTAGATGATCTCGCAACCACGGAAGCGCAAAGATGCAAGGCTGCACAACTGCGCCATGGCCAAGCAAATCGTTGCAGATGTGCTCCGTAGGTGGTAGAGGAGGTCGATTTCATGATGGAATCTGATCTTCACGAGCCAGATATCTGCAACCGGAGAAAATTCGGTGTTCCAGGACGACGAGTCCAATTCTCAGGCCTAGCTTAAAACATGACTCCATCAACATGCAACCGGCAAAAACTCGGTGTTCCAGGGCCTCAGCGGCAAGGTTAAAGCATTAGTTTGTTAATTAGAAGTCAAACTTCGTGAGCCGCAGAAAGAGGTGGCATTTCAGCATCACCTGAGTAATGTCAGTGTTAGCGGCGGTAGACCGGTCCGGCATCTTGACTAACAAGGCTATGCGGGAGTTACATTCGTCATTCCTATCCGGGCTACATGAACGGCCAGGGGAGTGTGAGTTAGTTAATTCTTAAAATAGCTTGGACCCTGGCGGGAGCTAACCTGTCAACGAAGGTTTCGATGAACAAAATGTTTGACTCTTTCAGAGGCGCAACCCACTCTCATCTAAGCTGTTCCGGATTCCCGAGAGAATGACAAGAAATCTGTCATAGAAGAAGCATCTCTCAGACTCGCTTGGGATGGTAGTTTCATTCGAAGAGTCGAGGTTGGGTTAAGGGTTGGCGATGGTCATGGCGTTGGCGCTGGTCGAAGTCGCGCTGTCGAATCACAGCGCCAGAACCCACAGTGGGTGAGACTCTGCAAACTTCAACCCCTGTCGCAGATTCAACGCCATATCCAACAGCAGGACCACTCAATCCTAGTCTCACGATGCGTCTCGGCTGTGTGCATCCCCCAATCAGCGGCTCGAAATGAACGACCTTGACCACGAATGGAATGGCACTACAAGGAACTGCTGCAAACCAGTGGCCCTGCGAAGCCTGCAGTGGCTGGGACTTCTCTCTGGCCTTGTCATCGGCAATTATACCCGTCGTTTGAGTGGAGCTGCATGGAGCGCGCGGACAGGCGATTATCCTATAATTCACCTGCCCATCGCCGCCGCTTCGTGACTTTGACAGTCTGAGATCATGATGGTGAGGCGCTCGACGTCTTACCAGTGCGAAATAGCTTCACCCTCATGCCCACGGATCTCACACAAAGGTTCAATTTGTAATCGCTGATTGAGACTCAGACAGTATGTTTTCTGGGTAGGATTTCACTTACCCTTCCCCTTTTTGCTCTCGTTTTCTCGATGGACTTGGTGGCGTCTTGTGTACTTTTATCTTGGTGTTTACATTCCACTTTGCTGTTGAACGAGGGTTCTGGATGAACGGTACTCACCAGAATCCAATGGTTGGCGATTGCGGTACTTCGAGTGGAAATTTATGCGCCTTACTCGCCAGCTGGGCCTAACGATAATAATCAGAGATCTCAAAGCCTTCTCGCCGCTGGCCGGTCAATAGCATTAATGACGGTATTTCTCGAGTTCGGATCAAGAGCGACGAAGTTTTCTACAGACTCTCCCTGGGCAATAGCCCACTGCCCGGTGGATGTCCATGATGCGGGCCATCGCGACATTCATCAACGTTGTTCATTTACTAGGAATCATCCGACCTGTGGTCTCGACGGATATTCCAGGCCATAACCTCCTCTATCGCGCGCCGTCCCTCGAAGCTAGTGTTCGACAGAATGCCTTCGATCGAGCTTCTCTGTCTTCGCACTTGGTGCGAAGGGCGCCATCGCCTCAGCAGATGGGGCCACCGTCAACGCCACCACTAAACGAGCAACAATTCAACGAAACTGCTACCACAGCCTGTCTCGATGCGTTGGATAGTGTGCAATCTGTTGTGAACCCTTCTGGCATGGCCGCATGTTACAATATCCCGTTTTTCAATGCTACGACGGGGACTTTCGCTGCCGATATCAGGCTCTATCAAGTCTCTCCGCCGTCGGACGGTTTCGCAGGAGTGCCGACGTCACAATATACACTAGAGATGATGATACCGGCGGCAACAGTCTCTTCTCCAGATCGGTTAGCATCGAATCAGTCAACGGGACCGAACAGTCCTCTACTCCTACAGGATTTCAGGCATATAGGACAGCTGGATCCTCGTCTTCAAATTGATAAGCTAACAACGTATGTTTCACCAACTATCTCAACCTAATTGATCATGATACAGCGTCTTCCTAACATCTCTACAGGGGAGACCTCCGCTTCCTCCTAATTCCAAATATAACAATAACTGCTCGATCCGCCTCGAACGGCTCCTTCGTCACTGCCCTATCCTCCGACACTCTATCCTATGTTTCCGGCTATTTAATGAACGAAGATCGCTCTCCGAACAATATCACGTTTCCAGATGCCGCCGCTAAAGTACCCGAGATTGTTGCAGCTGCCACCAAATTCGTTATTCCAGGGACTGCTATAGAAATTTTTCCTATCGGGCTAATAGTGACCGCAATATGGACAGGGCTTTTCTTCTTAACCGTGGGCCTGGGAACGCTGGGGCGAATGCAGTTCCGGGATCACTTTCAGGGCAGGGTACAGATGGATGCTGCGAGGAAGCGCGGACGCCTGTTTTCAAGGTCTTAAAATTGATTGGCAGTTTGATTGGAAGTGTTGAGGCTTGTGACATGGGTTGTACACTATGAATTGATGCTGATACATGATGGTTTATGTTTTACTCTTTTTTTGAACATATGTATTTGTTTACAGTTTCTTTGTTGTTCTTTTGTTTCCTTTTTCTTTTTTTTTTATTTACTTTATTTTTTACTAGTATGTTATTTGAGACTTTGATATCCACCAAATTTATCTTCTTTATCATTTCATAGTGTCATGTCCGAATTGAGCCATAATAATACAATTCATGATGAACTTACAAGGCAACTAGCATAATATGCAGCTGCGATACTTCCTAGCCCTTCTTTGAGCCTTCAATAGCCCCAATGACAATTGCCGAAAGAATAAGCGCAGCCAAAAAGCACCATGCTGATAACTTCATACACTTTTTCGACTCGTCCCAGTTCTGAGCCGCTTCATCACCACGATTGCGATGATGGGGGACACCACCAAGCGCTCCTCCCCTTCCCTCTCCAAAGTGTGGACCATGCCCTACCCAATGTGAATGGACCGCAGAACCACCGAATACCTGACCATGGCCGACACTCGGAGCAGGATTAGAAACACCAGTTGGTCCTCGCACAGTATCAAGGTCGTTCAACGGATCATTAAGGGCTGGACCGCCAGCCCCTCTGCCAGTGCTTCTTCTTGAACCTAGAGCCGTACTACCACGACGAGAACCTACCCGGCTTTGAGGTGGTATTGAATGAACCTGGGATCCCGCATGGACACTTGCCGGACCTGCTGGATTAGTAACATAGCTTGGTGGAGCCCGACTGACAAACGAGCCCGGCGCAGCTGTTGCTGGCGGCATTGGTAACGGCTGGGCTGCTGATGGCAACGTAATGCTCGGAGGGGCACCGCCCGATGCGAGGCTTGATGGACCACGAGGTTGGAATGGGCCAGGGGGTACTTCATGTTGGTTATGGGCTGATAGGACTTGTAGCGGTAAGGATTGACTTGCTGAATCACTGCCAGATAGATAGCTTAATGGGCTGCGGCTTCGGAAGGAGCCTTGCGATGGAGGCCGGCCTCGTGATGAGGATCTATGGCTCATTGAACAAGGTCGTAGGTGAGAATGGAAGTGCTGGAGGAGGTAGGGTTGACACAAGGGTTTGAATTTGTCCTCTTTCAGCAATCTATGGAATGTGGGAGTTGTTGCGAAAAATGTTTTGAAGCACGCAGAGATATAACTAAGGGGTTGGGTTCTGAAAATGACCGCCATGATCAAAAGCTGAATAAATGCAACTTAGGAATATTTTTCTATGCAAGAAGTAACGAATCAGTTAATGGGTATGCATTCATGGATCCTAAAGCTGATCAGGACTGCTCTTCACAAAGCTGTCTTGACTGCATGGTATCATCAATGTACCAAGTTTCAAAAGTATCCAAGTGTATATAGTGTGAAACAATGCCAGATCAGCTTCACAACTACTGCAAATTCAATAAAAATCTAAAATCAGATAAAGACAAAAATAGTAGTGCGCTGGGCCCAGGATTGTACTGTGCGTACAATCTTTTAAAAGGTTTCTTACCGTAGGGAACAAAAACGACAAGAATTAAAGATTTAGCACATCAAAACAGATTCAAGGAAAGGCACCTATGGGTTTGCGATAGAGACCATAGGAGAACTGCCCTGGGAGACTACATGATATTAAACTGGATGAGAAACATTAGCATCTCTCCAGCCTTAAAACTTATGTAGTGGGCTGCATAGACACAGATTCCATCTTTGTTTTGAATATCTGGACAGACTCCCCAGAACTGGAGTGCATCAGAAGAGAATGAATGACAAAAAACAGAAAAATATTATAAGGCTCCGACATGCGAGAATGGCTTTCCAACCATAGTTTGCCAAACCCTGTTAGACATGGCTGGCATCACGTCGAACAGTTGATAAGTATGGAACCACATGTAGACAGCTTGCTTTGGCAAATGTTGAGAAGTGGATATCATCCAGGTGGGCACTGTTGTCGTTCACAGTTGAATCGTCTAGCGGCCATTATTCAAGAATGGGATTGCTGATGAACGTCTTTGAACAGGCCGAGGCACGAAGATTAGCGCAACGCCAAGTCCCCCCGGCCTGGAACGCCAGTCGGGCGACCAAATCCCAGAAGCACGCTGCAATTCTCACTTTTGCTTCCTTATGGTAGCTTTGTCCTGTTGGGCGACAGTGATGTTGAGGGTAGAAAGCCTTAGAACATGGTACTTTAAAAGAAGATAAACATCCAACGGTCAACCACCGCAGGGGCCACAAAAAGTTTTACAGGCCCAACACAAGCTCTATGAGCTATGTAACTTCGTCTCTCACACGTGTTGGGAAATTGAAGTCCGCCTGTATATAGGTATCATTATAAAATATGCCGGATTCGTATAATAAAATTAAGTAAATACATCTCGAGGCATATCTTTAATTCGTGCCACGAAAAAAATCTCCAAGTGGAGGACATAGCAAAGTTTGGTTTAGCACCTAAAACTATACATCCGCACTTCTGAATCCTCACTCCCTGTCGCAAGTCTGCTATCGCTCAAACCAATACATGTAACTGGCCCTGTATGTCCGGTAAAAGTCCTTTCACAGCGGCCTGTTCTAGGACACCAAACCTTGGTCATATGGTCTTGAGCACCGGAGACTATTCGGAGAGTATCCGCGCCAAGAGCCCAAACTCCTTCAATATGCCCGAAGAACGTCCTCAGGCATCGACCAGTCGGAACTTCCCAAAGACGGAGAGTCGAGTCAAGAGCGGCAGTGACCATGTATCGTGGAGGAGCTGGGCGATCCTTGGCGAATAGTGCGTCAAACGCGGGAGACATTGGTAGGGAAAACGGTGCAGAGAGAGACGTCTCCTCCGGGTCGTTGTGGTCATGATGGTGATGTTCATGTTCCAGCTCTGTGCTGGTTCCGGTAGAAGTAATACTCCGAGTATCATCGCCGTCGTGTTCTTCAAATTCAAATTCTCGCGGGAGGAGAACAACCTGTTGCACTTGACCCACATGGCCTGCGTAAGTGTGAATGCAGTTTCCGGTATCCAAATCCCACAGGCGCACGGTCAGGTCATCCGATGCAGTAAAGACTGTACGTGATAAAGAATCGATTTTCACCGAGTTAATCCAGTCAGCGTGGCCCCGCAAAATCCGTGTTGACTTGTCGTGGAAGTTCCAGATTTTGACTGTGTTGTCCATGGACCCTGATGCGAGCGTTGTGGCATCAAAATGGAGGCAGATAACCCCTCCATGATGACCGGTGTATGTGGATATGCATTCCCCAGTCCGCCAATTCCAAACTTTGATTGTACGATCAAGACTCCCGCTAATAAGCTTCGTGTCATCGAACTGCAAACATCGGATTCCAGATTGGTGGCCATGAAGTGTTCGCAGCTCCTCGCCGGTGTCCGTATCCCAAATCTTGATAGTTGTGTCGTATGAACCAGTAGCAAGAATATTATCCTCAAATTGCAGGCACATCACGCCGTTGCTATGACCCCTAAATATCTTCGTAGTGCATCTCCCATGCTTCCAATTGATACCGACCTTGAATCGGTCCCTGTAAACATCTTTCCAGGGACGGTATTGGGTCTTGAAATAGTCCTCATCAGCATCCATTGCCTCCGGAGTCGCGCTCTTTCTATCTGAATCTTTCCCAGTGGCGCGAAGTTGGATCTGCCGTCGTGAATCCCTTAGCCTCTTGCGATCCAGGATTGGAAGGCCCCATCCACACTTCTTGCATTTCCGATCAATATGCTGCTCACACATTCTGTGCCAGACAACGTCGTCATCCGCCAGATCACGCCAGCGACGAGAAACCTGTGCCGCTTTACATAGCGAGGCGGTATCAAGACAACATAGGATTTTGAATGATATCTCTGGTGGTAATGCTGTCAGGAAGTCGATTCGGATAAGGTCACGGACGCTAGCGGACAAGAACGAAAGCTGAGGGAAGCAGCATTGGGCAAGGATGCCTCGCAGCATCAAATTTCGGTGTTTCGAAGGAGCAGCCGAGAACAACGCCCAAAAGTGCGCAATGCTCCGCTGATCGTTTTGAGACAGGGTATGGAGCTCCTTAAGAATTCGAGTAACATATTAGCTTAGAAAAACTTGGTAACGCCAGCGGTATAAGGTAACTTACGCGTTGCATCTGATCCATAGTAATTTCATCCGCTTGTCGTCGACACTTTAAATCCGGCCGATGTCGATAACAATACCTGGAATTTGGGTTTCTTGAACTGCTTGGGGCCGCCAATGGCTCAAATTGATTCATAACAGCATGCTGGTCGCGTATATGCTTTGTGAGGAATGGGGCGATGCTCCTCTCGGGCAAGTCAAGTTGGGTATTCCCCGCGACTGAGACGTCGCTGACTGCGTGGTAATCGCGACTCTCTTGCGTCGGGTTACCGGGCGGCGATGGTCCAAACACAGACGCACTGGGTTCATGGTTGACCGAGAAGCCAATAGACAGGCGCCTGCGCTTTCGGGGTGATTCCTGGAAATCTCCCTTGGCGCAGGTGTCGAAAGTCGACTGCGAAGATGACTCTGGCGGCGAATTCGAAGCCATGGTGCCGAATGTGCTGTCAACAGAATGGAAAGAGACGATTTTCGCAAGGACGACAAACACGACGACGATGATGCCCTGAAGAGTGGAGCGTCGATTAAAGGGGGAAGGACAGAATCTCCGCGGTGATAATATCTCGCGTGGCCGGCCGGATCCAAGCTCTGGAACCCCCGAATCAGGAACAAATGAACGCCTCGAATAGCGGAGTTTGGTTGCCGTGGGATGCAGAATTTATATCTGCACGTAATCCATACTCGCGATCTCCCGTCTCTTAGCCTGAGGATGAGGCCATCGTGTCGTGATATTCACTCACTGTTTCATCTCCTCGTCACCCTTGATATTTTGCCCCCCTCGGCACCCGGAAGACTTTTGTTCAGGCCGTCGATCCGTCTCCACGCTAATGAGACCGCTAAGCCTTTCCTAGATTAGCGACTCCACACAACTGCCACCACACCGGCGGGTCACGCCGCCAATTCCCTACCACTAGTCCATATTTGGTAAGGTGCGTTCCCACTCCTGGTATCGCCGACCAGAAAACTCTGGGCCCACGTGACCTCGGCCGCCAAATTTCGACATTCGGCCTGCACATCGCATCATAGCGGCCCGGGTCCAATCACCAGCCACCGTTGTCAACGACATCCCTCCGCCCTCCTCGACTTCGTCAAGGGTTCGCTGCCATTCGTGCGTCTTGCGCTGAGGCGAAAGCTACTTGTCGCGGCCTGCTTCACTGATATCATCATCATCGCTTGTTATGCAGATTAAGGTAACGATGACACGATCCCAACTGTTATCTCAGCTCCTTTCACTCTTTGAGGCTTCGCTTTCCGCTGTCCAAATACCCTTTTACCGCCAATTGTATGTACTTCACCATCCTAGTTTTTCTGCATTTTCCTTGAGAGAGAGAGGGGGGGTCGTTGCACTTGGCATTGTTACCTTGTGGGCGAAATCCGCTCCAGGGGTAGATGTGTTCATTCCCTATTCTTGCTACTCGCAAACTCAAAGCCAAGCCTCGTGGCGTGTGGAATGAGGAGATGACGCGTTGCTAACAGGTGGACGATAGCTGCTGAAATGCATTTCCTTGCAGACTGGTGCATCTTCTGGGTCAGAATCATTGATTCCGCGGATTCCTAGAATTGATCAATGTCATCCTCCTCGATGTCCTCTTCGGGAGTCGACGGCCAATTTAGAGCCGCGTCCGTTGGTGACGAGGACCAGCAGCCCAATCTAGAAACCCTTGTTGCCCACTTGGTGGCTGCCAAACGGTCGCTCTCGTCAATCAACCATGTGTGGAGAGCCAATGAAATTGTCACTGCTGCTCGGGCTGCTTTGGAAGAGAGTGTCGTTCTCTCTGCCCGAACGGGGTTCCTCCATAGAGAACTCGAAGTTCAGCTACGCGTATTGTATCAGATCAAAGACGAGATTGGGCAGGTCGCGCATTATGGAAGAGAGGAGTTCTCTTCTACCCTCAAGCAGCTCGATGATGTAGATGAGAAACTCCAGCAAGCTCTAAATGTATTGCGCGAAACACCTGTTGAGGCCTCATTTCTTCCTGCAGGAGAAGAGCCCAAGACCCTGCACGATTTCGTTGACGAAAAAGCAGTGCAAGATTTGCAAACAGTGTTGAAGGATGCAATCGACAACACAAACTCTGCTCAAGCTGATCTAGATTCATCAAATAACGCATTTGACGAAGACCTAGACTCGATTCAACGAAAGATGAGCAGATACCGTGTTTCTACGAACCTCTTGTCTTCTTCATCCAAATTGTCCTCGTCGGCACAACCACGCGCCAACATCCCTTCTCCAGCTATCATCCCAGAATTATTACACTCGCTTGAGTCGCATGCACAGGAGATGGCAGACTTGCTGGAATCCTTGGTCCACCATTTTGACCTTTGTGCGACGGCCGTTAAGCATACAGAAGGTGGCGGAGCAGCCGCTTTGCGAATCACAGGCGAGCTCCCGAGCGGGTTGGCCGTTGGTGTTAGACTCGGCGAAGGCGAAGACCAAGACAGCCCCAATGCTCCGCCCGAACCGTTAACAGAATCAGAATACCAAGAAATGCTAAGTGTTATTGTCAAGGATGCTACCGAAGCTGAGGACGTTGTCCTTGAAATCCAAGATCGTATCACAGAGATGGAGAATATTCTAGTCCAAATTTTCACCGAACGGGACCTTCTCGCTCAATCCTGCGCCGGAGCGGTAGACAGTGTCCAGCATTTAGACCATTTTTTCAAAAACAAACTATCGAGCTACATCTCCCAATCCCAAGTCTTTACAAGTGTTTGGAAAGAGCAACGAGGGCGTATGCAGGCCGGTATGACTGACCTGTCGGACCTCCGAACCATGTATGTTGGTTTCTTGGATGCGTATGATGACCTCATCCTTGAAGTCGCTCGGCGAAAGTCAGTCCGACTTGCAGTTGAGAGAGTCCTTCATGAAGCAAGGGTGAAATTAGACAAGCTGTACGAAGACGACGTTCGCCATCGGGAAGCCTTTCGGGTTGAACAAGGTGATTTTCTACCTTCCGATATCTGGCCGGGCCTTGGTCGGGCCCCCATGAGGGTTGAGTTCAAAAGAATTTTTGATAGTAAGTCAGATATAGAAACGGGTGCGCCCAAAGAAATGCTTACTAGCGACGGTGAATGTGCCCAAAGCTACTCCGAAGGACCAAAACGTACATCATCTACTCGCGTAGAAGATAGTCAACACCAACGAGAGCCCGAACGCACAGAGCCCGGTAGCGATAGCATTCCGGATCTCCCCAAGTACCTTATTGAAAGGGCACTTGTCCGGAGAAAGGCCAAAATCAAGGCAAACCGCTTACCAGCAACACAGCAAGTAAAATAATCGAAAGTCGGTCAGAATCAATCGCTGTGTCCTTTTGTACTATACCCAAAATTCCGGGTGGAAATAATTAGATTTTATTTTGCAGCTCCATGATTGGACATAATAAAAGCAGGAAAAGTATGCCATTAACAGGGCTCATTGACAGCAAGGGCGTGCTAAGGAAATACTAGGCACCACTCATAACTCTCAGAGCTCTCTTTGGTCTTCATTTTCGCTTCACTCCCCATCCTTCATGAACATACAAACAATATGACTCTCAGAGCCTGTCACCAGCCCCTACATTTTCCGTTCCAGCTAAGTGGGAGCAGACAGTATGCAGCTGTAACCAAACCCGGAAAATCATCATTTGTAGCTCTGAAGTAAAAGAGTAAGCGAAAGTCTGGCGCGATCTAGGAGTAGATTAAGCTCCTAGATTCATCGACGTAGGGCTTCATCATCGAGGTTTGTGCCAATCCAACATTTCACCAATTAAGTCGCACAAGGCTATCCCTGCACCACTTGAAAACGTCCAGTTGCCATGGGGATGTAAACTGGCGGGGTAGTTCAACAGATATTCCCACCCATCGCAGACAATGCTGAGGCAATCTCCCGCCAGTTCAAAGGGCTGTCTCATCAATCTGAGAGGAAGAGTATTTAAGTCCACATATGCACCCTCCATCTGTGATCTCAATTAATTCTGCTTGTCTTTGAGAGAGTCTCACCTTATTATCAACCATGGCAGCAATTGCGCGACCTACATCCGATCTCCTTAAGTCCTGCTTAAGCGATAAGGTTGTGCTGGTGACTGGAGCAGCATCTGGGATCGGTATAGCTGTGGCCAAGCAATGGGCGGAACACGGAGCAAAAGTGATCCTTACCGATGTTGACAAGGGAAAACTCGAAGCTGCTACGCAAGGCATTGGTAGTGGCAGCGCCTGCTATGTGTGCAATGTGGCATCCTGGTCCGAGCAGGTGAAGCTGTTCGATGATATCAAGCGAAACCATGGAGTCCCGGATATAGTGGCCCTAAATGCGGGAATTGACCCGGAACTCGCTAAAATGCATGACCTCCCAGACGAAGAACGAAAAAGGGTGGGCAACACGGTCCTTCATAACTATTTAGCGGATGATTACTCCGAGCAGGACCAGCACATGCTTAAGCAGCCGGCGGATGACGTTTTTAATGTTAACTTCAAGGGAGTTGTGTACGGCATTAAGCTCGCGGTGCATCATATGAAGAAAGCAAAGAAAGCCGGGCGTATAATTGTCGTTGGTTCGGCAGCGAGTTACCTTGAATTCCCGGGTCAAGATCTATACGTCGCATCAAAGCACGCCGTTTTGGGCCTCGTCAGGTCTACGAGTTCACGCAAGGATGTCCGAGAGGCCGGGATCATCTTATCGATGGTAGGGCCTTGGTTGACTAAAACTGCGCTCGTAGAAAAGATTCGACAGGATCGGAAAGGAATGATGCCGGAAAGTTCCGCCGAGGATGTCGCTTGGGCGGTATCGTACCTAACGATAGCGTCTCGCGAGAACGCGAATGGGAGGTGTGTATGGGTTCGGGGTTCGGGAATTACAGAGGTTGAGGGGTCATACAGGAAGTGGCTGGCGGGATTGATAAAACTTTGAGCGTTAGGTTCGCTGTCAAGTTTAACGTAGTCGCGGTGGATATATCCATCTCACTTAGGTGACGAACTCCAATCAGCCCATATTTTGGCGACGACATTGAATCTTCGAAGGTATGGGCAATCTATTCGTCAAGTGTCAGTAGCACCACTAGCAGCCTTCCTAGGATGCGAACGGGTTGCGGCCTTATCTCAAGCAAACGAGGAAAAATTAAGGATAAGGATAGAAAATGAATTACTTTAGAAGTATCAAAAAAGCGTCCAATAAGCAGAAATGTTCGGAAGCGGTTTCCTTTGGCACGCGACGAGCACGGCACCAAGCGTAAACTCCAAGTTCCTTGAGGTTCGAAAAGTCCCAATCACCTTCCTCCCTAGCCCATACAAGAATATGGAGTGGGATTCAATGCAAAGTTTGATTGCTTGAGCTAAACATTCCGGTAGTCTTGTTAGAACCGCTTTCGGTAGGCCGAGATTTGAGTCTCGGACAGCATCCATTGTCTGCATCGGCAAGATGTCCGAAAAACTAACTTCCCTATTGCTGCACTATTTAGCCGATTCGGATACTGGAGAGATTTCCTATGAAGTAGCACAGGAAGTGATCGGGTGTGAAATAAAGCTCAGCGGCCAGTGTTCCCTTAGGGGTTACGAGCGTACTCGCTGCCGTACCGAGTTCTCAAACGGACGTGCTCCGAGACCCATCTTTGCTCCTGGAGAGCTTAACATGGGTAATGATTTCACTTCTCAGCCCGCAGACATACATAGCAACTGAGGGCAAAAGCTGTTCAGCGGGACAGATATAATAACAGATTAAGCATACCTAGCCGAACCAGGGGGCTAGGGCTTTCCGAGAATGTGCCGTCTGACAGTGCCACCCGGCTGATTCACATCCTTCTCCACGGAGACAGTCGAGTTCAAGCGTTTTCTTCGCATACGTTCATTCGACGAGAGACTAATAGCTTATTGGCCCGAGCGCTCTCCGAATATACACACCTGTCGGGCCCTGCTCTCGGGATGAAGAGAAACATCGATATCTCCCCAACTTGTGCTCAGATTGTAATACCGGTAACCTGATAGAACTGCTGAAACTGCCAGTTGCCGCCCCTGAAAAAAGGCTAGCGTCGTAACAACAATTAAGGAGAAGAACAATTTAACATAGCAGACTTGGACGAATTTTGACCTACAGCACCTTTAGCAGCTTCGCCTCAATCATTGCTCTGTCGAACTACCGAGATATTCATTCGGTGAAGTGTTCAGTCCCGAGATCCCACAAGTACGCATTTCTCCACTTTCCAACATGCCGGAAAGGTTTCAGCAAACTCCATCATGCCAAACAGGGAATGATGAGCACTTACAGGGTCTGTTCGAACTTCGATAGTTTTCCATGTTGGGTTGGGCTGGTGGTTGACGTGACCTGTTGAAACTCTAAAATAAGGTAGTTCACCACTAAACAAGCCACACCACTAAACAAGCCAAATTTTGCCAAATGCTCCATGCAACGAATTTATTAAATATCTCAACAACCAGATCTTTATTATTAAATAGCTATTAAATATTAAATAAATGTATTCTTTAAAGCATAGAAATTAGTATAGTTAGGAAAATAAATGGGTGGACAGCCTAATATTACAGCCAGAGCAAGAGATTCAGGGAGTAGATAGAAAAGAATTCAAAGAAATGTCAACAGTAGATTTCTTGACTAGAGAGTCTAATATCTTGCTAGAGATGCTTGTAGAGCTCTTATTTTCTCTTTTAAAAGATTGTATAGACTCTCTGTAATAAGATTCTTTAGTAGAGAAGTTCTTCTGACAGTACTTTAAAGCCAGTACTTGAAGTTCTGACTATTAGTATTTATTAGTATATTTAATCATCTGTTTTTTCTTCTCTGCTAGTTATAAAGTTTTCTTCTTCTTATAAGCAATATATTGTGTCTTTCTTTGTCTAGTATATTTAATTTTTTCAGTCTCTTATTACTTTCAGATCTTTTTATAAATATTCTTCTGTTTAATTTATTTTTTTTTAATATCTCTAGCAGCTTGCATTTTTTGAAGCTCTTATTAAAGTTTTATCTCTTATATTTAAGTAATTTTATCAGCTTTTTCAGTCTTTATTTTATTCAGACACTTGTGTGTCTTAAGAACTTTTATTAAAGACCAGAACTATACTTAACTAGAATTATCTCTATTAAATAAATCTAGAGACTTGTCTTGCTTGCAGCATTATTTCTTTATTACTAGAGTTAATCTTAGCTACTGATTCTTATATTCCAGCAGTTTATTATAAAGAGTAAACTACTTACTGGCTTGAATAATTTATTTAATACTCTGCAAATTTAGACTGTACTGAAGACATATACTTTTGATCTCTTGTCAGAGCTGATATATATTACTAGAAATAGAAGATTTAACTGATAGTATAGAAGCTTGAGTAGTTTTAAATCAGTATAGTTAATATTGAAAATTCAGAGAATTAATCTCAGTCTTTATAAAGTTAGTAAGTATATTTTTAACTGTTAAAGTCTTCTTTCAAGCCATATTAAATAATCTTCAGAAATTCCTTTTTGTTATTCAAATATAGCTTATTTCTTGATATAGTAGTACTTTCAGCTCATTAAAATATGTCTTGCTCAGTAGTTCAAAGATTCTAATATCAAGAGATTACAAACAGTGAATTGAATGCAGTAGAAGAATTATAAGAAGAATCTTTTTACAGTTAGCATATTCAATAAATTTCATATTTATATAAGAGGAATAGCCATCTAGTAAAAGCAGATATCTTTCTTAACTAGCTTGTTTCTTAGTATACTGATTAAAAATCTATTTCAACTACTCCAGTTCATATTTATTATTGCTCCAACTATTTGTTGAAGCTGCAAAATAGATCCATTTGCTTTTATTATAATCATCTAGTCATATATTCTAAAGATCTCACAATTCACTCTAGTAAATAAGAGCTAGAGATAGTGCAATTTCTTCAGCAGAGACTGAGCAGAGTAATAAGAGAAATTTCTAACTATTATTCTGAATGACAGCATTCTTTCCAGCTTGTAGAGCTTTAATAGAGACTAATTACTTTAAGATATAGCAGAAGTCTAGAAGAAATTCTTTTTTATTAAAGTTATAGATATTTGAGAGCTCAAAATTATATTGATTAATTTTCTGCTTCAACTATTTTATAAGTAATAGTTAAATAATTAGCCAGCATCAACAACTGCAATTGCAAGTAATTAAATAAATCATTAAATTATAAGTATATAGAAGTACTTAAAGTACTAATAGTTATCTGCTATCTATCTATTTTGATTAATTACTTTAAGATAAATATATTTAATCTTGTTATTATACTACTTGTAAAATTAATTAACTCAGTTAATCTTAATATTCTCTTCTGTCATCTCTTGTATAATATTTTATAGAATCTGAGATGTAATGACAAGGCCACAGCTAGAGAGCTTATTTATATAATTCAGAAGCTCTGTCTTCTGTATATCAGAGAGCTTTTTCTTATATCAGAAGACTGCTTTATTCTGAGTAAGTTACAAGTCTTTATACTATTAGTGCAGAGTCTCTTAATTAACTAAGTACTTTCTTGCAGTTACAGTGTAATTTGAGATCTCTTGTGATTCAAGATCTTCAATTGCAAGCCTAATTAAGGCATTGTTAACCATGTTGTTGCATATTGAATGTTGAACATTGGAGGAATTTTGGTGGTGGAAGATTTGGCTTGTTTAGTGGTGTGGCTTGCTTAGTGGTGAACTACCTTACTTAACTAACCAGCTAGTGCTTCGCAACCACCGCCAGGCCAGGCAACTCTACCCATCCGCAACCTCACTCACTGATCCTACCGCACACCACTCCTGACTCTAGAAAAAAGACTGAGTAGCTCTTGTCTGGCTGAACGAAATTGCCCGAGAGACGATATGGAGTCATCGATTTCTCATTCCGGTGCACGATGGAGGCCAAGCATTAAGATCTCCCATAGCGTCTGTGCTTCCCTTCCTCGAGATCCAGAGGCATTAGCTTAGTCTGGACTACCTACTTGCAATTGGCTGGCTGGAAGCGTAAGAAACGGAGAGTAACCCTCCATCCATACGAGTTGCTCTCCTAAACCATGGTGACGATGGCCCGTTCCCGTTTCCATCCTGGATAGGAGTCTTCTAGATCATGTGAGGAAAACGCGGCCGATAACTAAAGGGTATCTTCGATTTTACGGTCAAAACTACTGACTTTATACATTCCTAATCCTTACACGGGCTTTGGTGTCGTTAATTGGCTAGTGGGGTTTTGACTACTAAAGCTTAGGTGGATTTGATATCCTCCCCTCGAAATGGCCTTGAAGCACGCCCTCCGCACTCTCAAGTATGTTTCGGTCCCTACCGCCGTACTTCGTTCATCCCTCACCGAAAGTCTATAGTTGCTTGTAACTCGTCTGGGCTATCTCCTTGTCAATCCCAAGTAAAATGTGGATATCCCCATGGATCAAGTGTGCATTGAACCAACTTCCGCGGTATCAAAAGGCGAAATAAGATTCTCATTCTATTTTCAAGCCGCTTGAATTCCTAGATCGTCATGCCAAATCTTCGATTTCCCCGAGTTTTTGGAGCCTCCATACTCCTAATATCACGCTACCCCGCAAAAAATAAGATGCCTTGCTTGGTCGGCAAAATATTGTGAAATGGCCGAGATGGCATATGCTCGTGGGCCGTACAAAAGTAACCTGTTCCCCAGGTTCGAATACACATTGGTCATTGCAGAGACGTCTTATACCCGAGCATCTGCAAGTGTCCGGGAAGATAGTGTTAAGTTGAAACGATGGACACCAAATCCGCCAGCGTTGAAGAAGTTGAGAATCCCTCTCTGGAGCGGCACAGGGAGAAGAATGTGGAATCTAGCCTTGAGCAAACGTATATCCATGCTGGATTGACTCCTGAAGTGGCTTCTTTTCTCGCAAACTTCTCCGAGGAGCGAAGAAAGAAATGCATTCGCAAAGTAATCCTCCTATCCCATGCACATTGCTCAATATCTTACCCTTTCTCCGATAGATCGATTGGCATCTATGTCCCATGCTCATGGTGTTATACCTTTGTGCATACATCGACCGCGCCAATATTGGTAAGTCTTTATGGGCGCCGCGTTCCATGGTATCGTTGCTGACTCTGAACAGGGAATGCGAAGATCGAGGGGCTGTTAACTGACTTGAAGTTAAGCGGTACTCAATACAGCTTTGCAGTGTCAATATTCTTTCTTCCCTATGTGATTTGTGGTATGTGATGCGCAGTCCTACTCACTTCACGATGGTTCCACTGACTAGACAACAGAGGTTCCTAGTAATGTTCTCCTTTCGAGGTTCAAACGGCCCTCCACCTACATTGGCATTATTACCGTCGGCTAGGGCATTGCTATGACCTTAACGGGCGTTGTCAACAATTTCGGAGGGCTGGTCGCAACGCGCCTTGCCGTTGGAATATTTGAGTGAGTGAGGGATTTCTCCTTTTCCAAGCTTCCTACTTTATTAATTTCCTCATGATAGGGCTGGCTTCTTCCCTGGTGCGGTTCTACTAGTATCTAGGTGGTACCTCCCTGGCGAAACCCAGCTTCGAATTGCACTATTTATTGTGCCAGTGCGCTGTCAGGCGCGTTTTCAGGTCTTCTAGCCTTTGCCATTGCAAAAATGCGAGGTATTGGAGGCTACAATGGCTGGAGATGGATTTTCATCATCGAGGGCCTGGCTTCTATTGCACTGAGTGCTTTCGCCTTCTTCGCTTTGGTGGATTCTCCGGCCCTCTCTAAGCGCTGGTTAGAACCAGATGAGATTAGATATCTTGAGCTTCGTCAGCGTGCTCAAAGAGGTCGTGTTGTTGTCGACGAGGATCCCGGCAAGTTCGATTGGAGTACCCTATGGCAGGTTGTAACTGACTGGCAACTCTATCTGCAAATCATAAATTTCTGGGGTAACGCCGTGCCAAACTACGGGCTGAAGTTTACCATGCCTCAGATCATCAAGAATATGGGATACAGCTCAGCCAAAGCCCAGTCACTCACAGTTCCGCCATACATGCTCGGCGGCTTGGTCACCTACGTATCTTCCCTTCTCTCCGATCGGTGTAAATGGCGTTTCCCGTTCATTATTTTCGGCTAGTTTGTGTTGTCATCGCTTTCGCGGTCCTCTTCTCGAAGGCGGAAAATTTCAAAGACAACGTGGCTGCGTGTTATTTTGCGATTATGTTCGCGTGTGTTGGCTTTTATCCGATCACTCCTGGCATAAACGCTTGGACAGTCGATAACCTCGCAGGCGCAAGAAAGAGGGCCATGGGCATCGCATATATGATCTCCATTGGCAACTTGGGTGGTATTCCCGGTTCTTTCATCTACATCGAGAAAGAGAAGCCAAAATACCCAACCGGCTTTGGATCATCATTTGCTTTCGCGTGTGCAGGAATTGTGGCCACTATCACATTGGAGTTGGCTTATATCAGGATTAATAGGCGCAAGACGAAGATGACGCTAGAGGAAATACACTGATGAGGAACTGCAAAGGGTGACCGTTCGCCATTGTTCAAGTATATGCTATGATTGGTCTATCATGTGCAGTATTCCAACCTCGATGCCTTCGAATATGGCGAATGGGGTCGAATATTCAATTGATTCATATATGGCTTTTGTAAATACATCCCGCGCCCAAAGGAAGCGGAATTATATTTATATCTTTCATATCCCGTGATGGGCTGTTTTCTCCTTTTTCTTTTTTTCCTTAAGAGATTCTCAAGGCAACTCCATACAGGTTCCAGATTTTGTGTGTCATATTCCTATAATTTAATATTGCAGCCTTGGTGGAGAATGCATTCACGGGGTTTAAGTTGCGCATTGACACCAACAAGAACTGGCGTCCAACGGCTCTAGCTAGTTAGTTGATTAAAGCGCAACAAAGCTCCCTACAAGATAACCAAAATGTTCAATATTGCGGGGTTTCTTTCAAAGAGTCTGCTGAATGCCATCAATAGTTAACCATCACAATTTTGAGACCCGATGACTGATTCACCATATATTCCTGTTGCCTTCTTTGGCGCAACCGGCGGCTGTGCAAACGCCTGCCTCGTTCACACGCTCAAAGCTGGCTACAAAGCTGCAGCGCTCGCTCGAATTCCTCCCAAGCTCATCAACCTCTTGCTCTCCCAGGGCATCGACCGATTTACAATTGACAGCAACCTAACCGTCATCCAGGGCGATGCAACAGACATCGCCGCCGTCAAACGGGCCCTTGTCCCTGGGCCAAATAACGGGAGGATGGTCTCCACCATAATTTCGGGACTCGGCGGCTCACCCAAGCTGCAGCTCTCTGCCTTGACACCTGTGACACTGGATAACCCGCACATTTGCGAACAAAGCACGAACGTGCTCCTCAGCGCAATCCGGGAGCTCCAGTCTTCCCAGCGCTCCCAAGACCAGCAAAAGCCACTTCTAGCAATCATCTCCACCACGGGAATTTCTTTAGCTGCTGAGGATGTCCCATTCCTTTTCCGTCTATTTTATCACTACTTTCTTGCCGTCCCACATCAAGACAAGCGGAAAATGGAAAGAGCTATAATCTCCAGCATGGATACTACAGATCCTTCTGATCGGCCTTTGAGAGGGTTCGTCTCCGTGCGGCCATCACTTTTGACGGGTGATCATAATATTACTAGCGGGAGAGGTTGGAAGACCTTGCGTGTGGGGACAGAGGATAAGCCTGCGGTTGGGTACACTATCCAGAGGGCGGATGTGGGGGAATGGATATTTGAGCAAGTTTTGAAAACAGGCGCGGAGAAGTGGATGAACCGGATGGTGACCTTAACAAACTGAGTATCTCATCTTTGGGTGGGGGTCTTCTGCTTCTTATCCATTGGCTTTATTCATAGTTTTAATCCATGACGTTGATGGACTCGGATCAGCATCGGTTTTTGGAGGTAACTGCTACCATGTTTAAATTTAATGTCTATATTGCCTATATATCAACATTGGCATATTTCAAGAATTGTTTTGCGCCCGCAGAGGAACGAACTCAATTAATGTTATTGGTGCATTATTGGTATTTACGAAGCATATACGAGAGCTTCTGCAAACACCTACGATGGAGTCATAGTCAACGTGTCTTGAGATCTCTTATCAAAAATAATCCGCCAGTCGGAGAATCAGACAAGATAGGGCACTAGGGATCCATAACAAAACAGAAAAAGCCCAGCAACTGGGGGAATACCCTATCCCTAGAGAAAATCCTCACAAAAAACGGTTCACACCTTTCGTCCCGTGTCATGATGGTTGTTGGTCCAGCGAGTCACAAACCCGATTTCCTATCATAACTCCATGCACCCGCTAAAACAAGAGTTGATAGAAGCTCTGAAAATTCCACGAAGGATACTCAGCGGGCGGCTTCGCGAACAAGAAAGTGGCAAAGACGAGACGTATAATACAGAGCCCACGGAGGGATAGGTGCACGTACTGGAAGAGCACCTAAACCAAACCATGACAGTAGAAGTGTACTGCATGGAGATGATTAGCAGAGGGGCAAAAAGCGAAACTATAGTACAGAAAACAAAACCAATCACACAAGCATGCCAGTTCATGCAAGAAATGTCTATATATTATGAATAATCTTTTGGAAACGAGAATGCCGTATTTTAAGAGAAAAGGACGAAAGTTATCGTTTATGGTAACTTTTTTATGTGCCCATCGGTTATGGGGGATCCGTTGGGTACCCCATCAGAGTCGTTGATTACCCGGCTTAAGTTTCGAAGCGAAAACCCGCCCGCGAAGAAATGAATTCCCACCAGCCATGCAATCACTAAGTTGGTGATATGGTGGAGAAGATATGCATATGTTACGCCATATATAGCGGAGTAGGCAGCGAGGAAGAAGAACAGGACATAGGTGATGTGTCGCAAACTAAAATTATGCGTGTTAGTAGCGAACCCTTAGCTGGAAGCGACCTGAACATACTGAGTCGTAATCCTTGGTATCATAGTTCCACATGTCAATGTTTCGACAAGGAGCATAAACGGCAATATAGAAAACACGTTATGGTTCGAGGAAAACGGCGTAAGCCAGTGAACGGCCAGATCATGAATCCAGACAATGAGAACAAGCACATTGATAGGAAGGATCCAGATCATCAGAATGAAAATGGAATGAACATAGTTATAAAAGCTGGAATGTGACGCTGATCGCTTTTTCCGTAGTTAGCACCGCATCGGGAGGGTAAGGAATGGGTAAGAGGTCTTACTGTTTCCCGAGCGTGCCAGGATGCCTGGACACACGTTACAAGTTGGACAACACACGCAACAACGTACGCAAATTGATATGGTATGAAAGTTGCAACAAATAAGAGGAGCACAGCGGTGTTGATTACTCGATTTTTCGTCGATAAAGACCAAAATATCGATGTATTGCTAAATTAGAGGTTAGCAAGGACAATTACAGCACCTCTAACCAACAACGGCTTACCCTCGTTCATCGTGCTTGATGTAGCCTTTACGAGACATCAGGATCGCGCGGATCGCCCCAAGCGCATGAATAAGGATCATCGCAACATAGTTAACAATAACACATGTACCGATGCTAATGATGCCGAATAGTGGCACTAAAAACCAGAAGAAGGCATCTTGCGACCCTAAGAGGAGATCGTTGGCGGAGAAATCGATAACAGACTCCGTTGAGTTGGACCCAGCATTCGGCGATGCGCTTTTGGATAGAGTATTTTTTGACGTTGCCAACGAAGACGCCAGGAAAGTAAGGCCGAGAAAAAGTAACGGTATAGACGATCGAATGCATAGGTCCAATGCTTGCATAAAGCTGATAAAAATACCTGAACCAGTTAGTTTCTACATATCAGCAAACAATATCTATTAGCTTACCTGTTTGATTGTATACTTTGAATTGCTGCCGCAAGACAAGTGACACCACAAGCAGAGGAAAGGCCGCGAACACTGTACGATAACGCATTGCGAGCTTTCCCATACTCCCGAGAACATCAACTTTCAGCGAGAGTTGCAGCGGTCCATTGCAGGATGCATCAGACCAAAGTTGAAATGAGATTCCAGTGGCGGCAGCATTGTCTCCAATATGCGGAGGCATATACGGCGCAATTCCGTGAAGGTTGATTTCGGCATCTCTCACATTGACGAAAAATTTCGATTCGTAGGGACCCGAGATGTATTGCCGCACCATCGGCTTAAAGAGCTCAGTTCCATCACAGTCCTTGCTTTCAACGTGCAGCTTATATGCGAGTAGACTTGAATGAAGTGCAGGAACTTTTATATCAATAACCATCGGTCTTTCTGCAGGAAGTCTAATATTCAGACCTGCACTCAGTAATCTGCCAAGCCCAACCCTAGTGGGAATTACAGAATCAGAACTGTCTGAGAATTCCGCATGTAGCCAACCGGGATATCGTGTCTCGGCTTTGTCAATCACCACCACGAACTGATATTCCGTGAGGTCTTCGAGATCATACTGCAAATAGGACAGGGAAGGAACATTGTCAAATGCAAACTTTGAAGAGGATGTAGATGTTGGAAGGGAAATCACATCTTCTGCAGCACTTTTGCAAACTAGTCGGATCGAGCTTGCACTCCCTCCAGAGAGATCGAGGTTCAATGAAGGAAGAGTTGCGGATTGTCCCGCTCGTAAGGGGAAATCACTGCAGAACAACACATCCAATTTTCGGTTGGTCTCCATGGAGTTAAGTTTCTGGTCCGTCAAAAGGGTGAGTTTCTTCTCTGGAACACCTCCACGAGGAGGAATAGGCATGAGGTGGGACTTAGGCCCTTTACGGTGTCCAAATCCACGGAGGGTAAGTTTTTCATCTTGTCGTAGGATAGATTTAGATTTTGTGTCGTCACCAAGTGTCAAAAGTGTGGTATGTTCTAAAAACATGTCAGCCTAAGCAAATTTAAGGAGACAATTGTCGGTACCTTTTCTCGGCAGTTTTCTCTCTGCAGAAACTTCCATGCCAGTCAAATACCATTTCTTGAACACGCTCATGCGATCGGCTCGCTGCTTGGTTTGAGAGGAGCGCCTAACATCAATAACGTCAAACAGAGACCTTATGATAACTTTCCTAAATGAATCGCACCAAGCGATGGAAAGGTGATCCATCCCTGTCCAAACATTAGGTATAGTGGTGGTAAAGACCGTAAAGCCATGCGTTTCAGGAACAAGAGAAGAGAGACTGGTATAATCTGAAGGGACGATCGTATCGCCACCTCCTCCAGCAATTGAAATCAAAGTGACATGCCACAGGGGGTTGTTATTGGCCCACTTTTGTGAGTAAGCTTCGCGCCAATAGTTGTTAACTTGTTTATATGTATGAACGAGATCGGAATCGAATGAAACGGGAGGTCTCGCGTGAGGCGTCGACATCGTAATAATTGTGTTGACAGAGTTTGTTTGATAATTTGACATGGTAAGGACCGTACGGGCAACAATACCACCCATTGAATGACCGATAAGTATCACAGATGTCGGGTCGGGAAGGTTGAGGTCTCTGCCTGGCCGACGCGGGTCGTGGTATAAAGAGAGAATATAGGCCAATGCATCGTTCACATACTCCGCTTGATCGAGAAGGGTCTGCCCATGAAAAGCAGCCATATCTTCGTTGAAGTCCGCCATGAAGAAGTCCAGACCCCGCACACCTGTTTTGAGTCGTTCCTGATGATATTGCAAGACGTCGTGAAAGTATAAGGAGGCCTCGGACGCGAGGGAACGGCCTTGTTTATAGCTTCCTGCGTTCCCAGGCAAAAAAAGAACCGGCACGCCCTTAATCTGTGAGATGGTGTCAGAACAATTTCCAAAAAAGCCACCATAGGAGACTCCATACCCCAATATCCTCTTCGCTGTATTCATCCACCCCTCTTTCCCGGTAGAGGTAAAGACCATACTTGCTAGCGAAGCGTGTGTGTTCCGAATCAAACCCAACGAGCTTTATGTAGGTCGGCCGCATACTCGGCGTTCTGCACCCTTGCGGATCAACTTGAAGACTCTGGTAAGAGTATACGATAATTGAAAGGATGAGAAGAGCAGACACGGTGACAAAGAGGACCAGCCCTGAGCAAATCCACGGGTTGCGAGTTCGAGCCCGGCGCAGCCTGTGTGATTCCGTGGAGCTCTCCATCGCTAGCCGCTGCTTTGGGGACTCGAGGGGCATCACGGCGATTGGATTGGACGCAATAATTGATTCCGTATGAGAAAGCGCGAGTTGCTTCCGGATCCCAAGGTCTTTCTCCGTTGACAGGCATGGGCCGGCTTTAACCTTGTCATTCAATATCGTAGCTTTCTCCGGCACTATTTGAGACGGCGAGGAACCACGAACTTCGGCAATCCTATGCCTACTTCCATTGTCGGAGTCGGAATCGATGGTCACGGAGGTATCGTTCCTGGGATTGGGATCACCTGAAGCTCCGTTGGGGCGTCCTTGCATCTGCGCATCTGCTCGTCCTGCCCAGCCCCGAGTTGCAGGATCGGTGATTCAACACAAAGATGAAGGGCCGAAATGGCCATAAATTTTTGTCAGAGCAGAGCAGCGGGAGAGGAGGAGCCTGTGGGAGGGGAACAGAGCCGATGCAGGAGTTCACCTTGCACCAAGAACCCATTACGACGCCATCAACAAAAAAGACGGGAAGTGCGCACGGACCACCACGCAAGGGGCAAAAATTCTCCGCGCGGACATCGCGACGGCAGGCTGGGTCTACGGAGAAAACGTTTTGAGAACTGTTGAATAATTAATATAAAACAGCCTTATGCACCTAATATACGGAGTACAAACAGGCTCTTCCAAAGTGTCATAAAACACAATAGAAACGCCACCCTGAAGTTTAATTCAATGGTCCGACCTTAACCTCTTCTCGACCTTTCAGCTCTTCAAACCTTGCATCCTTTGCCTTGTCCCGATCAATGCGGCGCTTCATCGAAAGAAGGTCTTTGAAGTGCCCTCGAGCACCATGCTTGAGCTTTGTAATCATGTCTGCAGCTTGACCCTTCGTTATATACTCAGGTAGGAGATCATCCTCAAAATCAAGAGCCTTCTTCAAAAATCCAATTTGACCCGGACTGGCTGGCTTCTTCCGCCATGGTTGCCATAGAGCCACAAATATTGGACCGAAGATACGACCAGCGAGAGTATCGGCAGCATGCACCGCTTCTGCAAGCGGTAATGAGGATGCCACCTCTTTCGGGCGGCCGAACGGGCTTTTTGATTTTGCACTAGGCGGGAGCGCCATTACCTGAGATACCGAGAAGAGTCCTGAGTCATCTCTGGCAATAACTAACCTGCCTGGAGGGGCCGTGAGTATGTATCGATCTTCGCTGATTTTCACCCAGGCATTTTTGCTGAGTGAGCGAATATGCTTTTCCCCTGAGGTGTCCTGGATAAGGTCATGCACTGAATCATAATCTGTGAAGTCGACAACAATATCACCCTTTGGATCAGGTTTCGATCCTTTCAATTGAGGTATTATGGGTTTCTCCCTAAGCCTATCGATGTCATCGACAGATGCCTTATCAAGACCCTCATCTGGATGAAGACCAAACAGAGTTGGAGTTGTCACAATTCCAGTTTGCAATGCAGCAACCATATCAATGATGTGACAGTCTTGCTTTCCTGGATGCAAGCGTAACCCTCTACCTATCATTTGCACAAGCAGATTCTTGGATCTTGTAGGTCTGGCGAGTAACACACAATCAATGTTTGGTATATCGGTACCTTCGGTGAAAAGGCCACAGTTAAGCAAAACCGGGTATTCATGGTTCCTAAACGCGTCCAGCTCTTGCGTGCGGATATCCTTTGGAGTTTGGCTAGTTATATACCGAGCGTCGATCCCGTAGGAACGAAACTTTTCGGTCAAACACTTGACATGCTCAATGTCAACGCAAAAAGCAAGTGTGGACTTCCTCCCTTCGGCACGCGAAAACCAAGCTTTAACAGTTATCTCATTTGTCTTGTCCGTGTTTACTGCTGCTGATAGCTGTTTGGTCTGAAAATCGCCGTTTTGCGCATCCTTGACCTTGGATAGGTCTACATGTGACTGTACTGTGGTGAAAAGAGCATCGGCCAACCATTTTTCTCCGATCATGTCAACGTAGTCTTTGTGGTATACGATATGATCAATGGCCGTACCCAATTGCAAGCCGTCGAATCGTGAAAATGTCGCCGAAACCCCAACTAAAGCTGGAGAGTCGTCACTTGGTTCATCCAAGCCAAAGTGCTCTAGGACTTCAAGATAAGTTGGAGCCACAATGTGATGTGCCTCGTCTACCAACACGAGTTTAAATCTATCAGGATCAAACTTCTCTATGCGCCCTTTGGAGAGAAGGCTACGGATAGAAGCAATCGTGATATCTGCGGTCCCGGTCGCATGACTATTTGCCATCTCAATATCAATCACTTTCTCTGGATACGCCAGCATGCAGTGCCTAGCAGCTTGTTCAACAAGCTCCTTTCGGTGGACTAAAATAAGAGTTTGTTTTGCATCCTGCTTGCGGGGTTTGACTCGGTCAATTAACTGAGTGAATATGACCTATGCGATTGAGGAATGTTAGCACAACAATGGCTTACTGCCAACAAGGGAGAAACCTCCTACCGTTTTTCCGCTTCCAGTAGCCAACGAAACCCCAAGTCTTTTGTGGCCTTTTCCTAGATACGAGAGCACAGACTGAATGCATTCCTCCTGGTAATCACGCAGTCGAATTTCACTGTTTGGAATCAATGGAGGCTCATCATGCTCGGATATGTGGGCGTAAAACCGGCGAAATGCGAGCCCTGTTCGCCAAAGCCGTCCAGCAGGCCTAAATACTGCAGTACACCTTGAAAGGCACTGCATTTCCCATGATCGCGGGTTCCAGTGCTCACTTCTGCTTTTGTTGCCATTCTGCGGTCCGGCTGCTGCTGCGAAGCACACGATCGGCGGGAAAGTGGCGACACTGCAAACCGTACAAACTATGCAAACAAGGAGCTTCCCCCCAAAAAGGTCCCAAACCAGAGCAAGCTCCAAACTTCTCAAAAAGTGAATCAAGCAATCATCTGTTGTGTGCTTAATGAGATGAGAGATGATATACTCATGAAATGATCCTTCGCAGTGTTATGTATCCACTTGCTTCCTTCTTTCCGGTGCGAATGAAGCCTGCTAATCGAAGTTGGGATCCTGTGTTAAGCCCAGGCCTGAACAATGAGCGATTCTTCTATGAGCTATGAGCCTGAAGAGGAGGAAGAGGGGGAGGAACAAGAAGAAGATACCACCCAGCATGGGAATCCCTCCGGAGCTTCTGGACATTCTGTCCCTCCACACCAAAATGTCCTACACGATTCGAAGCCTCTCCATAATGGCACATCGCACGGAAACGTATCCCAACGCCACAAAAGGCAACGCCTCAAGCCGCGACGTCTCGCCTTGCGAGCGGCAGCTACGCTTCCTGTTGGCAAATACTCGGACCTCTACAAAGAAGTGGTTGACGATATGCTTGGTGGGCCTGAATACGGTGATGGACCGAGGCTCTTCGGTACTCAGTACGGCATCATCAGCTGGTCCCCACAAGAGAAGAATGCATTCTTTACAGCCCTCGCTAGGAAAGGAAAAGACGCAATTCCAGAAATTGCAGCTTTTATCGGGACCAAAAGCCAAATGGAAGTGAGACATTACCTTGATCTACTACACCGCAATTTTGAGCTGCATAACGTTACAGAAGAGACTGTGAAAAATATCACGCTCTCAGACGTTCCCGCCGCATACGAGGTTAGCAAGGAATGCTGCCTAGCGCTGGAAAATGTTGCCAGCGCATTATCCCTACGGGACGAACAGGCCCATAATGTTGCAGGGAGGCGGAAACACGGAGATTTTTGGCTTATAGACAATGAAGTTGCCGCTTATGTTGAAGAGGTACTGGAGCCGGAGGAAGAATCCGAATCAGAGAAGGACCCGGAGCCAGAATCACTAGAGCCAGGAGTGATTCCAGCATCGGAATTCGAGGTAGAGTTGCAACCGGAAACTGAATCCAAATCACTGGCAGAGGGCGATCGTAACGGCCAAGTTAATACCGTCAAAATGCATAGCATATCTGCTACAGCGAAGCTACTAAAAATATCAAATTGGATCCGACTATCCGAACGTGTTTTCATGAATGCAGGGGAAAGGAGGTTAGAAGACAATTGGACTCAAATATGCTTTGAGGACGAAACACCGGCATTGACCTGTGATGCTTTTTCTGACTTCTACGCATTAACTATTAGCATCACCCGTCGGATCGTACACTCGTCCATCTTTTTTGCATTGTCGCGGATACGTGCAATAGAGCGTTCCCATGTTAATCCTAAGAAGGTGGTGAAGAAGGAGGATATATTTGCTGCATTGGACATTCTAAAAATGGAGCCCAACTCCAGGAAATTTTGGGCTAGTGCTCCTCGGCGTTGTGCACTTGACATCCGTCATGACAGCGGAGAAAATTATAAAACCGTACTTCTCAGCTACGATGAACTCGACGCATTATTGGGCCCAAAATCCGACATCGACCCAGAGTATATAAAGACAGCGCCCCAAGCGATGAGCTCCGCTTCCGAAGGCTCGAGTTATTCTGGCGAAGGCTTCGAGTCGGACACAAGTGGAAGAATTCCCTCTACCGCTCAGGACTCCATGGATGCGGAAGACGATCTCTCGGACGCGCAAGAAAAGCATGCCAACGCCTTGGATCAAGAAGCGAGCCGTGCGGAAGAATCGAAACTATGGCGCTGGATAGGCAAACCCGATCCCCAGTCCTTGGATCATAATGTTAAGCCGGAAGTTAAAGAAGAGGAAATAGAGCACACACTTTTTGCGAAACGAAAAATGCCCCAGGAGATTTCCAATTGGAGAAGTCGGATTTTATACCAGGCGGAGTGGGAGACTTTCGGCCAAAGTACTGTGGCCATTGATGAAGAGATGGGAGGAAATGGAAGCAGAAAACGGCTCAAGATTGACTGAGATATATCCACAAATGGGGGACCAGGGCCACAGGCCCAATTGTGGAAACGTATTTGCGTGCTTTGTGTGCTGGCAAATCTGTGATTGCCTGGATACTGGACAGAGCAAGGCAGCTCTGCAATCACCAATCTATGTATAAACAATCAGATACCCTATACAACCCTACACAGAGATTCCAATACACCATCAAAGTTCATCCATAACTTTGATATTCCTTACATTTCCAATCACAATCATAAAGTTCATTGAATTAAAAAATTTTCAAAGGGCCAAGTTTCACGCCTAAAACATCCAGCACCATAACTGACACAAAACAAAATCTGTCTTAAAACTTCTGATAGTACACAAGTCCATAAGCAGCAGCCCAAGTGAATCTTGAGCGAACCGAAAAGGAAGAAGAGATTCCGGGGAACTTGCAACCCCAATTGCAAAATGGCGCCACCGGCTTGAAACAACCCATAATCCCGTAAACCGGTACCAGATTCTCGCCTCACCATGAAAACAACATCAGAAATAAAAGTAAAACAAAGTAGTAGACCACTGGTACGTAAAACGCCAGCCGATAGCTTGTTCTAAAACATAGTGACACCATCCAAGCCCCCCTGGAATGCATGAGAGGGTGTTCTACTCTCTTCACAGCTCGAAAGCTTTGTAGTCACCACCTGCCGCACTAAGTGGCTGAACTGTTCCGTACTGCGCACCAGGAGCCTGAAATTGGTATTGCTCTGCTCCTTGTCCAAGGGTTCTAACTTCGGCAGCTTTTACTGCCGCGGCCTCCGGTCCTTCGAGACTTATGGCCTGGAATGCATCCTGCACTTCCTTGATCCTGTTTTTGAGCGCCATTCGGTCAAGGAACAATTGTTGTCGAGCAATCTCTAGCTCTTTACGTTCAGCATCAAGGATCTGCTCCAGTTCTGTAAATTGTGCTAGTTTCAGTTCGAACTTCTGCAAGGTGATATTCACCGCTGCTCCAACAAGTCGAGTCATTTCACGCTCTTCATGAGAGGCCAGCGCTCCAGCACGAGCGGCAGAGGTAGCAATGGCGATAGACGGAATTGAAGGGGTAGATTTCTTCTCTTTCGACGAACTTGAGACCACGGCGGTCGATTCGCCCTCGTTGGCAGTATCGATCTCCATGGAGTCTTCAGCACGTGGTGCCTCTTCATTTCGATCCTTCTCCACTGGCTTCTCCTCGGGGGAAGTCTCCTCAGTAGACCCCTTTTCTAATTGCTTTCGCATCGAGCGCCTGATTTCTTCAATGGAGCGACCCGCAGCCGCAGCTGTAACTGTTGGCTCTGCCAATTGGGCCAAGTGTGCAATCACTGAAAGAATTGGATTTTCCAACTGACTAATCGGATCTCGTCCAGCCATCAATGCTTGTTGTAACGGATCATTCTCTGCGGAATCGTCTATGTAATTAGGTTCGATCTCCAGTTGTAAGAACTTCATCACGCACTCCTCCGCCGTACGAGTGCGAACGTGTCGCTCCACTTTTCGCCAGTCGTCATCAAAATTCTCCAAAGCTTCGAGGAGGAGAAGGGTCTCGGAATCAGACCAAGGCCTATCGCGGTCTGGAATTGTGGTATAACTGGAGTCCTCCATCTTCACGAAATCCGATGCCTGATGGGATGCAGGGAGACGGCCTTGCAAGAAACAAGTAGGACAGAGGTCATATTTCAAGTCTGCCGGGTTACCACTAGTCGAAACTGGAGCAGATTTTGAGTAATGAAATCTAATCCTAGTGCAGTCGACTCCGCAGGAATGGCAATTCACGATCTGCTTTGCTCGTGCCGCACCATCCACGCCTTTGGCAGAATAGTCGGTGCTTGTGCCGTTGGTGACCGTTTTATCACCGTTTGTTTGTTTGTCTTGTTTATCTTTATCATCACTAGTGACTTCCTTCCCTTTGTCATCGAAGATATTACGGCGAATTTCAAGATTTAGATCGGCCTTAACAGGAGGCGCCGCTGCGGCGGCTTTCTCTGTAGATGGATGGGGTTTACCTGGAGTAACGAAAGCGTTGGGTGCTGGCTGGAAAGGTTGGAGGCCACGAGGGGTATCAGCAATAATTCTGAAATGGCCTGTGAACGGTGGCCCAATGTTGGAAGGGCGAGAGCTCGGTTCAACCTAAATGAATATGTGAGTTATGAGATTATCATTGACTCTAACGTTACATACCTGATAATTTATTAAGCCCCAATTTTCTAAAAAGGAATGCACACGCATAATCGCGCAAACGTCTCCTGCAAGATTTCTCCGACACGCTGTTACCGTAAGGTACTCGACAGGATTCAGACGATAAGTGTTGATCATGAAATCTCGATAGTCCTTGTAGACAGATGGTGTTTTGCTACGGTTGCGGTTATTGAAAAATTCGGGAAGAGCCTTTTTCTCCATATCATGGATGATGTTCATATCAAACCACGATGTGTAGCTTGGAAGAATAATCGCATGTGTCTGAGAAACTAGATTCGAGCGCGCCGAAGTTTCTGCAGTGGTTTTTGCTTCGTCGCCCGGTGCATCGCTCGGTCCATCTACCTGTGAGGCTGCAGCTCCTGTGGGTTCGCTTTGCCCGGTCTCCTTTCCACCGTCTGGCTCTGTTCCGCCCATCTCTTCGTCCTCCGGTTCAGTCTGTTCATTCTGAGGTTTGGGCGATACAGGCGCATCAAGAGGATTGTCTGATGCAGCTCCATTTTGATCGTTCTTATCAGAGGATATTGGCCTGGATTGGGAGGCTTATCAGGAATAAGAGTCAGCGAGCGGTTTGCAGGTGATTTGACAGGGATAAATACCCGAAACGCGGCCCGGGGACTGAGAGTCACTGCCAGTTTGGCCCTCTTGATCAGTAGGCACGGGATTGCCTTGAGTAGCCAGGTCGCCAGAGGTCATGGTTGAATCCTCCATGTTAACGGGTGAGGTCTTCGAAGCCGGCCAACCAAGTCAAAATTTCACGAGGCAAAAGCCCGCGATGACAGGAAATGGCTCCTTAGATTACACAGAAATAAGGAGCAAGGTTGTCAAATGCAATTCTTGTCTACTCAAGGGATGCGTGAGCGATGCCGGAGCAGTTGATCGATGGAGTGACAAGCAGCTGCTCAACGCTCCAATTTCGCGCCTCCAGCTTGATTGCGCTAGCTATTTTAGAACTAGCGTGGTGGAAAATACTCAAGCATTGATTATGTCATCTTAAAACAGCAACTTGACACACTGTCCAATCAGCGCTCATCGTATCCCAACGCGACACGCGCGTGTAGATCAATATGGATTATTTGCATCACCCAGCCCGATAACAAATCCATTATTAGTTCGATGCGAGGGAATTCCTGACGTTGTTCGCTTTGTATCAGAGAGACGAATTTTCCACCCTTGCAGCCGCACCATTATCGCTTTCTTCCTGATCAAAGTCGTTGGGTTGTTCCCGACGCGTATCGCGTCCTACGCATAGAGCGGGTTTCGTGCGGGCAAATCCAATTCAACATTTGCGACATCATCACTAGACTTTCGATTCTTCAGACTTCTATACCCGGTTTTCTCAAGATGGCCTTATTCTGCGCCCCGAGCCCTCTTTCCCACGAGTCGCCGTTGGAACAATTAATCGACCATGGAAAGAGGAAGATCGAGGAGAAGATAGATACAAATTCTACGAAACGCGCAAAATACATAGGGCCGTTTATTGTCGACGAGGAGGACGGGCACCAGGATATATTTCGCTCCGAATCAGAATCCAGTTCTTCAGAGTTACCAAGTTGGCTTCGTGCTCAAGGAACATATTCCCATGAAACTACAGCACCGTCTTGTACCTCTACTCTCCCCGAATTTCAAAGCATAGAGCTCTCAGGCCGTCTGCGCAATTCTAGGACTGCCGGTCCAAGCCCTCCCAGCAGAAGCGAGGAAGTCACCATTCGGAAATGTTCAGGTGAATCCGTTTCTATCCGGCGACGAAAACCAAATACACTCCTCTCTTATGAGCAATTGGTCGCTAGCCGATCGATCACAGCTCCTGGGAAGGCAACCAGAAGCTATTACGGTATCGAGATTCACCAATTGCTCGAGGAGGCTCGAACAATCGGGAACGCCGGTAAAGGATCAGAGAGTGCACCGACCATTCATCAGTCAGTGGAGGCTCCAGCGGAATGCCAGGGAAAGTCTGAAAAGGCCGCCAATGTTCTCTGGACGGAGAAATATCGCGCTCGAAAATTTAAAGATCTTATCGGCGACGATAGGACCCATCGTGCGGTTTTACGCTGGCTAAAGGGCTGGGATTCCATTGTTTTTCCCAATCTAGCCAAGTCGAGGACGCAAAATAAGCCTGTGGATTTTGAAGAACCTACACACCGTAAAATACTTTTGCTTACCGGGCCTCCGGGTCTGGGGAAAACAACATTGGCCCATGTGTGCGCAAGCCAAGCCGGCTACGAAGTTTTGGAAATCAACGCCAGTGATGAGAGAAGTCGGGATGTTGTGAAGGGAAGAATCAAGGATGCGGTTGGCACGGAAAATGTGAAAGGGATTTGTGTCAAAGCTGATGGAAAGGCAATACGAAAACCTGGTAGGCCAGTTTGTGTAGTGGTGGATGAAGTGGATGGTGTTGTTACCGGTTCAGGGGGAGGAGAAGGAGGATTTATGAAGGCGCTCATTGACCTTGTCGCTCTGGACCAGAAAAACTCAAAGAAGTCCCCAACGGACGCGACGAGTAATAATGGCAAACGAAAGAAGAAGGGGGAGAAGTTTAGGCTTCTCCGACCCTTGATTCTGATTTGCAACGACGTGTACCACCCCAGCCTTCGCCCCCTTCGCACGTCGTCCGTTGCTGAAATTATTCATGTCCGTCAAGTGCCGCTGGATAAAGTGGTCCAACGGATGAAGCATGTTTTTGAGAAGGAAAACATTTCTTGCGATGGAGATGCTGTCAGAAGAATATGCGAGGTCTCTTGGGGACTCAGTGTCAAAAACGACCGTCAGGTGAAAGCTCGCGGAATAAGTGAGGGTGACATTCGAGGCGTGCTCGTTGCGGGTGAATGGATAGCTCGAAAATTACGGTATGGGGGCTCATTGTCGGCAAATAAACGACTAACAAGGAGATGGGTTGAGCAGCACGTCCTGGGGGGGTCTTCAATGGACGGATCAATTCCAGGCCTAGGACGTGGAGGAACCAAAGAGATTGTTGAACGTGTGTTTCTCGATGGCGCCGGTTTTCCTTATGACCGTGTAGGAGCTCACAGTTTCGAGACCCCATTTGGGAAGGCTAATGACGGTACACCTGTGGGTGTTGCAGACCTCCGCAAACGTCATGCAATCAGTCGCTTGAGAGAAATGGTCGATGCTTCAGGCGAATATGATCGCTGCGTTACAGATTGCTTTCTCACATACCCAACTAAAACTTATCAAGACGATTCGTACTTCTCAAAACCGAATGCTGCATACGAGTGGCTAAATTTCCACGATCTGGCATCTTCGAGAATCTACTCAAATCAAGATTGGGAGTTGAACCCATACCTCAGCCAGGCCGTCATTGCATTTCATCACCTTTTTTCCTCATTGCACAAGTCCAGCACTGGAGAACGAAAGTTCGATAAGGATGAAGATGACCATCCATTCTCAGGTACAAGGGCGGACTTTGCGGCTTTCGAAGCGGAAAGGCAAAACCGTGCTATCCTTACCGAGTTTAGAGCTTCTCTCTCTGCTCCATTACTGCGTGTGTTCCTATCCCCAGGGACGATTGCTATGGAGCTTGTGCCTAACTTAATGCGGATGCTGGCCCCTGAGATAAAACCGGTTATCGTAGGCGGCAGTGGGAGTGAGCGTGGAATCGCGAGCGTGAGAAAGGAGAGTGAAAAGGCTCTTGTGCAGTCCGCAGTAAGGGTTATGAATGGTCTTGGAGTGACATTTGAGAGGACAAGGGTCGAAATTGAGAGTGGAATCCACAGTGGCTGGATATATCGAATGGAGCCGTGAGTATCACTGATTATTAAATCTTTCTATCGCCACTGCCTAACCAGATTTTGACAGGGCTCTCGACTCCTTAACGAGCTTCTCCCAAACAAAAGGCACATCCATTACTTCAGCCGGTTCCTCGGCACCAGTCCGCTACGCCGTGCGTCAAGTACTCGATCAAGAGTACCGGAAAGATCTTCTGAAACGTCAAGCAGAATCTCGCCAGACTCGATATGACGCGCCAAAGCCTTCGGCGAACAAGAGTAGAGACCCAGAAAGGAAGGGCAGTCATGACGAATCAAAGGTCTCATCCAGGCATTCCCGGCTCAATGGACCCCAAACAGACTTCTTCGGTCGGATTATTCCTCAGAAGGAGGCGCCAGTTCAACAAAACACCACGCCTCAGCAAGGGGGAAAGAATCAACAGAATGACGGTCAGGATAATCAAGATTCGAAGGCTTGGGTCAAATACCATGAGGGGTTTTCAAATGCGGTGCGAAAGCGGATCACTATGCATGAGCTAATGTCTGGATTCTGAGCGTCCACCTCCAACTTTTCTGTGCATATCTGATAGTAACGGCCGAATAACCATTTCTTACAATCAATCACCCTCATCATGTCTAGGAATTTGATTCGCAGCGGCGACGGAAACTTTCCGTGGTTCATGGCAGGTTTTCATCGTAAAAGTCGTATTGGTAGGCGAGAACTCCGCTGACGTTTGGTCAACAGTCCAATAACTGAAGAGTCAGAGCGAGCACATGCACACCTCAGCAGGCAGCAAGGCTTAATCGATTTCTTCGCTGCGCTTAAGTCGACATGACCCGCAGTCCGGAATAAGCGCTAATCATAAGAAATTTAAATTTTGAATTAATCTCAATTAGGCCTCAAGAATGAAGAAATAGCTCAGCTTGCTCACAAATTCTAAAAATTGATACAGGGTATCCACGAAAAGAAACTCTCTGTCTCATGACTCGAAAGCACTCCACCATTTTCTCAAAAATTTGGCATGCTCCCATGAAGGTGTCATCGCTCTTTAACTCCCGCGATAAAAAAAAAAAAAAAGGAAAGAAAAGAAAAGATAAGGCAAATTCATTACTTTTAAGCCGTAAATTAATCGATCAAAGCTTTGAGCACCAACGCCATAGTCCCATTTATCTCAACGCGAAATACGTAGCACGTGCTTCCATCGTTACGGCTCGGGTTGTTGACGTTGATGCCTTGGGCTTCTTCGGACTTAGCAAGGACTCTTGCAGTCTGCATCGTTGAACCATTGCCTTGAGAGATGAAACACTCGAGAATGCAGAGGATGAGCTGTCTGTTGACTTTCGGCGTGGCGTTGGAAGCGAAGACGCATCTTTTGCATTGGCGACCGCCGGATAATAGTTGAGAGTGAAGTCAGTTAAGTTGCCAGCCATCGTAAGGAGGTGATCTGGTGAGCTGGAATAGTCCCCTTGGAGAAGAAGGTGCTCGGTTGTGTTTTGTTTTGTGGGATATATCAGGATCTACAGCCCAAGTTAGTGAGGAGGCCGAGAGAAATTCTTGATTTCAACATACCACTCCGGACTCGGAATAGATTTCAGGATAAGAATGTATCAGGGCACTCCTTATAATAAGCTTGATTATCAAAAGGCTCTGCGTAAAACCTGATATCGTGGTGATAGCTTTGAAAGGTAGCAAGATCTAGTTCTGGGTGCACCAAGTGTTCAGGTGTATATCACATCAACTGACAAGATAGTTTGAAAGTGAGAGAAACAGAAATAAGAAGAAGAGAAAGTTGCCTTTATAGTCATTCAAGATACCTCGAGACCCTGTCCCGCTCCTCCAACCCACCCGACCAAGCCATAGCCGGACCGTGCATTCCCTGACTTCTGGGTAAAGCATTTCTCAGCATCGCCAGAGCCGCGAACTCAATTCTGGACAAGCTTTACCAAGCCGAAGGTGGATGACTCAAACATGGGGCGACAGGATATCTCCCCGTCGCTCGTCAAGGCCATTCCCATCCTCGTTCTCCGATAGTGGGACGCGCCCTGCATTCGTAGCGTTCGGGAGAACCAATAAGGAGTGGCTCTGACTCTGTGTGGCTTGAAATGCTGACATATGCAAATGGCCAGAGTCTGGAGGACGTGAGGAGTGCTCCGTACGGAATACGGACTACGGAGTTAAGAAGTACTAGGTTTTGAGTGATATATCTTGTTGCGGCATCAACGTGGTCTGTCGACTCGTCGTCATTCCTATGGATACGCTATGTGTATGGAGCATGGAGCCTAGACCTATATAGTTACCGAATACAGATTCCGTCCGTCAGCCGGATCCTAAGACTTCGTTTTGACGCATTGCTTTTTAGACTTATCGGGGTGCTGCTGCCTCACCCGTCTTATCTCCTGACCAATCTTAATCTCGGTTGCAGCTATACCTTAATGCGAGAGTTGCGAAAGCGCTGCTGTTGTCAGAAGCTCAGATGCCGCAACCAAAGCAGGCTTTTCAGAACCCCAAAAGTCCTCGACATCTTGACCAAGCAACGCACTGCCCACTTGTGACGCAACTCAACTTCATTTCTGACAAATCCATCGTTTCGAGACGAAAGTGATCAAATGAGTGACTCACGGATGGTGCCAGAGGGTGAGGATAGCCATATGGTCTCGATCGAGCTTGAGCCATAGAATTCTCGAACTGAACTCCACTGATCCAGCGAGCCATTCTGGCTCAGTCACAGGATTGCATCTTTCGTGTGTTCCACAGAACCTTGAGGGCCGCTACGGAGTGCGGAGTAGTTTATCATCAAACTTGGAGGTTTTCTTCTTCGGAAACAAGCATACTGGCCCACCAATGACGTCGGCTCCTTGCTGAGTCGAGCGGATTCGGAGTTGAGAAAAGCGTTCGGAATTTCTAGGTATTCGGAATTGCGGGGTTCGGAGCTGGATTCTCAAGCCAAACTGCTGATGGGTCACGGAACACAGGCGAATCCAGCTCCCACTTAATGGCTGACAAAGTTTGCTTAAACGCGATTGCTTGGTTCAACACAGGATCACGGAATTGTCGTTCGGTCTGTGATTTCAGAGAAAGTGGAACCATTTTCCGCCCTACCTCATGAGTCGTGAAGAAATGGGAGTCCTCTTCAACATAAATCTACGAACCAAAATGCGTTTGAGTAACCCTGATTGCTTGGGGTTCAGTGCATGAGGTTAACCCGGTATTGCTGCGTTGAATCTATTGAAATGAGGTTTTATCTGCAGACCTAGCTCAAATTTAACCAGATATTTTGCAATGACGGTATCTGTACATACAGGAATCAATCTAAAACATTCATTCTGGACAAGAAAGAGAAACATGACTGTCAAATCATTTTATTGCAAAGGACAAGTTCAACGCCAATCAAATACTTGAATATCTACTGCTTCAGCTTTTCAGTTAGCTCAGGGACCTTTTCGAACAAGTCTCCCACAAGACCAACATCAGCAACCTGGAAGATAGGGGCATCAGGGTCCTTGTTGATGGCAGCAATAACCTTGCTATCCTTCATGCCAGCCAAATGCTGAATGGCACCAGAGATGCCAGCGCAGAGGTATAGCTCAGGAGCGACGTTCTTGCCCGTTTGGCCGACTTGAAGACTGTTGTCGGCGAATCCACTGTCAACAGCAGCACGGGACGCACCAATGGCGGCGCCGAGCGCGTCTGCCAGGGGAGTCATGATTCTGTCGAATTCCTCCTTCGATTTCAATCCACGTCCACCGGAAACCACTCGCTTAGCGGTACCAAGGTCGGGACGGTCGGATTTGGTGAGGTCTTCGGAGACCCATTCTGTTGGTGATGGAGCGTTGGGGTCGGCACCATCAACGATCTCCGCAGATCCGCCTGTGGCTTCACCGGCTTGGAAAGCAGTTCCTCGAACAGTGGTAACCTTGACGGGATCGGTTGATTGAACGGTCAGGATTGCATTTCCTGCGTAGATGGGTCGCACAAATGCTGTGAGGCTTAACGTCAACATTACTATCCTTCCCTTTTTTCCCCGGCTCAAAAAGCTTGTTGGTACATACTGTCTTCACTCTCGATGGCGATGATATCTGAAATTTGCTGGACATCCAACAATGCAGCCACACGAGGCAAAATATTCTTGCCAAAAGCAGAATGGGGGGCGATTACGTGCGTGAAACCGCCCTTCTTAATGTTCTCAACCAAAAGAGGAGCGTAGTTCTCGGGTAAGTTCTAGTCACCAAAATCACAGTTAGCAACCCATGAGCCGCCGAGTTTCAATAGACACCTCATCCAATTACACCGAAATATATGCTGGCCGCACCTTGTCGTAAGCCGCATTGTCAACGACAAGCACCTTATCTAAACCCTTAATCTTTGCAGCCTCCGCTGCCGCGCCAGCCTTTGCTCCGGCTCCGGCCACGAACGCAGTCACGGTGCCGCCGAGCTTCGTGGCAGCTGCAATTGCACTCAACGAAGCACCCTGAATTTTTCCATCCCTTTGTTCTAAGACTGCTAGGGTAGAGAGTAATCTGGAGAGTGCCGAAAGCTGTTGTGACCGGAAGAGCGAAGATGTACTGGAGGGATAAAATTGGGAGCGAGCGGCTCGAAGGATGGATTGTCTGGCAAGCGGAATCATGGTGAGGGTTGGGAGGAAGGTATGGGAAGGCGTAGCTATATTAAAAAAAAGGAGATGCAATGGCTACAGACAATGGTTTTTCAATTCGTTTTCGACCTCGTCCTCAATCGTGATCCCTCTTTCGGCGGACTTTGTCCGGCAATGCAAGAAAGTCCCAATGACTAAGCGGACGATCGGAAAGTCGCGGCGAAAAACCCAAGAGCCGAAAAATCGGGGGAAGCAACCGAGTCAAGTCCTCTACGGAGTGTAAGATGCAGATGGAAACGTGTGGAAGGAGGTGTAAAGATTAAGACTTTTATTCTATGCTATTCAAACAATCCCGTCAAATACGCCTGGTCTCAGACTCTGAACGCCATACATCAAAACAAATCCGAAAGCCTGTCCTCGTCAAGATCCCTCAAACAATTGCAAGATCCCCTTCGTAGCTTTCGCAAAATATAGACGTGTCACATCGGGAACCCTACTAATCCGACAATCAGCTCTCCGACCGTGCCTTTGCTTTTTGCATCTTAAGTTTGTGTTTTCTCGAGGCAATCAGTTCTGCCTCACCATCGTCCTCCGTGACCTTGCGCTTCTTTGAGTTTGAATCGTCGGCTGCCTTGACTGCTTTTCTCTTCTTATCTGACTTCTTAGAGCCCTCGATCGCTTTAACTTCACTTTGTTCTTCATTTTCACGAACATCGCTGTCTTCCAACCAAAGTTCACTCGCTAGCCAAATGGGCATAGCAACGGTATTCGCCCCCTTTACGTGAATGGCCTTGACATTTCTCCATCCTTTCGTGACAAATTTATCAGTCATTCCTTTTACTACCGCCTCAATATTTTCCGTGATCTGCTGAGGAGTAAATCGCGAAGTTCCAACCTTAATAGCCGCAGTTGTAGCCGGCGCCAGGTGTACAGGGATACAATCGAGGGTCTTTTCTATCTCTCTGGCAACAATTTCGGGTGACGCCACGGCGGCGTATTTTTCACCTGGTGGAGGTCTCTTCTTGTCATCTTTCTTCAACCTTTTCCCATTTGCTTTCTGAATTTCTTCGATGCGGACCGGAATCGGCCTCTTATTCGACTTGAAAAAGGTCTTTCCCAGAGTCTTAATCAATCGTAGTATGATCCGATCGTCTGCTAGAAATACATCATGCTCCGATAATAGCATGCGCCTGCTTTCAAAGCTCTTATATCGCTCCTTTAGTTTGGTGAGGCCAATGACTTTTGTAATTCGGGAGGATAGAGATTTGGGGAATGCCTCGTCGGCAATGACATCTTTCACTGCTCGTTGAGGGTCGGCAGTTATAAGGCAGATATTGAGCGAGGATGATGTATTCAAAGAATGCGGCACAGGAATTTTTCCTGGCTTTAGGCGGTTCTTGTCGACGATGTGCTTCTTAGTGGTGAGAATAAGCCAAACGGGTACGTCCTCGCCGGATACTTCTTCGCCTTCAGAGTCACTGTCGCCATCGATTGGTAATTTCTTCACCGTTGATTCCTCTGCTTTCTTCTTCTCCTCGCTTTTGATGTGCCGTAGTAGTGCCGTGGAAGCTCGAATCACCTGGGAAGCGCAAAGGTTTAGTTTGAGTCAAACACGAATAGATTAACACTTCGCCCACCTGCTCATTATTTAATTGATAAGGTGATCCTGAAGTCGCTTTAATCGTGAGCTCTTCCGACGAGACTGCCATTTTGAATCCCGCTTGTCAGAATGTTCAAAGCTCCTCCAACCAAACTTTGCGGATCTCAAAATTTCCAAAAAGGCCAACCTCTGTTCCTCTGTTGGGTGATGGATTTAGGTTCATAATAAATCCGATCCAGTCGCTTACTCATCCATTGCAGTTCACCGTCACCAGCAAACAGCTCTCTGAGGGCCATGACCAACGACAGTGGTTGTGTGCTAAACAGAGACACATTAGGCACTCTACATGGACAACAAGAGGTTGGCCCGGCTAAATACTAATCCCCTTTGCACGGGAGCGTGAAAATGGTTTTGTCGTGCAGCATAGCTCCAACAACATAACCACCATGATCTAGCCCGCTGTTGGACAGGGCCAGATTGGGTACTTTCATAGTCCAACAAGCTTGTTTAAGGCGCATCCACCCCCAGTTAAGTTCGTACGACGTGGTCGCGCAGCCAGATATCAACCCATACCATTAAACCAACATCGGCTAATGATGTCCGGCACGGATATTACGCCTTATGGATCAGAAGCTATGATATCCACCAGCAAACTAGCTGCTCAACAATTCTGTGCGAATGTGGTCATAAAAACATCTTATTTCAGGTTCTATAAAAGTACCTGTATTGTGCTGTGCGCATTTGCTGCTGTGACTCTGTGTTACGAATAGGCTATCAAATGATGTGGAATCAGCAGGGACCATCTTCGGTTCTGGAAGTGTGAAAGCTGCACAATCTTTGAGGCCGGCAATTGCCTTGTTAGAGGCATGAAAATCCTGATACAATTCAAATTTCAGCATCAGATTGGTCTACTAACCATTCACTATATAGGGATGTGCATGTTGACCTTTCTGTTTATTTCAACTGGCATCTGGAGCACACTGTAACGCAAACCAATTAGGCATTCATCATTCTCAGCTGACAGCATCAGTTTCAGAATTGATTCAAGCTTACCCATTCCCTGTTTTTGTCGTGCAACACCCGCAGAATAATGAGGTAGGATAACAAATTACCTTAAGAAGTGACACCAGAATTGAGCCCTTGTATCGTCCATGTATTCATGTTCACTTACTACAAACAACATAGCGGGGATAGGAACCATACCGCAGAGAATAATCCCAGCCAGAATGCTAGAAAGGTGGATGTAAGAAACACAGAGCTCCCAGAAGATTTCTTGGCGTATGCTTACCTAGAGTCGGTCCGAGGACCTTACATCTACACGGGTTCTGGTCAGTGCCGCATTGGATACAAATCGGAACCCACGGAACTCCGGGGATGCGTGGGACTGGAGACATGATATTGCAAAGATTAAATCTAGAAAATTGGACTCCGCTGTTGTGGATTTAGAAATGGAAGCATTCTGGTCGTTTAGGACTTGTGCTTCGTTGACGGAAATACTGAAAGGGATGGATGGATGATATCACTGGATGATGACGTCGATGTACAGAGTACGTTACCTCGCCCCTTGTGGCCAGGGGAACGCAGACTGGGTTGAAAGCTTGCATTTTCAGAAGTCAATAATTGACTCAATTCTACGGAGTTTCCGATCTGGTTTAGAAAATGAAAGGCTTTCCAGTCACGCAACAGCGTGTGGTGTGTTCGCCGAGTACTTTGGGCACTTGTGAGAACTCGGACGAAGTTCATTACATACAATATTAATTTATGCAGACGTAAGGGGAGAATCATACTTTCATTCTCTTCGCTTTCGAGCCCTCAATACCATCCGAATCCACCGGTGTCTTTTGCTGTTCACTTCGAATCCTCTCTCGCACCTCCATAAGGGCTTTTCCCAGTAGATTCAGTCCCCATCGATGTCGCATGGCACCTGCATTTTTGGCCCCGAATCCCACTCCCCATATCCTATCGCGGGGACTGGCTTCAATAAGTTCTCTATCACCCGTTGCTAGCAATTGGGCCTTTAGGTCCTCATTTTGGGTGAATTTCAAATAATTCCCTTCCACCACGATTCGTAAGCGCTCCTTGTTCCAGAGCTTTTCATCGAAGTTGGGGACTTTGCGACCAAGACTCCGGAGGGTGCTGGGGTGCGGGACGGGCTTATCAACGGAGGCGATTTCCTGAGTGATGCTATCGTCTGGGGCGAAGAGTACGCCCTTGCGGTGCATCATGTAGCTAGTGCATCGGGAAAAGGAAAGCGGCAGAAAAGCGTCAGTACTCAGGAGGAATGTCCAAGAGAGCTGGATGGTCCTCACTGTTCACAATTCATATACGTAATCTCGACATTCTTAGCATCGTCTTCGTCGCCCGGCTGAGTGACAGTGAATTTAGATTCGTACCACTGGCCAAGGAACCCGTTTTCCTGTTCCGGTTTCCAAAAGTAGACAGGACCGTCGTCTGCGGACGATCTGCGCATCTCTTCCCTCTTGGATTTGAGCTGTCGTTTGTGTGGCATTACTTGGTCGTGTCAAGACAAAAGATCCGGGAGGAATTGAAGTTATCAACAGGCTCAAACACAGCCAGTTAAATGCCCGCGAGAGCGGATGTGAGTTTGGAGTTGCCTTGCGTGCAATGAGTCACGAGAAGTCCCGCCTGTTAGTTCTGGAGTTTCGACGAAAGCCTTGTACATTGCGAAGGCAATCTATGACCTGCTTTTCCTTTTCTGCGGTCTTACTCCGTACATCCATGAGATTTAAAGTCTCTTCGGTCCTCGACTTCTCCATGCAGCCCAACTACAGACAAATTGTTACCAAAAAACACTGTGAAGTTTTGCGTCTTAGAATCGCATTGCGGTTGCCAAAGTTCCCTTCAGATTCTCGAGCCGCTTGAAACTTCATCTGATGGTGACTTTGGGCAGACACAGCCACGCCAAGCAGTGGAGCCGAGGAACGCCTCTTGTGTCGAGCGGTCATTTGGCAAGTCTTCTCACGATTAAGAGGCTCTATCCATGACGAGGAGTCTGGCGGAATCGCAGTGGCTTTGGAATTTATTTTTATTTTTATTTATTTATTTGATGGTGCATTGATTTTACGGTACCTTGCCAACCTATCCTAAGGGTTAGCTGATACCTCTCTCCGAACATCACACAAAGTATCATGTGCAAAAAAGTACCACCTATCTTCTAGCCTTGACCTGGAGGTTTCATACTTAGGACCCTATGAGTACTCTAAAACAGAAGCTCTCGAGCTTCAAGAATACGAAGTTCATGTTCATATGTTGCCATGGGTGCTCAAGAACTGGCACCGACAGGATATGCGATCATATCCTGGACCACGGGCTGGGCTGTTCTTGATTTTGATAAAGTCTTCTCCATATCCGCAGAGTCAGGGCCTTATATTGGAAGCAGGGCTGCTGCAATCACTTAGAACCTTGCTGACTTAAGTTAGTGGCGCTTTTGTATATCCGAAAAGAATTATATTTCATTATTGCAACCTTAGTATTCTGAACCCTTGAAAGATATCTCCGTCCAGATGGCGGCAAAGCGTACGCAATCGTTTCCCGCATTTCTCTAGAAGTTGTCTCTCGTGAATGGATCTTCTCGCCGAGGGAAGTCAAACTGGAGCGGAGGATCATTCTATTCGACGTGTGTGACGCAGCGATATACATATGTCGCCTTCGAGAGTTCATTGTTCCCACCAAATGGCGATACCTATCGTTGCAAAAGAATCAAAGCGTCACCAGAGGGCAGTCAAGGAGAAGTAGCAGGAATGAAACCGGGAGATTCGAGTGTAGTTACAACCCTGATCAACCGGAGAATAACTTCCGCGAATCAAGCCCATCTGTAAAAAGCACAAACCACGGCAATGCAGCAAATGCTACCACGGTCATCCCCAGAGATAAGTACGCCGTATGCACCGGGATGGGATGATCTCTCGAAGTGGGACAGAGTGTGCATCCATAATAAATATATGTCCGCTTTAAGGCACTCGATAAGTGGGGATCCAGGTTATTTTTTTCTTTTTTCCCCTCCATTCCGGCAGGGATTTATGGAATGACATTCAGAGTTATTAGCAACGAGGTCCAAACAAACCCGATCATGAGAGAACCAGCAAAACCCATCTTCCATTTCAGGATCTAACATAATGTGTCCTCAACCCTGTTTCTTGTGGGAACTTGTATATTTTTAACATCACAAGCGGGATCGAGATCGAAATTTCAACCCTCTGCGGCATCAAACCCCCGTCGCATGGCACGGTGGGGTCCTTATCCTGGTGTCCCGGTGGGTTCAGCCTTCGGGGCTGCTTCGTCTCAGCTTCAGGGTCTGGATGTTCTCGCGAGCAGATCCGCGATGGAGACATAAATACTGAGTAGAGAGCACATATCTCGGCCTCTCATGGACGGCAACGTGGGAACGTGCAACGAGAGCGGTCTGCGGGACGGTGGTTGTTCTGTATTGATGCCTTCGGTACCTGCATGAATGGTAGCATGCCACATGTCAGGGATTGTGTGGTTTTTCCAACTGGTCTCGTGCCTTGTAGCAAGATCATAACTACCAACCTGTGAGGTTGGGTTTGAGGAGTATGTTACCATTCGAATAGAGGGCCATGCAAGCGGTGGCAAGCGCCCGAATAGGGAACTCGACGCTGGGCCCTCGATGAGGCTCAGCGCAGTCAGTGCCCGTTGCCTCGTATACGGAGGACTCTACGAACGATACCGTATTTTCTTTTTTCTTTAAGGGTACCGAGTATGTAAGCGTAATATTTCGAAAAACGAACCGCCACCAAATTCAGAACAAAAACGTTTTGTGCCAAGCAGCGGGGATTCGCAGGCTCTGATTGGTGTTCCTGAGCACCGGGACGGGTCAGCCAGGAACAAACTTCGCAAGGGAAGACAGGGAAACGGTGATCGTAGGACGTGAGAGGGAAACACTTGGACAGATGCGTAAATTCGGCATTCGACCTGACGGCGGCAGATATAACCGCATGGTATGGAGCTACCTGACCGCTGTTGTTCTGATTTCCTTCGACAGTGTAAGACGATGCGGTCGGGCATCGCGATAATTTCCACATCTTCCACACAGACACGGAGCGGTGTCAGATAAAAAGCCCACCCTGATGATGCGTCCACGTCGGCCAGGCGAGCATCCACCCTTCAAGCCAGCGACCGTCAGCCATTCTCCACCGCGATTATGTAAAGCTGGCCGAGGATGGTGCAAATAAACAGGGTGGCTTCTTGTTGTTTGTGTCTCACTGCCCTGCCCTGGAGCCCCCTGGACAATGCCGACCACGCTAACGAGCACCAGTGCAACGCTAGCGGTATAGCGGCCTCCACAGCAACCCCTTTGTGCTGACCACTCTGGCGCACAAAACAATGCGCTCCGGGCGCTCATTGGTGAGGCTGCGGCCTCTCTCTGGAATGGCCACTTTGGCTGGTCACTGTTCTGGGCACGGCGGTTCCCACCCTTTCCCCTGGCCGCCCAGGGATCAGCAGCCCAATCCTCCCCCCCGTTTCGTTGCCAATCTCCCACTTTTCCCGGCCAGCGAACCTCACTTCTCTCTGCCCCTTCGTCTCCCTCTCTCCCTTTCCTTTTAATCCTCCAATTTCCCCGTCCTGTCGCTCATTCGGCGTCTCTCACGACCTTTTTCGTTTCCCTTCTCTCGTCCTCTTTTTATCCTCTCTCAATCTTTCCGTCCGACCTGGGGGATTATCGCATCCTTCCACCCACGTTCATTTGGAAAGACAGCAATTTCCGAGTTTCTCACTCCTGAAACCCGTTGGTCCACCCATTCTGCGATCGACACCCTGTACAGTCTCAACCTCCAGAGGCAAAACATACCATCGCTTGTCACAAGCGTAAGTTGCATCTCTCTTCATTTCGCTTTGCCGCGGGTTATCGACATCAGGCTTTTTTGAAAATTTACTTTTTGTGATGGCTGCTGGCCTTTCTTTTGCTCATTGAGACTGGCTGAAGACGCGGAAACTTCTCACCGTCACCACTACCCTTTCTCTGGGTTCTCCTATCGCTGACAATGGCTGAACTTCCGCAGTTATCGTGCGTCACAAGCGTTGTAATCGAGATATTCGACTGGTCTCGATCCTCTCCTTGACAGTTGCTCTCCACAATTCGACGTCGACCGCTCTTTCATTGCTTGTCCATATTTTTGACCAACTTGTACAATGAAGCTCACACCCGCAATCCTGACGCTTGCTGCTGCCGGCTCCGTCGCGGCCAGCCACCATCAACATCGACATGGTCATGTTCATATGAAGCGTAATCCCGTGCCCACCAAGGTCGTGACTGTGCCTGGACCCATTGTCGTCGCCTACGAGCTTGATGGCAAGCCCATTAGCAAGGAGGAAGCCTGCAAGGGCATTACGGAGGGCAGTCTCCTCTGGGCTGATGGCGGAAGCTACCCTGAGGTGTGCGAGCCCACACCACCAGCCCCAGTCGACAAGCCCAAGGGCGGCCAGGAGTTCTATGAATCCCCCAAGCCTGAAGAGCCAGCCACGACCTCTGAGGCCGCTCTGCCTCCTGTTCCAACTCCTTCTGCTCCAAAGATTGACCTTCCCAAGCCAGAGCTCCCGAAACCAAAGCTCCCAGAGCCAGACATCTCCTTGCCAGGTGAGGGCGAAGGGCTCGACACCGATTTCCCTGATGGCGAGATTGATTGCTCTGACTTCCCATCGAAATATGGCCCCATTTCTCTCCATTGGCTTGGTCACGGCGGGTGGAGTGGCGTCCAACTCCCCAACTATGGTGGTGGCCTGATCAGCAGCATCCGAACTGCTATTAAGGGTGAAGGCTGCACTGAAGGAACTATGTGCTCGTATGCCTGTCCTCCTGGTTACCAAAAGTCCCAGTGGCCATCCACGCAAGGCTCTACCGGTGAGTCGGTTGGTGGACTGGAATGCAAGAACGGCAAGCTCCGTCTCACCAATCCCACTCTCTCCAAGAAGCTTTGCGTTAAGGGTGCTGGTGGCGTCAAAGTGAAGAACACGATGAGCGAGGTCGTCTCTGTTTGCCGAACCGATTATCCCGGTATGTGTTCCACAGCAGCTTGTGAATTTCTCAGCTCGTATTATTGACAAGCATTAGGAACCGAATCCGAGACTATTCCTCTCCTTGCATCCCCTGGATCGACTAACCCACTCACTTGCCCTGATGCCGGTACCTATTACAAGTGGAAGAACATGCCTACCTCTGCGCAGTATTACGTCAACCCCAAGGGCATTGGCATTAAGGAAGCTTGCCAGTGGGGTGACGGCAGCAAGCCAATCGGCAACTGGGCCCCGATCAATCTTGGTGTTGGAAAGAAGGATGGTGCCACCTGGATCTCCATCTTCCAGAACAAGCCCACCACCAACGAGAAGCTCGACTTCAAGATTGAAATCAAGGGTGACAACCTCTCTGGTTCTTGCCGATACGAGAACGGTCTTTTCTACTCTGCCACCGGAAGCAACAGCGATGGATGCACGGTACGTCCCCCGAGCCCCTATAGCCTTGTTAGCAACGCATATTCTAATTCTTTTTCCCATGACAGGTCCAAGTTATGTCTGGTGAAGCCACCTATGTTTTCTCGTAAATTAACCATCTCTAAGATGTAAAGAGGGGTTGGCGAGTTCTAACGTTTGTGGTGGCGTATCCTGGATCTATTCACGTATTAAGCATCCTAGTGACGATTCCATATCCCAGGAGTCTTATGGCATACCTTTTACTCTTTTTTAAAGAACTTCATGTATCATTTCCTTAGAGACCTTTGAACTCCACCACTTTAGTCTGTCATAGTATATTTAGTAGCGCTTTTCATTTCTTCACTGACAAGCCCTGGCCTGTGTATGCTGTTTGAGGTCAAGGGACATACCATCTCCAAACGTTTGGGAAGTCTTGTGAATATGGCTTCCCCGACCCGACATTCCAATCATGAAGGTTGCGACGGCGCTGAGTTCTCATCTCTGATATGCTTTCCGAGTCTGAGTCTTGGAAATGCTCTGCGTCACTCTGTTGAGAGGCCAGCTCCAGGAGATGTAAAAGTTATTCAACTTTGTAAAGATATGTAGTTGGCGGTGAAAAGGGACAACGGGAAGGAAGGCAGGGTTATTTACGTGCGTCTGTTTCCTCACGCAGTTTACAATAGACATCGACATTACCACCAAGCCATCTGACAGCATAGTTTGTCCAAGAACCTCTTGCTTGATCAACTGCTCATTAACCTCATATGCATATGTTACCTCTATTAAGAAAGCAGGAGCCTGGGGTTGTGGCTATCCCAGAGTTTAACATAGCAAGCACCCAGACAAATTGCTGCGCTGGATGGTTAGTACATGAAACCACGTTAATAGGAGTACCTTTATAGCAGAGACCAAATGCCGAGCTTTAGTATGTACGTTGACTGGAAGGTTAACTGGCGACTGAACCATGGACTACGTATTTTGCATGAAAGTTTGTGCTGAAGCTTTGGAGGTCAAACAAAACAGGTGGGATTTCACCAAACATCCAAGCTTGGGGGGCTTGGAAATCCAATTTCAGCATTTGGGGTGATGATTGAAACAGTGGCTCAAATGTTTATTTATTGACAGAAATAACTTACAGAGTGCGCATCTGATACCATCGGCCGGTTTGCCGTAGTCGCACAGCGTGTCCAAGGATCGCCGAACAAACTTGATCTTGAGTCCAAGGGATATAATACCATGCTGAAGCATTCCCTGATTTCTCGGATTGCTTCTAGCCTAAGAAGACGGGACGGTAAAAAAAACATAGTCGCCCTTGCAGAGGCTCGAACTCTGGACCCTGAGGTTAAAAGCCTCATGCTCTACCGACTGAGCTACAAGGGCCAACCTGCGATGCCAAGATCGGCTTTGGCAGGATGTGGTAAGGAGGATTTGCCTTGAAAAAATTGGCAGCATATTCCCAGCCGCGGGTGCAGGGGTTCAGAGGCTGTCAAAAGCGGAGTCCTGTAGTTTCATATAAAGGCCCTTGACGATCCTGAGGAGACCCTGACATCTGAATGAACGTGTCAACATCGATTCCATGTGACGAGTCTATCAAATTAAATTACCAAAAGATGCACCCGACATATCCATACTAAATCAAGAAGTGGCCAACAACAGAATGCTACAATACATGTGTCCTAAAATCCATCTCTAGGAATGCCCAAACGCTTTTCTTCGGCGTGCCTCTCATTGGTGATCTTCCACCACCAGTCATGAGTCTCGTCCGCTTTCCCGTTCGCAGATCTTGCGATCTTTTCTTCATGCGACGCATGCTTGCGCCATTTCTCGTCCCAGGGCTTTGGACTCAGTATGAAGTGGATATTTTTCACTTTTTCATCCCTCCAGATCGCGCTATGGACGCCTTTCCAGCGAAGAGTCTTTAGCGCATTATATATATAGGGGATGGCGACCCATCGACCGGGAAACAAGTCTGCGAGGAGCGACTGGTCCGCAAAGTCATAGTTTGAGGTGGAGCTGGGGGTTTGCAGACATTCAAGAATGCGATTGTATACGCCCAGGGAAGGGTTGACAACTTGGAGACCGCCGTTCGGGATTGCGAGACCATTCGTTGGTGGTGCCCCCTCCACTTGCGCTTTATCTGGGGTGTTGTGCTGACTTGTAAATGCGCAGTGGGCTGGGGTCCTGGAAGGAAGTTGATGATTAGGAATGGCGACATTTCCAAGTGGTGCAGGGGGGGAAAAGAAACAAAGAGCGCAGTTGTACATACCAATCCGGAGGATAATGGGGCTTGTTCAGCGGATTGCAAACACACGCATGACTGGCAGCGAATACCCTAGTCCCTGTACCACCCAGCGCGGGGCTATCCAACTCCAAATCCATCAGTTCATCCATGTTCTGAAGGATCAGCATGTCGCTATCAAGCTGGACGACGCGGTCGTATTCCACGAGGGAAAACGGCGCCAATTTACTCCAACAATCATAGAAGCGGGTGTCATTGCTATAATCTTTGTGAGCCGATGGGAGCAAGTAAGGGATATGGCGCTTCGCGATACGCCGTGCGTCTAGCGCCGCATGTCCTTCGGCCGGAAACGAATCGGTATAGAGCGCAATTAAAGGATACTTTGATCCAACTCGTTTCAAGGAATATTCCAATGTCAAGAGGCCGGGGAGGTAATCGGTGTTGGTGATCAGAGTCGTCCACACTACTACGTCTTAGGGAGGTAGGCATTTGAACCTGGGATATGGTGCTCACCTACCCTTCTTATATCCCAACGGCTCTCCGTTTCGGGCTTTCATTGGAATATGGCTTTATCTTATCCTTCCTTTGTCCCAAATCTGAAATCACCCCGACATATCCATCAAAACGGAGGCTGCAGGAGAAGGAAACGCAGCTTTTTTAAGATTTGCAATTGCCTCTTGAGATCCAGAAAAATTAGCAACCGAAGGTGTCATAAATTGGGTTTCCTCGGCAATATATGCTAATGTAAGCTTAAATGTTTGCTAGACGAAGTTTTTCCGGCTTTCACGGGAGGGGCAGTTTCGCGGGCCGGTATCCCAAATTGGAGGGTAGTTGTCAAGCCGGGAGGCCGCCCATGCGGCGAGCAGAAAGGAGGAAGGTCCAGGAGGCGCATAATGTAGGACAGAAAACTAGACCAAGGAGGGACCCAAAAAAGCAAAGCAAAGGCGGGCGAAAAAGCGATCGGGTTGAGAATGACCGAAAGCATCCGTTCTTATCAAGATTGATAAGATCTGGATGGCGGAATTCCGCGCGATACATGCGCTAATCCTAACCGAAACTAGCTTCCTACGCACGTGCCCGAGCCGGTGCTTACTAAGGCGCGGTTTGATCTGCCAGCTGGCGATTCGCCGGCGCGTCTTTCCGCTTGTTTGGACGCGCGACGGCTGAAGAGCAGCGATGTTGACGAGATGCCTGGCCTGTTTCGCTATTTAATCTGACCAATTGCCGAAATGATCACTCGACCTTGGTCATGCGAAGCGAGTCGCATTTCCTTTGAGTACTTAGTATGTCGTTTCGCAGCGCGATTTGCAGTTTGTCACCAGCCACCAGACGCGTAGCTCCACCAGGCGTGCGTCAGGACAGGCATTCCCGCTTATCTACTAATCCTGACCGTGACTTCTTCCCACAACGCCAGTCTCTCCCTTCACTACCCTCTCTTGACCCCTGAGAACGACATGCTTGTTGCATTGCTCGATCATTCCATCCATTTAATCCTTTTCTGCTTAGTGTATTAGCCTTCAGCCCATTTATTAAGTGTTTATTCTCTCCCTTCCATTTCTCGTCTGTCACGTACCGCGTCTGTCGTATTTTTCTCTTTTTTTTTTTTTTCCCTTCTTTTCTTTCCTCCTGTCTCCTGTATCTTCTGTGTTTATTCAGCCTTGATTTCTTAGACATTGTCTTAAAGGGTCTCTTGCAAGCATTGCGGCTCCCGTCTGGTCACCATGGAGTCTTCACCTCCTCGACCAAGTGCCGAGCTCCTGTCCGTGGCCGGCGTGAAGCGGTCCGCGTCTCTCCTACCCCCCTTCGAGCCTTCTTCCTCTCCTCCCCTTCCTCGCCCATTGAAACGCCTCGCACGCGATGACGATAACGGTATCTCGACGTATCCAACCCCCATGCCGACCTCTTCGACCGCCATAATGACTTCTTCTCCCCCACGTGCCCGACGCGGTCTGAAGCGTACCCACTCAATGGCGTCTGAAAGGGCACCCTTGTCGACAGTTCCGTGCATAATGCTGAGTGAAAATGGAGAGGCTGTCACGATGGGGCGATCCAGCCTCTCTTGCAACTACCAGCTCTCTGCCAACCGCCTAGTGTCAAGAGTGCATGTGAAAGCTACGTACAAGGCTGCCACACATCCACTTGATCGAGATAGGATAGAGATTCTTTGCACAGGATGGAACGGCATTAAACTGCATTGTCAAGGGAAAACATACGAATTGACCAAGGGCAAGACATTTACTTCTGATATTAGAGATGCAGATGTCATGATTGATGTGCAAGATTCACGCGTACTGCTCCAATGGCCACGTCAGTCAAGAAAGGACTCGACTTCCATGCATTCAGATCAAACATGGGAAGAGGGCTCTCCTTCAAAGACCCTCCAACCTCGTTCACCCCGTTCTACAACGTCGAGCCCCCTCAAAGGTAGACAACGGCTAGCTTCTCCCATTTCTCCATCGCCTGCTATTCAAGCGTTAGGGGCTTCGATGGCTCCATCGACCCCCTCCCGCTCCTTGCCAAGCAAAGTCATTGTTTACGAGGATGAGCCATCACCGTTGGGTCGAAGCAAATCAACAGAAGATTCCATGTCTCAGAAAACACAAGTTGCCTCCCAGCCACATGGTCATAGCCAACAAGACTCCCTTAGTAGCTCTTTGAGCAAATCCGAAGACCTATCCGAACACGATGAAGAGAACGATCCTATTGTATTTTCTTTCGGTCCCTTTGGTGCAAATATTCTCCCGAGAATGGCTTCCTTCCGTGCTGGCGAATCTCCAGTGCGCTCTACTCTCGAGAGACCTAACACTCCATCCCAGCCGTATGCACAACTACCTCCAAAAACGAACGCTCTGCCCGAATCAGACAAGGAGGCGATTCAAAATCATATCATCAACCAGCTGGCATTTTCGCGTCTGTCTTCAACTCCATTCTCGACCATTGTCAAGAACCTCCCGTCAGATCTCATCGGCAAACTCTCATCAGAACGAGCCCTTGTACCAACAATCGCAGTTATTTCTATTATTGAAAGTACTCGCTGTATCGGAAAAGTGAGACGGGAAGGAAAGGATGCAGCTGGCAAACCATTGGAGAGCGAGTATTACTATATTCCTGATATGGATCAGGACGAAAATAGAAAGGAAGCAGTTGTGAATGGCCTTCGCAAGCCTGGTCTGAGGAACTGTCGGAAGCAGCACAAGGTTCGAATATTCAAACGTTTCTTTCCCGAACTTTCAAGAGGATTGTTGTGCTAACATAATTGTCTCCATAGCAATATTACTGGAGAAAACCGAAGACCCCGTAACGCTTCGTCTTTCTGTCTATGACGCAAAAGTACCAATCTGGTGACTTTCTTTCGGCCCTCAAAGCACCGGCATAGCCTTTATATGACACCGACCCCTGGTGTTTTTACCCCTTTAACATACCACTCTTCCTTTTCTGCCCTAGCCCAATATTTGTTTGATAACACTTTTAAAAGTTTTAAAAGTATCTGTAGGTCAGCTACAGTTATTATTGTACCCCTATTGTCTGAGAGTGCCCTATTAATTCAACCTTCCCAGATTACCCGTTTGTCTTGAAGCCCCTTGTTACATTTTCATGTATTCCCCAACCCCACATGCCACCTTTTACGATGAAATCCCCTCACGTACACCCCGTTTACTGTTTTATGAGTAAAAGACGCAAGAATTACCAATTTCATGTACATATTTCCCCCCGGCCCCCTTTTCCCCCACGCTCAGATACCCCATAAATCCGGAGTACCATCAGGCAAATTTTTGACAGCAGCTTCCGGAGGGTTACTTAGTCTTGAAAGTGGTCAGACGAGGGAATGACTATCTAGGACACTGGATGTTCCTACGAGGTGTTTCTCTCCAAGCTGTAAATGAGCTTCCACGCAATGTATCTCCTTAATTCTTCCAAGTCAAAATGCCTAACTTCACAGAATCCAAGCTCATTCGAACTGTTTCTTAAGGTTATCATAAACACTTGCTGGATAGTCCAGACAATTCCCGCTTCCATCCAAGCCCGCTGTGCCTCCCAATCCGGCTATGGTAATATTAATCAAGCTTCTCTCGTGGTTTACAGGGTGATCACCGCTGAGTTCCCACCACATAGCTCCTCCTAGTCCCCGATTACGTATATATTCTGCCTTCCGCTGCGCCATGTGCGGGGTATCGTAACTGATCATTTTTTTCGCGCTGGGCGAGTAGCTCCACGACGCGAGAAGCTGGTCATCGTTCTGTTCTTCGCTGTCTGGCTGCGGGAGTGCTTTATAATCCCACACTCCGTTTTCCCAGGACCCTTCACCCACGCCCTGGAATGGAGATCCGGGGCCTTGGGTGTTCTCGAACCCACGGCCGTATAGTGGGAGACCGAAAATAATTTTACCCGGATGTATACCGGCGGAGATATACGCTGATACAGCGATATCGGCGCTAAATGGCGTGCTCTCTGGTGAGGATTGGGATGGGAAGACATTGGCCATGTGTCCTGCCGTGGAGTCCCAGCTCCCTGCAAAGTCATAACACATGAGGTTCCAGAAGTCCAGGTAGGGATCCATCTCGGCCATGCGGAGCTGTGAATAGTTTTTCGGGCCGCAGGGCGCTGCGATGGTGAGGAGGAAATGTCGTCCCTGAGCGTATTGGGCTGCGTAGTTTTCTAGTGCCATTCTAGTTTCGTAGAGAAGGTAGACAAAGTTGAGGGCTTCGGTATCATTTTGGGGATATTCCCAGTCGATATCGATGCCATCGAAGCCGCAGTCTGCTAACAGTTTGACGGCGCTGCGAGCGAAGGTCTGGCGACCTTCATGGGTTGCTGCGGCCCGAAAGTTGGATGAATAAGTCCATCCGCCGATGGAGAGGAGGATTTTGAGGTGACGGTTTTTCTTTTTGAGGAGGAAAAGCTGCTTGATACAGCCATAGGCATTGTTGCCCTGCTCGTCCCAAGAATCTGAAGGATAGTGCTTCTCTAAGTCTGCATACGTATCGGTCAAGTGGCTATGAGATTGTTAGCATATGTTTCGAGATTTTAAACACGGGAGTTTAGACATACACTTCCCCGGTATCGCCGCGAATATTGGCAAATGAATCTGTATGTAATAGTTAGATCGTACCCAAACTCAATACAGAACACCTTCATGTTGCATACAGAGAATGTGTGTAATATGGCTCGCTGGAATGTTATTAGGCTGATAATTTCGACCATAGATACCCTACCAGAAAAGGATCAGACAGTTAAGCACAGTTTATTGATGGTAGATACCCAGAGATATAAATGGCTTTGGCGGCGTACCCAATTGGTAAAATAAGCAACAGTTTTGTAGCCCGCTGGATTAGAGGGAGCCGGGGTTGCCGCGGTGAAAACAGGGCCACGGGACTCCGCAGTAGCAGTTGCGGTAGACATTTCACGAGCCGGGGCTGTAGCGCTGAAAACTGGGCCGGGTGTATCTGCAACAGCAGTGGTGGCAGAGGTTTCAGGGGCTGGATTAGGAGGATCCTCGGCCGGAGATTGAGAGAGGTTAAGGACTTGACCAACTTCAATGATGTTGGGATTCGCTATCTGCGGATTGGCCGCAATTAGTGCGTCGAGTGTCATGCCATGATCATTGGCGATTTTCCACATGGTATCGCCGGAAACGACTGTATAGGTAGACATGATTGAATAGGCAAAATCAACACTACTTGTTTTACCGATATTGTATACTCCTCCAGGAACGTACTGGCAGCACTAAGAGAGAGACTGCTGTTGGAATTTAAGTCGACAAGCAAGCATTGCCCCGCCACATTTTATAGGGCTGAAATGGCCCCGCGACGCTCCACACGGCGATGAAACTGGCCTATCACTTGGCGTGAGAGCCACACAGCCACAGTGAAACGCGAGGAGGGGTAGCTTCAGCCACAATTCAGGGGCTGCCTCGCTCGTACTCTGTACGGAGTACCTTCACGGCTTTCCCTCCCGTTTTCGCTCTCCGGCCATGCAGCCGGCTGAGCGGGAATGACTTGCATTCTGAGTAGACCTGCCTCAACGCGTTGGATATCCGCGGTCACGTTTCCTAGCTGCTGTCCTTCGAGCAGAGGGCCTTTCTTAAATTTGTCGAGGCAGCTGACGGGCTTGAAATTCAGATCACCGTCACTGTCGCTCGCGCTGGAGGAGCGAAATGAAGTTGGAATAAGCTATCACGCTAAACTCATTTTAGCGGCAACTCTCCAAATGGTCAACCAGACAATCATTGCCTAATCTAGCATACAGCCAAACTTTCCACGAATTGAGATACCGTAAGGTCCAGCTATGTAGAAGAAGCTTCGCTGACTACTGTCTATCACATGTTCCACGTAAGTACCATCCAAAATATAAGCTCTCTGCCTTCACAGTACATCCTGGATCCCTGGAAGTCAGGGACTTGCCTCGCAATGGCCCACAGGAAAGAACCATTAAAAGCATACTCTTTGCAAGAGCTTGGGTCCTTGTATGCCCGCTTTCCAAATTCCAAGGCATCAACATTAAAGAAACGTCAATTTCTCAATGTCAGCCGTCTTTAGAAGGCAGAGTCTTGGCCCACGATGTCCTGTGCGATTTCTATTACATTGTGCAAAACTGCAAGGGGATTGATCTTCTGATTTCTTCCTCCATTTAGGACTGTTGCTGATGTAAACCAAACGCTCCAAAATTGCGGAAGCACTTGGCGGCTCTCTTTACATCTCATCTGGGCAGCCGCTGGCTCTTCTCTTTAATGTGTCCTTTTGGTTTACTCCTATTGAAATTATCTCCCAAACAGGTGGAACGAACCTTCCTCGGCTACCTGAAAATAAACAATGACAAGTCGCAGGCAAGGCCGGTATTTCCGTTCCTCATCTCTCCGTGGAAACACTTTTGAATTAGAAAGCAAAATACACTAGGATTACAATTTTTGTTCGTGTTGGTGACGAGGTCAGCGAGCTACATTTAAAGTGGCCTGGGAGGATCATGTTGTATATACTTGAGACTTTGCAGTTAATACAGAAGAGGTAGATCTTGGATACTTAAATGGACAACTATTTTAATTTTAGGAAAACCCCTAGTGGCCTGGCCTTTGAAGATGCATAAAAGCCCACTTTTGATTGCCAGTTGCATGTATGTTAAGACCAACTGAGGGGTTTCATGCTCGAAGTTAAAGCACGTAGACAGCCAATGGTGGGTTACTTATTTATTCCACTTGGCCCCCATGCACGGACGTTCTACTACAGCCCTTGACAGAGGAAGAGTGTATTATAACCTACAAATTACTTATATAGCATAATACAAAGGTATATACCACATCACTCCAGGAGCATCTTTTTAGTACAATCCATATTTATATGAAATCCAAATTATCCAAATTATCAGCGTGAATAAACCGACGGGCTATCATAATCATAAGCAACATCAACTTCAAAGTTTTTAGTCTTTTCCCTTGCGATAATAATGGCTCTTTCAGCTACGATTGCCAACACCGCGAACACACCAAACCCGGTCGAAAATATCAATACTGGTATTAACGCCCACCGGCTCGCCTCCTCAAAAATACATTGACGATGGAGAAAGCTGACCTCGCGACCCATAGAGGAGTGCCAAGAATATATCTCGCATGTCCATGTTTCTGGGTCAAAGATACCATGATCGTACGGATTAGCGCGATGACTTGGTTCAAAGTGGGCGGATAGATGGTGGATTAAAAAAGTATGTATCAGAGCCCCCAAGCTGAAGAGATACTGTACGAGGAGTATTGAGAGTATGAGAATCGGCGAGCGGGTTACCATCTGCTTTTTGCATTAGATTTGTAGAAATCAGGGTTTCTCGATGAAATGAGCACTCACCAGCAAAGGCCCTTTGCGTAGAGAAGTCGATACAAGTATGACAGCGATCAGGGAGAGAAACAAGCAAAGAAAGCCGCTGCCCAAAACGGGTCCGATCGCTCCGTCATCGAGATAGGTGGGGAACATAGGAAGAGATGGACTGGTTTTTATATCATGACGGTAAGAGCTTTCAGCTCCATGTAGGAGTATAAAGTCTTTGCGAGGAAAGAAAGCAGCGCTTTTGAAGATGAGTGACAAAATTGAGCTGAGGCCCAGCAGCAAAGCGGCTATCAAGAGAAGAAAGAGATGAATTCTTGAAGGTGCGTCCGAGGACATAGTGTGTTCTAAATGGCGTTCGCCATAAAACTAGAGGGAAATCAAGCTGAAGGAAGAAACGATTTGTGATAAAGTGTCCCAACCAAGTCTTTGAAAAATAGAGCGCAGATGAGGGTTGGAAAGACAACTATAAAGCCTGATGACTTTGCTCACCCCTGTAAGCGCATTTTCCTTCGTCTGGGACAACACATTGAAAAATGGCACCTAAGGATCGGCGTGCGCCCTGTTTCTATGATATAGCCCGGTCTGATTTCCGTATTCGGAGGATTGGGGGCCGGAGAGATCGGCGCCAAAATTTTCGGATATATTAACGCACTTCGCCTTGAAACTGCGACTCCGTTGGCGTTGTGGATGTGTATGTGTTAAATTAACTTGGTAAACTGGGTGACATCGTCCAGAATCTTCATCCAAGGGCCTGGACTGTTTATACGAGACAGGCACTTCAACTTGGGAAAATCTACCGCTACACACGAGGAAAGGACTCCTGTGTATGATTGTATCGCATGATTTGCACCAGTTTTGTTCATTATCAAGCTAAGCGTATAAGCTCGTGGGGAATGACTGCAGAACTTTGACGAGACGACGCAGTTACACGACTCGATTTGTGGCATCCTCAATGACAGGTACAACGTGCGCTCGCAATCTTATGCAGGCCAATGTTGTCTCTCGATTATAGTGTGGATTCAACTGGAGAGCCGAGGCGATTCGAGACCATCGTCCACCTTTCCTTCCTGGAAGGTTAGCGACCGCGATCCCTTTTGCTGAAATGTCCGGATTCAAATAAAAATGGCCAAGCCCGCTCCGCGCCAATCGGCTTCGCGACCCCTTGGGGACCTGCGCTATTCCCTATCTGGGTTGGGGCGAGCGCGGCGCCAAGAGAGGATTATGTCACCCGTCTTTCGTCTCATGTCTTTCACCGATCTTCCCTCGGCTCGAGTGCGCATCTCCACCGTGGATGAGGCCTGCTCCAGGAGATGGATTGCGGGGAAGACGTGCAGGGCCTTAAGCCGTGCCGAAAGATAGTCAAAAGAGCCCAATGGTTGACAGGGCTTTATTATTCTCTTGTGCTTGCAGATGTAATCCTGCCGTCTGCCGTGCCCTCGGCATCAAGGCAATCCTGGCTTGAAATGTCTTCTGCCATGTTCCGCAGTTATAACGTAATAATGCTTGCTATAACTATGTTCAAGGCACTCCACAGCATATTTCTAAGAAACAATTCGTTTCTTTAATGTGCGACTTCCTTTGATTCTCTTTTTCTGGAGTCCCTTGAACACTTCCATCGTCATGGCCCCTAACAACTATGCCCGAACCTCAGTCGGCAACAAGGAATATACCAAGGCTGCTGTTGTTATCATTGGTGCTGGAATTTCAGGTAAGGCAAGTTGAGCTACGCTTGATGGCCGCCGGAATTGTAAAAGACAGACGTATAGTTACTTATAGTCGCGTCTTTGCTCCAGGACTTTGTACCGCCATCAATCTGATCAAAAATAATATCCACAATTTCGTCATTCTCGAAAAGAGTGCCGGTCTCGGGGGAACCTGGCGAGATAACAAATATCCGGGGTGCTGCTGTGATGGTACCTAATCCAACACCTGTATTCGCGGCCTGAGAAATTAATATTCCGCGCTATAGTTTATTCCCACTTATACAGCTTCTCTTTCGAACAGAATCCAGATTGGACGAGACTGTATTCCGACCAACAGGAAATTTTGGTATGGACCAATTCATTTTTTACGTCGAAGCCGCTAACCTTGTCAGAACTACCTTCGAAAGGTCGCAGCGAAATATAACCTATACCCATATATTCGGTTTAGCTCCGAGGTGGAAGAGTCACGATGGGATGAGGTCGAAAAGAAATGGTGCACAAAAGTCAAAGTGATTGGCAGCAAAGATGTTGAATTCGGAGAGGAATACTCCATCACCTCGGACTTCCTGGTGTCGGGAATTGGTCAACTCAACTATCCCCAGTATCCATCGATTCCCGGCATTGAGACTTTCAAGGGGAAGATGATGCATTCTGCCAGGTGGGATTGGAGCTATGAGCTCAAGGATAAGAAGATTGGCATTATCGGAAATGGTATATGAGGATAATATTTCTCTTCTTGTGGCTGAGAGCTAACAAGACCCTTGTCAAGGTGCCACCGCTGCCCAAATCGCCCCCGAAGTTGCCAAAGAGGCTTCTCATCTTACCATCTTCCAGCGAACACCAAACTGGGTTGTACCTCGGCTGGACATGAACGTCTGGAAACCATTTCGGGCTATATTCAGATACTGCCCTCCGGCGCTGTGGAGATTACGCGCATCGATAATGGATTTCCGCGAAGCTGTCCATGTTGTGATGCGAGATCCCAACTCAAATACTGCAGAGCTGATACGAAAAGCCAGTTTGCATATTATGCACAAAGCTCTTCCCAATCAACCCGATCTATGGGAAAAGTTGACCCCGGACTATCCTCCAGGATGCAAACGCATGATCCTGAGTGACGATTACTTCCCAACCCTCGCTCGTGATAATGTATCCCTCGAGACTAGGCATATCGATTGTATCACTGAGAAGGGAATCGTCATCGACGGCGTCGAGCAAGACCTAGACCTCATAGTCCTTGCCACAGGCTTTCGCACCGTCGAATTCATGCACCCGATCAAAATATACGGTAGGGACGGAAGACCATTGACTGAAATCTGGGAAGGTGGTGCTCGTGCTCTCTATGGTGTGGCAGTCGAAGATCTTCCCAACTTTGCCATGCTGTATGGCCCCAACACAAATCTCGGCCATAACTCCATCATCCTCATGATCGAGGCCCAATCTCGGTACATCCTTGCACTGATCAAAGCCGTCCTGCGCGCAAGGGAGTATAACCAAGGCCTCGCCATAACTCCGAAACCGGGCAAAGTCGAAGAGTTCAATTCGAATCTCCAAAAGGCACTATCCAGTACCGCATTTGCGTCGCCAGGCTGCCAAAGCTGGTATAAAACAGCTGAAGGTTTGATCACAAACAATTGGTCTGGCACGGTGGTGGATTATCAGAAACTTTTGTCAAAACTAAACTGGGATGATTTTGATTTGGAGGGTAATGGGGCGGAAGCGATGCGTAAGAAGCACGTTGCGAATCTCGGTCGTGTTCGGGAAGAATCTCTGCTGGGATTTAAAAGTTTGGGTGTCACCGCTGCCCTTGCGATTGTGGGCACGCTGGCATATAAAGCACCTCACTTGCTCCCAAGATGGCGATGATCGCTGGAGATTCCTTTTGATAACTGGATTGATGTGATATTTGATGTGATATTGTATTTATTCATATGTTTGCGCCTAATTTAGAATACCCTTCACTTTCGGAGATACAGTCAATGGATTGGTAACACACTGCCGGGGCGCTCAAATTGTAAACGCGAATGCTTTTCCAAAGCTGACGATTTATGGTATCCAAGGTGGCTATCAGAGAATCAAGAGGTTTATCAAAACGATGTATTTATTCTATATCACGGATGCTGCGATGCATTCTGGAGCACAACCAAACCTTTCGGACTTCGAAACCCACAATGCCAGTAGGGCTAAGCCAGTAGCAATCGCTGTTCTATTTGACACTCCGGTTTTGCAGCAGATGGCTAAAGCTTTTGGCTTTCTTCCTCATTGTCCCCAGTTTTATACGGATGCTATTTCAGCCAATCGGCAGTAGCCGAGCGCAGAAGCGTCCGGATTATCGGATCAGCTACACTCATGTTGCTTAGGAGCTGCTTTGAATGGGTGGGAGAAGCTTTGTTGACGAATCCGACGGCGATCGATACCAGCCGAAGTGCGATCCAACCAGAGGAAGATTGGCTGGGATAGCATAACGCAAATCGTACGAGAGCTCTTTTGCATACATTTCAACTATTCCCGCGCTGTTACTAGTCTTTTCTGAAGCGCCCGTTCGCCATCGAAGATTTATACCGACGGTGCTGCTCGCCATAATATTTGTCCATACCAGCCGAAGCAGTTTTGCGGCGCCTTCATGCATTGTTGATGAGGAGTTCGAAACGGGGAGAAGGAAAAGGCTGTCACTCCTATCATACGGAGGAAGTCTCTCGATTTGTAGTAGCGGACCAAAAGCCTTGCTTAATACTTGCGCTATAACGCCATATGGCGCTGCCATCGCCAGCAGCTCGCATTTGGGGCCGATCAACAACAACAAATCAAACTTTCCCGGGGGGGGAAGCCTTTGAAGCCCTCGCTTGGGCTTTTCTGACTGGGAGCTGATAATTTAAGCCGCTGATGTCAATGCCTCGAAGCGAGCGAAAGTCATCCCAACCTCGTATAAATCAATCGCATTTTTGCCCAAACAAACGAGAGTGAGGGTCAGAGCAAAACCCTCCATTCTGCTTTCCTTTCAAGCACCGGGAATGCGTGCTTTTTCTCTGGAATTTAATAACTAAATATATATATAAAAAAAAAAAAAAAAAAAAAAAAAGATATTAGTAGTGTGAGTTGGTTGAGAAGTCCTCGGACTGGCATGGCGGGACGAAAATAAATTGGAACCAGCCCGCTAAACCGGGTCACTTCGCGACGTCAAGACCTTGATAGACGCGATCTGCCTCGCCACCTACTGGCAAATCGGCGTTCAAAGGACAGCGGGCTCACGAGATCGAAATCAAATTTAAACCTAGCCATCAGCCCAGCGAAGTGTCTCTCATTCAAGTTACCGATGGAGCACAATTGATCTTGAAATAAATATATAAAAAAGATATTTATCAAAACCCTCAATCGTATAATTAACGAAGAAACATCCCACGACATACCGTTTGCACTTTCGAGTCTCTCAAGCAGGGAATGGCCTCAAAATCAGCAGCGCCACCCAAAGAACGTACCAAGTCACAGTTTGCCGCGGCTGAGGCTGCTTCGTCTGGGAACGTGAAAAGTCAAGGTTGGAACCCTCCAAGCCTCAAACAGTCGCAGAGCTGGAATGAGCAGGATCTGAGGCATCATCTACAAAAGAGATTGACGGGGTTAGAAAAGGGCAGGGAAGCCGGATTTACAGAGATCGGTGGGAAGGCTATCAAAGGATGAAAAAGTCTCACATGGAATGGCCTGTGTTCGATGACATGTGTTTCTTTTCTTTTTATGCGCAAAATTTCGCGCTGGGGCTGAATTTTACAAAAATGCTTTAATCCATGGACAGCATGGTAGGTTCTCCGTTGTTTTCAGCGTCATTCCGTCCCTCTCAGCTCCTGTTCAGCTTGCTAATGACTTCGTGATAAAGGCAATGGATAGGCGGCTTGGTTTCGCGCTGTTCGGGAATTGACGGTCTTTGAGTGCGAAATCGGGAGGCTGTACATCCCGCCGGCTGTTATGCGACTATTTTCCTTCTTAATCGCGCTTCATGGCAGAAGTTGGTCTTGGACAGAGTCGTGATGCATTGCGCTGGTTGCCGCCGATGTCGTGACAGGGTTGTAGGAGTAGATAACGCTAGTCACCACACTAGTTAGTTAGTTGCACCTTAAATTGGAGCTTAGATAAGCGGGCATCTCAACGCCGGCGTTCGATGATATGATGAGCGGCCGGCGGGCAGCGAGGTCGAACCGCACATCACCTTGCTGGGTCTGACCTAACTTAGTTACCCTCAGGCGGAGCCTGAATTTATTTATCTATTTCCACTATACTTATCCTCAGCTCAGTACTTTGCAGATGTGATGTTGTAGCCAAGCTGCGGTTTCCTCTGCATTCCTTCGGACTGCTAAAGGTTATCGAGAATCTTCAAGGTACCTGCAAGCTCACCCTGTCATTCGTCAGCTCATCAGTTCTACAAGCTTCACACTTCGACCTGCGACCGATTCTCTTCTTTGTTCACTGCTCCTACAAATGCCCAATGCGGCCTCTTTCTCAGTACTACCTTTTTCTTTCGTGCTCCTTAGAAGATACCGGGTCGCTCGGGGTTAAATTGCTCGCAGACATTTCGACTAATCGGGGACGGAGGAGAAGATGGATCGTGCAAGGAAGAGTATGTGATCTGCATTTTATAAACGAGTATCCAAGAAGGGTCGCTAATAATGATTTTTCCAGGAGAGCTGCGTGACTCAAATATAAAGGCTTGGATCGGAGAACCAGGTACCGTCGTCGTAACCCCGCAGTCACCGTTGCTTGTATGGTAGAGCATGAGAATTCGCAGCGCTAAGCTAAAAGCCATTTCTATAGATGTTTTTCTCGTCAATAAATCACTTGATTCCTCCTTGAAGAAAAACACTGCCTTTATCAAACGTCTTCGAACCGGAATCACCGCTTCCGCTCAACCAACCTTTCTCACGGAGATCCGGACCCTGTCTTTACATAAATATCTCTCAGAAATTATATCTGCTTTCTATGAGGGTGCTTGCAAACTCAAATCACCTGGAGAAATAGCAGCGGGGGTCGAAGTTGCTAGTGCACTGCACCAGCGTTTCGGTCCTCATGAGTTCACAAAGCAACTCGGCTGGCTGCTGGGCCGCGGTATGAGCACGCCAGACAAGGCACAACTGAAAGCTTGGACGCAAGAAGTACGAGAGAAGGAAGAAAAGGAACGTCTTGTACGGCAACGTGTTTTGCTTCGTGTCGTATCGGAGCTGTGGCTGGTGGGGCTTCTGCGCACCCTGGACGATGTGGAACGGCCAGAAGATTTAGGGTCGAAGGGGAAGGATGGAACACCCACAGCTGGTAGCAAAGTTTCCGATGGTCAGCTAAAAGGTAAACAATCACATACTGCGCCGAAGGTCAGCCAAGACAAAGATGCAGACCCGTTCCCTTTGGAGGTTATCAAGGACCTACTCGGCTATGATCGTGAACATCAGAACTTGCCCCTTGCTGTCTTGTTCGCTAAAAACTACGGTTGGGATATCATGGGCATCAAAAGAGCAGACGATGGTAGGAAAAACGTCGATCCCAGCGGTGAGACAACAGTGACTAGCAAAGAGGCCCCTGAGGCCTCTGGCGATGAATCCATGGTCAATATTGGTTCAGCGGATGACCCGCCTCTGGTATCCGATGAGAAATTGCAGACCCGATTCAGGAATATCATGATCAAGTACCTGGATGATGTGAAGAAGCATGTTGTTCGTGATCACAAAGCTCTGGCTGCCTTGAGCCGCCGCAACGCCGAGGCGTATGTGAAAAGCGGAGAGATTCTGGAAGACCGACAGTCCAACTTTGAGAAACAATCCAAGGCCCAAGAAAAACTGGTTTCAAACACTCAAATACTCTGCGACATTCTAGGCTCGGAGATGCCGGAACTGGCTGAGAAGGAAGGTTTAGACAGCCTCAGTAGTGGAACCATTGGGCTTGTGAAGACTGGCGAATATCTGCGTGGACAAGGCGAAGGGCCAGGAATCTGGGAAGATGAAGAAGAGCGTCGCTTCTATGAGAACCTTGTTGATCTGAAGGGTAAGGTTCCGGCGGTGCTGCTTGAAGATGGCAAGAAAAAGAAAGGCGAGGCCGATGAACAAGCAAAAAATAAAGATGCTGATCTGCCAAACGGGGTCACATCCGAAGATAAAAGGGAGCGGCCGGGACAACCTGTCGAAAGTACTCCTCGAGAGACGGACGACCAGTCAACAGCTATCGTTAACAAAACCGTTGGTGCTCAGGTTGATACCCTATTGGCAAGGCTCCCGGAACTCCAGCATAAAGATGCCGTCGACCAGTTGGCTTTGGAATTTTGTTTCCTAAACTCCAAAGCCTCGCGAAATAGGCTGATAAAGGCTATGCAAGACGTCCCAAAGGGCCGTACAGATCTACTTCCTTTGTATGCTCGATTGGTGGCAACCTTAGGCCAATATCTTCCTGATATTCCCCAAGGTTTAATTTCATATTTGGACGAGGAATTCCGCAGCCTCCAACGTCGCAAGCAGAAAGAGTTCCTCGGACAAGTGCGCACGAGTAATATTCGATATCTCGCTGAACTCACCAAATTTGGTGTCGTGCCTGAACATGTCATATTTCACTGCTTTAAGGTCAGTCTGGATGACTTTTCAAGGATGAACATCGAGATAATTGGCAATTTGCTTGAAAACTGTGGTCGGTATTTGCTACGGAACCCGGAGACTGCACCGAGAATGGCATCCTTCCTCGAAACCCTTGGACGGAAGAAAGCAGCTCAGCATTTAGGACAACAGGAACGAATGGTACTTGAAAATGCTATGTACTACGTTGACCCTCCCCCAAGACCAGCCATACAGCAGAAAGAGCGCACTCCAATGGAGTTATTCGTGAGAAAACTTGTGTATCTTGATATGAACAAGCGCAATTATCCCAAGATTCTCAAGTCGGTTCGAAAGCTACACTGGGAGGAGCCGGAGGTGAGTTAAGTATACATCTTTTTATGGATCATAATGCTGATAAGCATAGGTTGTCCGCATACTTGAAAGTGTATTCAGCAAGCCCGCCAAAGTCAAGTACGGCAATATTCACCTATTGGCTTTACTTGTCAGCGCACTCTACCGCTATCATCAAGATTTTGTTGTTAACATTATTGATAATTCTCTCGAGCGGATCACAATAGGCCTAGAACAGAACGATTTCAAATTTAACCAGGAGCGCATTGCCGACGTCAAGTACCTCGGAGAGCTCTACAACTATAAAATGGTTGATTCTCCTGTGATATTTGATACTCTATATCGTATCGTTACTTTTGGGCACGGTATGCCTTTCCCTTAAAATTCCCTGCTACCCACGCTCACAATTAACGGAATTATAGAGGGTGGCACCCCCATTCCAGGCAAAATCTGTCCCCTTGATCTTCCTGACGATTTTTTCCGCATTCGCCTTGTTTGCACGATGCTTGATACTTGTGGCGTTTGTTTTGACCGCGGTAACTCCAAAAAGAAACTGGACTTCTTCTTAACCTTCTTCCAGGTAAGGTCAAATGATTACACAATTAGTCAGGTTGCTGATCATAGTAGTATTATATTCACACCAAGGATCCTATGCCGATGGATATAGATTTCCTCGTACACGACACATATGCCCTTACTCGCCCCCAATGGAAGCTTGCAACCGACTTGGAAGAGGCGGCTCGCTTATTCAGTGAAGCCGTAGCGCAAAATTACAAAGTTCAAGATGGTAGCAAGGCAGCCGAACCTGAAGAAGACGGTGAGAGCTCCTCGTCAGAAGATGAGCTTGAGGACGACGCTCTTGGAGAAGGCGAAGAAGATCAGTTTTCGAGTGAGGAGGCTGAAGTATGTTTCCCATTATTTATTCTTGCATCCACGGCTCGACTGACGAATTTCTAGGCTGCTGTTGATAACACTGATCAAGACGCCGAGCCTGAGTCCGAGGAGGAAGAAGAGCGAATAATCGTCACTCGACAGGAAGAGGAACGCGATCCTGAAGCGGAAGCAGAATTTGACCGTGCCTTTGAGAAGATCATGGCGGAAAGCTTGGAATCGCGTAAATTCGAACGCAAAGCAATGTTTGACGTACCCCTGCCAATGAGACGTACAACTCGCGAACCTACGGCAGCTGAAGATCGCGAAAACAATGCAGCAGCGTCAAACACGATGGCATTCTCACTCATGACCAAACGAGGAAATCGTCAGCAGGTAAATTCCCGTTATTCTTGTAAAATAAACAAAGTACACTGACGATGCCCCAGACCCGAACAATTGATCTTCCATCGGACTCCAGCTTTGCGATTGCTATGAGATCTCAGCAACAGGCCGAGCGCGAGGAGCAGCAACGCATTAAAAACTTAGTTCTAAACTATGACCTTGGAGACGACAATGACCTCAATGATGGTGAAGCCCCCAGCTCTCTCCCCAAGTTCTCAATAAGGCTAGCAGTGCTAAAGGATGCAAAGGCAACGAGAAGCGTACTTCTTCTAAACCTGAGAAGGCGAGTACTAGTCGGGGTTTTCGTGCCCGTAAACTGCAGCTTAGCGACGTCGATTGGTAGCTACCACAACCAAAAGGGGCACAGCCGGCCCCAAACGGGCTTTTTTTAGCCTCACTTGGCAGTTGGAAGACCAACAATGCCATTCACTTGCCAATTCAGCTGCATGCGCAGGAGGAAAATTGGTTTGCCCATTGCGCCCGCAAATTCGTCCCTTTCAGACAGGTCGCGTCAAACGGACTTGTACCCAATTTGGCGACTGCCGAAAGCACCTGTGGCTTGCCTAGCGACTTAGCATGCTATTATTCGCGGAACGCTTTGCCCTGACGGTCTACGCCACCTTTATTGATAGCGCCATGGCATTTCGCCCCCGCAATCGTGTCACTAGCTTGATGAGAACCCGGTTTAAGATTTGATACTCTTAAATCCTCAATTCACTGTCGCAGCTGCCGACCGATCGAGACATGGGCGACACTCTATTCGTATTCGTAGTGTTATTGTCCTTAACCTTCGTTCGATGGCACTCAGCGAGCAACTGTAGGCAAGGTTGCGCTTCGTAGCGTTTGAGAAAAGGTTTGGTTGATCACTTATGCGCTATCTGCCTCTGGTCTACAATGAAAGCTAGCCAGTGGGATGTGGAGGAGGACAAATTGAGAACCAGGCAAAAAGGAGCCGCAGATAGATTGATAATTGAAGGTTGATATGCTTATTTGAAAGCTACAATGGCCACTCTACTTTGTAGAAAGAGTAGGTTGGCACTTAGCATGAAAAAGAAGAAACCTGCTGATGCTCCTCGGGTTCGCGGGTTGTTTACCGACAGTGTCTCAACCTTCTCTCCACTGACAAATCAGCGGAAAAAAAAGAGATATATGGTTAGTACATAGGATGTTGCATTTATTCGCCCGCTTCGAAATGACAAGGACTGCTAGTCATTAAATGAAGGTCACACCCGTCCATGAAACTTCAACCAATCTGCTAACTCGACAGTAAATAACACCGGCGCAGTCGTCCTAATCTCAACCATATCGGCACGAATATGATTACTCGTGCTGACTTGCCCGCCAAATTCTGTCTTCCAGTCATGCACGTCCCACTCTAAACCTTCTGTGTTTATCACAGAAGGTCCACCAACAGGTATTATGCCAACATTTTCCGATAGGTAGCATTTTTCTGGACATTCTGAGATGGGCTTATCTCCATCTAAAGCGCTATGGGATCCGGGTATTGAAGTTGGGGCTTTCCAACGAGATTCAGCTTCCAGCGAGTTGCCACCAGGCGTGAAGATGGTACTTTTGCCTTCCGGAAGCAGAAATGTAATGCTCTCTTCTGAAATCAGGTACAAATCTCCGGCGGGCTTATCAGCCGCAGACAGGGACGATTGAGACGCGGTATAGAGATGGTGGATTTGAGAGAATGCTTGGTCGACACGGCCACCTAGGCCGCCCAGCACGAGCACGTCTAGATGCGGCTCGGTTCCGTTGTCCTGAACCTCAGATTCCGCTGTGGATTGGGGAGGCCCTGGAGATATATCTGAGGATACAATGGTCCTAATGTTGGATTTTAGATGTCGTAGGCACTTGGTAAAGTCTGTGGAATATTGGTCTGGGTCTTCAAGCACTGGGACACCTAGATTCTCGTAATGTTTTCGTACAAATGGACGAATAGAGTCTAAGTCACCCACGATGGCATTTGGAAGCTACTGGTATATCGGGTTAGCAGCCCCATCCGTGGTGGACAAAATATTTTAGGCATAGGGACAAAGAGAGACTCTCTGCTCACCTCCGTGGACTCCGTCCCGTTTTTCCTCATGAGCTCATAAAAGCGATTCGCGCCGCCATCAGCGCAGATTGTAAACGACGCTGTTACACATAGACCAGTTAAAATCTTGCTTTACGAGGAAAGGATATAATTACAGAAATACCATGCTGCTTCAATATTTTATACGCATTGGGGTTGATAGGCTGGTTCAGAACCAAAAGCGCGTAGGGTTTCGATCGAGGTACTGATTCGAAGAACTTTGTTGGTTTCCACTCCATCTCTCACAGACATTCGGATACTGGACAATAAAACAGATCAATTTCTCTGGCATACCTCCCTTTCAGTCGTTCGGGCTGCACTGCTTTTATATATCTACTCTGTACGGAGTACAGAGTACAGAGTAAAATCGTCTATCGATTTTCTATCATGATTGATTGATGATTGATTGATTATGTCATCCACTTTCCCAGCCACTTTGTCAGCAGCTACAGGTGCCATACCGGAAAAATGAGCTTTTCGGGCAACCGTCGGAAAACGTTTATCTGATGCAACCCATTGAACCACAGGTCACAAGCTTGAAACTGTAGATCAACCATATATTTACAATGCACATATAAAGGGTCTGAAATGTATAGAATTTGGAATGTATATATTTTTAAACTTGAGGGTTTTGAACCCAATTTGGAAGCTTTTCAATTACTAGGAACTAACTAAGTATTACAAACCACCCACACAACCTGAATTGTAATGAATTTTTTTTTTTTTTTTTTTTTAAATTTGAGCCTCCCCAGTTGGAGTCTCTGGTTCAGGGACAGGGTGTAAAACCAGTACAGAAGAATCATCAGAGTGAGCTCATTCAGACTGCTTGATTGTACTTTTGAGCAAATTGGCTCCACTGCCTCCAGTTGGAGACAGGCCTGATGCAGAGATATTCAGCTGTAACTGAATGAAGGGAGAAGGTGTGATTGGAGTGGGGAAGAGAAGGGGAGGAGTGAATGTAGCAAAGGGCAGAGCAGCAGCAAATTGGCCTATCTTGACTGCTGATTTATAGATGGTTTCTTCTGTCTTTCACTTTTTCTGTCATTAAATATCAAAGTCAGTTCAATTCATCCTGACATTGCATCAAGTATACTGACTGCAGAAGATAAACAATTGAACTTTAAGTTCTGACAGATGTTAGTCAAGATTCTTTCAATATTCTATATATATAACTACATTAGCATGAGTTGAATGTATAATATTTAATCAGTTCAATCTATCTTGACAGAGTGGAATATATGCTCTGCAAGCTCTTTTTGTTTGGCTTGGATGGACACAAGCTTTTCCAATGCTGTCAAAGTGGCAGCACCAACTTCAGCATTGAAGAAGAAGAAAGAGGGGAATTTGTCAGTTTGAACTGACAGAGATGCCATTTTGGTAAGCAATTCACTAAGATCAGTGGCCTGTTCTGCCATACTGGCTTTCAATTTCTCTCAGAGTGTTGTGTTCTTAAGTCTAAGGAAATCATTATAATCAGACAGTAATGCTGCCACTTCCTTCTGTAGCTCTGAAAAGACAGGAGCACAGGCTTTTTTATCTTCTGCACAATTGATGCAGGCCTTTGTGGTTTCTTGCTTGCAGAAATAAGACTTTTTGATGTATGCTGTATACACAAATGTCAAACAGTAGCCACAGAGTGTATTACCTATTATAGCAGACTCTTCTTTAACAGCTGAGGGCTTTCACCCTGGCTTCTTTTTTATGAACATTGGGGAGTGCTCATTCTGAGCTGCTGCCAATTTATGTGTTTGTGGAGTCATTTTTTGCTATTTCTGCATATATTGTCCTTCAGTTTGCTGCAGTTCCTTATTTCATTCTGAAATTCACCACTTATCTTGATATTGGAATAGAAGAAGAGGGGTAACAAGAAATATAATAAGCTCAAGAGAAGGAAAGAAAGAAAAGAAGAGAAGAAGAGAGAGATTTTGTGTGAGAAGAGATTATTATATCTAGCATGTCTGCTTGATTATTTTGGATTTCCTAATCAGGATGTGTCTATTTATACATTACTAAGTGCTAACTCATTTTGCTTAGAGCTCCTACAGCTGATTATGGTGAATGATAAAGAGATATATATTGAATATAGTGAAATTCAGCTCTTGCAAGCATTGATATAACAGAGCATTGCATTGAAGTCTAGATATCAAACCCTGAAATCTATTTTAAAGCACAAACTAACAGCCAATTTTGATCTGAGAAGGCATCTTTTCATGTATTCAACTAGAATCTGTGTCTCTTTCAGAGCATGCAACCAGTTGTGGCTGGTGCAGGTTTCTTTAAACAGGCAGGCCAATTTGTTGCAGTCTTAAAATAATTCTCTGTAATGTTCTACAAAGAATTTCAATTCTTCTTGTCTGAATTGTCATTCTCTGGCTCTTGCAGAGCTTGCACTGCCTGAGCCAGATGTAAATTAAGTTCTCTGGATGGCATACTAGATGTTAACTGGACTGCATTCAGAATTTCTGGCAAAGTCTCAACATGGACAGTCTTTGGCTTCCTTGGTTGGATCTTCCATCAGGCAAAGTTGTCTGAATTGACATCTCTCAGTCCTGGTTTCTGTGTCAAGCAGTCCCAGAGCTTGAGTACAGAATTCCAGATGTAGATTAACAGGGTGGATGTATCCTGTTTTGAACTGTTGTCATCAAGATACAGCTTCATGTATGCTGCTAAATTTGCATACACCTCTATTGCCATAACTGTCAGAGCAGAAATCATGATAATTAAGATTTATCATTGACTTACATTCAAAATACCATTTCCCTTGTGGAGCTGACTTCTCAAAATTGACACACAGCTTGACCCAGTAAAAGACTTTACAGAATTGGTCCCACTTGAATAATTGGGCAAAATAGCTGATCAGCTTTTGTTGATTGGTTATTTCATGAAGTCTGAAATTGGGATTCTCAGTCAAGCTGAGTTCAATACATTCCCTGACATGATCCTGCAAATGAGATCAGTTTATATCATAACTAGGAGTTTAGAAACATTGTTCTGACCTTCAAGCTACTCAAGATCTTACATTTCCAACCTTTACAGAGGTCTGACATGCATCTAGAAAGTTCATAAAAATATGAGTCATTCCTGGCTTCCCAGTTCTCAAGGCTCAGCATCTCCTGAATGGTATCAGGAATCAGATCAGTATTTAATGTCAATATATAGGCCCATTGCACCTGATTTTGTATCTTGTGCTCCACCACTCAAACCCACTTTTCAATCTCTGTATGATCAGAGAACACTTCAGTTCAGATACTTGTATTTGAACTGAATAATGCTCCTTAAGCCTTTGGCATGTTGTGTGATTGGGCCCATGGGAAGGTGTAAGCTGTTCTTTTTGGTGCTGGTGTGCTCTGTGTCTCTGACATTTTGGCTATTGAATTGCCATTGAGAATGAATGAGAGTGAATGCTTGAATTTTGGAGAGGTTCACTATCTATTATATAGTTGACTTGAAGTGCATTTAACTGCTCAAGTTGCTATTCAGATCTGTATCCATATTCCCCTACATTCTAAAATTCAACACTGCTAAGTGATTGATTTCTTTGAAATAGGCTGATCATTTAGGAGGATACAGATTATTGCTGATCTTGCATCCCTTAGAGCTAATTACAGATCTAGATGATTGAGATATTACAGTTGGTCTGTGGCACAGTTGGCACATTTTGCAGCTGCTCTAACATTCAACTTTGCTATAATATGTCTGATTCCCCAATCAAACAGCAATTTTCTTTCTAATTCCTACATACTTTATCTCAAAGCAATTCTGCAGCAACCCTTACTGTTCCTGCAACTTGAAACTCAACCACTGTGGAAACTGGTGTATAAACCTCAAGCAAACATGTGAGGTCTGAGGTACTTGAGGCATATAGAGGATTATATGTTTTGGAGAAGGCAACTTCATTTGCCATTTCCAGCCTTGCAGTTTTGAAGGTGCAGACAGTCTGCCCATTTATTATGGGAATTGCAAGATTGCAATTGCATTTTACCTTCAGTAGAACCCAACATTCAGCCAAACAATCAAACTAAGAAGTCAGGGTTGAGTGTAAGATCTTGAATTCTCTGTCAGCCTGCATCATTCTAATTACTGTATACAGGATGCAGCAAGTCTTTCAGATGCTTCTGATGCTTCACTCAATGCTCTATCCAACACTCATTCTGAACCAGAAGATATCAGAGTGCAGGAGATTATACAAGAAGCAGTGGCAGCTCTACCCATGAAATCAGTTGATAACAATGAATCACAACAGTATGAAGAGCCTGAATCTGAACCCTGGTTACAGACTATATTACATCCAGTGCACCTGATTAGCAATGGAGATTCTGATTTTCATTCACAACTAGAGGATTTATTGGGTGACCAGCCAGCTGAGACCTACATCCCAACTATAATAAATGACCTGTTGGAGGTTCTAGTCTATGCACATGCAGAGCCTGATGAAATGCTGGACCACTTCATGCTTGCTTTAGAATTATAGTGTGAAAAATCAGAAATATCTTGCTGACACTATAAGACACTGCAGGAAGTCTTACAGATTCCTGAAGACATTAGTGCACTGAGATCTCTACCATTGGGGCTGAGCATGTTGAAGAAGAAATGCAGAGCTCAATTCTCTATACTTCCCATTCAATGGGCATTCATACTGGCTGTTCCATTGAAAATGCCAACTCTTTTGCCTGCTGAGAAGCAACTAATACAGACATCTCTTACATCTAATTTATTCTTTCAGGATCCTGTGGCTCTTTTGTCATTACTGGCAAGATCTCCTGTATTTCACAAGAAGATATATATTGGTATGGCTGATCTAGTTAACAACCTGACTGAATTGTGGCAATCATGGAGCTGGGGGAGCTTTATTAGATGTTCATCAGATGACTTTGCATGATATTCTGACAGGACATCAGTCTTTCCTTCTGATTTTATTTGTTTCAGGTGCAACAATGCTGCATGTAAGTGCACTTAGAATGAACAAGAAATCCATATTAGAAGAATTCAATTTGTGGGTTGGGACCAGAGACTGGCCTGCACAAAATCTGATGAAATTGTTCTTATTGTCCAGTACACTATTACTGCCAGCAGCTTTAATAAAAGAATCCATTCACTGAAACCTCTGCTTTGCCTGAACAAGCTGCTCTTACTGGAAGACCAGGAAACTCACATCATACATGAAGACAACATTCTAGCCTGACTGGATGTTCATCTTGACTACATCTTTGACAGATTGGGTAGCTACAAATCCTCAGAAACAAATGAGTTCTTTGTACAGCAAGTGATGAATACAATTTGCCACATATCATATGTACAAGAGCTCTGACTTAGCACTCTGCTCTGGAGTGAACTGGAAATTGTGGCATATAGAAGGGATATGCTGATCAAGATGCTCTGTCCAGGCAACTTTATCAAGAGAACTATATTCATTCCCTTCCTGCTGTTCATTGACAGATTCAGTCTATATTGAAACATGTACTGAAATATAACTGGCTTCTATATAATCCCTGTGGGACTTAATGATTCTGAAAGAAGATGATGAAACAATGCATATACAATTGCTCTCAGGTCTCATGCTACAAATTTTTCTGATGTTGTGGAGGCATTGGCTCCTGGTTTACAAGCAGTTGAAAGAGGATTTGACATTGTGGTAACTGGTGAAGGAACTGTCAGAATCATTGCTTCTTGTATTGCTTATCTTGGTGACATGCCACAGCAAAATGACAATACTGGAATCAAATACTCTACTGCAACAGTCTCCTGTTGGAGCTGTACTGTCTCCAATGCAGAGAGGTTCAATATGAATTTTGACTTGATGAAATACAGCCAATACCATTACCAGCTACTCAATTTGCAGGCTGAAATTAAGGTGAAGCAGACTGTTTGCAAGTGAGAAGCACTGTAGAAGACCTATAAATTGATCAAGAAAAGTCCCCCAGTTTTGAAGATCTGTTCAGCACTGAATCTGGTGATATTTTTCCCCTCTGACCCCTGTCATAGTGAATTTTTGGGCCTGTCCAAAATTGTGCATACATTATTGATATCACATATATTGACACCTGAGGGGCAGAAGAAATACTGCCAAACCCTACAGAGATTTTCATTTCAGAGACACTGGACCCAACTGCAGTTCCCAATTACCCATCTGAAGTTCTACTAAATTCAGAAATACACCTGAGCTTCAATTATGATCCCAATTATACTCTGCTTTGTCCTAAAGCCTGACTGGATTCAGACTGTTGTTCAGCAGGCTCTCTATAACTTCTTTGATGAACAGTCAATTGATCCCAATATTTCATGTTTGTTGCTTGCTAAAATTTTTGATGCTATTGCAAGAAGCAATTCACTATTGACTTCTCAGATATCTGTTGGGTACAATGAACTTAAAAGTGTGGTTGCCAATGCCTGAACTATACTTCAGAAAGTGATAGATGCTATTGTCATGGCTGCCAAGACACCATGGTTGACTAGCTGGGCAGTATAGATGCTGAGATCATGGCAGAATTCACCAGTGTTCAATTGAATTGTGACACTTCTGACAGAGGACATTTCAATCAACACTGTCAGTATTGCCCCAAAAGCAGGTAAGATGTTACATGCTTTGAAACACTGATCAAACATGCATATCAGGATGCACTATGCTGACCAGGCAAAGAAGTATGCTGTGCCAAATAACTGCAATGTACTGATTGGGAAGAATAAATACTGTAAATACAAAGTATTTGTGCAGCAAACCAACAAGTGTGATGTTGAAAAGGTTTTACTGATTCATGAGAGCTTCAAACACACTATATTCTTGATTCTTGATGGGGCTCTTATGGAATCAGAACCCTATATCAGCAGCCAGATGAAGCAACTTCATTGTGAATATCCAATTCTCATGCAAGACCTTGTGTGATCAGAATACAATGAGCAACAAGATGATGATGAGAATGCTGATGAAGCTGATGATTCATATGCTACCACCCCCTTTCATACCTTAATTAATGCCTACTGCCAACTACCAGCTAGCCATAAAGTCATGGAATTGCTTGGTTTACAAAGCACATGGCTTTCTGAACTATCAATTACACATTCCTTTTTGCAAAAGCTCTGACTTTCATACAGCAGTAATTGGGCATATCAACATATGCTTGGCAGAGGTTTGACCCCAATCTGATTGTTTCAAAAGCTGATCTTTACATTCAATGGAGATGCACATCACACTACATTGAAACTCAATGATCTGGTTGAGTATACTTGTGTGTTGAGCACCAAGATCAGGCAAATAAGATGCATATTCACTCACAACCAGGGCAGCTGCTGGAGGGTTTTTTTTGCCATGTTCTCTGCTCATGAAATTCAGCATGAGAGGGTACTGGATTTGCTGATTTTGCAGGTGAATCAGAATGAGATTCATATAATTGGTCTACCTGCAATCCACAAACCAAGCCTTTACACAATACCTGTCAGCAAAGATTCCAAAAGGCTTAAACTGGATTCTGCTCTGCTGACTACCTTTCTCAACTGCACTTGGAGTGTTTCCTTTTTATAGGTGGATTGGGTGGTTTGATGTATGTAGTATTGTGCATTAGTTGAAATCTCTCCAGTGTCTGCTGGAGTAACTATACTATAATGGTTTCTATACTATAATGGTTTCTATACTATAATGGTTTCTATACTATAAACATTTATAAACCTGAAAAGGTATCCTGAATGTTCCTAGATATATTCATTGATCAGGGGTTTGAACATTTCCTGATTTCTATGTTGAGGATTGGAAGCTATGTTTCTGAATTTGGAATGTATATATTTTTAAACTTCCAAACAACCATGGATTCAGATAAATGTATATTCTGATGTAAACATATCGGGACTAGTGGATCTACAGTTTACAAATCCTCCCCATTTCTGCTATGGTGCGAGCGTGTTCTCACGTGATTGCCAGCTCACTCATGTGCTCCAGATACAAACTAAACAAACACCATAGTTAACATGAATAAAAGATTTTTGATATAGCAGATCAGCAAAATGCATATAGCATGATCTTTCAATACAAGGTGTGGTCAAGCTCTTCAGGATTGTGGAGTGTAAAAAGAAGCTATATTGAGAGATTCTGGCCTTTTTAATTTCACATCATCACTATTCAGTAAGGATATACAGCCACTACTCTGTGATTAATGGAGTGAGGACTACCTACCATCATTATTACATCCGCAAGTTTGATTTCACAGAATTGGATGGCAGAGAGAGATGGGCATCCTATAAATTTGTGATGGGAGTTTATGCTGATTGGGCACCTTCACATCTTCAGAGACTCTGTTCAGCTATTGACAAGCTACCAGAGGATTTGAACTTTGAGAAATCACAACAGTCTCAGAAAGCACAGCAGACCAAGCTCTTACCTGAGCTGAGCTTCTCAGGAATGACTGAAGTCTCACAGTGAACTGGAGGCTTTGAACTGCTAGACATGAGCTTTACATCTCTACCTGATGGTGAAAGTCAACCAGCTCTATCTAGCTTGCAGGACATTGCTTCGCAAGCTCCAACACTCTGTCAGGATAAAAAGGGATCCGCACAAGCGTTTACGTTGAAGAAAAGACGCAAATAATACAAAGGCTGTAGTTCAGGCTTTATTCAGTTCCTGCGTCCATTTTCCTTTTCTTCATGCCATATTTTGTGCGTGGTGATCCTAGCTCTTCGCCTTTTGTGTGAATCGGGCCATCAGCCACCCATAAAAGGCAACAACACGACTTACAGAAAGAAAATAGATCATAAAGTCCCTGCTTCAAAGGATCGCAGTGCAGAAGGTTTAGGTGGCGGATGTTCACAAAGAAAGTCAAAACAAATTCTAGGAACTGCCAAGTGAGACTTTGTGGGTGTAGTGCCAGGGTGCTTTCCGGGCTTCAGTCACAGGAATCGTCCGCGCCCAAACAGACAAGCTGGTTCTTTGATTGACAGTGATTTATGGTCTATTGTCAATGATCTCTTTGTTGGCAGCCATTGGTAGACACAGCATTATGACCCGGGGGATACAACTGTCTTTTGTTTATTTCTAGTCTTCTTCCATTTCTTTTTGTCCTTTTGTGGATATATCTTCCCTCAGCCTCACGACGTATGCTTACCTCCTTTCCTATTGTTTCTGGGCTTTGTCACCCAGAACCTGAGCCAACTCGAAATTAACTTATCCCTTCTCACATGTAGATAGATAGATGATGCTCTCTTTCTCTCTTATTCCCCCCCCAGCCCACGAAAGAGACAGACAGGGTTTTGGCTACGATGAATAATAGAAACTCGCATGCACACAGACAAGAAGCAGTCACCTACATAATGATTTACGCAAATTCACTACTATTCTCTACCTGACACTCTCAATTTAGGCCAATCATTTCCCCACAGGTCATTCACTTTTAATGTTGCATGATATGGACACCATACCAGGGTGACCCGCACATCCCGTGAGTCGGTTCCAAGCCCTTCCGTCATTCCAAATCTCAATAACAAGTCCTCCACAAGTATGTACTTCATTAGCTGCGTACATCTCTAACCATTTCCAGTTCGCCTTGCCCAATCTTCCATAGCCTGCGCATATCCTGGGAGGTCCTCACCGCGGATAACACAGCGGGCCCGTCTCTCAGGTATAATCCGTTCATACCTGTCGCGGTAAATGTTCATGTCCATGGCATAGTTTTCATCAACACGATGTGCGTATTCTTCAGCCTTGAAGCGAATGCCACCTGGAGGCTGCTGCCCGCCCTGCAGGAAGCTGATGTATGCGTGTATCTGAGCTTCTGAGAGTTGGAAGATCATGTACCTGCCCACAAGGTGAATGAAGATATCCTTACACTAGGATTGGAAAATGATCAAAAGTTAGTGATTATTTATTTGGTTAAAAAAAAAAGGAGCCTGCAAGGGAAATATAGGAGGGACTTCTTACTTCAAACCCTGTCTCCCCACGATCAAACAGAACAACCCCACCAAACAGACGGTACTCCACCCAGTAACCGACAATATCAGCAATTCCGTTAGGATATTGTTGCCAGAAACCGTAAGAAGAATGGTAAAGCTCCGCTGGCAAAGCTTTACGGGGTGGTGGTGGCGGCATGTTGGGGAAGAGTTCATCATGCCATATGATGGAGTCGGGGGGCTCTGGCTTATGAAAGCCTCCATCATAAGCCTGGTACAAGTGGACAGCAATGCCATGGCAGAGGACAGCAAGAATCTCAATCAGGCGCAAGTGGAATTCTCTTGATCCAGGGTTAGTGTTTTGGAATGCTTGCGCAAGCTGCTAACTTTTAGTATTTGTCCTCCAAGATAGAGAGCTTGGGGCTATGAATATACTACCTTTGCACTAATTTGAGTATTACCAAGATTTAGATTTCGACAGCAAGACTCAACAGCTTCCAAAGCTGCATTGCTTGGATGAATATTATTCTGGAAGCTTTTGCGAAACTCATTGAAATAATCTCAATAGATATCGCACATGGGACGGCCGTCAACAACTTGGGCAAATGTCTCTGTGGCCAGATCAGTGGAAAGGATTGTCCAGAAAGCCTGTTGTAGAACCTTGAAGTGCTGTGGAGACAAATTCTCCAGCCCAACTGTTGCCAGGCTTTGTGTCGATGTCAGATGCTCAGGCATGGTCTTGAATTCCAAACATCACCAATAAGTGGACAATGTTGAATGTGATGATGAATGGAGAAACAGTGCTTGATGCAGTTCAGGCTGTGAATTCACGAAAGGAGGGGAAATCTTTGATGCCTGGTCATGTTACGCTACGCCTTCCGTCTAAAGTATTTGTACTAGTCAGCCAGTTGTAGCTATAGCTGAGTTAGCTGAAAATCTGGTTAAACAGTGAATGTGGCTTGGTTTCAATATCATTAAGAAGGGAGACTTTCTTGATATCTACTCTACAGTCTGTACAGAAGTCTTTATAGCTACTGGAATAGTCTTCTTTGAACCTGACTAGGTCATCCAGCAGGTAGATATTCAGCTCCAAATCCCTACCCCCTCAAGTAGTCAATCTAGCAACTCAGCATTATTCTGAATCCTACAAACACCTCACAACCCCTATCAGTTGCAAGGCAGGGTGATAAGGTCAAGATTCTTATGGAGCAGGGATTTAAGAGCTAGCTCACCACAAGACTTGATGGAAGGATTTAATCAAATTATCAAGATCTGTGAATACAGGATGGTTAATGTCATTATTATGAAGAAGCAATACCAGGATATTTTTGCAGTAAATAAGAAAGAGAAGCAAAAGTGCAAGAGATCTACTTACAGAATTCCACATGAAGGAGATCTAACTAGAGAAGAAGCTCAGGATCTCCTGCTGAGCCTGTTGAACAGTCTGTTATTCAATCTTCCAATCCTGCAGCTTCTGAGCCTGCACTATGCTTATGAGCTCCATCAAGGTGCAGCAATTGTGGTTCTCATGGGCATAGAAGAACAAGATGCCCTAATCCTAGTGTAATTTAATTTAATTTAATTAGGTGTTGTTGAGCATATATATTTCAGGTTGGAATCTATTCAATTACTATGGCGATTTTGGTGTCCCGCTCGCTTGGTTGTCCCGCTCGGTTGTGGAATACGTTACATAATCTTTTCGGCATTTCAGTTTTCTTCGTGCTTAACAATCACCAAATCTGAGGGCAGAGACGCTCATGTCCAGCCGGCTTCATTCTTCTCCCAGGCGCTCACTGAGCCTTCTTTTCTGTTAATTTTGTTAATTGCTTAATATACTTGTTTCTTCTTCTGTTGGATCACAATGTTCAGGTCAGCTTCGCGAACCGTTCTCCGCCAGACGCATCCGCTCCGACTTGCCCAGCGCCAAGCAGGGCGGAGGTTCGTAAGCACAGTACCTCCGTCGCAGAAGTCGCGAAGTTGGAAAAGCACCGTTGCGAGGTGGGGTCTAGCTGCTGCTGCAGTGTACTATTACAATACAAGCACGGTGTTCGCGGAACAGCCTTCTCGTGAGCGCAGCACCGGGAACTACCCATTCAAGCGAGCGCGGTATGCTGACAGTTGACGACTAACGCGGTCAGGAGCAGTCGCGCTCAAACCAGCTTCCGAGTCTGAAGATGAGGAATCCTCTCTGCCCACCATTGAATCAGTCGCTGCAGCTAAGAAGCGAAAATCCGCCTCCCGAACTCCCGCCCCTTCATCCCCACCATCGCCAAAATCCGACTCCAAACCCGAAGAATCCTCTGAACCTCCCGCCCCAGAACTTAGCGGCGCCATTACGGAGACTGAAGAGTCCGCTCCAGCTGACGTGCAGCCGCTTCAACTTTCTGCCTCCGAGCTTGAGCAGGAGGCTGACCAGGAGGGCGCATTCAATCCTGAGACTGGTGAAATAAACTGGGACTGCCCTTGTCTAGGTGGTATGGCGCATGGACCATGCGGCCCAGAATTCAGAGAAGCGTTCAGCTGTTTTGTGTACTCTACGGAAGAGCCGAAAGGAATGGATTGCATCGATAAATTCAAGTGCGTATTTCCCCATATGTTTCCCGGGTGGTAGTTTAGGTCATCAAGGATGGTCGCTAATCAACGCTGGAATATAGGAATATGCAGGATTGCTTTAGACTCCACCCGGATGTTTATGGCTCCGAATTGGAGGAGGATGAAGTTGACGAACAACTCAAGGAGCATATCGCTGCAGAAGAAGCTCAGAAATCTCAGTCTTTATCTGACGCGCCAGTCGATGCCGCCGTAGCTGAGAGCCAAGAAAACAGAGAAACCGAACTGGAGAAAATCCAGCAAATACCAGTCACAGAAGAGAAGATCACAAAAGACAAGGCTAGCGAGCAATAGTATCCCCAGCTCTCCTGTCTCATTCATGAAGTTCCCTCGATGCAAGCGGGTTGTTTTTCTTTTTTTATCTGACCTCTCCAAGCTACCTCATTCCATTTGCCCCATATTTTCTTTTTTTTTTAATAAACTTCCTGTTCGGACAAAATGTGTACTTCACACTGTACAATACACTTGAAATAGAGCTGGCAACAAAAGCGCTATGGTGTTAGACTCTTTGAAGCAAGAATGCATTATAGAACTTGCGAGCCTTGTCATTTTAGTCAACACTCCGACCAACTTCATAGAGAGTCCAAAAGAAATTATAAAAATAGACGACCGGCTCAGGCCAGAAAAGAGCACAGCTCCATACACCTAGGATCCCGAACCTCAATGGATATTATATACATCAGTTTCGCTCTGCTCTTTTTCGCCGTCCCTAGTCACATTCTGCATGGATACGGCTCAACACAATAGTGAAATAAAAAATAAAAGAAACAAAAGCTTCCCGACCCAGCATAAACCTCGAGACTCCGAGGAAATCAAAAGAAACACTCGAAAACAGATCCTGCAAAACACCAAGAATTCACTCCCAATTGAAAGATCCAAAGACGCACATTCATCTCACAGCTAAGTACGCTGCCTGTGTTTCTCGTCATTTTCTCAGAATGGCCTCGTACAATCTACCCAAAACGCACAGAGCAGACCCAGTCAGCAAGCCTGGCAAACCACCAGGCACAGAGTCAGAAACCTTGCGTACAGAGATCGGGTTATATACGTCCCAAAAGGTAAATTTATTTGCGTACACAAGATACGACACCAAAGCCTTAGAAACATTAAACACCAAGGGGTCAAAGTTTGTCTTGGAGGACGCTACTGCCGCCTGGGCAGCCGACGCGCGGCGAGTCCCATATGAATGGCTCGGTGGCTGAGGTTGGGACATTTTTAGGCTGATATTGAAAAAGTAGGCGAATATAGATGGGAGAATCACACTTGTTGTCAACCACAGCGAAAACGGCGCCCAAAACTCTCCTGTCAATAGGGCAAATACATCGGGAATCTTCACTTGGATGGCGGGAGTATAGAGATTCGGCATGGGCGGGATAGTCGTCAAATAGCGAAAGGGAAGTATCTCGCTACCCAGGCCGTAGATTTCAAGCATGAGAATTAGGCTCTCGATTGTACTCACGCTGCTGAGGCATGAACGGAGCGCATAGGCCCGCTCTTTGAGGCCCGAAGCGACCCATGCATCCGAAACGGATTTGCGGACTTTGGTGGTCTGCTCCTCGATGGCTTCCGTCACGACGGCGGGAGACGGCGGGAGAGAGGAAAGAAAGCCTAAGGCTGGTCGCGATGGAGTGTGAGCCTCCATAGCAGAGGCAGACGGAGATCTGCTTGCCTGAGAGGCTGAGCCAGACTCGGATTCATCTCTGTAGATAGGTAGTTAGCAATCCATCGCTACAGCCCAGAATGTCCATCGATTCGCGCGGTCAGACGTCGCGTCGCATTAAATGAAAGAACAGCTTTGTGAGAAAACGGGAAACTAACGTGGCTTCAACCTCCTGCTTCGGCTTAAGGGGCCTCCTAGAGCGTGTCATGCGTTTCGAAGGGGAAACGCTATCGTCCAAACCCGATGGGCCATCGGGCTTCGGTTCTCTCTTGATCGGCGACGAGCGTGGCGGCTGGAGCAAGCGCCTGTAATAGTCGCTCAGTCTCTGTTCCTTCGAAAGCGTGGTCCTGTTCGCGCTCAAATGCTCGTCCAGCGCTGCCTCGAGTTCGGGTTTCTTATAATCATCGTAGCTACCAACGCCAGGTCAGAACTTTGCACTTCAAAGAATGATTCCTGTTGCCCTCACGCCTTGAATACCAGCGCGATGCAAAAGAAAGGAGAGGAGAGAGGCAGATGTTACTCTTTCAGATCAGACACCTCGGCTAGGACGAGAAGGTCGCTCTTTCGCAGAGCGCGAAGATACGGTAAAGCTGCCGTCATTGTGATGGAAGTCGACTATATACCGAGTCGCGGTAACCATGCGACTCAAATGAGCAGATTTGCGGTGACTGTTGTCTATGTATGTGTGTATAGTGAAGAAATGCGATGATAGGGACTATTCGCGTCGCGGTGAGCGATCGAGAGTGTAGGGAGAGGGTTTGTTTGGAGAGAGTGGGAGGGATTGGTGATGTGACTTGTTTACATTTTCCGGCTGATCGCCGTTAAAGTTGGCTTAGCGCGTTTCCCCAACACCATCGCGGTCAACCATCAATGAGCCCGCTGATCAAACAAAACAATGACGATATCATCATTGACATTGAAGAGGTGATTTTATTCGCATCTAAGTTGCAACACCATGCCTAAACGCGAATCGATGTTCGATGTCGAGCATCGCTCCACTACCGACTCTGGTCGACTCTCGTCTATGTGAGTCTGCATCTATGTAAGATCCAAAAAATCAGAGATAATACTGTACAACGGGAATTTCTATAAATCCGTAACCCAGATATGCATGTCTTAAACCCACTCCGCAAAAAAACCACCGAAGAACGCCCTGCTGTATGTCTGCGCACCAACAACCTAGAATAGTCCAAGACCCCACCGTGATCCAGATTCATTTCTCCTCATATCGAGGACGCACTGCTGAGCTCACGTACACCCCAGTAACTCTCCATATGTTTCAATAGGAATTGGTAGAGAACAAGCATAGTGCCGCTTTGCACACTTGTCCAGAGAAATCGGGGACCGACGCCACGGAACCAGCCCAAGAACCCTTCGGTCTTGTAAATCAACCTCAATCCGGTGACCACAGAAGACGTATCTAAAATTAGGGCCCCTGGTTTGACAGTAGATGTAGAAGGTGATGACGTCGATATTAATCTTGACTGGTGAGCATGCGACGCCGAAGAAGACGGGGTGGAGGATGAGTGCACGTGTTTGGATGACTCCTGGAACGCAGCCTTGACGTCGGTAATGCTGGGTTTTGAGTGTTGCGAGAGCGAATCAGAGTGTTGCGTTTGTATTCGTGTCTTGACAACGTCAAGAGGACATGTTATAACTCCGGCCATACCGCCTGCGCTGGTGGCCGTTAATATCTCCAACGGTAATCCGATATCTCTGCTCCCTACGCATTCTTTCGCAAACTTTTGCTCCTGCTCGTAGAACGCGAATTGGAGGGCAGAAAACGGGAGGTCTCGGAAGAGGGTGGCTTTGAATCCTGAGTACAAAGCAAAAAATCCCTCTTCTTTTATAATTGTTCGAAATGCGTCCAATGTCGATCTATAATTGTAACCAGACTTGAAGAAAGGGTTGTTATATCTACCCTGAAGTTGTAACCGAGTCTTCAAAACTTCTGACGGGACGTATACAAACGAAGCAGCAAGATCCGCAATGAAGCCTGATTACCACGCAAATTAACACAAAAATGCTCCATTCCACACTGTAAACAAGGGGCGGGTGATCGACAAGTCTTACCTCCAGCAAGATACGCTAAGGAAGGGTTAATTCCCGCATCCAGCATATGCCGTTTGCTATATTCGTACGTCCCAAAGAATATGACCGTTCCTGGGAAGGATCCTAACAATGCCGGGGTAACTCCGCTGTACAATCCTCGCCGAACGCCCTCCTGCCGAAATATCGTAGTGTACGATGAAGACATGGATGTGTACTTGGGGGGAACATGAGGGTCGCCTTGCTGTCTCGTCTTGACAGTATCTAGCGAGTGCATCAACATGTCACCACTGGTTCCTCCTATCCCACCAGCGAGCATCGACTAACACTTCAGGTTAGCATCCGGCTTACAAAGCCCCACACAATGCCCATTCCCACAAAATATTCAGAAGCGCAGGGTGACAAACATGCAAGTAAGGTGGTCTGTATTCCTGCTCATTCTCCTCATACTCCTCTCTCCGTTCTTCCGTCCTCAACCTCTTCGCCCTTCTGGAATCTTCAAACTGCACCGCATCATACCGGACATGCGAATCGCCCGCGGGCGCTAGCAAGTCATAACCGAGCGCACCACTGCCGGACGGTGGAACGGAAGAAGGTGAGGATGAACTCGTCTGGGTCGATGAGTCTGCTGTCGTCTTCCCGAACAGATTTGTCACCCGCGACACCAGACTCATCGCCGCGGGCCGCCGTGCTGTTGGACGAAATCTCGCCCAACGTGGTCCGTACTATCAAAATTTACAACCCGAGTTCAAGTTCCAGGCAAAAATGTCGCTGTGGTTGAAAGGTTATGTCGTTTTGGTTGCTTATTCCCCTCCTTCAGAAAGACTGTCGCGAGATGTAAAACGATTGAGTTTGCTCAAAAAGAGAGAGGGATAAATGAAAGCTAAAGAAAAGGCATGCTGTCAGGATTCCAGCGACAGATAATATGGGGGCCACAGCAAACAAAGCGCAAAACAAACTGGGGCCGCTTGACCTTCGATAATTGCAGTGACATATCTCCGGTTTTCCCAAAATTTCGAGAGAAGCTCCGGAGATTTCAGTTTTTCCATATTTGGAGCTTTCATAGCGGAATTTCATAGGTCCGATCAACTCTTGGCACTGGGAACGTTGAGTCCAACCTTGTGCGAGTACTCAAACGCACCCCCCCGTAGGCACCGAGTCGGAGGCTGTACGGAGGAGAAGAGCAAGCAACTTGAGTGATTTGAACCGTGGCCCCTGCGATCTAGGATCTCATCTCTAGAAGTCGGCGAGGTCCAACAAGCTAACTACGGAGTGCGGAAGTACAGAGGAACGACAGCCCAAGAGTGACTGCTACGAAAACTAACCAAAATAGGCATCCATGTTAAACACTTTCACTCATTCTTGAGTAAGTTGCTCTGATTGATTTGGGAAAAAAATCTCCTCTTTTATCAAAACAAGTGAGACTTGCTTATCCACCAAAGGTAGCCGGCTGCAAGAGAAAGAAAACCAGTGCAGTACCACCTAAGGGACAAATCGGGCACCATGTCTCGGACCTACAAAATTCCGTTTATTTTTTTTTTTTTAACTCCGAGCTCTTGCGAAGGCTAACCAATCCCCTCCGTCCGGACGCCAGGCAAAATTAGCGTAGAAATTAGCGTGTACAGTAGCGTATTTAATACTGGAAGTCTATTGGAAACTGGTGTATTTGGCTGTATTTGGCGGTAATCTGTAATTTATTCCCTCTAAGCCTATTTTGGTTATATTACTCCGTACAATTCCATAGAATGGAACTCTTCCCAGCAACGCTGAGCAAGCATGCAGTGATCTAGGGACCTGGCCTTTCTTCATTTGACCCTGTTTTTATACTGACACCAGGCACAAACTGCCATAGCTGACAATGTACGGAGTTAGTTTGTGAATGAATAAGATTGTATTTGATCGTTGTGGTGGTAGGGGGTCAGCAGATTTGGAAGGAGAAAAACACGTTTTTGAAAATCAACAAACACCAGCTATGAACGTGTTTTGCTTAACCAATAGATTCCCATATATTTTAGTGTGTGAACCTATTGGTCAGAAAAACACCATTAATACTGTAGTTTGTAATCTGGTGCCAAGGCACTAATTTTGCCTGGCGGCCGGATGAGGGGATAACATAATCATTAATCTGTTCCGTGCAAACCTCCTATCTGTCAACTTCCCTTAGCCTCTTCCATCAGAAATGTTAGAGAAGCCTGGTTTTATTAATGCTGTTTATCGACCATCAAAGCTGGGGACGATGGTATTACAAGGTTTGCTCATAAAAGCCCTACCATCTATCAAGATGATACTAACGCCAATTTCAGCTTTTCATGTGAGATTTGAAAACCATCATCCTTCACACTCGGTTTAGAATAGTCCGGTCAATCCTTGGATCTCTGGGTCCAACTGTTGTCAGGGTCAGTCAGAAACATGTTATTAAGGCCGTGCCAACTCCCGGAACTTGAAGCACTTCTCTACATTTCAGAACACACCACTATTCCAGTTCCTCAAGTTCAGTGTACATATGATGGGCCAGGAGACATTTATATCATGATAGATCACATTCAAGACACAGATCTTGAAGTCTGAAGCCCAAGGAAAAGGAAACCATTATCAATGATATTGCAGTTATCTTAACTCAGCTCTGAGCACTTCATCCTCCCCAAAGAAGAAATAGTTGCATCTGCACAGGGCAGTGCCATTCTTGATTATTGTATTAGTAGTCAACCAGTTGGCCCATTTAAGTCACATCTCAGCTTCCACTTTTTTTTATGGGGTGGTGTTCCACTGGAAAACACAGCCAAGATTTATGGGGACAAAATTGCATCCTGTCATAGCAACAATTATCAGACATTTTTCTCACATTTGGATTTAGCCCTGCAGAATATTATCATATGCCATGGCAGAATTGTGGGAGTTGTAGACTGGGCATTTGCAGGCTGGTACCCAGAGTACTGAGATCTAACAAAGACATATTACAGTTTGTTCAAGGTGCCAGACTGGCCTGAGAGCATCAAACTGAAACTTCCTTCATACATGGACAAGCTCATGGCAGAATGCGTTCTTTGGAGATTGTATGATGAACCAGGAAACACTTCACACAACTAGTTTGTCTCTTTATAATCACAAACATGGCCCGGACTAAGGTTGGCCAGGCACTGATTGGCATAATCCAATGTCCAGGCTTTGAATCTTTCACTGTCAAACTTCGGTATCACCAATGCATTCTGCAGAGTTGATATGACACTCCAGACCCAATGGCAACACCTTTCTCCCGATTCCTTATCCGGCAGAGCAACACCTCTGAGGATCTTCTCAATATCATTTTCTGTCGTTTGCGGAGGAAATTTTCCAATCATGACCCGGTATTATTGCAAACAGCATAATGTTGTTGTCTTTTAATCTTGCAACCGGCCTAACATTACCACCTTTCAGATATCATCTGCTTTCAATGTTGCAGCTGGCATGACATTGCTGTCTTTCTGGTATCAACTATTTTTGATATTGCAACTTGCATGACATTGCTGTCTTGCAGATATTGTTTACAAGACACAGGCCCGTCTGCGGGAACATAGGTGTGGCCAGATATACATGGACAAGCAAATTGCTATAGGTATAAAATGTTATTAATTTTTTATTTGAGGCGGCATTGATATATAACACTTGCCAAGCTTCCTCAGAACACAAAAGAAATGAGGGAGCTGAAAGAGAGCTGTTGAGAATATAAGCTCATCAAACATGCCAGATGCTCGAGCAAAGGAGTGGTGGAAACCATCGGTTTCACGCCAACAGTTCATTAGTTGTATAAACTATCTATTCGACGATGGTTGTTGAATTCCTCCATGCTCTTCCGGTATCCCTTCGCCTCCCCCTTACTAAAAAGCTCGTACAAAATTAGATGAGCAATCAACGTTGTTTGATAGCCACGATTGGGGTTGTCTCCCTCGCCCCAATACTCACAAGCCCCGCGCTTGCACACTTGACATACACGACGGAAAACGCATCTGGTTCCGACTTGCAGTTTGGCCTACTCGCTGGGCAAAACGATATGCTAAACTCGTGTGGATCGGAGCCGGAAGTCAAAATCCAAACACTTGATAAGGATCCTCGGCTCTTTTTCAATGTTACTTCGCCGTCAAGTACATTTATATGCGGCTCACAGGGTTCCAGGAAAAGCCATATCCTAGCATGCCTGTTGGAGAATTGCTTAATCCCGTCACGGGCAGGGAGGCTTTCCAACCCCCTTACAGGCCTCGTATTTCACTACGATACATTCATCTGCGATACAGGAGGGTCATCCCGTGAAGCAGCATTCTTGTCCTGGAGTTGAGGTTCGAGTGCTGTACTCTCCAACCAACGTGGAAAAAATTCAGGCAGGTGTTTCGAACTCCTCTGTCTTATATTGTAGCTAACCTGGGTTGCAGACCACCTATTCTGGATTTAATACTGTTGTCGAAACGCTAAAAATCGATCAAAAGGATCTCAATACAAAATGAATGGTGGATCTAATGGCAGTTGGCCAGGATGACGGGCCAATGCCACTTTATATGCATACATTGAAACGGATTTTGCAGGAAATGCGAATTTCACAGCAACAGTTGGGTACCAAGTTCAATTATCGAGAATTCAAGAAAATGGTGATGGAGTCTGGTTTGACTCCTGCCCAGCTTGAACTCCTCAAGCAACGTTTAGATACCCTAGAGAGCTTCATGCCGCAAACACAAATCGCGGCTTACAAAAACATTGGGAAAAATGATGCAGGAGGCTCAGACTGGAAACCTGTAGTAAGAAACCATGCGGATAGGTCTGTGGCTTTGCTAAAAGTTTCTAAGCCAGGTCGATTAACTGTCCTTGATCTCTCATGTCCCTGCATTTCACCGGAAACGGCGTGGCTCACTTTTTAACATCTGTTTAGAAATTTTTCTTGAGCAGAATCCAGACATTGGCAGAGTAGTTGCCTTGGACGAAGCACACAAGGTTAGCAAAAGCATTTTTTTTCCCTTTTTTCCTTTTTTCATTCTTTCATGTTATCAGGATCATCAGTTCTCGCTATAAATGACATCCTGACTTGGTCCAAGTACATGAATTCATCTGCGGAAGCCCGTGCATTTACCAACACTATGCTGAGCACAGTTCGCCTCCAGCGGCATCTTGGCGTTCGCATAATCATATCTACCCAGGAGCCAACCATATCATCTGCGCTTTTGAACCGGAGTGGCTGCGAAGCCTGAACCGACATTTATCGCCTGAGTTGGAAACCCCCAAAGTGGGTGGATATCATAGATGAACAAAATTTGAAGGTTGCTGGCGCCCTATAGTGCAGTCAGGGGCACTCAGGCCCTCAGTTTTGTGATAGGCCTTTTAGGGCACAAACAATTCCTACTCTGATTAGAACCCATCATTTCAGCCCTGGCAAGTGAGAACTTCATGGGCTCAAAATGTTGCTGGTCAAGATTTTCTGCCAATAACAACATATCCTGGTTTAAATGTATGTCAATACCAGCTATGTATACCAGTTTCCAGCAGATACTCACCAACACCTGTGTCTCTTGCAAATTGAACAGGCTTTGATTTGAACTCCAGCAACTCATTAACCTAATTGTTGAATTTGTGTATATCAGAGGGACTAGAATGTTCAAATTCTGATTCTAGTTTTATTAAAGTTATTAAGGAGTAGCTGAATGGAAAAAGCAATGTATAGGATCAAGACAGTGGTATTACATTCACAATGACAAATACATGATGGGCTGCACATGAACTTCAGACAATGTGACTCTTAAAGCTTGACATTGTACCAAAAAAAGCATAGCCTTGAGGCACATGTTTGAGCATTATTCCTCCATGAGAGAATCATTGACCCGCGGTCCAGTAACAGTTCAATGAACCAATTTGGCATGGCTTTTCAAGTGCATCTTGTTTTCAAGAGCCATGTCACAGCATGGGCACCAAATCTTGTCACTGAGGTGGATATGCTGCAGATATTTGCACTGGATGTGCTTTGTAACCCCACCGTGGTTCAAGAATTTCTTGAAACAGATAAAACAGTACACAGGCTGAGAATTATTTATAACAGCTGCTAGCGCAAGGTCCTGCTTGCTGCGGGGCAGGGGGAACATGCACCTCAACTTGCACCTTCAGCAAGTACTGCTGCAGGAGTAGGCCTCTTGAAATATAGTAGTTGGCAGGTATCCCCCTTCTTGAAAAGACAATATGCTGCTACTGCATGAATATCTTTGGTCTCTTGAAGCATTTCATCTTGTAAGCTTTCTTATAGGAGAGACAAAAGTACCAAGATCAGCTGTTGCTGCTGTGGAGGATGTAAACTGCTAACACAGAGCAATTCATCAACTGCTCTTGCTATCTTGATTCCTGAGAGTTGTTTTTTGATTTCACACAGTGGCTCCTCAAAATCAAACCTTTTTTGAATCTCATGCAGGAGCTTGTTCCTTGCTCACTGCTGCTCACCTGCCAATTTGTAATTATCTGCTTGTATAGTTTGTACTTGACTGTCTCTGTGTGCCTCTCAATAGATCTTCCAAGAAGCTTGGTGAGTTTATTTTGTTTCTGAATAAATTCTTGGATCTCAGGGAGTTGGTTGACTGAAGATAATTGTGTGGAGATTAACTCTAGTGAGTGGTGTGAATTGATAGATTGAAGCATCTGACAGACAGTGTACATCATGTGTTTCTGTGGCTTTAAACCCTGGACAATTGCATGGACATCCTTGTCCACACATCTGTAAGATAGTATTTGAGGAATGTACTAGAGTTGGAGTACTGATATATCAGGCTCCAGACTGTTTTACTTATTTGTTCTACAATAAGGTTGGTGAGCTATCAACACTCAGTTTCACGGAATGAACTTACTGCTATTGTTCAGAGCCTTGCCTGCACCATAGTCAAGATTGTAAGCTTGAAGAATCTCATGGAAGGTGCTTAACGCTCTGATGCACTTGATCCATGGCTGTATGGTACTGTAGATGAGAGCTTCAATATCAGAGATCTTGATTTTGTCCATTGTCCACACTGACTTCTGAAATATGGAGACATCTTTCAGAGCTGGATCTAAGTGCAACAGAAGCTTATAAACATCATCTAAGATATTAAGATAGAGAAGTTGCTCTGCTGATGTGAGAACCCTCTTGCTGTCAAGATGAGTGAATACCCAATCAGCAAACAGAAGGCCAAGGAGAATAACATGGGGACTGAGAGCAAGTGATGGGTTGTATATGATCTCTGGAATGGCAAACTTGACTCTATCCAAAGGGCTTGAGTTAGTCCAAACAGAGCAGAGAGAGCTTATCTGATCCAATGTGCCAATGCTCAACATACTCTTCCTTCTTGCCAAGGAACATCTTGGTGAACTTAGGAGTGAACTCAATCAGTATCTTGTTTGGTCTGCCTTCAGGGTCTTATAGAAGTGTAACTTCAATGTTCTGATAGTGCAGTTGCAGCAAGGCTCGCAGTCAGTTGGCTGAGAATCCTCCAAGCTGGAGGAAGAAGGCAAGGGAGATCTGCTGCCGTCCATGGCCAAACCTTTTTTTGGTGGTAGTTAACATTTTCTATGTAGCTTACCTTATATTCCACCCGCCATCGCTGCAGAGTAAGCTTCTCGACACCTGACGAAGGCTCAAAGAGCACCATCTAGGTATCAAATACAAAATTATATGATTAGGTTGGTATTCAACCGCTACCTCCCCCGCGTGTACATAAATATGGAAGCCGTATGGAACTCAAAGAAACGTTGGAGGTAATAAAAAAGGCAAATCATTAACATCGTCTCTTAGCTCCGGCCCCGGCCTAAATGTAGCCCAAAGAATCACAGAAAACTCCGGTTAGCTAACCCCGGAAGCAGCAATGGACAAACACAGAAAGCAAAGAGATATCATCATTAAAAATCAGAGGCAAAAAAGCCAAATCAGCCGTGGATGATGAAATGACAGGGAAACATATTTTCAGGAAAGTGTAAAAGTACAAAGAGTTCTTGTAGATTCATCGATAGCTTGTTTGTATGCCCACTCGGTTGCTTGTGTCCGCATCTGCAATCACTTCTGGCGCTTCACAACATTCAATGCGCAGGATAGCCCTGCTCCTCATCATCATCATCTTCTTCTTCAGTGGTTCGCTTGGATCTCCGGCCGTCGTCGTCGTTGTCGTAAAAACGATTCCCTCTTTTGCCGGTCTAGAAAGAATATTTACTGTGGCTTCTTAGCTCCGGCCGGGGAATAGGCTCCAATGTAGCGGTTCACATCCGTGAACTCATACACCCGTCTGGCAAAGTCCTTGAATACCTGCCAGCCCTGTCTCACGACCGGCGGGGTACTTTGGTGCGAGATGGAAGCTTCGATTCTCTGACTTGAATGAGCAACAACGCCCTGGACATATTTGCTGCTAGTGTATCTGGACCGGAAGAACATAAAATACACCGCGAGAAGAACCCAGCTGCCACTAGAAAAGGTAAGAGCAGTTCCAATCAGCCGAATGAGAACCGATAGTTCGAGCGAAGCAACCAACGCCATGCTGGTATCATAATACTGCTTGATGAAACGGCCAATGCTCTCTGACAGGGGCGACTGCTTAGCCCCCTGCCTGGATGGTGAGCCGGCCCCCGGTTCTGGTTCTTTTGGTGGTTGAATTGTTGGAATCAGGTGGCTACGAGTGAAGGTGGCCACATGGAAGAATGAGTAGATCGCAAATGGAAGAACGGCAATGGTGATCTGACGGGCATACAGCCAAACGAGGGCAATAACTATCAAGCAAAACATCGTCAGTTGGTAAATAAACCCTGGGTTACAAACGGGGAAAGGCCGTACGCAAGTATTGAACGTTCTCATCTCCGGCCAATTTCATAACGAGAGCAGGCACATTTCCCTTCATATCACCACGAGCAATATGTGACTTGTAGACCACGATCCCGTACGTAGCTGCTGCGGCAATGAAGGCAAATCGGTATGAAGCTTGGGCCATTCTCGAGGTCGAATTGAAAGTCAGGACAGAGAGGAGATATCGGAAGACGGCAAGAACAAGGGCAAGATGGCCCACGAACCATCCAAATCTGAGCGATACATCAGAGGGCGATTCTCAAATTACAGAAAGGCGGGAAGGGAAAAGGCCAACTCACTGCAGTCGTTGGGCGAGCTGCTTGAGTCGCTCGCCCAAGGGCAACGACGGTGACGGTGGTGGAGCCATTTGATCGAACCACCGGAAGCTCTAGAAGCTATGTGATAATAATACGAGACGCAGCTGAGAAGGAGGAAAAGCAGCTTCCAGCAGTTCTTGGAGGGTTGCAGGTCGAGAGGACAGCACGAACGACGGCGAAATACAAACAGAGTGGTCACTTTGTTCTTGTGGGGGTCCAAGCTGTGGCTGTACGGAATTCGTCTACGTAGTACGGAGTAGTGACGATGTACCGCAATGAACTGTTTAGTTATACGGAGTACATAAACCGTGCGAAGTACAAGGATCATCGTCATCGGGGCAAATGCCTACACACCTCCATCACTCGTCAGCGAGATTTGCTGTCCACCGATCAGGGAAGCACCTTGATATTTTCGTACATGTTTTACTGTCGTCATATTCTCTGGCAAAGGAGAAGTCTTTGTTCCAAGTTTCTAATCTTTATCTACACCGTTTCATCATCAAAACCTACGTGCCCGAGCCCTGTCCAATGCAAACGAAAGCAATGTGTTTAGCAGAACAGCAATTTTCCATTGGAAACATCCTAAATTTGAGAGATGAACATAGTTCTGGATCAGCTGCTATGCGGCTGTGTATGACGTATGGTCAATGAAAAGAAATCCCCCGGAGACCAGGATATTTCTTGACTCCCTTTAGCTCGGATATTGAGATCCTTTATATCAAATAACAGTATCCAAGAAGCCAAGGATCGGCATTGCTTCATTGGATAACTTGAATAGGACTCCCACTGCAGATATATTGTGGTCAGGGTCCTGCTCTGGTTGGGTCACCGACTTGCTATCCTGCTTTCATCGCTATCAGCTTTCCCGGATCAAGCTCTGGGTTCTCCACCGTTTTCTTACCCAAAGCGTCGCCCTTTTCTCTCATTCTTCATCTCCTTTCCCTTCTTGTTCTATCTGGCCCCGGACAGCCACTGCTTCCGGCCAGAAATACTTGTCATCACGTATAAACAACGTCAATCCTTTTGGTTTCTTCGCGCGATATCCAGATTCCTCCTTCTTCCCCCCCTCTGTCTCTCCCGAGGCGGCATTCTGGAACTCATGCAATTTCATAATCATCTTCGTCTTTGCTCGTTCACAATTCGGGCACCAAACGCCGGTTTCGTTTCCCATCATTCGGAGCTTCTGGAACTTCTTCCATGAAAACTCCCTGTTCTTGCACTCGGCGTGGAATCCTCGTATCTCAGCCTCTTCGGGACCCGCGCCGTTGTGACCGTCTTGCGGAGGGGACGACTCGTTCTGACCAGTTCCTGCAGCCGCTGAGCCTACTTTTCCTGAAACTTCCGCCCACACGCCGGAGGAACGAGGAGGACGAAGGCGGAGATGACGCGAGATATCAACCAAAAGTGACTTACTGAAGGTCGCAGAGAACGCCGAAGCGGAGCTTTTGCCGGCCTTGTCCCTCACCCCTCTCCCATTGTTTTTCTCAGGATGATGCTCTGGCCGGACAGGCGAGAAGCAGCATTGGAGCATATGTCCGATCATACTCACCCTGCTGTGACCGCAGCCGAATGACCGCATCACCCCCGCCACAGGTTTCTTTTCTTTCTTGCGCTTGCAGTCTGGGCAGAGCCCGTTTTGGTCTGCGGACAGCTCCATCCAGTCTTCTTCTGAGCAAAATCTGTTAGGGTACATTTTCTGGCGCTCCTCTCGTGTATTGTTCCGGAAGGGGATGTCATTCGGCGCATCGCAGTAGATGAGACCGTGTTTCAAGTGACATTCAACAGCATGGCCGCAGGTGCTATAGATCTCTTCAGTTATGATTTGGCACATGGCAATTAATAATATGCAAGTTGACAAAGGCCAGATGCAATATGCCCAGAAACATTTCTTGATAATTAATCCGAAAGTAAAACTAAAAATTGCCGGAATTTTTATCTGCCGTCTGGGAAAAGGTGAAGACAGGCGGGGGAGAAAAGGTTAACAAGAGATTTCAGATATCTCTCAGGATCTCAAAACAAAAAACAGAGGCCGAGAAGTCCCCTTTCAGCATAACAGGGAATGTTCTGGTCCAGGGAACTTCCCTTGGAGTTTCTGTCCTAGAAATAACATGCATACAAAAGGGGCATGCATGTAGAGAAGAAACTGGGAACTGGACAGGGGCAGTCTTATACTGGAAATCCAGCATGTCATCTTTGAGCAGCGCAGTGGGCCACAAGGCAACGAGAACACCCCGACTCTTAATTCACTCTGCAAGCCATTGTTTGATCTGGTTGAAGATGGTATTCATCAGGAAGTATCACGCACTTTGTGTGTTCTTTGCTGGCAATTCACTTCCAACATTCCTAACCCATGTGACAACTTCTCCTTTATGACGTTGTGACAGCGACAATTTGATTTAACATCGATGCTGCAAGATCATTTCCCTCATCGAACAAAGCGAGTAAAGGGAATAATCTCAAGAAACTAAGACCTACCGTTGGCTTAAATACCCAAAAATCACAATCACTTATATACGAAGTATGGTGTGCAATATGAATTCAAAACCAAATCAGTATATAAAAAAAAGAAAAAAGCTAACATAGACAAATACATGGCAAGAAGGGAGCTAACTAAATATGAAAAGCCAACGGGTAAAAAGGGTCAAATTAGAAGACCGAAGGAACCAACGAGCCCTACGAGTCCCAGGGAGAACGAGTTCACCGAAGTCGGCGCTCGCTGCAACCTGTTTTAGTGGCTTTTTTTTTTTTTATCATTCTGCCCAGAAGCGACAATCCCCCACCCATCCCCGTTTCAACCTCAAGTCGCAGTCTCCAACGGCCCCGTAAACATTAAGTGATATTGTCTTTACCTTCGGAGTCATGAAGGATGGCTTGAGCCAAAGCAAGATTCAACGTCATTACAGAAATAATTTGAAAGGAAAAAGCTGAGGTATAAGAACAAGAAAAGGAGGAAAAAAAAAAAGAGTACAAGAGAGTGTGGGAGTTTAATGAAAAGGAAATGGGCAAGGAGAGGGTGATAGAGCGCTAGATCCATCAACAAAATAAAAAATGCAAAAAGCCACAAAAGCACAAGTGCCAGATCTCCAAAAGAATTTGATTTCTCGAGCTTAAACCATGTATCAGACGTGACTTTGGGGGTTTCGATCCATTCAAACCTAACGAAGTGAGAACCCTTTCCGCTTTATCTTGTCTTCGAGAGGTCGTCCACTTTCGAGGCGGGCCTTCTTGTCCTCTAGCTCGAGCCGCTGCCGTTCTAGTTGCTCTTTCATCTCACGATGTCGAGCATATAGTTCGTCCTCACTCTGTTTCAGCTTGCTCTCTTTCTCTTGCACCTTCTGTTGGAACACCATCTTCATTTCTGCTTCCATCTTGGCAAGTTTCTGTTCGTGCAGAGCGCGCTCTTCTTCCTGTTTCACAGCAGGGTTGACCTCCTTGAAGACGCTTGGGTCTTGCGTCACACCCATTGCTGTCAGTTTGTCGGACCGGTAGTTCTCATACAAGACGTTATTGGTGTGTTCCTTGAGCTCTTCCATGTGGGTACGGATAAGCATCTGGCGCAGTTTGACAAAGTCGCAGTGCTCCTCGTTGTCTACTTCGATGATACCCCATGGATAACGGCGACCTCTTACTTTGTGACCGCTGGCGGTGGTAACCTCAGTGTTTGCACCGACAACGGCAAAAGGGACCTTGGACATGATCTCCTGGTTCTCAGCAAGGGTTTCTTCGTCGTCGAGTTCATAACGGGGACCTTCGAAGATCTGGATGGAGTGATGGTGGATATCGGCAAGAATCTGGCCAAAAGTGTAAGTAACCCATACGAACCCCATAAGATGTCTAACTGGTCTGAACTTACTCTCTGCTTGAAGAGAGCGACTTCCTCGTCGGTCAAGGTATCAGCCTTGGCGATGACGGGGATCAAGTTGACCTTGGTGTGCAGGCGACGCATAACCTCGATGTCAAGGGGCTTCAGTGAGTGGCCAGTGGGCTGAATGAAGTAGACACATGCGTGCACACGGTTATCGACGATGTTCATACGGTTGACCTTGTTCTCCGCATCAAGGTAGGCGTCAAATCGCTGCTCGATGTTCTCGACAATAGGACGCCAAGAGTCGTCGTTGTTAACAAAATCACCGAACCCAGGGGTATCGACAACGGTCAATCGTAGACGAACGCCGTTCTCCTCGATATCAGCGCTGATAGATTGAATCGAAACAGTTTTAGGGATGATATCAAGGCTGGGGCCCTTGCGCTCCTTGGGTGGGTATAGGGAGGTGTTGAAGAGAGTGTTCACTAGAGTAGACTTTCCCAAACCAGACTCACCTAAATAATGTAAGTAAGGTAGGACGCCGATGAACGGCACATCCGAAAGACACCCACTTACCGACGACCATGACATTGAAATTGAAACCCTTTCGCACACTCTTGCGGTGCCACTGGTTCGGCAGGTTGGCAAAGCCGACATAGCCAGTCAATTTCCGGCGAACGACATTTCTCATATCGGTAGCGGCCTGGGCAACGGCCTTTGGGTCCTTTGAGGTGACCGTCTGCGCCAAGCCTCCACCCATTGGGTTGCTGCGTTCAACGAGAGGCGATGCGGGCTTGCTTGGAGGAGTACTGACGGTCGGGGAGGGTCGGGTGGGAGCGGGAATCCCGTTAGTTGCGGTGGCTGTAGATTCTGTACAGTCAGCGGTGTCGTTGAGGTTGCACAAAATTTCGAAAACGACCACGAAGCGAATTGTTTGCAATGCACGAATCCAGCCCCGGTAGGGCTCTATTCGCACGGGGAGAAACGGCCACGATGCTCACATCCTGGCGATGAAGGGTCCTTGGTCCCAAACTCCAGACCCTCCATCAAGTTGATTCAATCGTGCACCAGGGAGAAACAACGAAGCGTGGAAAGCAAGGACGCGGAGGGGCATCCAAAAGAGAGATGTAGGCTAAGGAACGTAGATGTCGAGAGCTTACCCATTGTGCAGACGGCAGAAGCGAAGGATTCGCGTCGAGATCAGGTTCGTAGCAAGGTTCTGGGGACGAAGACTGAGAGTTGGGTAGCAGGTAGCTGGTCAGCTATCACGAGCAAGGAAAACCGGTGAGGAAAGGTACGTTCCGGAAGGGGGAGGTGTGAAGCAGAAAGAGCAACGTGGACATCAACAGCAAAACAACCAACGTACTTGTGGATGTGAGGGTGCGTGTATGGGATTTTCGAGGGAGGGGTGGAAGCGTCAATTGGAGAGCGTGCGTGCGTGTGTGAGGGAATGCCGAGGGAGGTCCTCAGTGATTCCTACTTCACTTGGATCTCAGGGAGGAACGAGAGGCAGCCCCAAAGGAGAGCAAAAAGGGAGGAGTTCAAAAGCGATGAAGATCAAGCACAGCTTGGGGGGGGAAAGAAGACGAAGAAGGGCGGAGGGAGATTGAACGAGAGAATTCGAAAGTTGGCTCCGCGACAAGGATGGTGATGAGGACGAGGAGCGAGAGGGATAGCAGTGTTTTTTTTTTTTTGCTTTGCACTGGCAGAAGCCTCCTGACGCCTGACGAGGTGAACTCAGCACGAGCGAGCGAGCGAGGGAGAGAGAAAGGGGGTGGAACAAGTGACTTTTTGCCTTTTGGACGGCGCGCGCTGGTTGGCTCGGCTGCGGGTTTCTCTATTCCCCTTCTGGTCCTGGCCTGGAGATTGGTAATTTTGTTTTTTATTTTTATTTTTTGGGCCTGTCTGTGAAACGCGCGCCCTCAATACCAAACGGCCTGCCCGCGTTTCCCTTTCTTTTTTATTTATTTGCTTTATCTATTAATTTATTTTCCCCTTATTCCTTGTTACCACCTTTCGGTCTCGGAGAAGTGTCCAGAAGGAGCTGCAGCAACTAGTTCTACGCAAGGGATTGGGATGCTCTTCAACAGATGCCCTCTCCTGCAGCTCAGCATGTTCCGCATCCCTACAGAGCCCCTTTTCGGCAGGGCAGCTCTGGTGCTGTAATTTACGCTACATTACCCACCCGTACCGCCCATGGATCGAATCAGGGGAATAACCTTAACGTTGTGATTGGACCTTATTGCTGACTCAGATCACAACGCCCAATCAGACTCTGCCCAGCCTGTAATTTCCAGGACGTTGTCCTTTGCCCCAGGCCGTCCAGCGAAACGTCTCTCTCCTTACGATTCAGTACCGTAACCAGGCGTGTTTCCAGAAATACACTGCTTTCTCCATAATGTTGTCTTATTTCTTTGGATCGCGATCTTCGTCATCGTCGCTTGCTCCGTCAAAATCCCCGGCTTGCTAGTTCGGTTGCGATTCGAATCTTTCTCAAAGCAATCTCATCCCGACGTCTACTTATTTGCTTTGGTGCTACGGAGTACGGAGTATTGGGCGATTGCGGTGTCCAGTCTCCCAATCCTCGGATACTCAAGCAGCAGCTTGGATCCATTGCTTGACCTGTGGGTTCTGGAGCTCCATCCTGTCAATCCCTGGCAACCACCCAGGATTTGGAAGACCACATAAAACGTGCTTCTGCACTAAGAACACCCGTTTTCAAGCGGTTTAGATGTACTCTGTGTATGTACGTAAATTCACAAAGAGTCAGCGTCTGCTTTAAACTGGAGACTGTCATGTGGAAACTCAGACACGGATACTCACACCTGTATACGGAGTATAAAGCATGGAGACGGTCCCGGGGGGAGGGAGTTTTCCTTTGGGGTTTGACTTTAATCTGGGTTAACTGGCCCAGGGGTCCAGTCCAAAATATGTCATGAAAAAGCTTGAGCGTGTTCAAATCAAGAAATATACATGCAACCAGTGGCCTTGGAGGTTCAAACGGCGGCTAACGCGGATAATTAGCCGTCCTGCTCGTCACTTGGCTAAGAATTGGCTTTTAAAATCTGAAGAAAAGATCCTTCAATGCATTACTACCCCGTACCCTGCTGTAGCTTACCTTTAACTTCCTGTTCGCATGGCATCGACTTTCGGCCATGAGATGTGCAGGTAATGCTAGCAACGCTGCTTTCAAGGATGCAAAGAGTTGTTAAAACAGAGAATCAAAACATATTAAACGACCAATGGATGCTTAGCAAATAACAACCTATTGTGGTGTTTGTCTGCACAGATACTATCAAACACATCCACCACCTTGCGACTTCGGAGTCAAATTGACTGCCTGTGAGCATCGTGTGGCAGCGTGGCCAAGAATCATCTGAACGGAACAATCCAAACTCTGTCTGCTGGCTCCCGTGGTGAGACATCGGCTCGCAACGAACCCTGGCGCCAGCCGCCAGGGGATGCGGGCGTTGCGCTGCGGAGAGTTTGGTAGTCTGGATAAACCTTAAAAAAAAAATGGGACGAGCGCCGATATTTGGCATCCAGCCACGGATCTCACGATGCATCTCGAGGTGCCCTTGGCCATGCCTTTTTTAAATAAGTTTTCTTGTTCCCTCGTCCTATCTGGCCCCCGTTAAAGCTATTTCTATTGGTTTCAACGCTGTCTCATATGTGCCTGTCGGCGTTTTGAGTTTCTCTCTTTTCCGCATTCTTTTTCTTGGACACGAATAGCGATCTTCACAGCTAACTACTCCGTACACATCCTGAGAAGTGCTGTACACGAGCGCGCGTTCGTTCCTTGGTTTGTGTATGGACTATCTATCTTGACTGAATTTTCACTTGAGTTGCGACAACGTGAGAACCGAAATGGGCGCCGTCAAGACGGAAGATACGGAGAGGAAGTCCGTAGCTGTGGTTGGTACCGGGATGGCCGGTTTGGTTACTGCATATCTATTGAGACAGGATAAATATAACCGCTTTGATGTTGAAGTATTTGAAGCAGTATGTTGTCGATCTTTTCCTAGCGGCTCCCTCGCCGTGGCCATTGGCCTCCACTGCCTCAATATCGTCGCTGACACCTATCTCTGGGTCTTGTACACACACAGCAAGACCAGTGCTCTCTCGACTCTGCCTCAATTACCGTGTCATCAAAAGATGGAATCCGAACGAGCCGCGTGGACCAACCCATGCGCGCCTTTGACCGTGGATTCTATCCCAACTTGACAGCCATGTATGATTATTTGGGCATTAGATATCACCAAGAGCTTTTCTTTTTCACTTTTGCAAGGCTGCCCAAGCATGGTTTCAAAGCGCTTGGGAGCCCAATGGAGCAACCGAATCCCTATTTCATTCATTCATCCAACAACCACCGGATCCCTCCTGTACGGCCTCAAGCGTGCGGGTTCTGGACGTGGGTTTCGGAGACCGTTTACCTTGCATTCTGCCTGGTATGGTTCACAATATGCTGTTCATTCGTCCCACCCAAGGAATCAAGGCCTTCGATTGGCGGCAAGACCAAACCTTGTGAGTCTTTCGGTCAATATCTGCGGCGTCTTTGGATACCTGCCTACTTTATCGAAAGTTACCTGCTCCCTGGACTCGCAAGCATATCGACCTGCACACATGCAGAGATGCTGGACTTCCCGGCAAAAGATGTGATCGATTACAAGCAACGCTCTCTCAACTCTCCGCATCTACGCGTCTCGGGTGGTGTAAGCGAGGTCCAAAAGAGCCTTTGCCAGGGACTCACGGTGCAGTTCAACTGCCGTGTTACATCCGTAACGAGACAGCAGCACGGCTCGGGAGTCCGCGTTACATGGGACTCCCCGGGTAACACTCAGCAGCCCGATACCGTCCCACATCAAAAGATTTTCGATCACGTCATTCTTGCTGTGCCCCCAAACGCTGTTGGAAGCATCTTCGCGCCTCTTCGGTCCGAAATGTCACACATCCCCACCGCGGCCGTCGAATCAATCGTCCACACCGATCTCTCAGCCACAAAGCAGCAACCCAGCAACGCTCTCTACGAGATGCACCTCGCTCCCAGCCCGCCTAACTGGATCCATTTCCGCTCTTCCCCATATATAACAGAGACGATACACGAGGATCCCATATCCTCCGTCGTCGTGACAAACTTCCCCGCAACCCCGATTGATCCCTCGAAAATCATCGCCCGGACGCATTTCACTCGCACCCTGAGGACACCTCAGAGCAGAGATATAGTGAAGCGGATATTCAGTCCTAATTCTCGGCGATTGAACGGCACGCCTATCACCGACGGGAAGAAGTTGACGACGCATAAAGCCGGCCCATTCCAGAATGGAGACGGCAACGTCTGGCTCGTTGGAAGTTGGTGTTGGGACGGGATGGTTTTGCTGGAGGGGTGCGTGGTATCTGCTATGCGGGTAGCGCGGGATTTGGGGATTGAGGTTCCCTGGCGAGATTATTGATCGCTGATTTGATGCTTCTATGCCTTGTCTGCTGTTTATGATATCCAATCTGCGCCTGTTCTGTTTTGCCTCTCGTTGACGTCCAAGTACGCCATGGAGAGATATGCATAATGTATATGTGTCTATATATACGATGAAATACGACGAAAAATACGTTCTTAATCCTGCGAATTCTCGATACCGTCTTCCAATCCCGATATGGTTAACATGGCTTGCCCAAAGATAAACTAGACGGTTATGATTACAATTATTCAATGTTGGCATTAGCCATGCAATATCCTAAATGCTATGGCAGAGCTGAGATACAAGTTGACTCAGTCCAAGAAAGTTGATATGTAAGGTCGCAAAAATACAAGATAAATTCATGTCCAAATGAAAATACAAAATAGGGATCAAGAAGTCCCATGACCAAAACTTCAGAACACAACGCCAGGTACGGAGTGCACAGCATTTTTCACGCCTTTCCCTTGGTCTTTTTACCCTTCCGAGCCTTGGAAGGCTTGGAGTCTTCCTCGCTATCGGAGATGTCTAGGTCGCTGTCACTCTTTTTCCTTTTGTTTCTGTTTTGTTTCGGTTTAGCTGTGCCTTTCCCAGCAGTAGCCTTTTTCGCTCCCGTCTTTTTCGGTGCTCTAACATATTTATCTTTTTTAAGATCAAGCTCATCGTCATCTTCTTTCACTTCCTCTTCGCCGAGGATCTCTTCCCCTTCATCGGACTCGTCGATGGCATCCTCAAGGTCTGGCTTGATCTTCGGGAGCCTCTTCGGCGCAACAACGGTGCTTGCTTTCATAAACGGAAGAGGGTGAGATTGTTGGTTATATAAGCGCGTAAAAGTGGCTTTCGTCTGGCTCTCGATATTCACTGTCTTTTCCGACATCGGACCCAAACCGAGCTCAAGGATAGAGTCCCAGTCTTCCCGGGTCAGGAAATAGCTATCCATTAAATCAATCACTTCCTGAACGGCGTCCTTGCCGTCAACATCGAGCCTGTGAACCAATTTCTCCCAGAGAGCCGGAAGATACTGCTGCCGGATTTCATGTCTGTCTCCCGAAGCTCTAAGTCGCATATGTCCCTGGATTTCTTTGATCTGCCGAGCCATTTTGCCTAGAATCGGAATTTGTCAGCTGGCGTGCCATGTGAACACAAGTCTGGGAGGTGTCTCACCTTGCTTAGAGTTGTTACCCAGCCAGCTCGTGAATCCCACTCTGTCGACCATATTACCGGACACGAAGCTGGCTGGTCGAACGAAACTGAACACAGCATGGGTAGGCATCAAACTCCACTGCTGCTGGGAGCCATGAATCATTCTATCTACCAGGTCCCCATCGCTGATACTCTGAGCAGCATTATCGGCTAGTTCGAGAAGTTTGAACTTCCGTTCTCTGCCATTGTATGACCCGGCTGCGATAGGGTTTGTTTTGAGATAATTCTCCTGCAACATTAAATAGCTAAACTCGTGGTCATTGAAATAAAGTTCAATCTTATCGTTGAGAGTAGCTGTCGAGCTTTGGGAGAACATTTGAGCGCTCAATATCTTGCCAACAATATCCCATGGCTTCAAAATGACGTGTTTCTCCCAGGCTTTGGACATTTGCTTGCCTTCGTCAAAGTCGAGGTTCTGACTGTCAAGTTTCACAGTTGATAACATATTAACGATCTGTCTTATATCAGAATGTGTGCCTTCAATCAAGCCATCCAAGACCTGCGGTGGAATCTTTAGGCCTTCACGGAAACAGATGGTAGCAAGTCTTGAACGAATTTGATCGGCAGTAGGGCGCCTAAAGGGAAGCTCGTAAGTTACGTGGTCGAATGGTCTCATTTTTGGCAGCCTTCGTTCATTGCATATCAGTATCATCGGAATTCGCGTCTTTTTGGCGACTGCAGCAAGAGCTCCGACACCGCCACGATCACCAGCTGACATTCCGTCGACTTCATCCATTATAAGAACGAGATTTTTCTTTTCACTTTGAACCTTTTTGCCTTCGCCTGAAAAGTAACCCTGGAGAGATGTTGTGTCCAGTACGCCTCGTAAACCATCCTCAAGGAGCCTTTTGCTTCTAGTATCACTTGCATTCGTCTCAACGACATCGTAATTTTCAAGCTTAGCCACAAGATGCGCAGCAGTAGTCTTTCCAATCCCAGGCGGACCGTGAATCATGACGGCGCGATAAGTGCCGGAGCCATCCTTACCCGGCTTTTTGAAGTCAACTTTCGCGTTGTTACGCCAATTGCGCAGCCAAGACTGAAGCTTTTCGACAGCCGTTTTATTCCCACATATCATATTCAAAGAAGTCGGTGCATACTTCACCGTCCATAGACGGTCATCCACAGCCGCTTCTTTTGCGGCTGCGGGTATGGATTTCTGTGGAGCTTTCGTGGATCTGGCGACTGATGTTGCGGCAGCAGAGGCAGAACTCTTCTTTTCCTCGCGATCTATTTCAGCTGCCATGACTTTTATTTTCTGTTCTTCAGCTTTCTTCTTCGCTTCGTATTGAACAGCAGCCTTCCCATCCCCTCCATTTGCCGGCATCTTTCTAATAAGCTCAAAAAGGCCATACTCATTAATAGTCTTGAGGTTGTGTTTGCGGATCGTTTCCAATTTCTTTGGACCAGCGTCACTACCCAAAACAACGTAGCTGGTCTTCGAACTAGGGGCACCAGTAACTTTGCCACCGTACCTCTTGACCAACGCCTGACCTTCATCTCGACCCAATGAATCGAGAACGCCAGTAAACACGAACGAAAGCCCAGCAAGGCAGTTCTCTGCCCCGATAGGTAGCTCCGCCGGTTCGCCAGCTGCTGAAGCATGTGCACGCTGATTGGCAGCCATAAAATTGAACTTCTTGGCTTCTGCTGGCGGGGAAGGCGGGCGTACGGTTGGAATACTATCGAATATAGCCTGGATCTCCTTGCTCTCGGCCTGCGGGGGCTTTGCAGCGGCTTTTTGTTTTTTTGGGGTTGGTTTCGTAGGAGATTTAACGGCTTGCCCACGCGCGGCCTTCTTCTTTTGTTTATCGGATAGCTCACTCTCCTCATCTTCATCATGTAAGGCATCTGATTTTCTCTTTTGCCCATTTCTAGTCGAAGTATTTGTGGAGCGCGAGACTTTTGGCGCGGGTTGTAGAAGTCGTGATTCTACCTGCAGTTCTTCAAAGTCTGAGTCTTCATCTTCTTCCTCCTGATAATCATCATCTCCACCGCCCCCTCCCCGTTTCTGATACTCCGTAGCAAATATGTCATCGCCACCAAGGCTATCGTCAGCGTCAAGTATCTTGGTAGCTTTAGGCTTTTGGCGCGTTCGTCCATTTCTGACAACAACAGCAGGACTCCGCTCCCGGTCTCTCTTGGCATCACTTTTGCGCGATTTAGAGGTGACGTCCACGGATTTTGCTTCCGAAATCTCGCTTTTTTTGGGTTTCGATTCTTCTACCGGAGCACTAGACTTTGGGCCGCGGCGGCTTTTCCGAGAGGAGGCGAAGTAGTCAGATGTTGTCGTAGGCTCTTCAGTCTCTTCAGGTTTCCTGCAGAATAAACCACGCATCGGTCAGAGGGTAGTGCTCGCCTGAAGAAAGTAACAAGTGCAAGGATCAAACTTACTGCCTTTTTTTCTTTGGCTCTGGCTTCGGGGTCGTTTTGACAGGTTGAACGTCTTCATCCTCAGAATCTTCAATAACTTTCCTGCCTCCTATATATTTCGGGACACTGTTACATATAATGAACTGGTGATTGGGCGATCAGATGTACTCACGCCGCTTTTTTGATTTGGAATTATCCTATGAAACCATTGTCAACACTTCATGGCTCTCAGCACGGGCAAATCGATTCGTCGCAAAAACGCAAGCAATTAACTGGCAAAAAATTATTGTTGGATGTATACCTCTGGTTTCTTTGAGCCAGCTCCCTTCCCCGATTTCGAACCTTGGCTACTTTGCGTGCCAAAGAAACTCCTGATATCGGGGGCCATACTCGCAAAAGTGGTTCAAGCGTGTCCGTGAGGGAGGTTCTTTTTCTTCAAAGATTCAATTCCAAATTCTCATTGTTCACGCCCGAAATATGAATCGTGACCACCCGCCAGACAGCACGTCAAGGCCACCGCGCCCGGAAAGGTTGGAGACGCGTCGGAGCACGTGACTGAATGGCACTTTGATTATATAACGTTAATCCGCATTCTACAGATGGTCCGTGCAGCAAGCATCAACTTTCTCCGGCCGTTTTGACACTGTCCGGAGTAGTGAGAAGTGAATCGGCGGGTTCAAGCTTTCGAGTCAAACAAGATGGGCCCTTCGTCGGGAATATTTTCGGGGCTTCAGCTGTCTTTCCTACGGCCGTTCCGTCAGTGGCTCCCCTTCCCGATAAACCCCCCAATCACATATACTAACGTTTCGATTTTCAGTCTCTCAACCGCATTCCCTGCCCTCCTCCGCACGATGCTTTTCCACATCCAAACCGGCTTCGGACTGGCTGGTCCCCAAGATGTCCGAAAAGAGTAAATCACGCAAGGGCCGTCCACGCATGGCGACTGGAGGGTCGACTCGCGGCACCACAGTAGTCTGGGGAGATTACGGTCTTCGCATGCGTGATCATGATCGCAGGATATCTGCCGCTCAATTGAAAATTGGAATGGAAACGATAAACCGCCGGCTAAGAGGTATGGACTTCAAGCTGTACACCAGAGTCAGCGCAAATATTGGTGTCTATACCAGCGGGAATGAACAACGTATGGGTAAGGGAAAGGGTAAATTTGACTATTGGGCCGCAAGGGTACCGGTCAGCCGCATTATCTTTGAATTGAAGGGAAACCTACACGAAAAAGTAGCAAGAGAGGCATTCAGATTGGCTGCGCATAAACTACCTGGTCAGTGAAGGGTCCCCGCGCCTTTTGTATTCCTCCGGAACTGACTGGTACAGGACTTTATGAATTTGTTAAGAAGGGCGAACCGCCGGTTGTCGGCATTACAAAATTGAGTAACGGAGTCACATTAGAATCTTTAAAGAGAGCTCGAAGAGAGATCACGTCTCGGGTTGTCTCAGAACAACCGTCCCCACCCACACAAAATGCTGCTCCTTAGCTTTCCTTTCTCGATGGACACGATACGGCGTTGGTTAAGTGTATTATAAATATGTTCCTATAGAATGCCCAGTGTACAATTATACCTTTTGATGCTGTGCAAACCAAGTCCCTGGGGCCGAAGTCGTCAGCCCTTTGACCTGCATTTAGCATGGAAGTTTACTGATACGCGGAGTAGCCGCATAGCTTACCAGGATTAGTTACAGAAAATGAAAAGATAAAGTAAATGATAGTTGCGTTATTTTTGTCGAAGACATCATTTAATAAGTCTTAACCCATACCCAAACGCCCAAAGCAGAGCAACTTGCACTGACTCGGAACGCCATACAAAATTGATTTAGAAATCGATTCCCATCAAATAGCTACGATATGAATTTAGCATATTCACAGATTTGCACTCAGGAAGTCGGACGGCCTTACCCTTCAAGGACTCTCATAAACTTTGCAACGAACGCTTCTAGGTGAAAGATAACTTTCTAAAGAGGCCGAGATAATGAGCTCAAGATGAAAACGGTATATAAGAGGGGGACTAAGTCTTACACTTCCCATCTTTATCCTATGTTCATAGAAAGCCGACCATTTGATAACCTCAGGTTTTAAAATATCATCAACTTTAGACACAAGCTTGAAGGTCAATGTCTAGATGTACAGTTAGGAATTCTGCATTCTTGAGGCCCAATCAGCAGTTGGATTTGGATACCTTAAGGATAGTGGTTGGAGGTATACAATGTGTTAACAAGTCGTAAAGCCGTGCCCGAACCTGAAGTATTCGTGCTGGAGATCTCTCGGCCATGATCTCGTCGGCAATAAGGGAGATTAAGGCTTCCCAATCTGGCGGTGGCACCACGGTATCATCTGTCACTTTTTCACTATTCACAATTGGTGTAAGTATGATGTACCAGGATATCGTGAGTGCCATGATACTTGCTTTTGCGCATATACCGCTTCGAACATAAGAAGCGCTCTGCGTAGGTTCCTGCCACTCTCTTTCGCTATCCTCTTATTCAAGCCTGGGGCTTCACTCCAACCCTCCCTTTTCCCTGAAAGTTTTAACACTTGGCATATTTCCTCCGCCGTTGGAGCTGCAACCCTTACTAGTAGCGTTCTGGAGCGGATAGGAGCAATGATGTTCGCGGTGCTGTTGGCGAGTAGAATGAGTCTCAGGTTCGGACTATACTTCTCCATTGTCCTTCTCAGCGCCGCCTGCGCGTCTCGAGTAAGGTGATCGGCCTCATTTATAACCACCACCTTGAATCGCTGCTTCGCGGATAAGTCAACCTGCTGGGTTTGTGCTATCTCCTTTAGCAGTTCCTGAATCACGACGCGATCGTACGTCCCCACATCGGACGGTGTGATCTCAAGGTGATATATTGAAGCAACAATGTTAAATTCGAGCTTTCGATTACTGGAGGTTTGGAAAACACGGGCATCGATTTTTATCTTTTCCACTCCTGGGCCATATAGCTCCTTCAATGTGGCAACTATTCTGGTCTTCTTGCCCGCTCCAGAGGGACCGTAAACGAGAAGGTGGGGGAAGTCACCGCTTTGTGCCTACAGGCTACTGATCAGTGGATTTCTAGCTATTCATTTGGTCAGTGATTGCTTACCAGAGCTTTGAGTCGTGCGGACAATTCATGGTGATATGTGAGGGCGTCAAGTGTGCGAGGGCGCTGTCTATCGACGAGTAGTGCCATTGTTATAATAAACCGAAGTGAACGGTAGGGGAAGGGTGAGGAAGAATGAGGGACGATGGGAAGACTTTTGGAATGCCACAACCGGGTCAACGCGTATCAACGCGACTCCCGACTTAAATAGGTGGTCCGTGCACCACGGATCCTAAGAACTCTTTGCTGGGGAGCCGAAAAGGAAATATTCAACTTTGAATTTCCAATAATTCAAAATAATCATGTTTATATACAAAAGTTAACAAAATTCTATAGTACATATCGTAGATATACGTCCTCTAATGTTCCGTCGAAAATGCCAAAGTTCCATGAATTTTATTCGCCTGATACTGTGCCAAAACTGAGGGGAGTCCGGTCCACTGAACGCCAGAGCCAAGAAGAATGGGATAGGAGTGCGTGGAGTGGTATTTTATTCGTTGAAATGTTGCGTTGTGATAATTGGGTGGATTCGTCGCCGTGAGTCGAGTACAATGTGCAAGGAATGCCAGTACACCAGTTTTAACGGATGTCATGGGAAATATCCGAGTTCCTAGGTAGGAATCGGTTTCAGAACCCCATCATCGTCATAACGAGCCTCTGTATTTACGAGTTAGCTTCCATATAGTGGAACAAAATCAGATGGAAACGTACTGAAAAAGGTGTACGACAAGGTTATCGTGTCAATTTTCCTCATGGCCGGATCTTTAACAAAATCTGGGTCGATAAAGAAAAACACCGGCATATCCACAGTTTCCCCGGCATTCAACCTCTGCTCCTCAAAGCAAAAACACTGGATTTTGCTGAAATATGGAGAAACCTGAGCTGGTGTGACGCTGTAGGTTGCAACGCCAATTATATCATTATCACTCTTGTTCGTTGCGGTGTAAAACGCCAATGCAGTCTCTCCTGGAAGAACCCGAACCTCACGCTGCTGGGGAGTAAATTTCCAAGGGAGGACGTCTGAGACAGAGGCATTGAAGGTAATGCGTAGTCGGCGGGAATCGGTTATCGGAGTGAGACGGGACGAAGTATCTTCTCCGTTAACGAGATGAGACGAGACCGGTTGGCCGTTCCAGCCAGTTTGTTGACAAATCTATCAAAATTTCTTAATATTCGGCGCATGGGTGAGCTTTTTAACAGGTTTGGTTTACCATTTTGTACATCGGCACGGAACCGTAAGCTAGGGCGAGAGTTCCGATAATTACACTGATTGTGTATAACCTAGGTACGTTAGCTCTTATTCAGGAACACAAGCTCATAGTGAGAACTTTACATCGTAGTTGTATTCTGTGTGGTCCAGGAGGCCCTCTCTGAAGCTGGCGTGATTAGTTGCTGCAGTGGAGGCCGACACGAAAACTTGCGGGTGAATATCTGAGGGCGCTCAGTGGGAAGTCGACGAGGAAATGATGATGGCCCCCGTGAGGAAAGAATCCGACCCCATAATGGGGTTATTCGAAACGCCATGGTTTGCGTCCTGGGGAGCCGTTCTTGACAATTGCTGAATTTCAGCCCATTGATGAATCGGCGACGATATCGCGATGGAATGGCCGCGGGCCACTTGGATTGGCTAGTCCTAACTTGGTTTAGTGCAGTTCTTTCCTTCCTGTATTGAAATCGACCAATAAAAACCCCGGTTTCTCGAACAAGCTCCCGCGTCCCACCAATAGCTTGCTGCTATTTAGCCATCCTCTCGGTCCCTCGCTATCCGAACCAACCAATTCATCACTCCTCGAGGTGACAAACACAGGAATGTGAGAACCTCGTTCAGACTTGGGAAATTGCCTACAGAGGACTAACTACTACGTTCATATAAAGTGATACAGAAGAATCTTTCGAGTCAGGAAGAATTCAAGCCAAAGGCATTTGGTAGATTGAAAAGGTAATTACTAGAGTCGAAATTTGGAACTCGTACGACGTTGAACGTAGCGTCCGGGGAATCTCGACAGATTTAAATATGCAAAGACCTCAAAGTAAAGGCCTCGTGCTAATGCTTTTGGATCGCCTTGTCATTGCCTGACGTTGACTAGCAGCTTAACAGACATTTTCAGGTAGCATCGGAATACATGCTGGGATCAAGACGCGTTAGAGAAATGCTGCGTAATGCTCGCATAGTTGAAGATTGCTGTTACATTGAAAGAAAGACCGAGGAAATGTTCTCAAGCCATCAAGCAGATCGAGAAGCAATCGGCTTCCAATCACTCCTACTCTCAAGTTCAGCTACGACTCTAGATTTCAAGATGATGTTCTTCTCCTTTTTCTTTTACCAGTTTCCAATTTCTCGGGTTTTTTATTGTAGAAACGGATCAGAAACCATCGAAACAAATAGTTCTGCCAAAAGCAATTAACTTTAGCATATCTGCATTCAAATGCTCAATTCATAAGGGAAGTGTAAGAGAATCCTTTTATAATTGTCATTAATTGAGATTATTCGACATTTCCAGAGTTAAGTGAAGTTCAATCACTAATACATAGAGACTGTGCCCTGAATGTTCTAAGCGTCGCCATCCCAATAACAGGGTGGTACATATTTTACGATTTCAAGAATAACACCACATTTGTTCCCCATTCGGCATTTGATCTGTCGTGACCCAAATCGACCTTTCCCCTTTGCTCTTTTTTTTTTTTTTTTTTTTCAGGTCCCCAAAAGCGATGCCGGGTGATATGGATACGTTGGCAAACCATATCTGAATGAATGCGGGGGGATGTCGCTGTCATCCTTCACGTAACGTTATGTGATATGGTATCTGCTAAGTCCTCCTCCACATGCTCGGACAAATTCCGCTATGCGAGCCCTGCTCTTCCAGACGTTGACAGGTGGCTGTGGAATAACCTCAAGATGGGATAAAGTCGTGCAATGGGAGACGGGAATAAGACCGTCAGTGCAATAGGTGGCAGTCAGCATAGCTGCGTCTGAGAATGTAGCTACCAGTAACATGCCGGCCAAATGGACTGGCTGTGTTTCAAAGGCGTAAGGCCTTTCGAAAGATACACCCACAGCAGTTCCCAAAAAAGGTGGGGTACCGGCAACGTGCATAATCCACTCTGCAATTGCAATCGCATTACAGAGCAAGCCCTCCTCTGAGGGGCTTCCGTCGCTCAAACCATAACCACGGTAGCCGAATGTGGGAAGCTTATTCGGATTTCCAGACAAAACACGATAGTGATCGGGCCTCCGTCCGGAAGCTAATGGCCCTGACGTCCCGTGGGGATATGTCGCAATCCGAGGCTTCTTTTACTAATCTAAATGAGAGGCTAGGGGGTTGTATCGACAGTGGCAGGTGAAGCTTCTCTGGCAGAGTGGACAAGCGCCGCGTATAACACCAGGGGCAATATATGCCATGAGTGTAACTTAACCACCGTCAACCATCGTGATATAGAAAGCTTTCGGGCACATTAAGGTCGCGAAACCAGGCGAGCGTTACTCGATTTGGAGAGAAAGGAAAATAACCGATAGTTCTAGGAGAGTAGACTTGAAACTAGAATAAGGAGAGGCAAGTGTGTAACTTACAGAAGAGAAAAGACCGGAAAGGCCATATCTTCAATTTTCATATTATCATGCTGATTGATGTCCCTAACGTGATGACTCGAGTACTTTATAACTTAGTTATTACCCAGGGTTACGTAACTATGTACGTACAGTACAGTAACTATTCCATACATATGTAAATCTGGAGAAATGTCCGCTCACGCGGGTTGCGCTGTTTGCTATCATGTATTTTTGTTTTTATAGCACACAGTAAATATTGAATCGCGAACGTAGGGTAGTACATTTTTGATCCAAACACCACCTTTGCCCACCTTACGAAGCTCCTTTACCGCTGCCTCTGATCAGGTTACCGACAAGCCAAGTTACAAGACTCGGGGGTCCATGCCAGTCAGTATCAATGATGTTAGGCATTCAAAATCCTCAACGGGGCGATGAGATTCGTAAATGATAGACAAGTTCATACCTTATTGCTGCCTAATGTGAACTTAGGTCAGAGGGATGTTTGGGACGGCTCCTTCATATTTTTTTTAGTGTCTAGCATTCTCTTAATATTAGTGCATTTTTAGAATCACCGATATTCTAAATCCCATAGTCTGCGGGTATTCTTTCTTCTCCCTGATTGACTCAACCTCCTGATAGCTGCTGCGATGTGTCAATACAATGACTTGCCGTATATTTATGAAAAGTGCGAGGAAATCCCAAGGCACATAGTGATCCATCGACTTGTGAACGTCCGCAGAATGTCGGAACTTATCGTCATTGCTCGGACGAATGGGCTACAAAATCCGATGATATTCTCGCTGGGAGTTCGAGAGCCAAGGGAGATTGTATAACTTGCGCTGATCCCACCAGGACCGTCGTCATTGTAAGTTGAGACCATTAGGTGCCGGGGGACAGAAAGCTAACAACTTTGCTTTAGTCGTATGTCTGAATATTACAAACGAAGCGATCAATCGAGGACGGGAAACGAGGCGGCAGGGCCAGTTTATTTTCAAAAATGTCTACGGGAGAAATATATGACAAGAACGCCTATGGCGAGTGAGAGGACAATATAGCTGCATGGGACTTTTAGTTACGAGAAGTAAATAATAGCTGGCCCAGGTTACATACCTCCGCGAAATTCCTCCTCTGACAGCTTGCAAATCATCCACGACGGATTTCTGTCCGAACTTTTTCCTTCTGAATAAGTTCAATGTCTCTCAACACGTCGCCAACGTCTTGGTATTCCATCATCCAGCAAGCAGAGATTACCCGGCCTAGTTCAAGGCTGCTGGTGTCTGGAAAGTTCCCTGCACCAGATAGTTTCTCAACCTCGTGGTCCATTTTATCATGGAAAGGCTTGCGAGTCGTTTCTAGTTCATAGAACGCAGAGCCGAGAGCAAAAACCTCTGTTTGTAGAGAGGGCATCGATGATGGAAATCTTGGATGTTCAGCTCGTGTGCTGCTAGCTATGCTGGGTGATGAGCCATCAATGGATGATCCGGCGAAGTCGGCTAACTTCACATTCCCATGCCCATCTAGCAGTATATTGTGAGGGCCGATATCAACTTGTAAAACTCCGCGCGCGTGGGCATGCTGTAAGCCTTGAGCTATTTGACACGCCCAGCGGAGTACATCTTCAGTTGGTGTAACCAGGTTAGCCTCCTGCAGGTCCCTGAGCCTTTTACGGAGAGGGTATTGAAGGTGCTCAAGAATGATCATGCCATTGTATGCTGATAGGAATTTTGTGATAAAAGGATGTTCACCCAAGCGCTTATAAATAATTTCCTCAACCTTCTTTCGTAGGTATCATAGGGAACCTTGATTACTTTTGATGAAGAAACTTTGCGCACAAGACCGGAAACACCACGGGAGATAATGGGAAAGGAATGTAGGTTGTCAGTGATGGGTTGAGTTAGAACCATAATGTTGTTTAATGTGAGTCTGCCTTTAGGTACTTCGCATAATCACAGATGAGCAGTGTAAATAACGACCTTCAAACTCTGTTCCACGATAAGAAAGCCTCTCCTTTTACGGAGTACTCCGTACAGTACAAGTTAATGAGGTCCACAAAGTTATTCCGATGTCATGTGACTTCTAGTTAGCCCAGCGGCTATTGAAGTCCAGCCCAGAAGCGATTATCTACAGAGTATCAAGCATTCAATTAACTATGAATTTGATTTGATTTGGACACACTTGATTTTGCTACAAACCCAATTTGTGGAAGATTCGGTCTGTACTTTGTAGGATGAGTGGTTGACATTGAATGAATTTGGTGGCATTGTGAAGTTGACCTGGCTATAATCTACTAAGTTTGATTATTAAGCTTCAGCATTACGCCACGCATACGGAACGATACTCCGTGCAGGATGTAGATAGTATGTACCGAATACCGTGTATATTCCAGTACCTACAATCAAGTTGCATCGGACTGCTAGCTCCCAGGACAGCCAGTCTTAGTCTTGCTGGGATCGGCGGCTTTGAATATATTCTTGCACCTCGGTGGCCCACTCGGGTCGCACAGTAGACAAGGGGAAAATTTGCTTCGTATCCGGAAGGTAGATGTCTGGGTCAAGCGTACGGATCTTCGCGCCCCGGGGAAGTCCTGAATCAGCCTTCTTAGGGATACCTTCAGACTCTAACCGCTTCATCATTTCCAATTCATCCGGATTAGCGATGCCGCGTAACAACTCCCAGAAGTCCTTATCTGATAGATTCCACAATGATTCCTCCTTGACTGCTCCTCGCTGAATCACATCTCCGATCAGCAGACCCGTCCTTTGGTCCATGTCGATGTGGGCTGCGTTTGCCCAAACATCTCTATCACATGCAACATAGGCCCTTGCAAATGATAACGCCAGCTGTGAGTCCTCCAGCACAAGCTGTCGAGCTGGATCAGTCGCATTAGGGACAGCCTTCAAAGACGCGAATACACGTAGTACATCTGCAATGTCCATTTTGCCGAATGCGGCTGCGTCCCGGAGGGCGTAATCGAGACGATCAGCGCATAAACGCGGTGCGGGCTTTTCCACCAGCGGGTACAGTTCCTCGTCCAACGGCTTCAAGTTGCCGAATCCATGTTTAGTAAGAATCTCAGGCAGTTCCGTTGTCTTGATATACCGCTTCTTATGAACTTCGTGAAAGCTCTCCTGTCCTGGAGTCGAGAACGCCCAGTCCACCACGTGGCTGAGAACTGTGTGGCTCACGTCATGCAGCAAAGCAGAGACTTGCTCTTCAACACTTGCACCGACTTTGCGCACGAGCAGGAATGCGCCCACAGAGTGCTCAAGGCGGGTCACGCGCGGTGTGAGGCCGAAAAGGCCCGTAACACCATGCTGGCTGACGCCATGAAGTCGAAGAAGGGACGGAGATTGGAGAAGTTCGACTAGAATGGGTTCTGTGATTAGATGTCCACCGTAGAGTGCATCATGGATGAAGATTTGTTCAGGGGCAGGGAAAGTAAACGTTTGAAAGAAGCCAGCTGTGAACAATGAGGCCATGATTTTTGAGCATCAGAGAATACTAAAGTAGATTAGATTGCATGGATACACTGGTTCTTAGTGTGGGAAAGTCCCTTTGTGTACCTAGGGACTTGTGGTCCATGCACAAGAAGTTTATTCGAAATATGAAGGAATTCATTCTTTGACATTGCAGATGCAAACAAGCTTGAGGTGGGGGTCGCGGCTTTTGTAAGAAGCGCTGATCGCGTCAAGGTTATTGATGCCTAAATTGGATGGCTGCAGGTTGAGCGCCGGGCGTGTGCAGGCCGGAAAACCTTTGTTCCAATTTTCTGCCAACCACTCCAGAGGTATGGAGTACATAACTTCATCGTGAACAGCTTGTCTGTCCTCTGCGCTCAGTGCCTGCCACTGTTGCCAGTTTAAATTTCATTATGGTGATAATTGTATCCAACCCATTCAAGGAACGGCGGCTTAAGCGCAAGCTCAAGCTCAAGCTTAAGCATTTTAAGAAATTACCGAACCCACCAAATGCCCACACTTCCTGCAACACCTTGCTCATCCCCACATCCCCAAAAGCGCCTTTTTCCAGCGCATTCCGCTGAGATCAGGCGACTAATTTTGATTGAGGCCTTTGGAAAACGCCCAGTACACTCTGACTTGGGTTTGCTCCCCCCATTGAAATACATGCCGAAGCACTACAAGCAATCCCATCCACTCCATGCCAACCTCACATGCTGGCCTGAGCATGACTGGTTGGAACCTCTCCAGTGGCAGTAACGCGGCAGTGTGTGTTATAGGAGATGTCTACATCTCTGGCCTAGTTTACCAGGCACTGAACGCTTTAGCCTAGATGAATGCTGGTTTGCTAACAACACAATCTGTGAAAATTGGCTGGGAGAGATGCCTACAAACTGCATGGTTGGTGCCATGGGTTGGATCTTTGCATGCCGACAAGCATACATTGAGGCCATTGAATTATTATAGAGCACAAACCAGCTATTCATCCATGAAACATCTGCTGCATCACCTGCCAGACCTTCTTCTCCCACAACGGCTTGCAGCTATTTGTTGTGATCAGTTATACTGGTGGACATTCAACCATGGTGAAACACTCTACATTCCCTGTAAAAATACATTTTTCTTCCTGACTCTGACATGGAAGACTTTTCCCGCTTGTTCAAAGCCTTTCCGGCGATGCTCCCCAATCTTACCCACATGTATCGCTCTCTGCGGGTGAAGTTCCAGTAATTTCACTGGCCTGACTGGGGTGAATTAGAGGAAATAACTCTCAATGCTAGTGAGACACTTATAACTGGTCAATCAGATGGTCATAAAGCTGCATCTGTTGTTAGATTGCCACATGGCAGTACGGACCAGCTACTTCCACACACATAAGCTTAAGGCAAAAGGAATAAGCGCGCTCACAAGTGATTTCATGATAGCTTTGATGGGTTGATGCACTGCCCTTACCTGTCCCAGCCCCCCGCCTCTGCTTGGAGTGATGCCTTGTGGTTTTGACTCTGGATGAATTGAAAGACAGCTGCACCACTTTTTCCCCCCACCTTCAACTTCAAAATATGTAAGTTGCGAAGTAAAGATTGTTCTCCCTCACTTCCAGTTTATTTTGATGCTTCCTTGGTTGATTGTTGGTGCATGTCACAATCTCTGCATCATCAGCTTAATAACAGGGGCAATTGATCATGTCAGGCAGGTTCCCGTACGTATTTCAACTCGCACCCATTTGCCCATATAGAAGCATTTATTTCTGGCTAGCGTATTTCCTATGTACCAATACTTAGAATATATTTCACTACTTATCCCTCACTTCTGATATAGGATTTGCGGCTATTCTACAGCTTGCTTGAACATAGCCATGTGGGGGTTCCAAAAACTTCCAATTTGGCAGATGGAGATATCGGAGAGTATTGCTATTCACAGACATCTCACCAATAACTCATAGAACAGGTTCAAGTTGCAAAATTGCCTGGTTTGCTGGAGATTAGTTTCTATCTCGATACTTTAATTAGAGGATGGATGGTAGGCGTTGCTCGGGCCGTGGGGAGCGGGATTTGAGAATCAAACTGTGACCACGAAGGACGAGTACACCATGGCTTAGGTTGTAACAGGTAACTAAAGAGCTGGTTGGTTGGTTGCGGAGTGCGGAGTGCGGAGCAACCCAAAGCTCGAGACCAGGGCTGGACGTACGATCTTTCGGCCCCACGAAATCCCGCGATTTACTCCATGCGCCGGACACGGGAGCGCACCGGCGCTCTCAACTGCTTTGGGATGGAAACAACTTCTAACCTCATTACTCAATCCAAAAGGCCACAGTAAAAGCTATTGTTCATCTGTTTGTTCAACATTACTTCCACTTCTAATCGAATACTCCCAGAATGGCGTCCGGAGTCTTTTTTGACCCCATGCGGCTTCTCCGCGTAGCGCCCCTCATCGGCAGCACCGGCACCCTCGTTTACGCAACGGCAGAATTAGTTTACAATTCCACCTTCCTCCACCCTTCAGTCCGCAAGCAGTCAGACGAAATCCTGCCAAAGTGGTGGAAAGTTCTCTTCCACCGTTCGGTGTGGGTTGTTTTGGCTCTCAACATGACCACGAGCACCGCAACCATCGCGAACTTGGTGTTTGACTACAAATTCTCCATTCCAACCTTCAGCACTAAGCTTTACTGCGCGGGATTGGCTGCTGCAGTTGGGCATCTGTTTTTCGTTCCGTGGGTGGCTGGTCCAATTCAGGATATGCTTGGAGAACGGACCGGGAATGGCGCTGCCAGCGACATGGGCAGATGGCTCGGCTTCCATCGCCTGAGATTAGCAGTGGCCGATTTCCCGGCCTGGGTAGCATGCCTCGGCGCATTTCTGTCGACTCCGTTTTACTAGAACCGGAGCGATCGCAATCTCGTTTCGGACTTCAAAAAGACATCCGGCTTTCTCTGGGCGATCAAACCGATCTTCGTTGTTGCGGAAAAATGCCGGTCGGGCTTCGCTTTATACGATCCCCCTTTTACTCCTCCCTGACGCTGCTTTAAAATGTCGGACGATTTGACCAACCGACACTCCTCAGCGGTTGGGGACCCTGATAGATTCCCTCATATGGGAACGCATGTATTTGTATCCGAAAGTTGCCACATGAACCCATCGACCCGAGATCTAGTAATACAACAGTTATGATACGCCGTTATTGAATCAAACCCTCTCTATGCTCATGCTTTCCCGAAGACTTGACGTAGTACCCCGCCTAGAACACCGCGAACCTTTTTGGGATCCGATTGAATGCACGTTAAAACAATTGCAGTACCAAGAGAGAATGCCAGCTGTTCTCTCCACATATGCTGTCCATGGCTGTTAGTAACATAGCGAAACGCCATATCTTCGGACCCACTCACCTTTCGATCATATCGCCGAGGAAGCAAAGTAGCAATGGCTCTCGGCGCGACAAATAGAGAAATTTCCTGGCGCTTTTTTGCACTTTCAACAAAAACACTCCATCCACACATCATGCAGCCAGAGGCCACACAGAGTCCCGAATCCCACATCATCGGCGTGACCTTTTCGTAGGAGAAGATTTTGGGGCCCAGTCGAGTGCGAGCAAGGCACACAGAATAGTAAAATATGCTAACAAAAAGCCCCAGAAAGGTGGAAGAACGAAGCGAAGCTTTTACAGCTCCGAAATACCCTTGAAGAGAAGGTGATCTTGAGCGTAATAAAAGCTGTATCGGTAGGTCAGTCATCAGTGCAAACCTAAAGGACTTTGCAAATCGCCATATGGCGTGAACTTCGCAGTTCGGGCCACAGCCCATATGAACGACTTCACATGGTATTGGAACGGTCTGTGAGGGGTCACCCCAGACTCTCGGCCACCCATAATCCTCGCACATTGGTTCCAGCACATCCTGAGACCCTTTTGGTTTTCCATAGGTCCAATCTCCCCTTCGTGCACTCCGCAAAGCTTCTATGAGGCGGGGATCGATCTGTGCAACTTCACTAATCCACCTACCATAGGAGAATGGGAGCTTTTCGGGTACATAGAACCAAGCCCACATAACAGTAGCTGCGGTTACAGCGAATACCCCAGTGTCCAATAACTGAGGCATAATTGACTCTATGCGCGTAAAGCTCTTGCGAGCTCTTCGATGCAGCTTCCATCGGGACCACGACGTACACGCAAGCACATCCACCGCCCTAACCACCACAAAGAGAGTGAGATCGAGAGTCCTTCCAGCAAAAGCAGGGCGGTGCGTGGCTGTCGAAACAGAATATCTTCGACCTTGGCTCGATACGTTGATTGTATTTCCCCCTCTATCCGGGAAAGCATCATTTCTAAACGTATTGGGCTCCGACTCAGGTCGCCTCCTGCTGTTAAGAAGAGGGAAACAAAGCCACGCTGATACGAAAGTCGCTACAAAACGTAGAAGCCGGCTCAGCTTTACAGCCAGAACCACTCTTTTTGACTTTTGCCGATTGAACAGAGCTGCTATGACCCTGTTCAAAAGTAGTGGCAACAGTGTAGAACCGGCGGCGAGGAGAGCACAAACCGATGGAAATCTATTCCATCGTAGAGCCGCAACAAGTATATGAGCAAGCTACACGTGCTGGATTAGCTTTGAATGATGGGTCTGGTTTACGCTTCGGGTGTATCAAGGGTAGGGTTTTGGTGGCTGCCACACAAGAAGCTAGCGGTGAAAGGCCGGTTACTTACATGTCTAACTTTAACTTCATTGCTCAAATCCTTTCTTCGAAGAACTCTGATGAACGATACGACCCTTGGCCCTGTCGTTGTGAGATACCCAAGGGCGTACGCGCGGAGCGTCCTGCGGCGGTCGACGCGTTAGCGAACGTGCATGGATTTATGCTCTTTTTTCGTAATAGCTCCAAGAATCCTTCGATCAGTCGATGTGAGGGAACTGCACATACGGTTTCAAGACTCGTGAATCCAAATTTTTTATCCGACGTCTTAGGAGGCGATCCATGGTGGGCCGTCGAACGGTAAGCTCCCTTCGCTCAGGGGCGAAAAGGATGATCAGGTTTCAATGCGTTTCAGAGTTGGTGTTGTCGACTCCCGCGCAGAAAAGATTCCACTATGACCACTTCGGAGATTTTCATTTTCCTTGGAACCCCTGCCTTGACCCCTCGCAATGCTGGGAAGTAGAAGTTGGAGATGCGAGGACGAACTGGACGCGGTTGCTGGGATGAGGTCTGGCCTGGCAAGCGTGATTCTGGAAACCTCGGTTGGTCGCGACGTCACGTTCATTCCACGTTTAAACCAGGTTGTTCGACCTCTCCCCCCCATCACAACGCAATCCACTCCGCTGTCCGTCCAGCTACAAAATATGTACACTGCGATATCGAAAAGTTTTGCCAACACGCGACGCGGGTGATTCCAATGTCCATATGTACAGTACATACGCTCTGCAAATCCGGAAAGGTTAACCTTATGGCACCTCCATGCATCCCCATTTTGTGGGGGTGAATAGAGGGCCTCGCATACTACGGTTACGGTGTGTTTCAGGGGTTCACTCTGCTCCAGTCAAGCCAAAGACAAACTACATGTTACATTAGGCGATAAACAGAGCCGTCGATACTCCCACGGTAGTTTTGATCTTTTCTGGCAAGCTTCGAGATGATGTGTGATTGGACACCTACCCCGATGCACTTTTTCTCAATGCAAGATCACACAGATCCTGGCTGCCAAGACAGAAATTGGCAGGCCCTTTGTTCGGTACCTCTCGGATCCATACAGAAGGCCTACTTGGCTCGTCGGTATGAACACTGTTCGTGGCCCATATCTCTCATTGGATATGTATCAAAAGTGATGATATACTTTGGCCCATTGTGCGGGCTTTGGGAATTTCATTGCAAAGCCCGAAGTTGCAAATTGTCCACGATCCCCAGAGTTCTCAATGCCAATGAACATCTTTATGATCCGGTAGCCATTGCGGAAAGGGGTAGCTGGGAAGTAGTCGGGTATTTTGGAGCGTTTGCCCTGTCTAATCTTTCGCTTGTCTCGGCGAGCCGTGAGGCATCATTTGAGACATTCCTCTTTTTTTTTTTCCCTTGCTTATGCCATACTACGTATGGCGTTGAGCATCCAATGAGTCCATCCCGTCTCTGCTGCGCCTCGGGATCATGTTTGAAGGGAAGCAAGAAAGGGCGGCTCCACGCTTCAGCGTTGGCTAGGAGAGCCGAACAGATCGACAACTAAAGTGAACCCATAGATGTTCTGCAAACCAGTTGAAGAGGCCAGGGACCCCTGGGAATATCTGCCCTATCAGCCTCATGGGGAGGTGTGAATCCCCGGAGACCCATACCCTTTCGAGAACATACCCTTGAACCCAGCATCGTTTGTAGGTTGTTCAGGGTCAAGCTTCGATTCCCTGAGTTCTCACTCCAAAAGAGCTTTCGGCATATTCGCATTGGCGGACGGCCTACTGCATCCGAAGGCACAAAGACTTTGATGCCATATCGCATGTTGCAGACAGCAAGTGGCCGTGCCATTGGGAGCTATATGCAGCAAAAAGGTAGACATGGCAACTCTCAAGATGATGCAGTTCCAGCTGATAGGTTTGAATCGCCCGCCCTTCGGGAGCTTCCAGGGTCTTCCTGGAAGAGGACGATGGGTTCGGGTATCGGGTAATTCGATCTAGGCGTTTCCCCGTAATCGTTGATCTCGAGGGTTCGCAGTTTTGGCACATCATGGGGGTCAGAAAGCACCCTCCAATATGCAAAGGCCGACTGTCAGCGTGACGATGTATGCGTGTCGACCAGACGTGTGCTCAGGCCCTTTGGCTAGCAAGCCGGATCTTCACCAGGATGTATGGATCTCACGATAAAAAAAAAAAGAAGAAAAAGAAAAAAAAGAAAAAAGAGGAACCACTAGGATGAGATCCTTCGCGTCAGCGGGTTACTCGGAGAGACTGCAACGATGTATGTTTGCCCAGGGAAGCGGTTGGGTTCGAGTCCTGGTGGAGACATATAGCGTTGTGTTTCAAGGAGTAGACGAGTCAAAATCTTTGATATTGTTTTCATACATCCCTTTTCTTCTTTTGAGTCCTTCTTTCTTTTGATATATAATAATTTTTTTTTTCGGCTTTTTAGTTTTATCTTTTATTTTTTAACTATCCTTTTATTTTTTTTTCTTTTTGGAATTTTTCTTTTCTTTTTCCGAAGTGCGGTCCTTCACTTGCATCATCTCTCGCAGCGTCGTATTCGTGTTGCTGCTCTGGGCACAGTGGGGACTGAGCGTGTAATATGGATTTTGATTGGTGGGATTGCGCAAATCCAATTTACGGCAGGAGAGAGCGGCGGCCAATAAGGTTAGGCTAGGAGGTTGTCCGAGACCGAATTTTCTGGAAAAACTACATTGCCCGGCTGCCGAGCGAGGCCCGTGTGTGGTCCAGCAGGGCGGCCGCTACGTCACGCGAACACTCTCTGGGCTGATCATTTGTTCAGACCGCAGTTGGAAGGATTCTGTTTGCATGTGATCCTCTCCGTCGTCCAAATCCATCCCAATACCCTTGCCTGCAGGATCCAGCCAATGCCAGCACCCTTTTCCATGCACTATGCCCCATTGCTCCAACCATATTTTGAACCAGCAATAATTTCCCCAGATTTTCACGAGATATCATCTATTAAATCTAGTGTGATATATGTCCCTTCTCCAGCTTATTCCTCCTGCCCCGTGGTGTTCGGTTTTGCCTCTTGTCAACTGACTATCCACCCCCAGACTTGCCCCGGACTTGATCATCTCCCGAGAACTTGCGGCGCAACGGGGCTTTTTGCTTTTCCAGTACTCCGTACGGTGTATTCCGTACACAATTTTTTTTTTTTTTTTTTCCCTAACGTCCTCCACATAACATTGGGCACGGGCAGTCTTTCCTGCAAAAGTCCCAAAAAGCCGTTCAGTCATAACTTCGAGGCAATCACCCTACCCCTCCCACCAGCAGCTTGGTTCCTACCATGACAGAAGTCAGTATGTCTGAACATGTCCACGGACACGCTGGGCGCTCCGTTCCTGGGCCCTTTGGATGTATGTTGCTGATGCTTGTTTTCTCCTGTGCGTTTTGGTTTTGTGAGACGACCCTCTTGCTGACTTGGTTTCGATCGCAATGTTTCAAGTCTACACACCATACGAACCCGCACCTGCTCCTCCCCCGGGGCCTGCTTTGCTGGATGATAGCGAGTCAAGCATGCTGGACAACTTCTTTACCTCGATGCATGCCAATCATCTCGACAGCAATGACTTTTGGTTCGGCCTAGAAGACCAGGGGAGTGGGAACTCGGGACTTCATTTCGACTGGCCAGATCTTCCCCCGACTTTTGAGGGTTCGACAACCTCGCTGCCGTCGCATCCGCCGGTTACGCAGAGAATACATCGCGACAACACGGTTGTCGATAAGCCAGGGCCTCCAAGTTCGGATGTTCTAGCTGCTGCGTCCATGCTCTACCAGAACGGAATGGGCGGGAATGACTTTTCGTCGACGTTCACGAGTCAAATATTCACCGAAAACGGCCTGAAGGACCTAAGCTCGCACCAGGCGGATATAAAACACCCACGGTATGGCCTTGGAGGGGACGTGCGACGATCTCATTTCGGCTCTACCCGAAGAAACCCAGCATATAACGATACAGAAGTGCGTCATAACAGGGCGGAGGGTGATGGTGGTTCTTATTCTGTTTCTAAGGAACACATCTTTGGTCCTCTACGATGGGGTTCGGATGCCGGTTTTGCAGAACAAGGATATCAGGTTCCGCCAGATCAGCCAACTATGGAGGAAAGAACGACCGAAATACTGCACAACCTGGAGTGCTTCGAGTCCCAGAGCAGCGCCCCAAATACTAGACCTTCAAGCCCAACTCCCCGACGACGTTCAGACCGTACCTCTGAAGTCGGTAGCCTCCGGAGCCCGAACTCTCTTACGCAGTTTTCGCCCATGGATACGAACCAAATGGACGGCGACTCTCGACCGACGAAAAGACGAAAGAATAAAGGGAAAGTAAAGGATGAAGAAGACGATTGCACTCAATTTTCCCTCGGCAGACCTTCCAGCTCTCGAAGAGATCGACGATGGTCGTCGAATAGTGGCGCCCAAGCCCGCAGATCAAAAGTACACGTGATCAAACCGCCTCGTGAGAATCTGACGGAGGAACAGAAAAGAGCAAATCATATCCTGTCGGAGCAAAAACGGCGGAATCTCATAAAACAGGGATTCGATGAGCTATGCTCGCTCGTTCCGGAACTCAGAGGCGGCGGTTTCAGCAAAAGTACGATGCTCGCGCAGGCAGCTGATTGGCTGCAAGATTTACTTCAAGGAAACGAAATGCTCAAACTTCAATTAGGAGACATCAGAGAGCGAACTGGCGGATGATAAAAATTACACATATACCTTGGTGGACATCCGCTTCGTTACTTGCACACCCACGTTGTATTGAACTATCACGCGCCGTGGCATGCATTTCTCTTTCTTCGATCCTTTTTTAGCCAACTAATATCCAGAGCATATGGCCTGGTGCATATCTCTCTTGCCTTCTGTGTACAGTATTCTAGCGAGCATTTTTGTCCTTTTGCCCTTTTTGGCCCTTTGCATTTTATCCTTTCTGCTCGCCTACCAGAGTTTAGGATATAGGGCACCTATATTTTTGTGTCCCTCTCGCCTAGAAGGCAGTTGGAGAGTTGTTGGAACGTAAGGTTCATGGAGGATACGAAAATTATCCATCGTGTTTGAGTTCAGCAGGCAGATGTACATACAATACATTCAACCACCCCGATGACACCTATCGGTACATATACTAATATTAGTAACAGTGATTCATGATCAAGATCCCATCATGCCAATGAAATTTCCTCCTGATCTACTCCGTACTCCGTACTAGAAGGTGTTAAACCTTGATGTATACACTGGGGCACACCATGCCTCTGAATGGCCACACTAGAGGTTCTCCATTCGGTGCAGCACGTATGCAACTCGGAAGGCAGAGACTTCCTAGCTGGTCTGGGCGACAAGGTAGGGTCAAGGCAACTCCATAGCTTATGGCTCAAATAAGGTAGCTGAAGGAAGTTGAAACACCTCTCATCTGGGCCGTTCGGTCCCGGCCTTCACCCGTCGTTCAGACCACTAGATTCCGAAAATATAGCAGTCACCCAAACCAAGGTTAGAAAAAAAATAGCCCTGCGAGACAATCTTGGATTGGGGTATCGAAACCTCGGGATCTGCGCTCTCCCCTCTCTCTAGCTCCCGTGAAGAAACTAAGGCCTACTCGTGCCCCGTGTCCCATGTGCCCACCCCCAGGTGGTAACCCACGAGGGCCTTACCGGTGACTGCACGGGTGAGGAACCATGTTTTTTGACCCTCCATCCCCATCGATTCGCGAGAGGATCGGGGCGGCGTCCACGTTCCAAGAGAGCTTACTGGACCATCCCCGGTCTCCGTCCCCGCAAAACCCGTCCGCTTCGTCGGTGCCTGGCGAAAACAAGGTTAGAAATGGGGACCTCTACTGGGTGCCACCTGCATCAGGGAAGAAGAGGAGCTTTTTGTGAGGTTGGGAAAAATCATCGACATGTGAAATTGCGGGCGCGGGCGGGGTTAAGTTATCGCGACGGAGTCTTGGCACTATGGTTTCCCGACAGCTTAGTCAGCAGGCGATGACGGTTGCGCGCGTCTGGAAGAAGGTTTTGGAAGCTTGTTTGTGACACGTGCCTCTCGTTTCAATTGAACCTCAATGCCGATATAACGTAGGCGACAACAATCCTGTCCAGGGTCAGGACAAAAAAACTTGAGACACCGGACCAGGAACAAAGACAACCTGTTATATTTTCCTTGCATTGCAACAGCCAAACAGGCCATTAGACCGAGGAATTTTACGGAATACATTGGTCAAAGACAATGCCTCCCAAGCGCAAGCTGCGTCATGATGTTTCCTCGAAAGATGCCGACGATGCTGAAAGCGGGCCAAATAAGATTGCCAGGCTTGTGCCTCGTACTCGTCATGTTTCCGAAAAGACCGTAAAATCAAAATGGACCACTCTACCCGAACCAGTGCAAGACCGAATCAAGGACCTTTTTCAGGCAGTGGAGTTTCCTGTGCTCACGAGACAGAGAGAAGGGAGGAAGAGAGTTGAGGCGCAGTCGGCGCTGAACGCTGTGAGGAAGAAGTATGCCTTCTCCGCGAACATTACCGCCATCTTTTGTTTCACACATACTTGCTCCGCCGTGTGGATGAGTAATTGGCTAATTGATTTTTTTTGGTTCATGCAGTTTAGGAAAACGGCTGCCAAGGATGCCGTTTCCCCCCGGAACGAAAGAGAATAGTTTCAATTACGAATCTGCCTTGAACGAGAATGTGAGAGCTCATTTTCCGTTTCCATTGTTACCATCACCGATGTGCAACGGACCGCCCGGGCTAATTGGAATGCAGCGCTTACTTGAAAGCCAATTAGCAACTATGACCAGCTCCGCTACCCTCCTTCGCAGAGAGATTAAACGAGAGGAAACAGAACTTGCAAGAGAGACCGCAAAATTGGAGGAGCTCGAGAGGAATGCCAAGGCTGCGAAGGCACAGAGCAAAAAGCAATCGAAAAATGTATGTTGGACGTGATTTAGGCGTCACTTTCCTCCCCCTTCCCTTTTCGTACGACAGTTTTGGCTGATGTCTTGATAAGGTGCATCCGGTCCTCCGACGTCTCGAACGGCTTCCCCCACAAATAGAGGATCCTGTGGATTTCATCGTGACCGGTGGCCAAGATAAACCTGGGTTGTTATGCGATGTGTGTGCACCACCAGTTTTGATCTTGCATGATCGATGGCTAATCAAGATTTACAGATGGATGCAGATCCGGACGTCCTATCTTTGGTGAAACAACTGCGGAATCATCTCGAATCTATGAAGACCAATGCTAACCAAGTTGCTGGCATTCGGGAGGCTATTACACGGGCTCAATCCGCGTTGAATATGCTTCCGTTGGGGTGAAATTCGATGCAGTCGGAAATACTCCAAACCGGCCACACCCTCATCTATTTACTATTTCTCCATTGATAAATAGCCACCTGATTTCCTCAACCAGTTCAACGTAGAGGCTGATCATGGAGAAACTGTGTAACGCAAACATTCAGGTCCTCCCGATGTATCGAAGCGGTGGACATTCCATCGATACTTGCTTGAAGGGCGGTGCGATATGTATGTACGTATGTATTGTTGAGTGTTGGCGGTCGCACAGGGTCCTCTTGGCCGGCGGCACTCGCAGGACATAGGGCTTGGCAGCATGAATGGCCAGGCCAATTGCCGATTCGTGGCTAGGAAAAACGGGCAAAAAGACCCTGGAGATCTGTGCCGTATTCCGCTGCAAATCCAGGCCTTGTGAGCCCAGAGAATCGTAGATCTTGGACGAGTACTCAACTTGGCATGACTTTGACAGGAATGGTGTTAGTTAGGGTATCGCAGCAGAGCATCATCTGCTCCACACTTGCATTAACTAGTTAGTGTTGAAATTTTATCCTCGGAACTCGTCCTCGCTAGAATGGGGTGTTGAATTATTATTATAACCTTTTTTTTTTTTTTTCCCGTTCAAATTGCGACTCGCACCCCCTGTAGCAGCGACAGAATATTGTGAGCCCGGAGGCAGGAGAAGTAGACAATCACTTCTGAACGAACAAAACCCACGCCCAAGCTTTCGTAGGGCGGGAGGCGAGGTTCCAGAAACCACAGCTTGGGTGGGGGGTCCACCGAGCGCAAAGGTAGGTTAGTTACTCGGCTTGCTCTTTTTAAATGACCGCCAAGTCGCAATTTCTCCGGAGCGATCAAAACTCGCATCGCCCCGTTATGAATCCAGCCCATGACATCCGGGGCGATTGATTGCTTTCTTATCGTCGTCGTACCGGATATGAGTTCGTCACCGATCCAGCCCCGGAACCTTGTGTGATACAAAGAACAAACGAGAACCCGAATTCTCCATCAACGGACGGAAGGGTGGAACACTGGCCTAGCCACTCTCATGGGCATAATGGCGGAGACGGCTATGACTAAGGCTGGCGAAGCAAGACAGCCGAATAACGGGGTCTCCGGCGGCGTGACTCGTTCCACCTTGACGGAAGACGATGCCGTAAAGGCCAAGGAGTCGGCGGCTGCAAAAGGTAGCCAGGCATCCTCAGCACCTGCAGAGGGGGCAACGGTACCTGCAAGTGCCAGCCCAAAGAAGCGGCGCAAGGTGAATCATGGTGAGCTATGAATGGTTTCCTTTTATCCTCAACGCAGTGATCGACACAATGGGATGTGACATACGCATCCTGGTTTCTCTTTCTTTTTCCCACTTGCTCCATGTCCCTGGATTTTCTCAACCCCCATTTGCAGGCCTCGATAATACACCATTTGCTAATCAGTGACTAATTTCCTGCAGCATGTGTCTATTGCCGGCGCTCGGTGAGCTACAATAACTTTTTCTTCTTCTTACTTGGAGGACCCTGAATGGCTCGTGCCCTGGCAGTTGCGCATAAGTGCGCACACGTCTACGGCCACACTGGAATATATACATATTTTTTTTTTCTTCCCCTAAGCTGATCAAAGAGGACTGGCTAACTTTGTCTTGATGTCGGACAGCATATGACTTGCGACTCGGTACGACGACCCTGCATACTTATTTCATATCTTACATCCTGACGAAACACTGTTCTTGGTGTGTTCATCTGGTTGATATCTTGGCTAGGAACGTCCATGCACTCGATGTATAAAGCGCAACATCGGCCACTTGTGTCATGATGAACCCCGGGAAACCTCAAGGCGGGCCAAGGGCGAACAAGACATACAGTCTGTCGAAGAAGACGGCGGCAAAGCGAATAATGATTTTGGGAACAATCAGAAGATGAATAGGAAGTTGTCCGGGTCTTCTATAAACGACCAACTATTAGGAGACGGCAGCATCGCGTTACAGTCCCAGGGTGGACAAGATATTTCCACCGCGGCTGGCCAGGTGAACCAACAACAGCGTGAGTATTGGTCGCACCTTTTTTCAATCCACGCTCTCTGACATCGCACAGTACTAGGCTATAACGACTGGCCGTTTGGGCTCCAGAATCAGTTCCAGGATATGCACACATTCCATCCGTCATACATGTTTAATGCTCCCGAAGTTACAAACGAATACAACTTGCTTAACGATTTCCTCAGCACGAGTTTATTGGACGAATCCGCGATGTATCAAGGAGACGACACGCCCGGATTGTATTCCGATATGGCGTTCATGAATACTATGGGGACGAATTTGCCGGGTTCCGGGCCGTTTGTCCAACCGCAACAAGCACAACAATCGTCAATGGCCCCTCCTCAGTACCTGACAACATCTCAATCACAGGCCGCTCAGGGCAACGCCATTCAACGGCCGAATAGCACGGTAGGGAACGATAAAGCGAAGGAGACATATTACATGACGGCTGCAGATCCCTCCGGAACCGATCCCCCCGAAGAAAGGATGAACAAGCTCCTTAAAGCTAAATACGATGCTGGGTTGCTTAAACCGTTCAACTACGTGAACGGTTATGCTCGCCTCAATAAGTATATGGAAGAGCACCTCCAGCCGGCTTCTCGACAAAAGATTTTACGTCAGCTCGATAAGTTTAGGCCAAAGTTCCGGGAGCGCATGCAGAGCCTCACAGACATCGAGCTAGTTTTGGTGGAGATGTGGTTCGAGCGAAGCCTGATGGAGTATGACCGTGTATTCGCGAGCATGGCCATTCCTGCGTGTTGTTGGCGCCGAACAGGACAGATTTTCAGAGGAAACAAGGAGATGGCCCAACTTATTGACGTGCCAATTGAGTCATTGAGAGACGTGGGTTCCCACTTGATGCGATTCGTTGAGTAGTAGATTGCGCTAATTGGTTATCTTCAGGGTAAACTTGCCATTCACGAAATAATAGTCGAGGACCAGCTCGTTAGCTACTGGGAAAAGTTTGGTGCAATTGCATTTGATAGCTCGCAAAAGGCTATGCTCACCAGTTGCACTCTGAAGAGCCCAGACCCGAAGAGCCCTAAGCAGGGTATTCAGTGTTGCTTTTCATTTACCATACGTCGCGATCCCCATAACATGTAAGGTTACCTCGCCTAAAATTTGGAATCAGAAATGTCGCTAATGCCCCATTCTAGACCCTCTATCATTGTTGGGAACTTTTTACCCACGAAGCGAACAGACAGGTAGGCATACCGCTGAATCATATTACATATATACGCGGGTTGTATCTCATCGGCTCATCGGGGAAATGAAACTCGGGCTCATGAGTACTGGAATTGGACTTCGTTTATATATACATCCCCCTTTCTTTACATTTGTACATACATATCCCCTATTTGTGCATCACTTGGGCTAATTTACTCATATGACATTGAGGGTTCACAAGAGATATTTCGGAAGTGGATGAAATTTCCTGTTCACCTAGATACACCTATGAATAGTAGAATCCCGCGAGTATTTTCAGAGCATCTCCAAGTCATTCACACACATTTGTTACTCGCCAAGAAAAGAAAAAAAAGGCCTAGGAAAGGAGAGCTTCAAGGACTGATGAGGCTGATTTCCCTATTAGGACATGCTCGTTCAGGCGGGGTTCAAAAAGTTCCACCCAAATGAACAGATATCATTGATTCGACTTAAATACATCGTTATTCCCATGATATCTTTTTCAGTCTGGAAATTCATCACAACGAACTGAAATTATTTAGGGTTGATTGACGTTTGATTCTACTTTCGAAGATGGAACTACACCGGAAATCCCGCAGGGAGCAATTGAAGTCTATCACAGGTTAGTACGTCCATGTCGCTTCGCCTCGAGACGTCTGGAGTGCACAGTTTAGTCGATGGTAATGCTGACCAGACGTAGATCTTGCAGAATCTCTGTACGTAGACGTCGGTGGAAACGGCAGCCCCTGCAATATAACTGCACAAAGCAAATTCACAGCCCTCCGTCAACATATCGAAACTGCCTCGCGGATAACACGGGTGCCTGAATCATCAGCTAGAGAAGCACTGGATGCTATGGGGACAAAGCTTTGGAATGCATGTACTAGGAGTATGAGAAAGGATGGACTGGCGGACGACATCGTTAAGTTCCTAAGTCAAGGTTTGCGACGAGCGTGAGGAGATAGGCTCGTTTACAAGTGCTTACCCTTCTTTTTAGTTAGAGCGTTTGCATTCTTGATACTAGAATGCGCTGCCACACGACAGAGGGATGACTGTTCAGGTATAGACCTTTACTTCCTCTGCGTCGCGAAAAACTAAGCGGGATAATAGATGAAATCCGTCTTCTCAGAACGGCATTGAAAACTGCGAAATCTTGCATAGGTCCGTTAATTCTCAACTGGATATACTGTGTATGCTAATTTCGAAGTCAAGTGCTCAGTCAATTCGACATCGGTCTGAAAATACTCGAAAAGGCAGCGTTGAGAGAAGAAAAGCTCTCCACAGAATGTAGCAATGCCGGAGAAAGGGATGATATTTCGCTCAAGTTATCGGCTGAGTATTATATTCTGCGCATTCATCTGGTTTGCATCCGTCACTCTAAATGCCCTTTGTCCCTGTCATTGACCGATTACCCAGGCATGGAAGCAGAGCCGGCTCGACTTTGCGGAGCATATGCTTTCCAAGCTTCCGCATCAGGCCCTTCAGCAGGATGCGGTCTTGGTAGAGCAGCTTTCGAGTCTTCTTTTCGAAGTTGGCAAATTTCTGGTGGAAAAGAAAGAGTATCATGAAGCGGATAAATGGTTGCAGAGAGCACTGGAGACACTTTCGCAAAGGCAGCTAGATATGTTAAGTCCCGATGCAAGTGATATGAGACTGTGTATTATCCATGGGCTTGGTAGTACTATCTTTATGGGACGTTCTCTTTGATATCTGGGCGACTACTGACATAATTCCGTTGCAGTGCGGGCGAACAATGCTTTACATACAGCAGACTCGAGGATAAAAGTAACTCGATTGCTCAGTATCCTTGAAAATGTGAGTATGCCTATTTAAACCATTGCTTTCGAAGACATATATGCTCATCCTACAGGAATACGGTCATAGGCCAGAAGTGATGCTTTTGCATCTAGATGTGATACAGACACAAAAGGATCCGGATTGTAAACAATATTATGATCGTAAGTGAGCGAGCATGCACTGCCTCAAGAAAGGCTATTGACCTCATAGGATGGTAGGCCTCTGTGCTTTTCTTAAAACGGCTTCGGCAAGCGAGTTGAATTTTAAACTGTTGGTAAATCTTAATTATCAAGCTTGAATGAGATCGTCTAACTAGATCTCAGGATCGTCCATCATATCCACCAATTACGAAATTGCAAGTAAGCGTTTATCCAATTTTGAGCCTTTCCTTAGTTGACCATGATTTAGTAGTGATCTGGCCACGGATACCTTAGAACAACTAATTCTTGAGCGATTGGCTCCTTATGGAAATGAAACATTTCTTGAAAGAGGCTTCGTTACGTATGTCTGGATGAAGACTGCGAGTCCGGGCGTAAGTGACGGCGTTGAGTCACTCCAGGGAATCGTGACAAAGTTGATGGAGGCTTGGAAATTGCCACTGTCTGGGGAGGCTGCTCATGCATCTTTAATTGTCAGTTCCCATTGGTTTCAATCTTCAATGTTGGACACTCTTAACGAGGCAAAATAGTTAATATGGAAGAAAGTCGCCGCAGCTTTTGACCATAAAGATTATGATACTGCCCGGAACTGGTGCCAACTAGCGCTTCATCCGCTCTTTGCAAATTCAGGGGAAAGCAACAAGTGCAAAATAGAAAGGTGAACTTCCCATACCAATCATTTTTCACCAAATTTGTGACTGACTGGAAGCAGGAGGTTAATTGTGTGCGCTTTGGAATGCAAAGCTCCGGGAATAGCGCGAGAAGTATTCTCCAGATTATCTGAAGCTTGCAAATCGGAGGCCTTGACGAGATACCTCATGTACAGGGTGGCTCTGCAGGATGAAGATACGGATCTAGGTGTGAAGAGAGAAGCTTTCATCTGATGACCAAGGCTAACTCAGGAATAGCTCGAAACTGTTTGGAAATCATATGCAAATTTGATACAGAGCGGCAGACGTACTTACTGGCTTGTGTTGCTGAAGCTCTTCATAGCGGTGCTGACCGACAAGCTGCAATTGTCTTGCAGCAGATTCTCGACCATTTAGATAGCATTTCAACCCGGCAATTACACTTCCCTGCCCTTCTTCGGTATGTTTGCATCCGTATTTGTAATCCATATTGCAGGCTGGCTGATCATGCCACAGGTGTACTGCTCGGCTTCTGATAACTCAGTTAAGTCACAGTGAATCCCATAGGCCAGACCTTGTGGGCCAAATATGCAAAACATTTGACAGTTGTGAGTGTCTAAACAAAAGAAGAATTGTTCCGGTAAATATACAAAGTCTCAAAATTCTCAGTACACATAGCTGTGTCGCGCAATGCTCTCGACCTTGGCCAACTCACTGTTCTTGAGCTTGAATGGTTCTCTCGCAACAGCTATAATCTTGCGCTGCAATACTGTACGACGTGGGGCCCTCATCATGTTTTGCGCCTCTTGGATGCCTGTATAAAGGTATGGTTTGTCCCCGGTTTCGCATTATGACGAGGTTAACTGTCATTTAGATCATAGCTCTGTACCCAGAGAATTTAGGCATAGAAGCCCGAAGAGATATTGAGCAGCGAAACATTTTATGTCATTTCCTAGCAGCCGTAATAGAGGTAGCACAAGCAAGGACGCATAACGATTCCGAAGTCCAGGTTGGCACTCTCCAGCATTTGTGCATATGATAAAGCTAATTTTTCCTTCAGAACCAATTCTATCTTAATGCTAGAGCGCATATACAGGGATTTCGAAAGGTAGCGTTGCCTCTCTTCGAACAATTATCAAATGATGAGTCCCTAGCTGCATTAACGGAAAAGCGTCGAACCTTACTTGCATTCGATTTCGAGGCAGCCGTTAGGTTGAAACAATGGAGTAATCTGAGTGAAATGTTGAATGAATCTCGGAAGATTGCGGATGAAATGCTCTATAGTCTCTTTGCAGACGCAGTCCTAAGTTCCGAGGCGCCCGTCGAGGTGATGCTTAAAACATCAGAGGTAACTTTCCTTAACCCTAAGCGAGTGCATTGCACACGTTGTTATACTGACTATTCGTAGCAAATACTCACACAAGTGTCACAAGAGAGGAAGCACCAAAACCTGGAAAAGATCTCCCGATGGGTTAGGTGTGTTTTCCAGCTTTCAATCAAATCAAATGCTGCAGTTGCGGAATCAATACTCGATCAAGCATACATATTAGCTCGAGATGGGCCTGAATACCAAAAACATGAAGAAAATAGTGAGGCGCATCCAAACACAGAATCAGTTTCTCGACATACTTACCCAGATGAGGAACTCGAATGGTTATCAACGACGGCGTTCAATCTTGCTATTGACTTCTATTTGGCATCTGATGATATGGCAAGTCAGCGATGGTATGGAAAAGCGCTTGACCTAGCCCGCTTACTGCATGATAATGGTGTCCTGTGGAAGACCCTGCAGGAGAAATTTGGGAGGTTAACTTGGGATGATTAATTAAATCCAGTTTGAATACCGTTTTCACACTAGAAAGAGGTGTCTTCTCTTTCAGACAGCAAGTTGTCCGAACTTCTTACGTTCAGCTTTCACTCCACCTTGTTGCTAGATTTATTATGATCACCAATGCTAGACATTGGGTTGATGAATGGGCATCAGCTGCGGAGAACTCGCTCGAGACCAATATTGTGTTCAATATCTCGGTCAAGGCTTAGGGCAGTGCAGAAAAGTTAGCCCTCCTTGTATATACTAATACCTATATAATATATAGCATATTGAATAGCAATTTATGAATGTACATAATCGTTCAAGTGACCTGTCAATGTCATTGAAACTCTTCTGACCTTGAAGGTATAAGGAAGTAAGCTATCAGCTCCATGTAAGACATGGTATATTCAGTAAGAAACATCAAGTAGAGTAAATTAGGAGAAAGAGCAAGCATGGGTTACCATGGTTTCCGGGGGGAAAATGAAGTATGATATCAAGCGAATTCGTCAGAAGGGGAAAAGAGACGGCCCAAAGAAGGGATATACGAGCCAATTCTCACAAAAGTAATATTGTTGAACGAGAAAGAAATAGGAAATGAAGAATAAACATTAATCTTGGAAGAGCCAGTGGGGATTACATCCGGCTCGCGATAATTCCGGGTATAGGGTATGCTGGAGGTGTTGCGAATTTATGAATCAAAGTAGACATAAGGGACCATTGCCAAAGATGCCCAAAAAAAGATGCAGAAATGCAAAGAAAACTAGCTGGAAGAAGTGTCAATGAAATGGTAAAATGTACGGAGTAGGGAATAAACTCAGTGGTATCTCGAAAAACAGAACATCTAATTATCGGTGTAACTCCATCCAGCCGATGTCTATCTGCAAGAAAAACCACGGTTGATCCCACCTAGATCAATAGATCAGGCGACAAGATGATATATGAATGCATGATGAGTATCAGAAAGAGAAGAGAGAAGGCACCAACGGAAAATGAGCCTAGTCAGAGTGCTAATCATAGGTGAGTCAACCCTCACCATCGGCATCAAGGGAGTTCGTTCGATGAATCTGTTTGGAATTTTTATCGCTTTTCCTTGATCTCCCTAGATTGGGCGTCGATGGAACTCGACGAGCAAGCCGTACCGGTTTCGAAGGTAACGGAGGCATTAATTTGCTATTGTCGGAGTCTGTCGAATCTTCACTCGTTTGATTTCGCTTATTTCGCTCAGTCAACGCTCGCACAGTAAGCTCTAGTTCGCGTTCAAGCTCGGTAGCGGAATGAAGGTGATCGGTAGATCCGTGAAGTTTCTTTCTATACGCTCGGAGAGTCCGACAAACCTGTTCAGTTGACATGTTCAAACTGCCGAATTCGCTCGTGTTCCCGTTACTTTTTGGTCGCCGGATATCTATGGATGGCCTGCGAAGTTTTGCGTGGCTGCTTCTCGTGCCCAACGTCCTGGATGAGCCAGACTTTGGGCTGGGAGGTGAAACGGATCCATCCCGTCGATTTCTACCATTACCGTCCAAATAGAACGTTGGAGATCGACGCGACAGAGACACTGGAGGTGTTTGGGGGCTAGAAGACGAAGTCCCGTTTCTGGCGAAATGATATAGGGTATATCTAGAGGTCTTTCTTCGAGAAGGTGGCGGAGAGGGATCCCGAATTGGGGTTGGGCTTGGTGAAGGACTATCCAATTTCTGGAAAACTGCAAGCTCACTTCGTGAAAGAATTCGTCGTAGTGGTGGTTTGACAGCCGTTGATTCCTTGTTTGGAGTTTCTTCTTCGGCTCGCGCCGGGATCTGCGCATTCTCTGATAAAGGTGTCTGTTGCTGCTGGATAGCTAAATCCCAAATCATGATAATACCATCCAATCCAGTGCTGACCAGCGTCCGTTTCTGTATGCCTCCACAATTGGTCTCGATGAGTAGCACATCACTCACACCCTCCGTATGGCCAAACTCCCGTGTTAAGAGCCCGTCTTTGCCAAAATCGTAGACTCGTACCGACTTATCCGTTGTTGACACACCAATGATTAATTTGGGACTTATGCCAGCGATTTCAGATCCAACTATAAGAGAGCTCATCACCACCGTATCACTTGTCTCCGAATCATTGGATTTAAAGGAGTGAAGATGACGGGATGAAGGAATATCGTATCTATGAATTTGTCGGTCTATGGTGGATACAACAAGAGTATCCGAGTCGTCGGGCAGCAGTGTCATCGAAATTGGAGAGGCTTTCAAAGTTATAACTTTAGATAAGAAGAAAGCAACGGTTATCGTGCCATCAATCTCTCGACACATACGATCTCGTATTACGACTGTGCGATCAGCAGAGCAAGATAGTAGTTTTTCGCCGTCGTTTGTAAATAATAGGCGGCTAACAGCAGCCACATGCTCATCCATCGTTTGGATTAAGCTGAAGGAGTCACCATCGTTTTGGAAGACCTGAACCATTCTGTCTCGGCCACATGTCGCAGTTAAGAATAACCCCGAACTTGAATGTATTGCGATATCTGTAACTTCTCCAGCATGCGCTCTGACTTGTTGCTCACAGGCCCAAGATTCACGGGAAATTCTCCTGGTATTAAATTAGTATTAATAGCAGAAATTGGTAAAGGGTTTACAAACCTCATCACACCATATTTGTCTCCGGAGACAAATATTTTCATGTCTTCACTTGCTCGTAACACTTTCAGCTCATTCGGTTCATCACTGCTACCCAAAACTTGTTCTATTTCCACTCTTTGGGTGCTGAGACACTTTCCTTCTAGATCCCAGAAATTAACAGCTCCATTGGAAGACCAAGTGAAAAACTGGGAACTAGAATGTATATCTGGTGCAGTTACAGCGCTTATGCCTAAGACAGGATCCTTGTGTGCAGGAATATCCACTTCCTGTGTTGTGTCTTCCTGACATTGGCTTGGTGACACCAACGAGCAAACGCGAATGGCATGGGTGGAATCCACCATGACCATGTAACTTGAAACGATTCCCATAGCAACAGTTGACAAGTGCTTTGACTTAGGTGACCGTGGACACTCGGTGTTTAGAGCCACACCCGTTGAAACCGAATGCCTCAAATCTCCGATCAAAGCTTGCTGAAAGGTTCCGTCGCGACAGCCGAACCAGACCGTTGCAGACTCATGATCAATGGCAGCAGATAGGATGGCAACGTCAAAGTTCTTAATGAGATGCAGCTTCTGTTGCCCCCCGACGTCGTCTAGGAAACATACGGCGCCAGATTCCGTACAAACGATAGCTTCGGTGTCGGATATATTTGAGATGCACGTAAAAATACTGTCCCTGAGGGAGCCTAATATGCAGTTTCTTCCAGGTAAAGCGATAGGCCCAGGATTAACAGGAGAAGCATTGGCAGGATCGGAATTAGCTTTTGATCTTGTTGGAGAATTTGGCGTTCCGTCGCCTAACCGCCAGACCTTGATATGTCTTACACCAACCCTAAATCAAAACAATTAGATAGAAAAAAGCGGCGGATATAAGTGCGTAGGCGTACGTAATGAGGTTAGTGCCTAACCAGCACATGTCTCGAATAAATGAAGTGCATTTGTTTGCAGAATGAAGCCGAGCGGCGCCACTTTTCAGGTTGATTGCCCAAATAAAAAGAAAACCATCGTTTATATCTCCCAGTGTAGCCAGGTATTGTGAATCTGGACTGAACGCAAGACTCCGGACACCAAACGTATGCTCCGCTAGAATCGACAAAGGAATATCAGATGGGGAATCATTCGCTGTTGAAAAAATCAGGACTCGTGGGTTATAGCCGGTCTAATACAAGAAGTTAAGGTCAGTTCGGCACCTTCTAATATCATGGAATCGAGCACTGTACCTCTCCTACAGCTAGAAATCTGCCGTTTGGACTCAAAGCTACGCTTGTGACAGCTTTAATCCTCTCTCGGGAGGTCCATGAGCGCGGAGTGGCCGCTTCTCCCCACTCGCTTGGGGAGCTTGCGGATGGAATGCCATTCCCTGCCGGTCTCAAAGCAGCTTGGAGAGTTCTAGAGCGTGTGTCGGGCGTAGTGGGCGGTGTGGAGGTATTGTTGTAGTAGGAAGGTGTGGAATTGATCCCTGTGGCTGTAGGACGAGCCCGGAAGAATCGCTGGGAGATATTCAAGTCCTCGTCCAGCTCTGCTAGAACAGCAGCCGATCCGGCACAGAGAGCAAACGTCCGGCTCGACTCGTGGCAGGAGAAGCCATTTGGATTGGATGTCGTCGTACCAATCACCGTCCGCAGCGAGAGCGTACATTGGTAAGGTGAGAGCTTGGAGGGCTGTTTTGTACCAGGTTTCAAAACGGGGGAGTTTGCGGGAATGATTTTGACAGATGCTGCGGGAGCGGATAGCTTGCTTCTGACGCCGAGAGAATTGTTATTTGCCATTACCTCCGCAATTGTTGGGAGGTGGAGTTGGTTGTTGTGACGCCCCAATCAATCTGGATCTGGTTTTCATTTCAGTTTGGGGCGGCATTGGTCGAGACGAAGACCAAGGGGGCGTAACTACAGCTCGTCGACTCGTCACTCTAAAGATCGAAATAGGCCAGGACTATCGGCATTATCTTCGGATGAGGTAAAAGGGAGTGTGAGGCGTTGTGGAGGGGGAGGGCTTAGATAGCAGTAACCGCAAATAAACGAGGTCAATAAAGACCACACTTCAAAGGAACGTCTGTGGAACACACCGACACGCTGGACGGCAAAAGGAATGTTGGGGTGAGCAAATGCTGTCAATAAACGAGGGGATACCAAAGATGTAGCTTTGTCAAGGCTGAGTTGTCGCCGGACGCGAAATTCCTGCACGAGCTTCTGTAGGGCGATTAGATTTTAGTTCCGCGAAGCTCTTCAAACCCCAGCATCCCAGCATCGGTGACTTGGCATACACCATCACCACGGACCAGACAAGGGTGGCTTGCTGAAGGTTTTCTCATCGGATACGAAATAGGTACACAGATGCTCAAGGTTTGGATTATTGAGTGCTAATCATCCAAATTTACAACTACAAACGCTGGCAAGGTGATGCCCTTGGCTTCCTCTGTTCCCTTGCTGTTGCACGGATACTAAGTTAGTTGATAGAGATCTCGACTCCGTTCTTCGTACTCGGCACTCAGCATCTGTATCCGAAACGGTCCCTTGCTCCACCTCCTTCGGTCCTGCTTTCTCACCCAGCCTTCCCCACATAAAGTATATCGAAACTCTCGAGAGCCGTGGTTCGGGAACGCCGCAATGGTTTCTATATACGAAGTAACGTACTTTATATCTGCGGAGACATGCATTCCGAATCCTGGTCAATAAATGCCTTAAAATAGCATTAAATTGCACCAAAAGGTAGACCAGCATTACCAAGCCGAGAGGAAATTCGAGCAATGAAATCGCCGGTCTAGCAGAGAATTTCGCTGAAAAGAGCTTCCCGTGGCCTCATACCTACAAGTTCATGGGTCATATTTCTGTGGTGCTAGGAACAAAGCTAGGTGGATATTGTGAATAATGTACGGAGTGCTCCGTACGAACCCAGCATGTTTCATGGATCGGACGGTTTTTAAGTCCTTACAGTGTCCTGAAGCTATCAGACGAGCTTGCTGCTAAAAAGATATCAACGAGGGAGGTGTCTCAGTGTTCTGCCTCAAATTCGAATGGTCCCTCGATTTGCCGTCCAAAACTTGCCCCCGCCCCGTAAATACGCACTGCATTCAACTGCCGTGGATTTTGCTCTGTCATCGGCTCAAGTCGAGCTTGCATGGGAGACAAAAAGGGGTGTTTGCTTTGTTTGCGGTATGTCCTTAGTAAGCGCCAAGGCGGCCTTTCAGGTTTCTTGCAGAGCGATGAGATGAGCTTCACTTGCATTCCAGTTGGCGTTTGAAGCGTTTCGTGCATTGTTTCTCCTGATATATGCGAATTGCACAATGTTTGGTATTACAAGCCGTCCTTACCATCGCTGGTCATCATTTGCACAAGCCCTTAGAATACTGCAAAGTGGTACGACCCTAGCCCTCGAGCTCGACCACTCCTCGTTATTTTTCTCCAAAAGAAATATTACCAGCTGCTGCCACCATACTAAACCCGCTTCGCATACGCCCACTTCGTCAAACTCAATATGGACACCCTCCCCGCTGGCGGAATCTCGCTTGAGGTCCGGCTATTCCCTCAAGCCTGCGCACACAAACCGTGTCGTGACCCGGCGGTATGCCTCTACAACACCAAAGGACTCTCAACCCGATCCCCAGGCGAAGACGGTCTCAAAACGGCCCGCTAAAAAGATGGAGCAGTGGCGTTTGCAGAAGGAAGCTCTGAAAAAGAAGTTCCAGGAAGGTTGGGCTCCACCGAAACGCCTTTCACCTGATGCTATTGAGGGAGTAAGAGAGCTTCACCAGCAAAATCCCCAGAAGTTTAGCACTGCTGTCTTGGCAGAGCATTTTAAAATGTCACCAGAAGCAATCCGCCGGATCTTGAAGAGCAAATGGCGTCCGTCCGAGAAGGAGATGGAGAAGAGGCGAGAGAGATGGGAGAGACGGGAAACACGTATATGGGACCATATGTCTGAGCTTGGTTTGCGGCCTCTGAGGAAAAGACCATCCAGCCCTGCTTCAGATAAGTCTTCGGACGCAGAGACACGAAATCGACAGCCGTGACGAACCTATTCAAACTGACGCTCTCCGATATTTGACATGTTCTCAACATCCTGCACCAGCATAACGGATATTATATGGTTATTGACGCACACTATGCTCCACGCACACATGTGCATAGCATATTACCATGCCCATAGGCTTCATTCGATTGCAAGCACCCTTCTTATCCAAAGGGATATTAGCCCGATGTGGGTGTTACTATTGCGCTAGAGGAGACGCGAGCCGATAAAAACGTCGCAGCTTTTTCAGAGGAATTGCCCACAGATGATTACCAAAGGGATTCCGGTTTTATTATCGAGACAAGTCCTTGAATATGACATGTATATCCAGGAGACTTGGGAAGAGGAACCGCGAGCGCTTCCCTGTATGCAGTGTTGTTCCCCTGTATACAGTCTGGAGGAACATATAATATTTTACTTTGCTCTTCTATGAGTTGATTGGATAGCTAGTAGGAAGCAGATGAGCTGGCCTCGCAATTTCTTGGACTTGCTCCTTCATTTGTCCGTCGCGGCAATAGCATGGCAGATCAAAGTGCTTTTTAGCGCGCGCTTAGCTCGTAACCTAAAATCTAACCGCCACATCTAACCGCCGGCATATATGCACTAGACTCCTTTTGCACTAGTGCACCTACCTGGGGCAAGTGGCTCATTGCTAATCGCCCGATCAGCCAGAGGGCAACCCTCCGTCACAACCGGAAGCCAGGCGGTTGAGGCATCAACTGGGAGCCTTTTTCCCAATATTCCGTGATGTTGCGGCTGGCTTTCCTATCTACAGCGTATCCATCCTGACAGAATGCGTGTATCCGACGCATTGGAGCCAGCCCTTAGTCGATCCGCGATTTCCTGTGATCCGCGCCAGCTTCTCTATCTCCGACCGCTGTCTCTGTGCCTCCCCGTGACATGAGCCGTGCACGATACGTCTATTAGTTCGTCATGTTGTCAGATATTCAAGTATTTGTGCGGTGGAAAGATCAAGCTATTTTCGCTGGCGAGAATGTCGAATGCACAATAACCTTTAAGCACGTCACTCCTGGTGATTCGGGAGCTGATGGTAAAGGTTCACAGAAGCATTATAGGGGTGGATCTCGGCCAATAAACGTGATTGAAAATGGAGCCCATTACTCTCCTGCAAGATCTCTGAACCCTTTCTCGTTTAATAGTAACAGTCGTCGGCCTGCATCTCTTGGACAGAGAGCGTGGAATGGCGCCGAAAAAGGGCATCGCCCATCGGCATCACTGAGCTCCCCACTCCCATTTAGCAACAGCTTTCCACCGAGTGCTGCTACTGGTGCTAGCAATGGAAGACCCTCCGGACACGGCCACAGGAGATCAGTCTCCATTATCTCCTTGGAGCAGCCGGATTTAAACCCTGAGCGGAAGTCGATTCCAAGCCCCTTTAGCCCTAGACTGGCAAAGGGACATGCTCGGTCGGCGAGTTTTCAAGTTCCCACGAGAAGGAATGATGTTTTTGGCAACGGAACACAGTCCGGTAATTACTCTCACTCTTCTCCTTCCGCTGGACTGAGCTCTAAGAGTAAACTTGCAGCACCGCGTTCTCCGCTCCCGCAAGTCTCGTCAGTTAATTCACCTTCCAGTTTGTCTCTACCGTCTGTCGGAGGCGAAGGAGGCCCTTCTCGAGTTCCCAGTCGTTCTCCCACTTCGAACCCGAGTCGTCGCCCTCATCGATCCCGACAAAAGCGTGGAGATTCATTCCCGATGGATTTTAAGTTCCCCCAGGCTCCGCCATCGCGAGATGAGACCGAAAATAGTGGTTCAGCGATGTCAAGCAGTTCCCGAATTAACGAAGATGGCCCAAGCTCTGACTTATTCCCTTCCTCACCGGTTCCAAATGTCCGACCAAAGAGGTCCCCTGAGCCACCGGGACACCTGACCCCAGCAATAAAAATTCTATCCAATTCTATTGTCGATGGGAGTACCAGAAGTAGTGGCGAATTCTATTCGTTGAGTAATAACTCGACTGAAACCCTAGAGTCCGAGTATGTAATACCACCGATGAGCCAGCCGCGGCTTCCCCTCCGCCATAGAAGGCATTACTCCAATCTAGATTCTTTGCCAGGGAGCCAAATCTCGCAATCTCAGAGATTGCTCATGGGCTATGCCCAAGTCAGCGCTTCCTTTACCGTTGATGGATCCTTGGTGAACCAATCTATCTTTGAGGAAGTTAAACGTAACGCGGTCATGGGTACCCAAGGACATAGGGATGCATCCTCGAAAATGGAGAAGCCACGACAAGGATTCTGGGGAAACCTAGGACTGGCAGGTGTTAGTGACTCCATCAGCGGCTTATTATCAGGCGGAGAGTTGAATGGTCTACGCGAAATGAGAGGTGTATCCTCTTCTCAGTCTATTCCGTTGCTGTCTACCCCGCAATCACTCCTTTTCGTGGATTTGGGTTTAGGCCCTGGAGAGGAGAAGTCCTTTTCTTTTTCATTTACTTTACCAAAAGGTTTACCTGCGACCTACAAGGGTAAAGCTATGAATTTCTCATACAATCTTATTATCGGCACACAACGAACTGCCAATGCGAAAGATGTTCAGCGGGTCCATCGTATAAACATTCCATTCCGTGTTCTTAGCGGCGTAGATGGTGAGTGTACTTCCGGTTTCATAGGTCTCGCTCACTAACACGACATGTAGGCCAAGGATCTGTATTAGGCCATGACCTTATGCGTCCATATGTCTTACTAAGAGACGAAGCGCGCGTGCGAAAGGTTGAGGTTAGCTCCCCGCTTCCGGCAAAGCCAAAGAGTATCAGCACCAAACAATGGACATCAGCATCAGAATTTTTATCTTACGTTGACGAAATCCTGGGGACGCAGCCCCGCCGCGGGTCGTTTAATTCTATAACAAGCCCTCCAGAAGCCCTCCCCAGTCAGGAATCCGCTGACAGGGCGTTCTCTTGTAAAGATACTATTGATATGGCAATTCTACGGAGTAACCAATCCTGCGCATCAGGGCAAAGCACAAACCGTTTCGAAATATCGCGCAACGGTCGACGTATTGCTGTGGTTGTATTGAATCGGCCAGCTCACCGCCTTGGAGAAACAGTCGTGGCGACAATTGATTTTTCCAACGCTGCACTCCCTTGCTACTGTCTTCGCGGCTCACTAGAGACTTACGAGAAAGTGAACCCAACGATTGCTCTCCGCTCCAGTACGAGCATTACGAGAGCGACTCGAAAGGTCCACGCTACCTGCTTTGATAACACTTTATTCTCCACAAAGGTTGCATTTATGCCGTCGATTCCAGTCTCAGCGACACCAACGCTCATAACGTCCGGAGTCAACCTAGAGTGGCAGCTTCGCTTTGAATTTGTGACGTGTGGATTGCACCACGAGGAAGATGCTGGGGTTTCCGGGATAAATCTGCTTGAAATAGTAGAACGAGATGATAGAGGAGCTGTGTTTGCTGCGTTAGAGAATGTGCTGTGTCAGTCTTTCGAGGTCTCCATTCCCTTGACTGTGTATGGAGACACTATCCACGAGCCTGAGAGTGAGGAATTACAAGGGTATCCGATATAGAGAGCCATTTATATGGTCCCTTTTTTATTTTTATTTTTATTTTTATTTTTTTGGGTGGGGTGGGGGAGCGGTGATTAATTTCATACAGGATACGGAGTATGCTTTAGCTCATAGGATAATACCCATATTTATGACGATAAAAGGTTGAAGAAAATGTGATAAATAACCATGCAGTACTTTTCCCCTTTCGTTACCATTCGTACTCCGATGGCCCGGACGAGCCCAAACTCGGCATACTGTGCTCTGTAGATAGCGAGGTTCGGGCGGCAGGGACCTGGATTACTAAGTTGGGAGTGCGTGATGTCGTTATTACCACAGCAACCACATGATCGTCGGTCCAGGAGGCGCAACTTCTTTGGGCTGCACGTTCCAGCCCGAAAGCCCTGCTCCAGGACGCTAATTAGGGCTGACTATTATTGCTTCTTTATCGAGTCCTCTTTTTAGGGGAGCGAAACACCACAGAGAATCCCCAGATTCCATTTTATGGCTTTTCAAGCCTCCTCCGCGGATTAGTGTTTGCTCGGTCTTTTAAACGGGAGATCAACAATCAGATATTGGACGGACCCGAATCTCCGCCGGTCTGTGTCTGCAAGCCCACCGAATCAAAGATGACATCCTTTATTCCCACAGTGTGAGTGTACCGCCGTGTGTTCTCCTCTTCAGCCACTGGTCGCCTCATCCCCCCTGTGATATCAGACGCGTTTAGAATTATCGAATTGGCTACTGTTCCTTCACCCCAAGATATTTGCTGACGCGGTTTCCTGTAGTAATGCACGTTCAAGAGGACCGTTTAAGCCCCGGACTGCGAACAAGGGAACAACAAACTATCAGTTGAGGCAGTTTGCAGAGGCTACATTGGGAAGTGGAAGTTTGCGAAAGGCCGTGAAATTACCCGAAGGCGAAGATGTAAATGAATGGTTGGCTGTGAACTGTACGGATGCATCTTTGGCATGTCGAACGCTTTAAAAAAAAAAAGAAAGAAAAAAGAAAGAAACCCACGCTGACATACTACTGCACGATAGTGGTCGATTTCTACAACCAGATCAATTTACTATATGGAGCGATCACAGAGTTTTGTTCTCCGCAGACATGTCCGGAGATGAAAGCCACAGACGAGTGAGCATTTCGAAATACATCTCTTCAGCCATAGCACGCACCTGACATACAGTAGATTCGAATATTTGTGGCAAGATTCTGAGAACTACAAGCGGCCAACCAAAATGTCCGCCCCGGAATATGTTGAACACTTGATGTCTTGGGTTCAGAGCAACATCGACAACGAACAGATGTTTCCAAGCCGAATTGGTTAGTCTTCTATACCTCTGGCGAAGGATCGCGGGGCTTGGATCTAACCCGCTTCTGAAATCGCTTTTCTGCAGGTGTTCCATTTCCAAAGACCTTCCCGAGTCTTTTGCGACAGCTCTTCAAGCGCTTGTATCGGGTGTATGCACACATATACTGCCATCATTACCCAGTGATTGTTCATCTCGGGCTGGAGCCGCATCTGAACACGAGTTTCAAACATTACGTTCTTTTCATTGATGAACATAATCTAGCAAGTGGGAAGGATTTCTGGGGCCCATTGGGAGACCTGGTGGACAGTATGCTGCGCAGCGATTAGGCGGATGATGTGACACCTTCTTTGATAATAATATGGGCACGGATTAATGACTGGAGGCATGAGCGTGGAAAGCATCGGCGTTGGGTAATATTCCATGAGCGGTGTCTCTGGTGGATGGACTTTGGGCGTTCTCTAGATTGCTGACTCCAGTGTATGATCAATTGCATGAATAATGATATTCCTTAACCTGTACGAAATATTATGTGCGAATGTCCCCCAGCCAAAAAGTGCATGTCGCGATGCCCACATTATGCCGGTGGGATTTTTGGTGGTGTTGCTGTTTGCCCGCGAAATTGCAGCTAGTATCACGTGATCTGTGGTTAACGACATCGTTTGCCGGAAAGTCTCCATCTCAACCGTGCGAACCGGAATCAGCGATTCAATTGCACATCGCAACGCCATTGGCACCCCTCTCGCTACCAGATCAAGACCGGTCGGTATAATACCTTCGCCATGTTGTCCTCCCGCGTTGTCCAGGCGAGCCTCCGCGCCTCCGCCCAACAGTTCTCCCGCAGAGCCGCTATCAACGGCGTCCGAACCTATGCCGCGCCCGCTCAGGATTCCAAGCCCCCAGTCGCACTGTTCGGCGTCGATGGAACATACGCCAATGCTTTGGTGTGTAATTCCTCCAATATTCTGCTGTTGTCGTTTCCGCCCCTTTCCAATCTATGTTATTCCGGAAGCACACAAGGAGCATAGAGCACACGAAACCAGAGGGAAAAAAAAAAACAAAAACAACCAAACGTACAACTCCAGCTAACCTGCCTCGGATCATTTAACATCTATAGTATACTGCCTCCGCCAAAACCTCCAGCCTTGAGCAGACCTCCAAAGCCCTCGCTAGCCTTGGTGAAGTCTTCAAGAAGGACGCCAAGCTTACCAGCATTCTGAATGCTCCCACTCTGTCGCAGGCCGATAAGGCACAGATCATTGCCGAATTGCAGAAGGTCGCCGGTGGTGCGGGCAAGGGAGATATCTTGAAGAATTTCTTGAACACATTGGCAGAGAACAACCGCTTGGGATTGTTGCAGGGCGTTTGCGAGAAGTTTGCTACGCTGATGGGCGCGTATCGGGGGGAGATTGAGTTGATCATTACCAGCGCTCAGGTAAGGAGGATAACTTCCATGCATTTGCCACCCCTTCTGCGAGGTTATGTACTAAACGACTCGCGTTCATTTTCTTATAGAAACTCGACCAGAAGACCCTCCAGCGTCTTGAGAACGCTGTCGCCAAGTCTGAATACAGCCAAGGCAAGAAACTCAAGGTTGTCACCAAGGTGCGTATCTCGTTGACCATTCTTCACGGAAGGTATTTATTCGAATGGCTAACCTCTCATTGTTTAGATCAACTCCGATGTCGTTGGTGGACTCATCGTTGAGATCGGTGACCGGACCATCGACCTCAGCGTGTCTTCCAAGATGGCCAAGCTCAACAAAGCTCTCACTGATGCTCTGTAAATACTATATTACCGCCTTTTGTACTCCATCAGAATCAACCAAATAGAGTAACATTTTTGTGTTTTCTATGAATTTTTAAGCAATAACATATCCATGTACGAGATAGTTGATTTTACCGACCTGACCGATATATATAACGAGATTCGACAATAAATATCTTTTTCGCTTCAAAATTCACACGTTTTTCTTTTCTTCAACCATTTACACACTCTGTACTCCGTACGGAGTGCATGGATGAGCTCTTTTAGACATGGCATAAGGAGTACAGCGTGGCATTGACCACTTCCCCGCCATTACGTCTGTTGACCTCGATACTACATGCATTGTGAGCCTTGTTACATACAACATCGATCGATGATCAATATTAGAATTAATTACTCCGTAGATAAAATACAAAAAGAAAAGAAAAAAGAAGCCAAACGAATGAATACTTTGGAGTCTTCCAGATGACCAAAAAGGCCTGAAATGTCCGCGGCGACATACATATACACGTGGTGTGTTTTTGACAGAACACGGTGATCCGGGGGAACATGCATCGAATATAAGAATCGTTAACCACAATGCCCCCAAGTATTTAAGCCTATTCAAGTCATTGGAAAGATGAGATATAAAAAAGAAAATGAATGAAAAATGAAAAAAAAAAAAAAAAAAAAAAAAAAAAAAAAGAAGGGGGCGTTGTTGAGGGCTGAAGAGACAAAACTGCATCGCAGATCAACAGCAAAACGCAGAGAAGCCTTGAAGAAATAAGCTGGTAAAGTAAAACGATTGGAAGGGGGTATCAACTTGTTGACACCGAAAAAGGGAAAAGGGGTATTTAAAGCATATGAGAAACTGAGTTGAAAAAAAAAAAAAAAAAAAAACTCCCACATCGCCAAATGAATGCTGATAGTCGGTCTTTGTCCTTTATTTCCCGAGTCTTCATGCTTCTATGATTTATCGATCGTTCTGTCTCTCTGGATTGTGTTTGTTCAGGCCGACGTTTCGAATTGTCCGACCGTCGTCGTTAGGGTGATCTTCGTTATATGTCGTTGAAGGGGCGGTCGACGCGTCCGTGAAACCTCCCTCCGAGCGGCAACTTTGTGAAATCGGTGACGAGGCTGACTCGTCTTGTTCGAATGTAGATCTCTCGGCATAGGGGTTATCTTTGTTATCCTGGGCGTCTGAGCTAGATGCTTTGGCCATGGTTTCCTGCTTCTTTAGTCGCTCTTCCGCTTCGCGAATTCTGGCGTGAAGAGCCTCCAGCTCCCAGTTTTGGATGGTGATGGTTTGTTTCCTGGAGCGGGAGGGCCACCGGTTAGTATGTTGTTTTGGGAAGTTCATACCCGTCAAGGATGTCGAAGGCATGTTTTTGACGGAGATGAGAAGAAGCGGGGGGCACAAAGGTCGTACTTCTGGTGGATTTTATGTGAGAGGGTGTCGACATCCGAGTTCAACATGAAGACACTGTCGAGAGTGTCTGCGAGGGCTTGCGCCATGGTGCTGTAAACAGTTAACGACGACATCGTGTCGGGGAGTTTGGCAGAAAATCAATATGGGACACGAACGATTGAGGGCGCCCTTTGGGCTTCCATTCCTCCTCTATATCAGACATCTTGGGAAATTTGTTCGACGCGGTGTGTTTCGAAATTTCGGCAGGAAGGGCGGGCGTGAGATACCGGTCTATCAAAGCAGATGATACTGTACAGAGTGGGATGGCAGGGGAGATTACGGCGACAAAGGGAGTGCAGGGACCAGAGCCAGCTGGAGATATGGAGAGATTTTATTAACAAAGCAATATGGTATTGCGACGGAGTGATCTGGGAGAGGGGAAGAGAGGCGAGGAAGGCTGGTCACGGAAGTATATTAAAGGGGACGAGATGAAGCCTGGTTGGTTGGCGGGTGGACGGGCTAAGCAACAGGCCCCTACTCGGCCGGTGCTTCTCTCGCACTGGCTCTTTTGTTTTTATTTTATTTTTATTTTATTCGGCGCCAAAGGTGAGATTATTGGAAATTTTGGGTTTTAGCAGGCTGGGTGGAGGCCCGCTGGTGATTCGCTGATCTGCTCCTCCGTTCAGTCGTCCGAAGCCCCTGAACGCGCCCTCGACACACACACACTCGTTACAGTATCTCTCTTTTGTCGCTCTCTCTCTCTTTTTTTCCCCCCTTCGCTCTTCTCTCTGCGCGTCTCCTTTTGGGCGGGACGATCTTCGGTTCAGCTGTCCGGTCACGTGGTTGGTCTTGGCATCCCCGTGTTTCTTTTTTTTTCCTGCTTCCAATTCTGCGGGCGGTTTTGCTGGGATCAGCCCTTGACGAGCCAGCAGCATCTGTTTCATCGAAGGGAATCGTCGCCCTCTGCCGATCAGCCCGGTGCGAGTCATATAATTGCCAGTTTCATCTCCCACACAAGGCCGTTCAGGCGTAAAGAGGCCTCCCGAAACGCAACCGTCACCAGCCGGCATCAATTTCCCGCCGACCCACCCTCATCAATCTCCAAAAAGCATCAAGCACGAAGACACGCCCCTCTTCAGCAGCCCCCCCCCCCCCCCCCCCCGGGCCAGTTACTGCGCCAGGCAATGGGGAATGCCTTCCTTGTCGTCTTACACCCCGTTCGAGTCCCTTTTGTTCTTCCAGTCCCTCGCTGGACTCGATAAGCGACCGGAGAACTTCTCGTCGATCTCGGATCTCCTCAGGACCAACCCGTTTATCCAGCAACATGCGGCCTTCGACATCAACCGGCTGACGCCCCAGGCCCTCGAGGAGCTGTATGCCGATCTGGTAAAGGGAGCTGGTGGAGGAGAAATATCGGCCAGGAAGAGTCCGGAACAGCAGTTGCTGCTTGCAAACGGCCAACAAGATGGGCTGGGTTCCCCGCCCAGCCCCAAGAAACGCAGGCTTACTCCGCCCGGAGGAGATGGAGAGTCGCATTCTACAGTGATATCTGGTTTGGTTTCTCGTTTGTATGCGCGATACAAGGAATTGGTCACAAAGGAGATTCAGGAGGAAGAACGCAGGTACAGAGACCTGAACAGTGAGCTGAGCAAGATACAGCATGAGAAAGAGACCGAATCAGCAGCTTTACCCGCTGGTGCGCCCCAGGTCGAGCCGCAGCCAAAGCCCGCGCATCTGCCAGGTGACGTCCTGCAGCATCATGTTAAGCCGCCTGAAGCCCGTGTTGACTCTCAGACTTCCCGTGAATCTGGAAATGGACTGGGTATAGTACGTGACCTTCCCCAGGCTATACCGCCTAGACCTGAGACAAACCCTCCGATTCATCCCACACCGGATTCGAACCGCCAGCCTGTACAGCAAGCTGTTCCCAGAGTTGTCACCCAGTATCGCTTCGAGAACAAAACTCCACAATCCATGCAGGCCCAGCATCAAGGCCCGCCGTGGGTAAACACAAGTCAACAACCTGCTGTGGGCATTCCGGCTACCGCGACAAACCAAGCCAAAAAAGGGCGCACTCCCATTCAACCCAATTCACAGGCTCCGGCCTTCTCTGGTTCACCGTCCAGTCCCCACATTGCTCCAACCCCGGCCGCCGTCATAACTCCTCGAGAACAAGCACGACAGCCCCAGATCATCTCTTCTTCACGGTCCTCCCCACCGAAACCTGTGATGCAAGGGAGGATCATACAGCCATGGTCCATTCACGCCCTTCCACAGCCACAGCAGGTCTCTTTGTATGCGAACGCGCCGCAACCAACTACCCAGGCTCCATCTACGCCAGTTCAGGGCCCACAGGGTTTAAACAATAACAATAAAAGCTTAAACAAAACACCCCAGAATTCGTTCAACGTACCCTCTAAGCATTTACCCAGCCAGGCTAGCATTGGCCCAAAACTCGCGGCCGAAGCAAGCAACTTACCACAGAGCATCGCTACGCCAAGTCCTGGGATTTCAAGAGCGAATTCTCCGGCTTTCCCCTTTGGTCGACCATCCCTTACCTCGTTGCTCCAGACTTCAAGTGCCCGCACACCGTGGAAGAAGTTGGGTTCGCTTGAGATTCCTCGACGCCCTGGATCTCCTATGCGACCACGACCCGAGGATATAAGCCCAATTAGTGAACCGGAACTATCTCCCATGGATAAAATAGGGTTGCCTGCTGAGACTCCTCGAGGGTTGGAAAAGGCGAAAACGGACTTGGAATCACCTGCGACAGGCACTCGAAGCAGGAAAACGACCCCAGCTCGTCGGAAAGGCCGGAGTAATAGCCCTCTATCGCCCTCGACCATACAAACTCGACGCCGCGCGCGCTCGAATACTGGCCGTGACGATGAAACTGAAAGCAGCAAGATCAAAAATGAATTACCTAGCACTCCTATCAATGATGATATGGACATAGATAGACGGACTTCGGAAAGACTGACACGTTCGTCTCTGAGTGTCTCAGATGACAGGACTAGGTCAAAACGAAAACGTGCACCAACTGACACTGTCAGTGCGGAGGACGGTCAAACATCTCCGCAGCATGTTCTTTGCACCCGGAATTTCCCACGAACATGTGGGCCCGTCATGAACGATATTGCTGCCCATAAGCACGCCTCCATTTTTGCAAAGCCGTTGACCGAACGGGATGCTCCAGGATACAAGGACCTCATTTACCGCCCGCAGGATATCAAATCGATCAAGTCAGCCATCCATCAGGGAAGCAAAGCGGTCGCTGCGGCTTCAGAAGCACTCAGCGCATCCGGCGCGGAAGACGAATTGTCCGGGACTTCGAAGGGAAATGGGTTGATTCTGAAAAGGACCGCTGAACTAATGCCGCCCAGAGGAATAGTCAACTCGTCTCAGTTGGAAAAGGAATTGATTCGGATGTTCGCAAATGCTGTGATGTTTAATCCAACACCAGAAAGTACATTCGGACCCGCATTTTCCATGCGGAGCGAGTTTGCGTCTCGGGAGCAAACGCAGGCCTTGGAACCGGAGGAAGGCGGTATTCTTCACGATACATTGGAAATATATGAAGATGTTGAGAGAGCTGTGTCGACATGGCGTGCGGCGGAGAGGGCTGTTGATGATTTGGGAGGTAAAGGCAGCACTTCTACCCTGAGGGGAAGCACCGGCGACGGCAACGTAGAGGGTGCCGAGGATGTGAAATAGTCACTGTTTGAATGTTTGATTTATGTACCATGAGCCTTGCCAGTTGGAGTGTATTTATCCTTTGAACGTTGATTTGTCACATTCAAAATCTATCGCTATGTCATTCTCACGCAGTAGACGGAATCGAAGTCTCTGGCTTTGTCCTTCCCAAACCATTTTTAGCATAAAAATCCATTGGATAGATGCCATTATTAGCTGTCTCCCAACCTTCGCGGATCCCCAGAGCGACAAGGGCCTCATAGGGTGTAAGTAAAGGCCGAGGAAACGCATAGCCCCAATCAATACTTAATCTTGGGCAGGCGATCTGAACCCAGCATTCGACATCGGACATCGTGGCAAGCTTTCCAGGGAATATCTCGCTCAGTAAAATGTTGACAAAGGGGATCCTCTGCTCGTTCAGATGTTTCTCGATCAGGGCCATCGTGTTAGGGTTGCCTTGCCGGCCAAGGGAGCCCAGGATAATTCCCCATTTCTTTGCCGATCGAGCCGACCGTATCGCGTCTTTGCGGATAGTTTGCATCTCCTCGTGGTCGTATCTCTCGCGACTTAACGTTCTCGAATACGGGTCGTAACGGTACGCGGGGATGGAAGGATTATGTATCATCGCGGATTCGAGATGGAATCGGCCATCCCCAAGATATAGAAGGATATCAACCTCGTCCTTTGGAAGTTGTGGGGAGGTACACCCCAGGATCTCACCTTTGCTCAGGGGCATGATCTGTGGAACCAGGATGCGGAATCCGGCCTTCTCCATGACCGCTTTGAGACCGTGGAGGGTAGCGTTGAACTGGATGGTCCCCACCACCGCGATGGTCTTACCAGCGGGGAAGTTTCGTTCCAGTGTGGCTATCAAGTGCTCCGTGTCGATGCTGATGTCGACGAAGATATATAGCGTCTTGATGGTCGTCACATCGACCGGAATTAAACAGCTATGGGCATAATGGACCAATAAATCGCAACCTAGCGCTCTCGCAGTATAGTCGTCAATACAGCATGCGCCATATGTAACATCTCCCATAATCAGGGTTTCGATTCCGGGGCAGAATTGTGTTAGGATATCTGAGATGGTGGTTGCGAAAAGGAGCAGCCCCTCCGGGAACTGTAGCGCGACACGCTTTGCGCCGGAGGTTCTAATGCGGTGGATAGACTTGGGAATCTCGAAGGAGTAATTTCGGGGAAGGAGAGCAATGGCGGCTTTGATATCTTCGTTATCTAAGATCTCGGCTGGAATCTGGTTCACCGCGCGGGGTCCGCGGCGGGGTTGAGCTAGCCAGGCGAAGTAAGCGGTGTTAACGACGAAATGCACAAGAGTTGGCGATAGTATCGTACCTGATTGAATAGCATTTGTATGCGGGTCTGCATTATTATTCCCATCTCTTTGCGCTTGAGATTCTGCCGTCCTTCTGCCCACGAATCTCTTCCTGGGGGCGCGTGGACGGCCGTCGCCGTTTGCGACGGGATGCTCTGGGTCTCGTAGGCTCTCCGGCATGCTCACCTGGGGAAATTGGGAAGACAGAACAAAATTATTCTAGGCGCTAGACTGGCAAAGGCTGAAAAGGAGACCACAATCTCATAGGGTCAATGGCGACTGGGTTCTTTGATTGTCTGGCGGGAAAAAATATTTTTAGTTTCTCCGCTGAACCTGATGATGTGAAGTCCCTGGCTTGGGGCGGCAAGTTACTCGCCGCCAACCAACCTCTCTTTACATCAGTCTGACTAGACTATGCACTTCTTGTCTATAGCCTTTTTTATTTTACACAAAAGGGAAAATCATTGATATGGTATCCTAGAAGAATGATCCTATTTGAATGGTGTTGTTGACGAGGCTTGACATCCTCGAACCCGAGATTAAGCTCTTTCATCGCTCTTCAGAGCTGCTACAAGCACCAGTTGTCAACGAGGGCGGCGGTGCAGACCCGAACTGGCACCGCTCACACAGTTCGATTCAAACTAGGTTCCCGCCGTGATTTTTCTTCGAGCCTTTTCCACAACCGCAGCAAAGAAGGGAAAGATGTCCATCCTACCCAAACCAGAATGGTTGCTGGAATGGTCACTGCCCAGTAAATCCACATGCTGTTTGATATTTTCCAACCCTTCTCATCAAATTCAAAGAATGTCGTGCTGAAAACTGCCTGTTGCTCTATTAGAGTTGCTACACAACCCGCAAGACACATGCTCTGGATGTGCCTACGTTAAGGAAGGGGAATAGGTACCGCAACGAATGTAGCAGGCAAAAACAACATGGTCAAGAATGCGATGGACTTCATTGCTGAGCTGTCCTGCATGACAATCATATTGTATGCCTGGAACCAGTGAGCTTCTATAACTGACAGTCTCGTGCAAGTCTGAAAAGGACAAGCTTACCGCTGAAATCTCACTTTTCAGTCTTTCATGATTCGACTTCGAGCGCCGAAGAAGATTATTAATTATTTGCAGCTGGAACTTTACATACTCCCGTGTCTGTGCTTTATATGTCTTGTCCAATACAAAGGGAAGAGCTTCATAGACAGGCGGCTGCTGCTCTTGAATGCTTCCCAATGTTTGTATCGTTACCTCAAGGACCTCGGCAATATGACTCGAGTGCCTGGACATGTCATTCATTCCCTCAAAGTCTGGTCCGGCGATATGCCTATTCTACTCGAAAATGCATTAGCTTCCCTTCGCCAGATCCGGGAAGTGGTGGACTTACTTTCTCAATACGACGAATGCTATCACGCAGTCGCCACACGGATCTATCATATAGCTTTACGACCTGATCAAATATGGCGATGTGCATAGAGAACGGGTCTCTCGGCTCAAAAGACGAGCCCGCAAGAATTGCCTGAAGATCATAGAGGAACCTATCCGGCATGTCGATGCATAAAACTCTGCAGTGGCCCCGGATATCCCATTGTGTAAAAAAGGTCATCTCGTACCATCTATAGTCGGCAGCATTATCGACGTCTTTGATCAAGCATCGGAACCAAGTGCCTAACGGGCGATATGTCAATGGCGGTCAAGGGCCCGACATTAGACGAGCTGCTTACTATAGCTAGTCAATCCTTTCTCGTCGTAACTACCCCGACTCCCGAAATAGCCATTCAACGCGGCGGAGGTATCGTTGGTCAAGAAAGACGGCACATTAAAGTGCCGCAGTACCTGTGCACGTCCGGTCTCCGACTTCGGGTAGGAGTCCCTTTCCAGGATTCTGGGAGCGGAAGCTTAACCTCCTTGTCTCGGAACCTTTTCCAGGGGGGCATTCAGGATCCTTACATGCAGCAATTGTCAGGCAGTTCTGAAGTCTATAGCACTGTTAGCAGGCGACCCCAAATCGCTGGCGGGATGAATCCACTTTTGAGAGGTCAAGAGTATCCAACCCCCATTTTCCTAAATCTGTTTTCGACTTTAGATCAGCAACCTCCAAGGGACAAATACCAACGCTTACAGAATGTCAAGGCATTCGGGATAGGTTTGTTTCTAGCCATAGCATATACCCTCTGTCATCGCAGAATCGGTGGACTTTACGAAGAATCTAGAGTCCAAACAAAAATGAATCTCACGCGCTGGCGACGTATTTGAAGTGGTGGTTGGGAGCCCTGCAGCCATCAGGCTGAGGTTTGAGGTTAAGCCACACAACCTCCATGGAGATCGGATCGCCTGTCAGGCTGTGAGTGTCAGGGTAGTGATGAAATCCGGGGTAACCCGCAGTGACTCCATAGCTCGAGTTAATTTAACCCGGAAGATTTACGGAACACAGAGTGTGCCGACCATATGTATCATGTATCTCCTATGGATGTGATCCGAGCTGCTGGTACGGAGCACAGGTCGCTGTTCATTGCAAGAGACGGTTCGGTCTGCCGATGGTCAAAACGAGTTCCAAACCAGCGGCTGCCACGTCATCGCGGAATTATTCATAAATATTCCCACGGGTTGACGAGGTGATAATTCATACAATTATTCAGCCCAGAACTCTGTCGAGCTAACCAAGAACGGTCGCAAGGGGTATCTTGGTATCACCGGTGGCGGTTCTCCAAGCACAAGTCTAATTCACAATCAAAATTTGCGCCTTGTCCATTCAACAGGAAAGCTTGATGCATCACATCTGAGCTGGCAGTCGGAAATTGATAACTGATGGGCTCTCATTGACTGGGGTATGCGAGTCGTTTGCTTGGGAAGAAGCCTGGACGACTGTCATGTAACCCCCGACGATTTGCTAACAAGCGAAGTTGCTGAGAATGGGTTACCCCAACGGGCGACAAGGTTAAGATGTTGGCTCAGAAGCTGCTGAATCATGGCTTTTGGTCAGTGTGCTACGGAATTCTCGAGGCCCTGGTTCGCAATGGCCTTGTGTGGAGAAGGCTCTGTTTGATTTTCGTGAGAAATTTTGTGGATTCAACGTTACTGCAACTTCAGGTCACTCGCACGGTCATATTTGACCAGCATGCTCCCATATAAAAAGTCACCGCAAAGGTTGGCAGGAAGTGCCAAGTTCCAGGCTCGGATACTCCGTACTGCATCATAGAAATGCAGCTACAACTGGTGGGAAGATAGTAACAGCCCTGGGAATATATCTCTCATGAGGCAATTCTGGTCGCAACCTGAGGATATCAGTGCGACAGTAGATTTCAATCTTGCAACCTGCAAGCATTGAAGCGTACGAGACTCTTATCAGGAATAACTAATAATTGAAGCTCGCCGGGGGTTTAAGTTGCTAAGCTGCTCTATGATTCTTGATTTGGGTAACAATGTATCCACAGGTGATGTTTCGCGACAGGCCCTTTCACAATCACAGCATGATTTCTGTGATTATTTCATTCTAAACCACACTTGTACCCAACAAGCGCAGGTCCAGTCCTGTGATCTGTCAATAACCAGGAAACATTGCTTCCCGAATTCTATAAGAAAAGCAGGGAGGGGAAATGTATATAAGGGCGTGATCAGTCCCCCCGCCCCTTTTTGTTTTCCCCCCTTTTACCTGACCGACAAGAACCCAGTGTTAGGTTTCTAGAGCCTCTCAGTCCAGAGCTAAATCGAAGTTGTCCACTATACTCCCGTAGTCCCATCACAAAGATGAAGACCACTCAGTTTTTGACACTTCTTTTCTTCATGATCGGCATCAGCTTGGCTATGCCTGCGCCCCAATCTGAATCCGAACCGGCAGATCCTGAACAGACCTTCCGTGCAGAAGTATGCCGCTGGTGTCCATGTAACCCGCCGGACGCGTGCTGCAAAACATGTCGGCCAACTGGGATTGGGTCATGTGTAAGGATGTGCTTAGAAGATCCAACAGCAGAACAGACCTGTTAACATTGGAATTAATTTCTAGGCGATCTGTGAGAAATAAACACAGCACTCCGTATACCAGAAACCCCTATGTTTTGTGCGGCGGTGTCGAAGGACTCTCCTCGGATCCTTCGTTCGCAGGAATTGGGGTATATCACTAGTGAGGCTGGCCTTTGGGGGGTCCTGCTCGAGCAGCGAATACATAGGTAGCGGCCATTTTATCTGCTATTTGAAACAATGTTTGTTGTCGCTGCTGGACAACCAGAAGGGGGAGGTTCATTCAGAGGCATTGGTAGCTGGATCATTCAGAATAGATAATTAAGCAAATGCATTCGATCATCATTTGGAAATAAGTGATGCTCTTGGAGAAGTGCAAAAGATGCGAGTTCAAAAGTGATCAGCCCTGGATTAACTTAATCAGCCCGGCCCGCCTCGCTGGTGGAGTTTTTGAAAGCTGGTTACTCCGCGGTTACGATCGGGCAACGGCGGCGAGCCCCCGACCGTCGCGACGGCGCTGGGGCGGCGGCACAGGCGAAAGGAGTACAGCCGACAGCGCAGAAGAGACATTTCCCGAGAAGAAGCCGGCGGGCGAGGAATTTGACAGCTGAGAGAGTCCGATTCACTGTAAAATATCCTCTCGCCCCGTGTGATGAGTTGGGGCTGTTCCGTCCGGCACAGTGCATAGCTATCAGTAACTATAGACTTCAACCGGAATGTTCATCTTGATGATGTAACGTGTTGCGCCGTCGAACCTGGCTCCCGTCGGCCCATCACTCCTAGAGTCCATGTAAATTTTTTTTTTTGCCAATTCTCCGAGACCTGCTGGAACATAGCTGCTGATTGGCAAATTCCCGCGGGCTTGTTTTTCGCCTGAAGGACCATGGCTTTCAATTCCCGTGCAACACACTGTGTTCACCATTGAAACTAAATATAACTCACTCCTATATTGTGCCCGTCCTTGATTTCGGTTAACGCCCCCTCCCCTCTTCTCCTCCGCCCTCTCTCTCCCCCCTTGGGATCACTTTGCCCTGCCCACATCCTCAATGTTGTCCTCTAGAGTCACATTTCGCCTCCCTCGGCGAGGCTTGCGCACAAAGCAGGCTGTGCGCTGTCTGGCCACCGAGAGTAGATTATCGCCGGACTTTGTGCGGATTGTGGAAGTTGGCCCCAGAGATGGACTGCAGAACGAGAAGAAGGCCATCCCGGTAGAGACGAAGATCGAGCTCATCGAGAGACTTGCCAAAACCGGCGTAAAGACCCTCGAAGCTGGTTCGTTCGTGCCCGCGAAATGGGTGCCCCAGGTAAGTCACAAAAGTTGCATTCATTCCTAAACAGTCCACAGAGACAGACAGACAGAGAGAGAGAGAGAGAGAGAGAGAGAGAGTGTGTGTGTGTGTGTGTGTGTGAGAGAGAGAGAGAATAAACCTGGCTAACCCTCCCGCTATCAGATGGCAAGCACATCAGAGATCCTCACACATCTCTTAAAATCACCGCCCAAATCCCCCCATCCCATCGCCTTCAACTACCTCGTCCCGAACATCAAAGGTCTCGAGACTCTAGTGTCCACCGCCGAATCCGAAGGCTTCTCATTCTCCCCGGAGTCCGGCTCCCCCACGTCACCATCATCATCATCATCATCATCCTCTTCCTCCGCGCCAAACCACACGACCGAAATCTCCCTCTTCGCAGCCGCCACAGAGGCCTTCTCCAAGGCCAACACAAACTGCACCATCGCCGAGTCCCTCAAACGCATCGAACCGATCGTCGACCTCGCCAAGAAGAAGAACATCCGTGTACGTGGCTACGTCTCCGTCGCCCTCGGCTGTCCGTATGAAGGCCCGGACGTCGACCCGCACAAGGTGGCCGAGATCACCGCCACGCTGCTAGAGATGGGTGCTGACGAGGTGTCCGTCGCGGACACGACCGGGATGGGCACCGCACCCAGAACGCAGCGGCTCCTAAAGGTGCTCACGGCGGCGGGTATCGCGAACACGGATCTTGCCCTGCATTTCCACGATACGTACGGCCAAGCGCTGGTGAACACGATCGTGGGCTTGGAGCACGGGATCCGGGTGTTTGACAGCAGTGTAGGAGGGTTGGGAGGATGTCCGTACTCCAAGGGAGCGACTGGGAATGTCGCGACGGAGGATCTGGTTCATACTCTCCACAGTCTCGGAATGCAGACGGGTATAGACCTGGAGGAGATGTCCAGAATTGGGGACTGGATCAGCAAGGAACTTGGCCGGGCTAACGATAGCAGGGTTGGCAAAGCGACTGTAAACAAGCTTCAAACATAGTTTTTTTTTATTTTATTCCGGTTATCTATGCGCTCACCCCAGGCTTGTCTAGCGGGAGGCAGTTTTTTTTACGGGATGCATTATGTATATAGTTTCTATGGTACAGTACAAAGAAGAGACGAAAATAAGCATAGCCGGTCGTCATATCGTACAAAAAAAGGAGTCCTCGCCACGATTCTTCCACGGGCCAAACGTTCAGCCAAACCACATAGTTAACCTCCAGTCGTTGCACGCTTTCGTTTCCATATATCAGGACGTCGAAGAGGAACGAAGAGGAAAGCCATGAGCATCCGGGCTCTCGTCTAAGCAAAAGCGCCATAAGGCACCATGTAATATCTCTCTGGGCATAGAGCGAAGCTTGAGTTAACTCGGCAGAGATCTTCACGCAATCATCCGGTCTCCCATCTTCGTCGTTTTGCTCGTATAAACACCCCCCCCCCAACACCCCAAACACACCAGCCCTTTTCTCTTCCAGAAGCCCATTCCGCAGAGTTCCGATACTTCTCACACTCACATTCACAACTTCACAACTTGCTCCTCTCAGAAATCTGTAACCCTCCCACCATAGCTCCAATCGCCGCCGGAACCCCACCTCAAGGGCTCATTTTTCGGCCCGCCAACCTCTCCCGTCTTGGGATTCACATCTCCGTCGAACTCGGGCTTCACGCCCAGCCGCACGTCCGGGTGCAGTTCTTCCCCTTCGTCAATCCGGGGCTCGGAGGAGGAAGAAGAAGAAGAAGAAGAGGAGGAGGAGGCGTCAGCATCGCCGGGCTGGTTGACCTTTGGCGGTGAGCGAGGTGTGCTGAACGCCCCTGTGGACTGGCGCTGGAGCCGCTCGAATATCTCCTGCTCCTCCTTGGGCAGGCGCGGCGGGGCGGGCCCGGTCTGGAAGGGGTTGGATTGGGAAAGTGGGCAGTGGGTTAGGGAGAAGGCGCGGAGAGAAACAGGGACGAGGAGGGGAAGGCGCGTGGCGGACAGCGTTCGGGTGGAAAGTGCGATGGTGAATGGACCTGCCATTTTCTTTTTTCCCCCTTTTCTTTTCTTTCTTTTTTTTTTTTTTTTTTTTTTTTTTTTTTGTTTACCCCCCGGAGCTGGGAAGGAGCTGAGTGGACGAGTAAACAAGTAAAAAGTTCCTTCCCGATGTTTTCTTTTCTTCGAGAGACTGCGACTTGGAAAGAGCATCCAACCCACGACGAAATCGGGAAGTCCCAAGTTCTCGGAGCATCGTTGTTCCGGGAGAGGTCGTGATGGAGGACTCGTATGCTTGTCATTCACTAAGCTACCTAAAGGGGAATCTCGGCTAATCTATGTGGGTCACGTGAGCGAGGTGCTCCCTGTGCAACGAGCTCCAGCAGCGAGCGAGAGCCACATAGATTCTCAAATCCGCCATAAAAATTAATTACAGAGTCCAGATTTACTCCTTCTTTAGGCTTAGCTCCGTTTTGCCGCGATACTGTATTTTCGTTGGCTTCACTGATAAACCTCCACATTTTCCTGTATCAACCTGTAACCCCTATCGCGCTTGTGAATTGAGCGTAGGGATCTGTTGCAAGAGCCTTCGTGAGCCCGTCAGCTTTATTCGCATCGGTTCCAACGTGCTCGATTGAGATTTCGTCCTTTTGAACCCAGTCTCTTAGCATATGGTGCTGAATCTCAATATGGCGTGCTCCTTGTGTTATAGCTTCAGCTTTAACTAAGTCAACTGCTCCCTTGTTGTCAACACTTAATTTCGAGCTCCTTAGCTTTGCTGAGCCTTCGCTAATCACCCCGGCGTCTATCAGCAGGTCGTTGATCCAAACTAGTTCACAAGCAGCTTCGCTAGCTGCCAAATACTCCGCTTCGGTCGTAGATTTCGAAACGGACGTCTGGCGCTGTCATCTCCACGAAATTGGTGCTCCGTTCATGGTAATAATGTAGCCGCTGGTGGATTTGTACGCAGGGTCGGCTCCAGCCCAGTCTGAATCCGAGCTGGCCGCCGGTTTCAAGCCTTCAGGATCCACGTTTCTTCTGGTCTTTCTTGGGGATTCGGTGGAGTATATCCTTCAGTAGGCCTTCCAAATCCTTCTCTGGTAGGTTTGCTCCGCTCTGGCACGCCATGTCAAATCGGTTCTGTATGAACTCTCTCCATCGAGGCGTAATGTTCGCCTTCAAAATATCGTGTAGGATGTAGTCATGAATTTTGAACCCTAATCTCTCACATTCCACACGGATTGCTAGGAATCTCATTATATAATTCCTTTCTGAGCCAGCGGACTGTGGTGTCATTCTTATTAACTCCGTAAATAGGCTTTCCCGCTGTATCTCAGGTCTCTCTTGGAAGGCTGTCCTTACAGCTTCCCAGAGTTTGTAAGCACTAAGACTATCCGATTCCTCGAAGTGTTCTCTGGCTTGTGCAGATATCGTACTGTCGATTAGGCCGTGTAGCCATTTATTCTGAACGTTCCAGTATTGTGAAATCTTCGAGTTCTCTGGCCGTGGTGAGGTCTCTTGTCTTTCCAGGATAATCTTCTCAGTATCCACTTGACGAGCTACCTTTAGGATGGCTTTGCTCCATGCTAGGTAGTTGCTGGCCCCAGCCAGGGTCATAGGCTTCTTTACCGTCTTCGTGATCTTCATGAATTGGGTGATCGCTCTGCCGGTTCGCGTATTTGTGTCTATAAGGTTGCCGACAAATTCTTCTAGTTCGTCCTCAGAGTCTATTTCTCGGTCCTCTTCTTCTTGTTGAGCTTCTTGCTCCGGATTCTCCTGCACTGTTGCAGGCGTGTTTGCAGTGCTTGCTTGGCCTGACAAGAGGTTCACTTGCTGTGCCAGCTGTTGTACTGTCTCCTGTTGCCTTTGCATCATCTCCTGTTGATTCAGCATCATTCTGCGCAACATTTGAAGCTCATTCTCCTCCCTAGGCTCCTGCTTGATTGGTGGGTTTCTTCTTAGCCTATCTGACTGTCTAAGCTTGGTTTGGGGTGTAGGGAGGTTTGTTGGAGCCTCCCGGTCAGGAGTTCGGTGCTCTGGTTCGTCTGTGCGGTTCACCATGGCTTTGGTGTTGCCAGGTGCTCGATTTGCTCGCTAGGTGCGTGTAGCAGGCGTTTTGGCTCACTCTCTGGCCGTGTGCCAGAAAGCTACAGGGATTGACTCGCTCTCCAGCTCGGTGCTAGAAAGCTACAGGGGGTGCACGTATAGGAGGCGCCTTTCTCAACATGTACGCTCTCTTTTGTGCTCGAAGGACTCGTTATCCACAAGGATAACCGTTCAGGGTGTTGATTGTAAGCTTAAATAACCAATTGAGCTGTAAAATCAACCTTATACGCTTGCTTCAGCGCAAAGGGCTATAACCTGATGGAGGACTCGTATGCTTGTCATTCACGAAGCTACGTAAAGGGGGATTTCGTCTAGGTACCTAATCTATGTGGGTCACGTGAGCGAGGTGTAGTTCCAAAGGTTGGATTACCTAACAGGTCGTTCCACTGGACCCTTATCGATAAGCAGCATCCCCCTGGCTGTTTTTTCGCGCTCATCCTTGAAGCTCGCTGTCTGGATCGCAGGGAGTGAGTTCACACGCACTGGGAGCAACTATCGAGGGTTGGGTCGATCAACCAGAAAGGAGAGTCTCACATATCCATTCATCGTGATTTTCCGGATCGCAATGGCCCTGCGAATTGCTGCTCGACGGCTTGGCAGCCGTGCTGCTCGGCGCCCATACGCTTTTGAGTCATTTGTACAGTGCCGATTTGCTTCTACAGCGGGTGCCTCGAATCTACCCCAAGATGTCAAGAAGCAGATATTTGTATGTCCTTTCGATCCACGCTGGGTCAGTTCGGGCTCAATTGACTAATTTTCTTCTTTTTTTTTTTTTTTTTGCATTGAAGAAAGAAGCATCTCTTCCAAACGCCGATCCAGCAGCGGATTCTGCCACAGCGGCCTTTGTGAATGAGCGTGCTCCCTACATGGTGACGACTTATGTACGACCGCTTCCGGTTATAGTCAAGGGTGAAGGATGCTATCTGTGGGATATGGAGAACCGACGATACCTGGATTTTACCGCCGGCATTGCGGTGACGTCTCTGGGACACTCCGATCCCGGCGTGACAAAAGCCATCAACGAGCAGGTAGAATATAGCCCCTCCGCCCCCGCCCCCGGGAAGATCTTTCATAACATGAGTTAACCCTTTCTAAATCATTCAGGCTCGAACACTGCTTCATGCATCTAATCTGTATCACAACAACTGGACGGGTAGCTTGAGCAAGCTTCTTGTGGCTCAGACACACTCGTCCGGCGCCATGCGAGGTGCCACCCAGGCTTTCATCTCCAACTCCGGCACTGAAGCCAACGAAGCGGCGATAAAATTTGCCCGAAAAGTCGGCCACAGCCTTGACCCCTCTGGTGCAAAGTATGAATTCGTCTCCTTCCATAATTCTTTCCACGGTAGAACATTCGGCGCTCTCTCCGCCACCCCCAACCCCAAATACCAAGCTCCTTTCGCTCCCATGGTCCCCGGATTCAGATACGGAAAATACAACGACATCGAGCAACTACCTAGGCTCATCACCGAGAAAACGTGCGGCGTCATCGTCGAGCCCATCCAGGGCGAAGGCGGCGTCCACTGCGCAACCCCAGAATTCTTAACCGCCCTCCGCGCCCGCTGCGACGAGGTCGGCGCGATCCTGATCTTCGACGAGATCCAATGCGGTCTCTCTCGCACCGGCTCCCTCTGGGCACACTCCCACCCATCCCTGGTCCCCACAAACGGAGCCCAGCAGCCCGCGCACCCGGACATCCTCACCACCGCTAAAGCCCTAGGAAACGGCTTCCCCATCGGAGCAACCCTCATCTCCGACAACGTGGGCAAGCACATCAAGACCGGCGACCACGGAACCACATTCGGCGGAAACCCACTCGCCTGCCGCGTCGCGCATCACGTCTTCACCCGCCTCGCCTCGCGAGAACTACAGGACACCGTGCTCAAGCGCTCAGAGGTATTTGTCGCGGGGCTCAAGGCGCTCAGGGAGAAATACCCAGACGCTATTTCTGAAATCCGCGGTCGCGGACTGATTCTCGGGATGCAACTCACCGGAGATTACGCCTCTCGCGTGGGAGACATCGTAACCGCCGCCAGAGAGAGGGGCCTCCTGGTGATAACCGCCGGTGAAGGGTGTCTCAGATTCGTACCCCCGTTGGTGATCAGCGAGGAGGAGATTCAGGAAGGGTTGCAGATTCTAGGAAATGCAATGGAGAAGGTATTCCAGAAGTAAGCAACTGGTTCTAATCTACGGTGTAGGATATACCCTATACACATTTTTTTTACCCCCTTTATTTTCAGCTTTTTTCATCATTTACTGCCATGTACTCTACCTTTTCGAATATACACGATTAGAGGCGTGTTCGGTTGATGCTTGGAAAGTGAGGGACCATGGAAAATATGGCCTATGAAGCGTATGTAGTGATCACCATAGAAAATAAATTCTCGGGAACTGAAAAAGCATTAAAATACGGAATCTAATCTACGTATATATGTGCTATCAAAATATATCCAACCGCCGCTTCACGCTCGTTTCATCATGGCGTTCTCGCTTCCTCCCCGATCCCCATCAGACCACCAGCCAACCCCTTCATCCGTCTGTGCAACAGGTCTTCCTCGCTGGGCAAACTGGTCAAGCTGTCTTGCCTATTTATCCGCATCGCGCGCTTCTCTTGCTTCAACGACAGGACAGGAGGCTTCAACTTGCTCGATTTCGTCTTTCGGCTCGACTTCGCACGCGTTCCGCTCGCGTCGGCGCTGTTGGTAGCTTCCGTATCGTCGAGGACTTCGGTCGGCGGGGACGTCGAATCTCGTCTTTTAGAAGATGACGAGGAGCATGATGACGAAGAGGATGAAGAGTGGATCTTGGTCATTCGAATGCTCATCTCCAACGGTCCGTCTTCATCGGCGGACGATTCGCCGGTTAGACCGCGATGATGGTGCCGTGTTTCGCCCGCGTCCTTACCCCCAGGCACGTTCTGGTTGGTCGACACAATTCCGGGCTGCCTTCTCACCGCTTCCGATGCTGCACGCCTTCTGCCCGCAAGCGAGCTTGTCGAAGCATTACTCTCCCTCTCGGCATTTTCCCGGGCGGCGTTGGCGCGAATATCGCGAATCCACTTTGTGCATCTGAATACTTGCTTCCATCCCTCTGGGAAGACCGAGACAAAGTTCAAGAAGCCGTGAGAGATTCCCGGGATAAGGGTGACTTCCACATGTGCCTTCTCGTCAAATTCCATTTTTGACTTCTCCAAACCAAGCTCTTGACGTTCCCGGAAGCGATGAAGTTTGGCTTGCCTGATTCTACCCGCAAAAATCACGGTGTCATCAACGAGCGGGTCCCGTTCGCCAGTCAGGAAGTATGTCTTTGGAAAACGTGCAAGAAGGGCTTCGGGAGCGAGGAGAGGGGAAAGAAGGAAATCAGTGCTAAAGTCAGGACGGTTGTATGGTCCGATGTATAATATTATCATTGCTCGCATCATTTCTGGGGTGAGGACTCGATCGTTGAAGTAGGAGATCATAGAAGAGACGGCAAGGCGAGTTTTAATTTGCTGAGGCTGTTTATCTGCCATGGCGACGACCTGCGATGCGACATTTCCAGGCACTGGCTTATCGATGGTGGGATCGCTCCTTTCTGCGGCGGACAGAGAGGCAGACTCAACATCGCCAGCGAGCGAACCATGCTGTTTGGCGAAGTAGTCCCGCAGAACTGAATGGTCTTCCAGACCCTCCTTGGAAGGATGGGGAGTTGAAGGGGCCAGCTTGTAATAATCCTCGCTCTTCCTCCTCAGGACATTTTGGTTTGTCTTCCTCATGCCTCGATCTCGAATCAGCGACATCTGCTCATCTGTCATCCAGCTTCCAATATTCATATCAAGGGACGGATAAATCAAGATCAGTCCCGCTGGCACGGGTAAAAAATCTTCGCCTCTCCATTTTCTTGAGTCCGTGCTACCGGACTGAAGGAGCATCAAGGTCAGGCCTGTCGCCAAGTTTCCACCCGCGCTGTCGCCCGTGAGTATGATCCTTGGACATTTCTTCCCACTTAACCCAATACACCGTCCCTTTGTCATAACAATGGTGTGATACACATCATAACATTCATTCAGAGCATAAGGATAAGGATGCTCTGGTGCCTTCTTATAATCCAAGCTGAGGATCGGGATCCCCGTCTTCCCGGCCCAGGTAAGCAGCTTATCATCGCTTGTTCTGGGATTCATCGCCACAAATCCACCACCCGGAATGTCCAGTACAATGGTATCTTGGTTTCTCAGCGCACTCAGGGGTCCGTTGAAGTATAACCATGCACTACTTGGTTCTTTGTACGATGACTCCTTCGGCCTGGGGATTCTGACCGCGATAGGATCATACTTGCAGAATCGTGGCCTCAGCAACCCCGCGATAAATGATAGATACGGCGTAGTGGCTTTATTCCACGACACACGCATGTGGTCCACCGTTAGCACGGCCCGGACCTTGCGTACCTTTTCATCCGCCTGCTCCGCAGCGATGAGGTAATATATCGAGAAGATGAAGGACGCCAGGTCACGCAGCCACCTTCGTTTTATATTCATCGCGGTCCAGAATCCTGCATCCAGAGCTGTAGTTATCCACGTGGCGCGGAAATATGATCGAGAATACAGATTTGCCAGGGGTTCAGGACACTCTAGCCCGACGAGTTTGGCAAAGTTACGAGATAGATAGAGGGTCAACATCGTCATAACCGTGGTTTGCCATGGGGTCATCCGCTTGAAGAGGCGAGAGGATATCAACCGTGCTCCGGGCGGGCCATGTCTGTTGCCTCTGCATGGTCGAACCATCAGCGTCGTTTCTCCACTCAAAACGAGATAGCTAGACGTTATACGTACCTTATCAGGTATAGAATCCAGAAGAAAACCACAGAAAAGACCTGGATCTTGCGAAACTGGGTAGATGGCCTACCCAGGACGTGATCTTCAGGAAAATGAAATCAGCAACTTGCGTTTTTCATCATGGGAATGGACAATAGGATGAATATTGCATACCTATCATCCTCACAGTTTACACCGGCGTCTCTCTCGTATCACCGTAAAAAAAGGAGCAGAGGCAAGACCCGATGCTGGACGGTATGTCAATCAAATATAGATCCCTCCAGGGTCGATGGATGGAATGTAGCAACCAAGGAACTGCAAAAGGAGGTTCCCATAAGAGAAGAAAGGAAATTTCAAAGCGTCGGTCGACGGGATCCAATTGAGCGGTCGTATCTGCCAGAGAGAATCCGCTAAATCGCAAAGTTGAAACAGTCAAGTCGAAGCTGCGCCACCCGTATGGCAGGTCATAAACTTCATAAGCAGAGGGAGCGCAGAGAAACAACCATAGACAGGAAAATGTCTTTAAACAATGTACATCGAAGGAAGAAGAGGACGAGGAGGACGAGGAGGACGAAGAACACGAGGAAGAGGATGAGGGTTGTAGTAAGTGGCAGACATCAGATGAAAGACGAGATTTTTCCGCCGCGCAGAGATGTTGCCGCGACCCATGGAACGTTGCCAGGCACTGAGTGGGAAAGGGATGCCTTTGTGTGCTTTGCGACACTCCGTACGCCGTACTTTTCAGCTGGATTCGCCTGTCCAAACAGGGAAAGTGGCTCTGTTGCGTGTAAAAAAAAAGACAACCGCGAAGTGCACACTTCCAGAAATGGAACGCGCTTCTCTGGTCAAAGTCAGCCAGCGCTGCCTCTTTGGGCATTCTGTTCAGCTCCAAGCATGTGATTATGACGGAGTGGGCGACATGTGAAAGTCTCGGATCTGCTCGCCGAACTGGGTCCGGGGTGGGGCTCACGCCATACCGGAAAAATGAGCTTTTCGGGCAACTGTCGGAAAATGTTTATCCAACACAACCTGTTGAACCACAGGTTGCAAGCTTGAAACTGTAGATCAACCATATATTTACAATGCATGTATAAAGGGTCTGAAACATATAGAATTCAGAATATATATATTTTTAAACTTGAGGGTTTTGAACCTGATTTGGAAGCTTTTCAATTACTAGGAACTAACTAAGTATTATAAACCACCCGCACAACCTGAATCATAATGAATTTTTTTTTTTTTTTTTTTTTTAAATTTGAGCCTCCCTGGTTGGAGTCTCTGGTTCAGGGACAGGGTGTAAAACCAGTGCAGAAGAATCATCAGGGCAAGCCCATTCAGACTGCTTGATCATACTTTCAAGCAAATCAGCTCCACTGCCTCCAGTTGGAGACAGGCCTGATGCAGAGATATTCAGCTGTGACTGAACAAAGAGAGAAGGCATAATCAGAATGGGGGAGAGAGAGAAAGAAGCAGATACAGCAGAGGGCAGAGCAGCAGCAAATCAGTCTATCTTGACTGCTGATTTATAGACAGTTTCTTCTGCCTTTCACTTTTTCTGTCATCAAATATCAAAGTCAGTTTAATTCATCCTGACATTGCATCAAGTATATTAACTACAGAAGATAAACAATTGGACTTTAAGTTCTGGTGAATGTTGGTCAAGGTCCTTTCAATATTCTATATATATAACTACATTAGCATGAGTTGAATGTATGATATCCAATCAGTTCAACCTATCTTGACAGAGCAGAATGTATGCTCCACAAGCTCTTTTTGTTCAGCTTGAATGAACACAAGCTTTTTCAATACTGCCAAAGTAGCAGCACCAACTTCAGTATTGAAGAGAGGGGAAGGGGGGGATTCATCAGTTCAGACCAACAGGGGTGCCATTTTGACAAGCAATTCACTGAGACCAGCAGCTTGTTCTGCCATACTGGCTTTCAATTTCTCTCAGAGCATCACATTCTTAAGTCTGAGGAAATCATCATGGTCAGACAGCAATGCTGCCACTTCCTTCTGCAGCTCTGAAGAGACAGGAGCACAGGCTTTTTTATCTTCTGCACAATTGGTGCAGGCCTTTACAGTTCCTTGCTTGCAGGAACAAGACTTTTTAATATACACCATATACACAAATATCAAACAGCAGCCACAGAGTGTATCATCTATTATAGCAGGCTCTTCTTTAACAGCTAAGAGCTTTCATCCTGGCTTCTTCTTTGTGGACATCAGGAAGTGCTCATCCTGAGCTGCTGTCAATTTATACATTTGTGGAGCCATTTTTTGCTATTTCTGCATATATTATCCTTCAGTTTGCTGCAGTTCCTTATTTCATTCTGAAATCCACCACTTACCTTGATATTGGAATAGGGGGAGAGAGGCAATGAGAAATATAATGAGCTCAAGAGAAGGAAAGAAAGAAAAGAAGAGAAGAAGAGAGAGATTTTGTGTGAAAAGAGATTATTATATCTAGCATGTCTGCTTGATTGTTTTGAATTTCCTAATTGGGACATGTCTATTTATACATTACTAAGTGCTAACTTATTTTGCTTAGAGCTCCTACAGCTGATTACAGTAAACAATAAAGAGATATATATTGAATATAGTGAAATTCAGCTCTTGCAAGCATTGATATAACAGAGCATTACATTGAAGTCTAGATATCAAACTCCAAAATCTATTTTAAAGCACAAACTAACAGCCAATTTTGACTCAAGAAGGTACTTTTTCATGTATTCAACTAGAATCTGCATCTCTTTCAGAGCATGTGACCAGTTGCAGCTGGCACAGGTCTCTTTAAACAGGCAGGCCAATTTGTTACAGTCTCAAAATAATTCTCTGTAATGTCCTGCAAAGAATTTCAATTCTTCTTATCTGAATTGTTATTCTCTGGCTCCTGTGGAGCTTGCACTGCCTGAGCCAGACATAAATCAGGTTCCCTGGGCAGCATACTAGATATTAACTGGACTGCATCCAGAATTCCTGGCAAAGTCTTAATATGGACAGTCTTTGACTTTCTTGATCAGACCTTCTGTCAGGCAAAGTCATTCAAATTAATATCTCTCAGTCCTGGTTTCTGTGTCAAGCAGTCCCAGAGCTTGAGTACAGAATCCCAGATGTAGATTAACAGAGTGAATGTATTCCATTTCAGACTGTTGTCATCAAGATACAGCTTCACATATGCTGCTAAATTTGCATACACCTCTATTGCCATAACTGTCAGAGCAGAAATCATGATAATTAAGATTTACTATTGACTTACATTCAAAATACCATTTCTCTTGTGGAGCTGACTTCTCAAAATTGACACACAGCTTGACCCAGTAAAAGACTTCACAGAATTGGTCCCACTTGAACAATCAGGCAAAATAGCTGATCAGCTTTTGTTAATCAGTTATTTCATGAAGTCTGAAATCAGAATTCTCAGTCAAGCTGAGTTCAATACATTCCCTGATATGATCCTGCAAATGAGATCAGTTTATATCATAACTAGGAGTTTAGAGACATTGTTCCAACCTTCAAGCTACTCAAGATCTTACATTTCCAATCTTTACAGAGGTCCAACATGCATCTGGAAAGTTCACAAAAATATGAGTCATTTCCAGCTTCTCAGTTCTCAAGGCTCAGCATCTTCTGGATGGTATCAGAAATCAGGTCAGTATTTAATGTTGATATATAGGCCCATCACACCCAATTTTATATCTCATACTCCACCACTCAAACCTGCTTTTCAATCTCTGTATGATCAGAGAACACTTCAGTTCAGATACTTGTATTCAAACTGAATGATGCTCCTTGAGCCTTTGGCATATTGTGCAATTGGGCCCATGGGAAGATGTGAGCTGTTCTTTTTAGCACTAGTGTGCTCTGTGTCTCCAACATTTTGGCTATCAGATTGCCATTGAGAATGAATGAGAGTGAATGCTTGAATTTCAGAGAGGTTCACTATCTATTATATAGTTGACTTGGAGCACATTTGACTGCTCAAGTTGCTATTCAGATCTGTATCCATATTTCCCTACATTCTAAAATTCAACACTGCTAAGTGATTGATTTCTTTGAAATAGGCCAATCATTCAGAAGGATGCAGATCATCACTGACCTTGCATTTCTTAGAGCCAATTACAGATCTAGATAATCAGAATATTACAGTTGATCTGCAGCACAGTTGGCACATTTTGTGGCTGCTCTAACATTCAACTTTGCTATAATACATTCAATTCCCCAATCAAACAGCAATTTTCTTTCTAATTCCTACATACTTTGTCCCAAAGCAATTTCACAGCAACTCTCACTGTTCCTGCAACTTGAAACTCAACCACTGCAGAAACCAGCATATAAACCTCAAGCAAACATGCAAGATCTGAGATACTTGAGGCACATAGAGAATTATATGTTTTGGAGAAGATGACTTCATTTGCTATTTCCAGCCTCACAGTTTCAAAGATGCAGACAGCCTGCCCATTTGTTGTGGGAATCACAAGATTGCAATCACATTTTATCTTCAGTGAAACCCAACATTCAGCTGAACAATCAAACTGAGGAGTCAGGGTTGAGTATAAGATCTTGAATTCTCTGTCAGCCTGCATCATTCTAATTACTATGTACAGGATGCAGCAAGTCTTTCAGATGCCTCTGATGCTCCACCTGACACTCTATCCAACACTCATTCTGAACCAGAAGATATCAGGGTGCAGGAGATTATACAAGAAGCAGTGACAGCTCTACTCATGGGATCAGTTGATAACAATGAATCACAACAGTATGAAGAGCCTGAATCCAAATTCTGGTTACAGACTATGTTACATTCAGTGCACCCAGTTGGCAATGGAGATTCCAATTTTCATTCACAACTAGAGAATTTATTGGGCAATCAGCCAGCTGAGACCTACATCCTGACTACAATGAATGATCCATCAGAGATCCTAGTCCATGCATGTGCAGAGCCTGATGAAATGCTGGACCACTTCACACTTGCTTTAGAATTATGGTGCAAAAAATCAGAAATATCTTGCTGACACTATGAGACACTGCAGGAAGTCTTACAGATTTCTGAAGATATCAGTGCACTGAGATCTCTACCATTGGGGCTGAGCATGTTGAAGAAGAAATGCAGAGCTCAATTCCCTATGCTTCCCATCTGATGGGCATCCATACTGGCTGTTCCATTGAAAATGCCAACTCTTTCACCTGCTGAGAAGTGACTAATACAGATATCTCTTACATCTAATTTATTCTTTCAGAATTCTGTGGCTCTTTTGTCATTACTGGCAAGGTCTCCTGTATTTTACAAGAAGATACATATTGGTATAGCCAATCTAGTTGACAACCCAACCAAATTGTGGCAATCATGGAGCTGGAGGAGCTCTATTAGATATTCATCAGATGACTTTGCATGGTATTCTGATGGGACACCAGTCTTTTCTTCCAATTTTGTTCATTTCAGGTGCAACAATGCTGCATGTAAGTGCACTTGAAATGAACAAGAAATCCATATCAGAAGAATTCAATTTGTGGGTCAGGACCAGAGACTGGCCTGCACAAAATCCAGTGAAATTGTTCTTATTGTCCAGTACACTATTACTGCCAGCAGCTTTGATAAAAGAATCCATTTACTGAGACCTTCACTTTGCCTGAACAAGCTGCTCTTACTGAAAGACCAGGAAACTCACATTATACATGAAGACAACATTCTAGCCTGACTGGATGTCCATCTTAACTACACCTTTGACAGATCAGATAGCTACAAATCCTCAGAAACAAATGGATTCTTTATATGGTGAGTGATGAATACAATTCACCACACATTATCTGTACAAGAGCTCCAACTTAGCACTTCACTCCAGAGTGAACTGGAAATCACAGCATACAGAAGAGATATGCTGATCAAGATGCTCTGCCCAGGTGACTCTATCAAGAGAACTATATCCATTCCCTTCCTGCTGTTCATTGACAGATTCAGTCTATATCAGAACATGTACCAAAATATAACTGGCTTTTATATGATTCCTGCAGGACTTAATGATTCCAAAAGAAGACAACAAAACAATGTATATACAATTGCTCTCAGGCCTCATGCTACAAATTTTCCCAATGTTGTGGAGGTGTTGACTCCCAGTTTACAAGCAGTTGAAAGAGGATTTGACATTGTGGTAACTGGTAAAGAAACTGTCAGGATCATTGCTTCTTGTATTGCTTATCTTGGTGACATGCCACAGTAAAATGACAATGCTGGAATCAAACACCCTACTGCAACAGTCTCCTGTTGGAGCTGTACTGTCTCCAATACAGAGAGATTCAATATGAATTTCAACTTGGTGAAACACAGTCAATACCATTACCAGCTACTCAATTTGCAGGCCAAAATTGAGGTGAAGCAGACTGTTCACAAGCAAGAAGCACTGTAGAAGACCCATGGATTGATCAAGAAAAGTCCTCCAGTTTTGAAGATCTGTCCAGCACTGAATCTGGTGACATTTTTCCTCTCTGACCCCTGTTATAGTGAATTTTCAGGCCTGTCCAAAATTGCACATACATTATTAATATCACATATATTGACACCTGAGGGGCAGAAGGAATACTGCCAAACTCTACAGAGGTTTCCATTTCAGAGACACTGGACCCAACTGCAGTCCCCAATTACTCATCTGAAGTCCTATCAAATTCAGAAACACACCTGAGCTTCAATTGTGATTCCAATTATACTCCACTTTACTCTAAAGCCTGACTGGATTCAGACTGTTGTTCAGCAGGCTCTCTATAACTTCTTTGGTGAACAGTCAATTGATCCCAACATTTCATGTTTGTTGCTTGCTAAAATCTTTGGTGCTATTGCAAGAAGTAATTCACTATTGACTTCTCAGACATCTGTCAGGTACAATGAACTTAAAAGTGTGGTTGCCAACACCCAAACTATACTTCAGAAAGTGATAGATGCTACTGTCATGGCTGCCAAGACATCACAGTTGGCTAGTCAGGCAGTATGGATGCTGAGATCACAGCAGAATTCACCAGTGTTCAATCAGATTGTAACACTCCTGACAGAGGACATTTTAATCAACACTGTCAGTATTGCTCTGAAAGCAGATAAGATGTTACATACTTTGAAACACCAACCAAACATGCATATCAGGGTGCACTATGCTGACCAGGCAAAGAAGTATACTGTGCCAAATAACTGCAATATACTGATCAGGAAGAATAAACACCATGAATACAAAGCATTTATGCAGCAAACCAACAAGCATGATGTTGAAAAGATTTTACTGATTCATGAGAGCTTCAAACACACTATATTCTTGATTCTTGATGGGACTCTTATGGAATCAGAACTCTATATCAGCAGCCAGATGAAGCAACTTCATCACAAATGTTTAATTCTCATGCAAGACCTTGTGCAATCAGAACACAATGAGCAACAAGATGATGATGAGAATGCCAACAAAGCCAATAATTCATATGCTACCACCCCCTTCCATACCTTAATCAATGCCTACTGCCAACTACCAGCTAGCTGCAAAGTCATGGAATTGCTTGGTTTACAAAGCACACAGCTTTCCAAACTACCAATTACACATTTCTTTTTGCAAAAGCTCCAACTTTCATACAGCAGTGATTGAGCATATCAATATATGCTTGACAGAGGTTCAACCCCAATCCAATTGTTTTAAAAGCTGATCTTTACATTCAATGGAGATGCACATCACACTACATTGAAACTCAATGATCTGGTTGAGTATACTCATGCATCAGGCACCAAGATCAGGCAAATAAGGTGCATATTCACCCACAACCAGGACAGCTGCTGGAGGGTTTTTTTTGCCATGTTCTCTGCTCATAAAATTCAGTGTGAGAGGGTACTGAATTTGCTGATTTTGCAGGTGAATCAGGATGAGATTCATATAATCAGTCTACCTGCAATCTGCAAACCAAGTCTTTACACAATACCTGTCAGCAAAGATTCCAAAAGGCTCAAACTGAATTCTGCTCTGCCAACTACCTTTCTCAACTGCACTTGGAGTGTTTCCTTTTTATAGGTGGATCAGGCAGTTTGATGTATGTAGTATTGCACATTAGTTGAAATCTCTCCAGTGTCTGCTGGAGTAACTATACTATAATGGTTTCTATACTATAATGGTTTCTATACTATAATGGTTTCTATACTATAATGGTTTCTATACTATAATGGTTTCTATACTATAATGGTTTCTATACTATAAACATTTATAAACCTGAAAAGGTATCCTGAATGTTCCTAGATATATTCATTGATCAGGGGTTTGAACATTTCCTGATTTCTACATTGAGGATCAGAAGCTACATTTCTGAATTCAGAATGTATATATTTTTAAACTTCCAAACAACCGTGGATTCAGATAAACATATATTCCGACGTAAACGTATCGGGACTAGTGGATCTACGGTTTACAAATCCTCCCCATTTCTGCTATGGCGTGCTGGCGAGGTCACGTTCCAGCCCTAAGAACGCACGCCGCTAGACCGCATTCGGAAGGGCGTGACGTGGGGGGGGAGGAAAGGAAAACTGGGGCGGTGGCTTCTCCCAAGGTGGTTGTGGCTGAAATGGCTGAGATGAGACGAAATAAAGGCAGGAAAAAAAAAAAGGGAGAGAGAGACGGAACAGCACAAACCCAAAAAACATATGCAGACATTTGTATGTACTCTGTATTGCAGAATGTGATGATATGGCGCTATATCTTCTTGCAGTAATCTCTTCCCCGGCTGACCTGCCAGCTGCACAACCACACCTCGAACACCATCCCCAGCAGTCCGGCCACGCAGATGCCGCCAGAGTCGCTGACCGTTGTCGCGCCGAGCGAGAACTCACGGTCCTCCTCCCGCACCGTGTCTGTGATCTCCGCAAAGGTGTTAACATACACCAGTCCTCCCAGCAATCCCTCCCAGAAAATGATGATGAACACGATGTAGACGCTGGGGATGAAGTTGAACAGCGCCTGCAGCGTGAGGATCGCGAGGTTGGCAACTTGCAGGAAAGATGGGAAGTATAGATCGTGGACGCGGAAGAAGGGCGTCGAGGAGCGCGAGATGAACACCCCGATTTGGTAGATGGCGTTGTAGGTCGGGTAGAACGAGCGGAAGTGGGAGAACGGGCTCTCGTCCAGGGGGAAGAGTAGTGTAGGAGCCACCCCTTGGTTGATCGTGTACTCTGCGATGTAGACAAGGAGAAGAGGCAGCATGCTACAGTACAGCGGTCAATACTCGCATCGACAAGCAACTGAGCATTGGCTCAACTCACAAGGGGAAAAACAAAACTTTGGCTCGCTTCAAATTGGTCTTGAACTGCTTCCACGATAGCCCTTCATCTCCGGGATGAGGGGCCTTGATATCGTTATCAGCATTGGCTTCGAGTAGTCCCTCGTTCTCTGCCCTGTCGTCCTGGAAATCGTTCCCGATCACTCCACTATCGTTCGTATTATAATTAATACTTCTCTCACCGCCCCCCTCGCCCAAAATGGGCTGATACCCTTCTACGGTCCTCTCGAGTTTCCTCAATGGCGTGAGCGGCAAGATCATAAAAAAGCTCACAACCATCACTCCTGGTAGACACGCTGAAGCCAACAGGGTTGCGCGCACGCTCAACTTAAACGACGTCGTCGCCAGCGCGTACGCTCCCGCACCTACCAGTCCCGCTGCTCCCGTCCCGCTGCTCCACGCGGCCAGGCTAAACTGTCCGTAGAAATGAGTAAGGCTCAGGAAGCTCAGTTCCCCGCCGCCGGATGATAGGCTAGCGAGCACCACACCACACATCTTGGTGGATATGAAGTTCTGCGCGGGGTTGTTTGGGTCGTAGGCCGGCGACAGGGCGATGAGGAGCATACCGCCGGCGGAGAGCGCGACAAATATGAGTATTCGGATGGGATACGGAACAAGGTGGATGAAGTAGGGGGCGCAGAGCTTGGTCAAGAACGAAGGGATAACATCGGCAAGAAGGACGACGCCTTTGGGGATTTCAGGGCCCACGAGGTCGAGGGCCGCCGATAGAATGATAACATAGAGAACATTGTTGATTAAGCCTAGATGTGGTAAGTAACCATCTCTTTCCTCACACTGTTTGCGCGAGCGTGTGCACACACACACACACACACACACACACCCGCCTTCTCTCTTGCTCCCTCCACAGAGATTCACCTGGGTAGATACAAAAAAGAAATTCATTGTTCTACAGGACTATATGTCCCTGAACTATTCCTTGTGTCTACTCACCAAATAACCAAAATGCAGCACACACCCTTGGATCAGCATTGTGGAAGAGTGCTCGAAAGCGCCCCCAGAACACCGCCCAGGATGAACTCGGCGCGCATGGGAGCGGGAGCATCGCTGGCGATTGAGATTCCGGCATATGGCCAAGCCCATCAAATTTCTGCTTTGTAGCTTTATATTTTCTTTGAAATAACCTGAATAGCAAAAGCGATGGAAGGGTATCCAAGCATCTAGAATGCACACGAGCTCAAGACTTCAGCAAGTTGCATCATTGATACGTATTTGTATGAAAGTTCAATTCAATAGAAACAAAATTATCTCAGGAGAGCAAAATTCATAGATAACACCTGTGAAAATTTTCCACCTCCTGTTGTTTCCAATACTATTCTCCTGTTGTGGTACAAACAATGATGATGCTCACTTGCCAGGTTATGGCTGGGAACTGCTCACACGACGAGGTCAAGTTCAAGAGCAACGGAAAAATAATCATCCGAATAATCGCTCTCGGGGGAGTGGAATAGCTCTGCCGATATTTGAGGTTAAGTGAACATGAGGGTGAATTCCATGATTCATGAGTCTACGGAGTATTGCAGCCGTCACTTATTTTGTGGCGAGCCCAGCTCCTTTATGAATCGGAAGCCATGGGAACTGCCACTGGCATAGAGCACTTCATATTCACGGCATCATCTCGCTTAGGATGCTTTGTCATTTTAGTTGGAGAGAGATGGCTATAAAATACATCTTCTTGCTCCTCCTCTTCTTCTTCCCTTCTCTTCTCGCTCACATTCAAAGGTAACCAGATGGACCTTCAACTATAGAGGTTTCTGTCATAACTACCTGCTTAAGGCCTGATGTGGGCACTTCATTATCAAACAAGAAAAACTTTTACCATTTTATCACATTAATATCCTCTTTCTTTCAATGCTTAATAGCACCACATCAAGCTCCGCCAGATCCTCCAGTCCTACGGCTTGATTGTGGCTTATTATATCCCAAAAGACATGCAGGCCGCGGTAATTGCATTATATTCTGCCATAGCCCCATAATGTCAGGATTATGTCCAAGACACTTAAACAAGGCGTTCCGCAAGCTTCTCGCCAATCACAGCATACACAAGAGTCTGCCTACCTTGAGAGACCTCCAATCCGCCATATCAAGCTCCACCAGGCCCTGCAAGGAACTCCAACACGCCAGCATCCCAACTGCCAATATGTACCAATCACTACCGTGATATCATCAACGCCAATTATATGAACATCGCCATCTCGATGTGCACTTTTTTAACATACAATAGACTAAGACATACTAGCCCCTCTACAACTTCCGCGGTGGTTAGTACATTTCCAATGCTAAGCTAAGTCCAGTCTATAATATGAACTGAAAAGGATGAAATAATCCAAGGAGGTTGCACTACATATCCGGCCTGACATGCCTCAACATCATTATCAATACTAATCAAGGTGGGATCGGTCAGTTCCAAAGGCCATCCTCTACTTGCCCTTGCCCGTGGCGTACACTAATGCCAATGTTGGGAACCCGGTTCCGCTTCCCGTGAAATGCGACTCTGATGTTATCCATGCAAAGCTAATGGCTTCGAAGCTCGGATTACAGACACGCACTCTTAATAGAGAGGAACTCCTGAATCGTTTGGCTCACATCTATAAGAATCACCGAAACATTGGTTCAGTCAACACTGATGATAGTACCTACCTTTGGTTCCGTTTGGCGAATAGACCAGCTAGAGCTGAAGATGCTCTGGGCATCTACAAATTCAAGCATCAACCGATTACTCCTCTGGTCGCGAATATGAAGATTTTCGACTTCAACCGTTACGCGCGAATCACTGGCGTCAACAAGTTCACCACTGTTAATCTTCAGAAAGAATGGGAGACCACTGGGTCTGTTGTAATTCCCCAGCTAATGCGCTGGTGGAATGATAAACTACAAGGCGCTACCACTACAGTTCTCACCCGTGTCAACGGCGAATACGACATGTACTACCACCATCAACGAATGATGGGAGGTCGCGGCGGACCTTTTTGCATGGGCCATGGGCTCCATGGGGTAGTAGAGGGCTTGAAATTCGGATATCGCCAGGCTTGCAAATGACGTGTCCGTTGTCATGTTGTTTATCAACAAGTCGTAGGACTAGCAACTTTAGTGCGTTGTGGTACGGGTATAAATAGAGGTCTCCTCGCCCTCGTTCTTCTCTTCTTTCTTCTACCACGTCTTGATGCAAGCGTCGTCGTTTCCTCTAGGTTCCCTCTCGTTACCATGTCTTCGTCAAAGGATCTCGCTCCCAATAATGAAGAGGATATGTTTCCTTGTTCTGTCTGCATATATTCGATGTTCACAGATCGTTTGGACGAGGCCGAACCTTGTATATGGGATCCTGAGAAGGAGTCCTGTGCCCATTGTTTAGAGCATCAAACCCGTACTTGTCGTGATGTAAGTGCGTCTTCATCCGTTCTTTCCTTTTGTTCTGACATGGCTATAGGTACCAGAGTCCGCTATTAATGTCGTCCGTCGGCTTTTACGTCTTCGAGAGGAGTATCACTCCTTCGATGCTGCAGATCCGCGCCGTCCTTACAATGTGAAGTGCATGAGTGTCTTAGAACGAGAATTTCGTGGGCTCGACTCCGGAGCTGCAAAACGTCGTCGTCGTCAAGCCACTTCTGTCCCCGATGGACCTTCTTTGAAACGTCGTCGTCCTACTTCACTTCGTCAAACTATCCACTTGATACCAAATCTTTTCTCGTCATCTTTGGTATACATAGTATTCTTAATGCGGCAATTCAAGAGGACCACGAACACCTAGAGGTCAACGAAGCCGGTACCTGGTCTCAATTGCCGAACAGACATAACTATGCCATACACATATGTAAATAACATAAGAAGAGAGTACAAAAATATATAAAAAAACAAAGACCAATACCTGACGCTGCACAAACAGCATGAATACAACGCCACGATAATGATCCCAAACATGGGGTGCGTCACACACCCCATGTTTGATGAGAGCTCAATTACTGATGACCTAGCATCAACGGACACATTTGCAAATACTCTTAGAAAGGTAACGAAATTTGCTAATGGTATATGGTTGGGCTGTAGCCTGTTGCAGCCATTCAGTTGATTTACCAAGCTACTGCCCAAAACAACAGGTCCAACAATTCATCTGGTATGGGCAACCTACAAATTACAATCATCTTTTCCAGCATATAGAAACAGAGGAGGACAAGGCCCAACAGTTTATAAAAAGAGAGAACATTCAAGAAGCTATCAAAGCTGCCAACTTGAAATTCCAGAAATACTATGGTGATACTGAGCATCCAAAGGGTGAGCTGCTAGCTGTGGCTGCTGCCCTCCATCCATCACGCCGCATGAGAGCATATGATTCAGAGGTGGACCAGTGATGAGTGTGAAACATACCAACGACATATTTTGAGGTTTTACAAAAAGCATTATGAGAACTTGTGTGCGCGTGGTCTTTGGTGGACTGATCCATTAAATTCTCCAAGGGGGTGCTGAGTGCTGCTTCTCCTTAATTAAATTCAATGATAATGCCTCACTGATAGGAAACAACATGAAGGCTTCTTAACTCCCGCAAACCGAAACAAGGGGGATACATGAACCTTTCAATCAAGCCAGGAAGAACTGCTTACGGCCAATAGTTTACATATCAAGACAGCTAGCATACTATATGACTTTTGGGGAAGTTAATTTGACTCTATACAAAAATGCCACCACGGCCCTTTTTTTTGGACTTGAGCTGAAGGAAGGTTCAAGGGCAAGGCCATTTCCGGCAGACCGCATGGCGGAAGAAGAAAAAAAAAAAAAAAAGAGAGAAGCTCTCTTAGAAGAACAGCAATCGAGTGAGGTTGATCGGTAAACCCCACAAGTTCCATGATGGATTTTCGAAGGTGGCGACACCCTCGGCTGCCGTATAACGTTGTCCTTATTTTTTTTTCCCCCCTTTAAGAGGGAATTGATGCAGACCAACGAACTTGTCTGATAGGGTGACAAAGGGCTCAGAAGCAGAGCTCCGAATATCAAAATACGTTAAACAGATATGGGAGAAGAGACTTGACGGATATGCTGGTCAATCTTCATGCAATGAACATAAGTAATGGGAGGTGTTGAAAACGGATAAATGCAAAGCTTAGTTGGTATGGAGCTCAATTCTCATAGATTTCTTTGTGTCCTCCGTACTGTACGTATAAAGCCTAGTCAATAATGTGAGGAAATGAAACTTGACTTTATTTTTTTATTTTTTATTATTTTTATTTTTATTTTTATTTTTATTTTTTTGGTGAGAGTATTCCCGTAAAGCGATTTCGTCTCCCACCGCGGGGCGTAATCCGGAATATTACATAGACTGCGGCTCGTGGGGGCGGAGACATGCAGTCATCGTTCTCAACAGACTAAAGGGTACTTACATACATACACAGCCGTGAAAGACCTCGGAACGGTGCATATTGCGGGTAAATGGGAAAAGCGCATTCGCGGTGTGACGTGTCATGTATGCCTCGGGTTTCGCCAGGTCTATCTGCAACGGACTTTGACTCATTAAAGGATGTTGGGGAGGTTCACTCGAGGCAGAGAATAGAAAAGGGAGGGAGGGGGAGTTGAAGGGCAGGTCATGGGGACAATAATTGAAAGGAGGGCTTTTGTGGGAAACCAAAGGGGGAGGATGTCTGTTGGCGATACTCTGTACATCAAGAGGGGTGTTATTCTTGAGTTCTTGCTATTGACAAGAAGAAGAAAAATAAATCACCCCCCTTTCCCACGCGACCATGCATATACGGGCGACCCCAAAAAAAAGAAAAGAAAAAAAAGAAAAGAAAAAAGAAAACGAGAGAGGGAGAATTGTTTTATGGACAGGAGGGGACGGAGGGTGTTTAACCCCGATGCACGGTGTTGTGCGACGGAGACAATCGAGGGGCAGCAGTTAGAAGACGTAAAAAAAGGGGGCAAAAAGAGAATAAATAAATAAATAAAAATACAACTACTGGTACGGAGTACTCCGTACAACAGCGTGTCACCCGAGATGCGAGTTGAGAAACAATTATCTGGACCAGTTGACAAAAACTCGCCCTGCTCTGTGAGGTCACCAGGTTGTGCCTGCATATGTATGTATGTATGTCCACGGAGGACAGAGTTGTCAGGGGATTGAGACACAAAACTGGGCTTTATCGGTTGGCCAGTCGATGATATGATGATGATGATGATGCAATCAATCTATCTACTTTCTGTGTTGAAGTGATCTTCAAGTCTGCATGACCGTGGTAGCTTGGAAAAATGACCAAGCACGGAGAACTCCGGGAGAGAGGGACCTGCAGGCAGCTTTTGACGGAACAGCTGCCGCTGGGGCTTGGTCCGGCCGGCTGCGAGTTTGGCGATCACTCCCGTGGTGAGGTAGGGATAAAAGTGAGTTGAGCGGGCAAGGTTCGCCGGAGCCGCTAAGCCGAGTTTAGAGTTAGCGCAAGCCAGGGGAAAATTTGATTTCCCCGGACCCGGGACCCACACCCAACAGTGAACTCTTATTTTGGCGATTCCTGATCTGGAAAGAGTGCACCGAGGCAATGACGTGTTCGGCTGGGCTTGAATTTCCTTTTCTTTTTTTTATTTATTTTATTTTTATTTATTTATTTATTTTTTTTTTTTGAAAGGGGCAAGAGGCAAGGACGGAGGAGGGAAGGACCAAGAGAAGAAGAAGAAGAAGAAGAAGGAAAGAAGGAAAGAGACCAACACTCAAAAAGAGTGGGAAAAAAAAGGAATTAAACAGAAAAGTACGGAGTACGGAGTACTCTGTAAATAAATAAAATAAATATGTCAAAGCGACCAATAACAAAAGATCCAATAGGTCAAAAGGGAAAGTAGTGACCTCGATGGGAATCAGTACGGAGTAAGTTGGGCCCAGAACGCTCTCTGCACGCTGCGAGGAAGGTGCCCAGCAACAAAGACGATCTCGCTGCCTGAAGACTGAGTTTCTGTGTTTCTGCACCGGGAGAATTTATTTTATGTCCGTCGCTAACTCCACCATATCCCCCGGGCCCAACCACCATCACCATCACCATCACCACCACCACCGCTCCAAATGTGTCAGGGTGCGATGCGTAAGACTGCACGTCGGTAATCACTCTGCTCCTTGTTGGGTTCAGAAGATCCTCATCTGGATGTGTGCATGTACGGAGGATGCACGGAGTACTGTAGAGCTTCTTTGTTCCCTCCAGAGCTGTCACGTCGGGCGTTTGTGCCTTTTCCTTCGGCTCTTCGGGAACTTCATCCACCCAGTCCCCATCCTCCCCTGGCTCTCTCTCTCCCCCCCCTCTCTCTCTCCCTCTCGCTCTCCATCTCGTCAAGCTTAGCCTGCCGAGAATTCCCTGTCCCCTCCAGTGCGGCCCCGGTCTTGGCCACCATCGCAGTCGTTTTGTTTTTGCTTTTTCCCCGTCTTTGCTTTTTTTTTCTGCGTCAATCTCCCAGACAAATTTTTCAGCCCGTTCACGCGCGGTTGGGGAGATCAAGCCCACCCTAATTGGGAGCTATTGCATGCTTCGACTTTTGTTTATTTTTTTCTCCGTGCGCTTCGACCTTTTTTTTTTTTTTTTTTTTTTTTTTCTTTTTATTTCCTTTCTTTTGCTATTATTAACCAACCATTCTTCTTTTTCCGTCTTCGACTTTTCTTTTTGTTCCTCTGCAGCCAACAACAGGTACCCTTGTCACATCGCCTCTTGCACCACCCGTATTCCTCTTGACAATCTGACCGTCAGTTTTCCATCGTCATCATCATAATCATCATTATCATCATCATCGTCATCATTATTTCGTTGAACTGTGGCCTCCAATAGGCGGCAACGTTGTACCACAACCAGGACACCGCAGTCATCCCAGCTTATTTCCTTTGCAGACTTCTCTTCTAGGCAGAAAATCTATGCATCTCATCCCCTAGGTGCTCCAACTTTTTTGGAGTTGCGTCGCTCGGTGCTGCGTCCCATCCCACTTCTTTTCCGCCATGGAACCGCCTCCTCAGCCTTCCTACTCGCGTCCATCACCCTTGGGCGGCCCACGCGCATCTTCACTCCCGTCTCTCCCTTCTCGCCTGTTCGGCCCGGCGGCGACGAACATAGCCAACGGTCGATCGCAGCAACCCTACGATCCGTTGAGTCGAAGAGAACAACTCGACATCTCAGCGCGTGGACCCCCGCCAACGCCGCCAGCCTCGGTGCGCTACCCTTCTCGATATCTGTCCCGCGATGTCACTCCCCATTCCAGCTGCACGCAGCCCTCCTCGTCGTCGTCCTCGACGTCGTATCTCGCCACACCTCCCATTCCGGACTCGTACCCTGCCTATAGACCGCCGGCACACTCTCCGCGCGAAGTGGGTGGGAAGCACGGCCGGCGTCTGTCAAGAGACTACGGCACCATACACCATGAAGGTGAGCAAAATTTTTAATCAAGAACGTATCACTGCACCTGTGTATCCCTGTGTCCTGTTTGTTTGTCTCTGGATGTCGCCAAAAAAAAAAAAAGGTCCTTGCCTTTTGGTGCGCCGTTTCGAAGCTGCTGCGCACAGACCATCCAAGCAGCGACGAGAGGTTTCGCTGTTTTGTTTATTTTCCACACGCCCACCATGACGGGGAGGTTCCATGGCCCATTTCACGCCGTAACAGTGGCTCTCGCGTGGCTCAAACCTAGCGGTTTCTTCCGATCCGGGCTTCCACGCCAGAGCGCGACTCCCGACGCAAGCACATGGCAACTCGCTGGCTCCCAGGTACCAAGCTGCAGCAACAGCAACAAGCTATATTTGGCTCCAGCCAACCGCAACCCAACGCTAACCCCTTTTAAGGTTGGACGCGCCATGCCGTCTCGGGACTAGCGCGGATCCGGCCAACGTGCGCTAAAATCCCTAAAAAAAAGAAGGTCCCGTGACTCCTGCAGCTTTCCCCGAAACGGCAACTGATCCCCGTCTCCAGACAATTCAGTCTCTCTCGCTCTCTCTCTCACACACTCTCTCCGTCTCTCTCTGTCGCTCTCTCGCTCTCTCACTCTCTCTGAGTCTCACAGCCAGAACTGACCTGACTTCTCCATGACGCTTTGCAGCTTCAGGGCCACCCCTCCCCATGTCTCGAGAAATGTCCCATCACTCGCAGCCCTATGATCAGCTTCGCAGAAGGTCCTTGGGAAGTACCGGTAGTCCTCCTGTCTATCCGGGTGAGTCGACATTCGCCGACCAACCTGCCCCGGACCCTGTCGCAGACTAGCATTGGCAGTCAATCACGGGTCTTTCACTTTCTAAAAGTTTCCTTCCAAGCCCGGTTGTTCCGTTTTAAAAAAAAAAAAAAAAACTGATTGTCCAGCCACTAATTAACGTTTGCCTTATCTTTTTAAACCTTAGGCCATCCTGATCACCAACCTCCACCCCCAGGTTCATCCTTCGGATCCCGCCAGATGCCTCCACCCTCACCTCCGCCGCTCTTCCAAAGCCGTGCGACTCCAATTCAGCCCTCGTTTGCGCCGCGCGATCCTCCAGCTCCTTCCCCTTCGTCGCATCGCACCGGAAGCAGTATGCCCATAGCCTCAATGCTTGGTTCGGATCCCGAGAAGCCGTCTCGCGAGCCAAGTTCGTCTTCTCTGTTCTCGCGGCCACCGATCCCATCCATGTCAGCGGGCACAACAGGACCCTCCGCGTCCGGGAAAATGTCTCCGCCACCCGCACCCACTCGACAGCCGGCCCCGGATTATCCACCATTCGGAAGGTCACACACGCCCGACCGAAGCATATTCTCAAAACCATCCCCCAGACCATACCGTCCGGACTCCAGGGCAACGGTTCTAGGCACCACTCAGACCGCCGCCGACGATAGTCGTGTCGGGAGCTTATCCCGTTCCCACGCCGGGCCTGCTTTTGGAGACAGACAGATGCCGCAGTCCCCACGTAGCGCCTACGTCGAATCATCTTATGCTTCTACAGACCGACGTTTAAGCCTTGGCGCACCGATTCAACGGCCAAATAGCCAGCCTCAACATCTGCCCCAATCGGATGAAGCTCCAGCCCGAACATCACTGTTCAGTCCAATTGGCCGGTCAACACCTGGATTTGGGGACAAAGGACCCGGCCATCAACGATCCGCGACAGGGTATGCTGGCGTCGAAGGCCATCCACATGCAGCTTCCAGATTCAGTGGTGTGCCGTCCGAACACCATGGCCGAGACCTTGTCAGTCGCGATCACGTTCAGGAACCCGGACACCAGCATCAACCCCAAGTCCGTTATGGCCAACATCATTCAGATAGAGACGAAAGGCAGTCAAGGGCGCCTTGGGAGCCGAATCTACCACGGTTGTCTCCGGAGCCGGGTCGTTATCCTTCGGGAGAATCCGTCGCCGGTCATGGGTTTGGAGGATTGCACACCTACACCAAGTCCCTCGGGTCGCAGCCCGGTGCTCCGCGTTCCTTACCAGGTCCTCAGCTGCAACCGAGACAAGAGCCTTCTCCTTCGCAAGAGTCTTCTCCCTCAGCCACCCGAAGGTTCCCAAATCCTCGATTGTATTCACCCGCACCCGGCCCGAGACCACCACCGTTCAGCGGCCCCGGAACAGAAGAGCATCACCCACCGCGTGTCACTGTGGATGAACAATTGCATCATAGAACTATTTTGAATCTCAATGCAGAGAATAAACGGGGAAGAGTGTCTCCTCTGCCGCAGGCTGTCCAGGGCGCCCAGGCTCAGCTGATAGGACCTGCCGGAGAACCAGGAATCCAGAGTGAGCTAGGAAGGGTCTTCTCTGGCATTGGCAGTGGGGTTGGAGTGTCTGGCAGCGGCCCTCCCACACCGCTGGGTTCATCATCCTTTCGAAAAGATGTCACCGGTCGCCCTTTGAATTCCGAGTACGGTGATGCAATGGGAACCGGGGCCAAGCCATCACGATCGAACTCTCGCCGAAGCCGGAGAATAAAAGATGAGGAGGCAAGGGAAGATAGTGAGTCTACCAATGCTCAGCGTGAAACGTCCTTGGTACGCGGTGGTGGTGCCTCAAGAAGAGCTCGACATGTACATCACCACCACCATCATGGGCATCAGTAAGTTCTCTCCCCCCCAACCCCACCCCAAAAAAAAAAAAAAAAAAAAAATTTAAATTACCGTCTACAGTTCAGTTTCACTAACTCTATTTTAGTCACCATCACCACAGACATAGACCAGACGATGACACTGCCCACTCGGTGGCTCAACCAGGTGGCTCGTCACAACCGCCTACTCTCGCTGACAGGACCGTTGCTTCTTCGGCCACTTCTACACCGCATCATCATCATCACCACCATCATCACCATCACCATGTCCCACGATCCGGCATTCACACACCTCACCAGACGGCTCCACCTGTTCCGACAAAAGAGTACAGCACTATGGTCAAACTAGACTCGATCTTAAAGAGTGTAGAGCATCTGCCTCGCTACCATCTGGGATCGACCCTCTACGCACCTCGCATCAATGTCCCCTCTCCAGGAGCACCACCAGAGGCGGCAAAATTCGGATATTCGTCTACCCCGGTCCCTATTCCACGGTTCGACGGCAAGGAAAATTGTACATTTACGATTCGTGTTCCTCGGTTCCGGATCGATGCGCCACGCCGAGAAGAAATTTGTGCGAGAAGAGCTCTCTGGGGAACTGGAGTGTATACAGATGATTCCGATCCCGTGGCGGCAGCCATTCATTCGGGATTTATTCGCGGAGAATGGGGAGAAGATGTTGATGTTTCGCTGCTGGATCTTGAGATTAAGGACCAGCATCAACACGCCCCGCATCCAACCAATGGAGCCTTTGGTTCTTCCCACAAGAACGGCCCCGATGGCAAGGTCAAGTCTGAATCAGACGACAAACAAAAGGCAAAACACAGGATCCCCCCCATCCCACCTCCTGATAAGGACCTCCACATCACCCTGCTCATCCTCCCACCACTCGAACGCTACGAGTCCAGCGTTATGTACGGCCTCAAGTCACGGCCTTGGGGCAATAACCATGATGGCATGAGCTTTAAGGTGGAAAGCATAGAGTGGGTGGATGAGGGCGGATCCAAAGGCCAGGAACGCGGCGGTGAAGCGCGTCGCAAGAGGCTGAAGAGCATGATGCGTTCAGGACGGATATGCACTGCGGCTGGAATGAAAGGTCGTGCCGGGGTCGAGTTTTTGAAGAAGAAAGGTCCCTCAGGGATGGATAATGGGCCTAGAGTGTCGCCAGCGAGCCAAGAGTCCGCGCAGCCGAGAGTAGTTGAGACGGTGTCTTAACTTTTTTTTTTAAAGTTCAGTTTTTGTATCTTAGCATATCCTACGCTTCTGGGTGGCCTTGTTTTTTTCTCCTTTATCGTGCTTCATCGATTCATGACTCTAGCCTGTTTGAAGTTGTTGAGATTTTAGCGATTACTATTCCTTTTTTTTTTTTCCCTTTCGGCCATGGAGTCTTCTCTAAAATGGAATAGGAGCCAGGGGGGAGGAATACATAAGTTAACAATTATTGTTGTTCTTTTTTAGTATTTGAGTGTCCCCATACTTAGTTATATAAAATTGGTGCCGGGATAAGCAGCTGACATTCGTACTCGGCGTACTCCTGAGAATGTTGCATTTTGAGCCAGCGCACGGAGTATGTTCTATAACTATCCGGCGGAATGTGTCTTAAGAATTTCATGGATAAAGTAAATATAGATTGCGTTCAATATGGCGTGACTCGCGCTCGGATCGCCGAAGCCGTTGCTACATTACACCAGCTCCGTGTCTGGTAACAAACATGGAGGGCAGGAATCCTGGCTCCAATTTTTATTTTTTTCTTTTTATTTTTTTTTTTTTCTGGGGAGCATCAATGGTATCACCTGATGGGGAGCGGCTCTCAGGAACTTTGATCTGTGACCGGGGTTTCTTTGATGCTTAATTCTTGCTCGACAAGCATGATCCCTGTCTTTGCATGCTGGTAATTTGGTCATACCTTGGCCTCGTTTGGAGGTTAACAACGGGAGCATTTCCTTGAATCCCTTTTTATTTCCCGCCCCCAACCAACCACACCCCCGGCATTTATAGTTATTGGAAAGGGGTTGTTGACTACTTCTCTGTCAAGGGTTGCAACACACACACACACATACACATACACATACGGAGTACTCCGTACACATGTCGGTTCAAGGACGAGAATGAAGCGGCCACCTAGTTTTGTAAATACCTACAAGTTAGATTGGCGAGTTTTGAGTTTAATCCAGTGCCGGCTTTCAACAAGATCACACTCTGGTAGTATTTATACAGCCCATCATGGCCATGTGGAGACCGGGGGGGGTTGGTGCAGCTTGAACCGCAGCCCATAGCAGACAAGAATGTTCCGGTTCTGGCGGGCTAACGGGTGGTGTAAGTTTACTCGCCAGCTATGTATGTATGGCGTTCAACCCCTGGCATCAACGGATGGACCAAAGGCTTGAAGAGACCCGCCACCAAACTTTAGTGGGCGGCAAAACAGAGCCTCCCCGCGGCTTTATTTTTTTTATTTTACCTTTTTTTTTAAATTGTTCACCATCATTGCTGTGCGCCTCTTGTTTCGCATGGCCGCCGGGGGTGGCTGAGCCGCTATCGCTCGTTGAGTGGTTCAGGGTTTCTTCCTCGCTCTGAACGTTGAAGGGAGGGAGGCAGTGAGAAGATCTGCGGAATAGTTACGCAACACGGTGTCCTCCGTACTCCGTGCGCATACACTCTTGTCCTTGTTGACGGAGGAGACGCGCGTGGATACATTTGATTTAGGTGCTGTTGGGGGTCAAGGATACAGCGAAATCGGCTCTTTTTCTGACTCGCTGCTGCGCGGTGCCGGGAGCGAAGAGGCCCCCTCGATAAATATAATCCCGTCGCCGCGGTGGCCGCTTGCAGCACTAGTACTCCGTAGTAAGGACTTAAATCAATTCCCCGCAACATGTACTCCGTAGTATGGGCCATCGTGTGCATGGCAAATAGTTGCATTCAAAGCTGAGACAGGCCAGGAACGGCTGCAGATATCATACGGCTCTCTCTCCCCACTGGTCGTTGGAAAGAGTGGTCTCCTTGCTAAACTATGGACATGTTACTTACCTCGACCCGGCTTTGCCAGGTGCAAGAGCAGAGAGAAATGACCTATTCACCTCCGTACAGGGAAACCCTCGGCAATCTTGCTGCTCGGTGCCAACATTCATGTAACTAGCATCCTTAACTAGCTCCAGGCTCCGGGGCCCAACCCAACCCCTGGTGGTGGTCCCGATTATTATTATTATTCTTCATGATAGTCTTATTGGCCCCCCCGATACTCGTGTGCTCGACTCTTGGTATGGAGAAAGTTGCGTCAATAATGTCTCCATCAAGACGTTGATGGTGTTTGTTTCGGTCTGCCGATTTCGTCCCAAGGCTAGGCGTGCCGCTGAACTTACGTACGCCCCGGACCTGCTTCCGGAAAATTGCAGGGATATGCGGAGGAGTTATGGAGCAAGTTTGGCAAAATCCTCGATGTAAAAAAATAAAACTAAAAAAAAAAAAAAAAAAAGAGAAAAGAAAAGGAGAAGAAGGGCCTGACAAAGTTGATTCGTTGAGGGAGGAAAATATAGCCAATCAAAAAGAACTGGCCGCTTGTCGCTAAAGAAAAAAAAAAGGTAGTCCTGCTCCCGTCTGTTTCGAGGAAAGCTACCGGACTCGACGCATCTTCTGCACCAAAATTTAACATCGCGCGAAAAGAAGATCGCAATTCTCCGTTTTCCGCATTGTCATTCCAACCCCCGCGGAATAGAACCCCATTTGTAGGTTTACCGACTGCCCCATCGGTGATCCTCTGTGGCTCTGCGCGCAGAAACTGAGATGTTTGAGCCAGGGTTGATCAGAAACCCCCCCTTAATGCGGATACAGGGTATTTATTAGTTCGTAAGCAGCGAAGCAGCAATCCCTCTTTTTATGGGTAAATACAGATGGAATTCGCTCGTAGTAAACTTCCCAGTTCCTAAGATGTGTGGACGACGACGAAGTCGTCTCTTCAATAATTTACGAAAGAATCTCATTTATGGGGCGGGGGCAGATAGAGATACAAAGAGAGCGAGATGACCGTCCCTTTTCCGTCTCGCCGCATATACCGGATCTCATGTCTGATTATCACGCCCTGCCTCGTTGCCATTATTGGCATGGGCATTTTTGGGCTCTGGTTTGGCATGAACTCGGACGGTGACAACGTCCATCCTCTCCTCACTCAACTCATCCCTGCGGGCCACTGTACTTGCAAGGCATCGACAACATTCAATTGCACGAGCTGTGTAGACTCGATCACCCCAACCACATTCGAAACAGCATCTCCGTCGCTGTCGCCATCGTCTCCAGCCTGGACTTTCGTGTATGGTCGTGATGATCGAAATGTGGGCCTCACCAGCTCGCAGTGTCAGTCGTCCTTTCCGGGTCTATTCGAGGATGTCCACCGTGCTGTGCGCTTTTGGGCTTCTCGAGATGGTATCCAAAAGGAGTCTTTGGATGGGATCAAGTTACGAGGTGGCATGGCGAGGGCGATGATATTCAACGGAAATCTTTATGTCATCGAAACGCGGGCTGCCCAAGAAGACCATCGACAGAAGATTTTGGGGGTCCTGAGCTCAATTCACCGGGCTCTGCAGGATAACGTACCTGACATTGAGTTTATCTTCTCGATCGAGGACAGAGTCGACGACGTCTCTGGTACTGGTCAGCCCCTCTGGGTGCTTGGGAGGAAAGCTAGCGAAGAGTCTGTATGGCTGATACCCGACTTTGGATTTTGGGCTTGGGGTAATCCGTCAAGCAACATCGGTCCTTATGATCAGGTGGTAGAGACCATCGAAAGGATCGATTCGGAGGATCGGATGCCGTGGTCTTCAAAGACCCAGAAACTGCTTTGGAGAGGGAAACTTAGCTTTTCGCCCAAATTGAGGCGAGGCTTGCTCGAAGCTGCGAGGAACAAGCCGTGGGGCGACGTGAAGGAGCTCGTCTGGAAAAAGAAGGATAATTTCATCAGTATGCAAAACCATTGCAAGTACATGTTTGTCGCACACGTTGAAGGTACGGATGGTGTCTTCCACTACTGTTTCTGAAGAGTTTGTTGGCGATGATGCTGGAATGCTAACCGAATGCATGTGTCTCTCAAGGCCGCGCTTTCTCATCCTCTCTCAAATACCGACAGGCGTGCCGATCAGTCATTGTCGCACACAAATTGCAGTACATCCAGCACCACCACTATCTGCTCCAGTCCGATGGTCCGCATCAGAATTTTGTCGAAGTTGAGCGCGACTTTTCAGACCTCTCCGAAAAGATGAGCGAGCTCTTAGCGAATCCAGAGATGGCCAGAAAGATCGCCGACAACAGTGTCAAGACTTTCCGACAGCGGTACCTCACACGCGCCGCCGAAGCATGTTATTGGCGGGAATTGTGGGAAGGCTGGGCAAGCGCTTCCAGAGGAAATCCGATGCCAGACGAGTTGCCAGATGAACGTGGTTTGAGATATGAATCCTTCCTTCTCTTGGAGAGTAGCGATATGATGGCCTTTTCGTACAAGCCTTGAGCGGAAAAAGCCTTGGAATGTCGGGCAATAGGACTTCTTTTGCAGGGGGCAGGGAAATGCGCTAGCTAAAGATCGATTCTAGCCTACTCTCTCCGTCTCCCCGGACAGAGTGGCTGTTCCCCCTTGGCAAGTGAACATCGTCCTTTCTTGATATAGTGAACAACCAGGTCCCCGTTGACGGCAAATTCGCATGCCCGCGGTGAATCCCGGGGGGGGGGGGGGGGCGGGGCGAAGCGACAGGCATGTCTATCCGCGGGAGTTGAAACCACGCCTCTCCATGTGCTAGACGGGCTCTTGTGATTTGATGGCGAAGATCAGACCACAGGTACATTTATGACGACGATGTAAGGGAAATCGCCGTTTCAAAATAGCCAGCGGAACATTATGTCGAACGGGAGATGGAAAAGAAAAGCCAATGACGATATAATCATTGGATTAGAAGGATTAAAACAGGCTGGCTATGAACTATGTCATCCGCAAATTCATCCAACGACCATAGATGCAGATAACTCCAGGTTAATTCAAGATACATGTGATCATTCTCCAGAAGGTGTGTAGGTCAGAACCAGGGCATGCATGCCGGTGGCTGTCAGGCTCGAGACGGCAAGGGATCTAAAAGGTTTCCCTAAAAATAACCAAAGGGGTGTGATTTTAATATCAACTGCTCATTTTGCCATCATACTCCCGTTATCTCAGCCTGCCCAGGAAGTCGATGGAGGTCAGCAACGGCACCAGCTCGGGACTCTAGAAACCTTGCGGCCGTAGCTCTAGAGAGGATGGACCTAATATTGTAAGGCTTAACAGGCCAGAAGACCACACGTTGATGGGCGCTTTGGCCCGTCGAGTTTCGCTCGTCGCGGTTGAGCCGAGGCTCGGGCGTTCGGCGGAAAAGCCCGGAGTTGGCGCCAGGTTTAGCGCTAGCCAACTCCGGTAAGGCGCCGACTGGGGGGACGGTGGCTTATGTCAGCATGGCGGGTTGCGGATGGGCTGAAAATGGCGGCCTTGTGACAGCGCCGGCGAAGGGGACGGGCGGAGGGATGGTGGACGGAGAAAAAGCATATGAAAGCAAGGTTGCGAGATTAATTAGTTAACCGTTTTGCGAGTCCTGTCGAGGAGTGAAGTCTAGTTGAGTGAAGACAGAGAGCTTCGTGACGGCACTGTCCGATGCCACCTTCGCGGGCCGTGTCTTAGTCAGATCCTCCATCGAGCCGAGGAAGTGCCTTGGATCGCCTTTTATCAATCTCCTCCTGATCCGGTCCACTGCAGCTCTTCTTTAGTTAGGCCGAAATCCTTCTCTTCTCTCTCTCTTTTTTCTTCCCGCTCACTACCTTTTTTTTTTCCCTCTCTTCCTGATCGCACGCCATTTCCCCGCTGCTTTCTCATTTCCATATCCCTCTTCGCCTCCTCTCATTGGGATGTTCCCGGCTGCTGCTCGAGGCCGTCTCGTTGCTCTTGGACGTGCTTCGCTCCCACGCCCCGCTCGGACACCTGTGAGTTCATTTGTCCCATGAGCTCGCATATATCGATCGCGACTCACGGGAGTCGCTCGACCAAGTGAACCTCCGTAATCTGACTCCTTATATTTAGGTTATCACAATGGCAGCTCGTCGCGCCAACTCGTCCGTCCCCGCAGGTACGATGTTCTCCGCTTCTCCGGATCTGCCCGCAAACGAACAACCAGCATACTAACATCTTGGAATTTTTTTTCTTTCCTCCCCTTCAACGACAGGATACACTGAAGATCTCTCTAAAGGACGCATGCTCCGATTTGAAGACTCCCTTCCACAATTACCCGTTCCAACCCTCGAAGAGACCGGCAAAAAATATTTAAAATCCCTCCACCCACTTCTCAGCGCTGAAGAATTCAAGCGCTCGCAGAAGGCAGTCGAGGCATTTGTTAAACCCGGCGGCGAGGGTGAGACTCTTCAGAAGAGACTGCTCGCAAAAGCTGCCGATCCCAAGGTGCAAAACTGGCTGTACGATTGGTGGAACCACGCTGCGTACCTCGGCTATCGAGATCCCGTTGTGCCATACGTTAGCTATTTCTACTCTTACCGCGATGACCGAAACAGGAGAGATCCTGCAAAGCGTGCGGCTGCCATCACCACGTCCGTTTTAGAGTTCAAGAAGCAGGTTGATGATGGCTCCCTGGAGCCAGAGTACCTCCGCAAGGAGCCAATGGCCATGAGCTCATACGAGTACATGTTCAATTGCTGCCGTATCCCTGCCGAGGGTGCGGACTACCCCCAAAAGTACCCTGCTCAGGGCAACGAGCATATCGTGGTTATGCGCAAGAACCAGATTTTCAAGGTGCAGACCCATTTGAACGGAGAGCAACTCAACACCTCAGAACTCCAGCAACAGTTCGAGAAGATTCTTAAGAACGCCGAGAGAGTACCCGCTGTAGGCGCTTTGACTTCAGAGAACCGCGATTTCTGGACGGCTGCCCGCAAGAAGCTTCTTGCTGCTGACCCAGCAAATGCTGACGCTCTTAAGACCATCGAGGGCGCTTCTTTCGTCGTCTGCCTCGACGACACAGCCCCAGTCACTTTGGAAGAGCGTGCGCACGTTTATTGGCATGGTGATGGTGCCAACCGCTGGTTTGACAAGCCATTGACTTTTATCGTCAACGACAACGGTACCGCTGGTTTCCTCGGCGAACACAGCATGATGGATGGCACCCCCACTCATCGACTCAACGACTACGTGAACAATCTCATCTTCAACAACCGCCTCGACTACTCCAACCCTTCTGTCCGCTCCAATCTTCCCGAACCCCAGCCCGTCAACTTCAACCTCGACTCCGCCGTCCTCGAAGACATCACCACTGCCCAGAAGGACTTCGCCAGTGTGATCGGCAAGCACGAACTCCGAGTTCAAGCCTTCCAAGCCTACGGCAAGGGCCTGATCAAGAAGTTCAAGTGCAGCCCAGACGCATACGTACAGATGCTCATTCAGCTCGCCTACTTCAAGATGTACGGCAAGAACCGACCTACCTACGAATCCGCCTCCACGCGTAAGTTCAAGCAGGGCCGCACCGAGACCACTCGCACCGTCTCCGACGAGAGCGTCGCCTTCTGCAAAGCTCATTGCGACCCCGCCGTGCCCCGTGAAGAGACAGCGAAACTCTTCCGTGCCGCTTTGGCTGCGCACACGAAGTACATCGCTGATGCGAGTGTCGGCAAGGGCGTCGATAGACATCTCTTCGGCCTGAAGCAGCTGATCCAGAAGGGCGAAAAGGTTCCCGCGTTGTACGAGGACCCGGCCTATGGATACAGCGGATCGTGGTACCTGAGTACGAGTCAGCTAAGCTCTGAGTACTTTAACGGCTATGGATGGAGTCAGGTTATCGATGACGGATTTGGTATTGCGTATATGATCAATGAAAACAGGTGAGTCTAGTCCCCGAAACCCCCACCCCATTTTTCTTTTTCCTTTTTTCTTTCTTTCCTTTTTTTTTTTTTCAATTCTTTGGCCGGGGAACATTCTTTGTGCTAATATAATCCGTCAAAATAGTTTACAATTCAACATCGTTTGCAAGAAACTCGGCGCCGACCGGATGAGTTTCTACCTCAACGAGGCGGCATGCGAAGTTCGCGATCTCCTCATGCCCGACCTGCTCGCTCAACAGGAGAAGGCCAAGCTGTAAAAGCTACAATGAAGATTCAAAAAAAGCAAAGCGGGCTGTGCGAAAGGGACGAAGGAGCAGTGGCCTTAGGCACTCCTTGCTATATAGTTACGTTGGCATGCAAGCCCGATTTTAGATATACATTTGTTACTGTGTATTAGAGATATACTACGATTTTCTCTTTCCTTTTTCTCCTTGTTTGTTCTATCCCCGTCTTCGTTTCATTTAGAGCAATTTCATTGGAGATGTACGGAGTAGATAAGCCGAATAGGATTTTGAATTAAATCCCTTCAAGCTTGGAATCGAGCTGGTTCTCTGGCTGTTTCTCTTCTGGGCAGTCTAATAACAGTATGTTTTGTACAGTACATGGAATACATAATAACCTTCATCCCTAGTGAAAAGTGGACAGGATCTATGGAGCTCATAATTTTGAGAGCCCCGTGTCTAAGCACCTCTCCACCCCCTTTAAATCTTCTAGAGCAGAACGATATCCTAGGACCTGTGGTCATGCCTATCCTGAGCAGAGCGAACCGTGTGTCTGCCGGGAACTCTAGAAGGACGCTTCGCCCGGTAGATACTTGAGATATTTCTGCCGTCATAGCGTTAAAGCGCGACTTGCAGCAAATCATCATGGATGAGTGGGTGGAGCCATATGTTAGGGGAATAATGATAAGCACACCCGTCTGCTGTTTAATAAGGAGCCCTGGTCGTTTCTGTTTCATTCCTTTCCGATTTCTCTGGAGCTTGGCTGAGAGGCTAGAGGCGGTTCACCCTCCGATACACTTGGCGTAGCTGGGACTGATTCAGCGGATGTGGACGACGTCAAGTTCGAGGGTGCAACTGGCATGTGTGGAGGCGATGCGGTCAATTGGCTGACTTGTCGTTCTACGGAGTAGAAACAGAGAGGTTAGCAGATCGGTTCTTTGGGAGTGGCTTGGGGTTGGGATCTGCGGGGTCTTACCTAGTTCCCTGATTCTCAGACGCAGCATTTGATTCTCCCGCGTCAAGTTTGCTGTTTCTGCTTGGTAAAATGCACTCTCGTCGCGGCTGCATCGTCGTCCAGCTCCATCGCCTCCCAGGGCAACCCACTCTGGGCCCGTGAGGCTAAAATCCGGTTGGAATCCCGGCGGGTTTGGCACCGATGATGCGGTGGTGTTGGTGGAATCCCGTCTTGACGAGTGACCCGCATGATGGTGAAGTGACGATCTTCGACGGTGATGGTGCGGAATCGGCTGTGGGAGTGGTGGGACCGACGAAAATGATATGGATCGCTCTGACGTGGGAGTCGAGTCTTCAACGGCGGTCGACCCGCTACCAGAGTTCTGCTGTTGCTGCATCTGTTGCATCTGCTGGAGCTGAGCTTGCTGGTTACGGATCATCAGAAGAAGGCGGTTCTATGTAGGTCATCATTATCAGCTGTATTCTAACAACACATGGCTATATCATGGATGGATAATTGATGTGGGTATAATTCACTTACCACTTGGGCCTCCTGCTCCTGCTCGAGCTCTTGATGAATCTCTCCCAGCGAAGGAGTTCGATGGTGATGATGAGGATCGCCAGTAGCAACCATAGGGCTTCCCAGGTTCATCGGGCTATGAGTCAACGAGTCTCTGAGCGAGGACCTATGGTCGCTACTTGATAGTTCGCCCGGGCCGGGTATGGTGGGATCATTGAGGTTCAAATTCATGGCAACGGCTGAACGACGGCGCTCTGCAGCTCTGTTTGCTTGTGGTGATCTTGTTGAAGAGCGGTGGGAGAGATCCGCGGCATTCATAGTCGCGGCAGCTTGAAGAGACACGGATGACGAGCGGGGAGGTGGCGATTGGGAACCGCTATCCTCAGAGGAAGACTGCATGGTTCGAGTTTGGAAGGGAGATAAAGACGTGGAGCGAGATGGTGGGAGAGAATTGAGGTCTGGGGGCATCGCTGTTACAGGTGGCAATGCTGGAGTGAAGCAGAGCGGAAGTGATATTGGATGCGGTGATAGCTGACTGACCCGTTGGGGGCAATGTACATAAGAGAGGAGCAATCATGCCATCACCGGGCACGGCAACGCTAACATGACATAAGCCGTTGCACCACCGGACCGTCGGCGCGATGGCCCGTGCTCAAGCTAGTAACCTAGTTTGGACTAGTTTGATTCCGCGGTCACGTGGCATGGCTGACCCGATCCAAGCCCTGAGCCCTAATACCCGAATACGAACAGCGGCTGCTTTCTGTGTTTTATTTGAAGCTCGCTCAAGCACTGCTACTTTTGGAGATTGTGGAAGAATTCTCGACATCAAGGATGTAGGGACTCAAGTGTTTGGACAAAAGGTCGAGGGGTGGGATCGGCAGGGAGCCACCGCCTCTCAAGCGGCCCGTGCAAGCGGCCTTGGCCCAAGAAAACCACCTGGGTGATTGCATCATGAAGGTTGACTACGGACAACCGGATGGATTGGTGACAGTCAGGTATCCCTGTTGAATGCTGAAACGTGTGATTCTAGAGGATTCTTGCATGCTCACGACAGGGCCATTGGGCGTATGGGAGCTTAACTTGATCCAAAGACACGAAATTATCCCTTGCACATGTTCTTTTGAGATCAGCACAACCGTTTCCAAGGCTTACTTTCATAACCAGGCTGCCTTCGGAAGATGTCAAACTAAATATTTTTCAGATCCAAGGATTATGGGGTTTGCTCCTCGGCCAGCTCTTTGGCCCAATCATCCCATCGGCTGAGGAGATCTCGGAATGCTTTTCTCTCCTCTTCGGTTCCATTTCCCGCCTCTACACCCCTATCATATATTCGCTGGTACTCACTTGCTGTATTGCAGCGAATAATACACACTGGCCGACTGCCCATGGCACGCCACTCAAGCTGGTTTTTCTCTGCTGATGTCTGGCAGACTTGGCACGTAACCGTCAGCCTCCTCCTGCGCCGCTACAGCTGAGAGCGACAATTCCTCAGCTCGGGCCCGCCATTCCTCGCGGGAGAGTTTGGACGAATCTCTCAGGCCTGTCACGGTAGCAAAGCTGAGATCGCCCAGCAAAGACAAGATATTACGATCTGGAATCTCGAAGAATAGATACTGCCTCTCGGTCGAAGCCTCCGCCAGAACCATCCCGACAACATGCTCATCGTGAAGATGCAAGAACTCGCGCGCAACGATGATGGCGCCGTACGAGTGGGCTAGCAGGATGTACGGAGGACCTAGCTTCACGGCTTCCAAGGCCATCGAAAGCTCCTTCGCTGCTGTTTCTGCGCTGATGGGACTGGTGCCTCTTTCGCTGTTGCCCAGACCGCTGCGGTCATAGAGTAGGATGCGGGCATGCGGAGATACCAATCGCTCAAGCGCTGGATAAGATGACGTGGAGTTCCCAGCTCCAGTGAATGTAAGTATGACAGGCTCCGCTTGTTGGCGAGGAGGCCCCGAAACAGACAGGAATAGGCTGTGAGTGCCAACGGTGACAAGAGAAGATTTGGCTGGGCAGTTTTTCCAGGAATTCTTCTGGGTATCTTGGTCGGTGTGTGTGGCACCATGATGATGTTGATTATCCACAACTGCGGGGTTTTCTTTGTTGACCAGTTGGTGGTGTTCGGTCCACTTAACGAATTGATTTTCTCTCCCTGCGATCGATGCGATCGCGGGGAAAGCAGCTGACCCGGATTAGGATGTGTTCCAGGGTTTCTACACATCCCTGCCCTGCACTTCATCCTTCAAAGGGGCGTGCACGAATCGGAATGGGCTGATGCATTCAGGATGTACGGAGTACGGAGTAGGTATATAAAAATTTAATCTACAAAATTCCACAGTGCGCCACCATGGCAACCAAACATTGGCTATTGTCGCCTTGGAGAAAGAATCCGCCTTATCTGCAATTCACTTTCGTGTGGATTTGATACCTCTAGCTCATTCTTGAAAAACTGGGACCGTGAACGCAGACTCGCGAGGCATATCAGGCTAGCGTAGTGGCATTGGAGCCATCAACATTGGACAAGCTTCGGCGTCGTCTGTACTCTGTACTACATGCTAGTGTTCTCTGCAACAGTGTGACAGGTAACCAGCAACTTCCAAACAAAAAAGTCTGACTGTCTGAGCCGGGACGAACATTTGCCAGAATCCAACTTGAATGGCCAATGCCTTTCTCCTGCTTACTCCCGGTTTATTCAGAGGATCCATGCAAAGAAATACCCTTGTGACATAGGGCCCCTCCTATTACCAGGGGTCCCCTAGGCCTGAAAGAGTCTCTCATCGCAAGGATCCCTTTCGAAAGCTCAGCTCCCATGATTCCCACTTTGGCAGACATCTCTCTCCTGTCGAATGGATACTCGGAGAGCTCAAGGGGAAAAATAAAAGAGGAGACACTGTCAGAAAAGAAGGGCTATCCGTGCATTTCAATTCTGCACGTGGTCCAGGAAGAATCATTTAGCCCTTTGAGATCAAGATTTTGGAGAGCCATTCCTCTCTTAGAGTCAAATACCATCCAATTTAGTCATTGTCACAGTATCTTTTGTTGCAGGGGAGCTCTGGGCAAAGACTGGGAGTTTGGGGACCCGAAGGCTGATTTCGCTCCTTTTGGAATTTGATGAGACACATTCTAAGGAATCGTAACCTGGAGGGATGAGGTTAGAATTCTGTAGGATTTGCTCTATCTTGAAGCGTGGAAAGGGGCATGGAAAGGGGCGTGGAAAGGGGCTCGATCGCGGGGACCTAGCCTCGGGCATTTAAACCACCGAGTACGATTCCATGATCCTGGGGGGGAGGGGGAATAGAGTGTACGGATCATATAATCGACCACAGGATGAAAGGCCATAAATGCCCTGTTGGAGATGGTGTGAGCCGGAGAGGTGATCAGGCGTTACGTTGAGAGGGATGTGGGCGAGTATTTAGCTGTGTCGTCTGCCAAGATCGTCAAACTTCCCCCTCATGGCTGTGCAAAACCACGCCAACTCTCGCACTCTCGAACGGCCCAAAAATAGGATTGGTAAGAATGAGCTTAGGAGCGTGATGAAGACGCTTCCATGCTTTCGCAGAGCAACTATTAGTTCGCCCCAGAGGTACGAGAAGAGAAGAATGTTGCATGCATTGAAACAGGGCATGCTAGACTTTTCACCAAGCGAGCGACAGCAAGGTCGCCGAGCTGCAACCTGCGGGCTCGAAACGATGGATCCTCGGGCCCTGCGGTGGAGTTCCCCTTGGACTCTCCAAGAGCCACCCTCAAGCCTTCGATCAGGGTCAACCGGAGATGGTCGCGCCCCTTTTGTGCGCTGGCACCGCCATGGTGTCAACTAGCGATCACCGGTGGATTCACCAGTCACTAGTCTCCCCGTTTCGATGGGTTTGGCTGCAGCTAAGTCGGTCTAGGCTTGAGCTATCACTTCAATTGTTTTCGCGCCGTTGAATGCGAAAGGAGAGAATTCCACGCCATATTGGCGAACTCGACCAGACCGCAAGGACGTTTTTTCGAGCCGCGAATTGCCTGGTTTCACTTTGCGGGAGACCGCGTGCATGTTTGACGCAAGAGATTGAGTAGGGCACTTCCCCGTCCATGGACTGGTAGAAGATTCGATTGTTTCTGATGACACGGACCTGCCGAGGACGAAACTCTCTGCATGATCCTGCTCGCATTATGCCCGGTTTCGTGGGTGGGCCACTCACAGCTTGTCGCAAGACAGCCGATCATAAGGCCAACAGGAAGATCCAGAAACCCCGAGTGTGACAGCCAAGTACCCAGTCACGCCAGAGCCATTTGACGAGTTATATAGGTAGTCAACCCTGTCCTTCGCGGTACTTGTTGCTTCGCGTGCTCCTTCGACCTTTTTCTGGCCGGAGGAGCATTGTTACTGCCAGCTTCATTCTGGGGAATGCCGATCTCTCCTCTCCGGAAGTTTGTGCGCATCATCAATCCGCACCTGTCTCTCGGATCTCCGTTGTTGGCATACCAATTGCAATCACGCATCATTGATGAAAACTTGGAGGTCAAGAACATCTGGTGACGGAGTACTCCATACATGCGACCCGAGTCCGCTCAGCGTTACGTCCACGATACTCGCCTCTCTGTGGACGATAACACGCGGCAGTCAACAATTCCCAGTTTATTATTCTTGTATTGCAGAAAATCTCGACTCCACCCGACCGATAATTCCTTTTCCTTGAAGCTTCTCGTTTGCGTCATCCAATCCATCATCACAATTTTGTTGGTACCCGAAATTGCCCTTCTCACATTTCTAGTGGTCTTAATGAAAACACTTACTGACTGTTGCCATGTTTCCGGAAGAGCTTAAGATCCGTAACCTCTCCCAACTGCTGCGCCATTGAGATAGCTAAAAGCCAGAAGCAAGCCCAATTGCTCAGAAGAAATTATGTGTGGCTAAGCTAGCCTCATGGATGCGCAACAACAACCACCTACGCCGGGGCCTCGGGCACGTCCGAAGCTCCCGCCAATTCAAACATCCGTCAACAGGCGGACGTCAATGCGTCCGAAGCCACCCCCCCCGGAATTGGTTACCGGCTCAACATCCGCAGACAGAGTCCCTCTGAAAGCACCCAAACCAGAGACCTCAAAATCGTCACTCAGAAGCCTTATCAACAAAACTAAATCTATTCGGCATAATAGCCCGAAGAGCGCTAGTTCCCAGTCTCCGATTGTGGATTCAAAGCCGTTTACCAATGTCAGTCCAATGTGCGAGGATCAGGTTACGCCGACCAGCACAAAACAATCCTCCAAGATAACTAAGTCTTATAGCGAATCGACAGTTCCATCTCTAGCCAACGGTTCCCTCAATTCAACCCCAAAGCTTTCCAAATCAGTCAAAGAACGGAAAGGTCAGGCAATTACTAACTGGAAGCCCCCACCGTTGTTCAAGGCTTACCCTCAAGCCATTAAACATGCGGTTTTGTCTGCACCAAATATGTCAGCCGAGGCGATTTTGCGGATCCAAGAGCTACTAAAGCAAGAAAGCCGAGAAAATAGTTATACGATCGACTCAAAGGGGAGAAAGGATCATAAACACGTCATGAAAGCCACTGACACTATTCACAAAATTGAGTGGTCTCGCAAGATATACATGCTGGTCACTAGTGGTTATCTACTTCAGTATAGTGCTGACGGTAGTTTCGATCGGTTGCCTGAACTGGTTCTGGAACTCGGGGAGAATTCTGTCGCATTTGCTAGCGATGCTCTTCCAGGGAAGCATTGGGTGCTCCAAATTTCGCATACTTTCGACGAGAATGGTACGACGGCTGTAGACAATAAGAGAGGCTTCTTGTCTCGGCTCCGACTCTCTGATTCGCCAAAGATGACACAGTCATTTTTACTAGTGTTGGACAATGCAAATGAATTGGCGGCCTGGCTGATCACGATGCGCCGTGAGATCGAGGGCTTACGCGGGCAGGAGTATGTTCCTGAGACCCCCATGGTTGATGAAACACCTCAACCTCTTCATCGGTATCGAAGCATGGCATCGATGCGAAAGCCCGCAACAAAGGATCGTCGACGAGCAAGCGATCAAAATAAGAATAGTATTGCCAATAGGTCATTAGTATCAGTATCTTCGTCTACACTCTCTCCATCGACGCAATCGCGGCTCGATGGCCTTGCCATCCTACAAGCAAATCGTCGATCTATGGCTCGGTCAATCGAAGCTCCCTCTCCTTCGACAGCAACCACAGGCAGTGATTTCGATCGCTTAAAAGATAACTGCCGGTTATCATATGCTTCCATTGGTACCAGGACCATCTCTAGCTCCTGTGGCTCGTCCCCGCCGTCTTCCTCAGCAGGTCCTAAGTATGCAATGACCAAAAGCTCATTTGGATCCCCTGAAGGTTTTCGAAATGAGCCAAATGGCCCGCTTTTGGATACGTGTTCGCGACCAATATCCACAGTTCGAGGACCGCCCTGTCTTCGGCGAGAGAGCGGCACTCTTGAGCAGCCAAGGCCGGAATACGTTTCGCCCCAAGTGGTGAGGCCGGTTTTAATGTCTACACCCAATTTTAGTGTTCCGGTATTCAGCAAACGATATTCTTCCGCGGTAAATGTGCGATCATCCCAGCCTCGCTCAATCACTCCTGTTCCCAATGTAACACCCGCTGCTGCTGTAGCGCAACTATCGTGTTATGATTCGGAAACATCAATTGATTCGAGCCCTGAGGGCCTGGCGCCAATCGAGCAAGGAGCGAGGACAAAAATGTATCCTCACATCGCTCGTGATGGTGTCAGACCATCAAGTGTAAGAAGTCGACATTCAGCCATCGGTACTTCAGAAGCTATGAGCCGACAAGCCAACCAATTAAAAACATACCAGCTCCCACCACGGAGATATTCGACATCCGAACACAGTGTTGACATGTATTCCCCTGTATCTGGAGGCTTTCTTGTGCCACCAGCTATCAACAAAGAGAGTGAGAGAACGGTTCAGGAAACGCCACAATATCGCTGGCCACTATTGACGGGGACAGAATCCACCGCGTGCGCGCGACACCCACGCGAGGACGGCACAACATCCCTACGGCGACCATTAAGCTTGCAAGCCAAGACTCCACGCGTATTACCATCAGAACATCCTCCTATGACCTTGATACCACAGAGCACACAAAATCCAAAACGTTTGGCAATCTCAAATTTGTCAACAGCGGCTAGATATCCTCCCATACCACCACCACAAAGCTTCCAGTCGCAAGCCTCCAGAGCTGTAGCCATCTCGAATGTCCCAAAGCCACTTAGGTACTACCCACCACCTCCGCCGTCACGAAGCTCCCACGTATCCAACCTTTCCCCCAAACGCAGCTTGCCGCAAATGGCCTTCGGGCCGCCTCCGGCGCCACCACCAAACTGTCCTCTGCCTGAGATCCCGCCTGCCTCTGGCCCTCGAAGACCCCCTTCTTGGACTTCTCCAACTGCTGCGATGAAACGGACACACATTCCTGTCCCTCAGACACGCGTGAATGGTGACCAACGAGTACTGGCCAGACCTTCACCCGGGCCTTATCGTGCATCCGTACCGGCAATTAATGCAAGCGGCCTGACCGATATGCGTGCAACAAAGAAGTCGGGTATTTTGCAAGCTTGCTAGATACTTAGAACCGTGCAATTGAATCAATCCGCCTAGGAAAATAGGCTGTGTACGATCCTTTACACAGTTTTTTCCCTTTTCGACGAAAGATTATTTTTCTCATTTTTTAATTTCGCGCATATACCCCAAATAATTCTCAACTTAATAAACAAAGCGCCGTGATCACTGTTTTATTTTTCGCATTTTGGCTTTTGCCTCCACTTCCCTGGCAGGGAACTCTTTTCTTTTTATATTTTCATTCTAATATATATTTGTGCACCTGTTTCGAGAGGTTTCACATACTTTTTGACGGTGTTATGCTATTATATGCTCTCTCATAATGTCTAGATATGCAACGGCAGGCTCTCCTGGTTGATGACTCTACGGAGGACGCGAGTCCATTTCTCCAAGTCCAAAATCTTATCCATGCCCCTCTCGTTCTTTTCGAATTCATTTTTTTTATTTTCAGTGAATACATGTACTACCTATATATATATATATATATATATGCATGCTTTTTGATGGGTATAACGATAAAAGCAGGGCGAGAGATAATTCCAATGTAAATATAATTAATAATATATACTCCATATAACGATGTGACGGTTAGCCAGCGGCCAAAAATGGCTGTTTTTAGTGCTGTTTTTGGCCTCCTGCTAACCACCGCCCCTCGATAACCACATGAATCAATCCACATGGCCACAGCCCTTCCCTCCACACACAGCCACAACTTTTTGGATCTGCCACCTCCTTTTGTGGCTCACTTTTATGCTCACTCACCTGGTCACTCATCTTTGTCTGGGGGAGCCAGAATTGACACAGCAAGCAAAGTGTCAATTCTGGCTCCCTCTTGACCATCATGTTCTCTCTAGTTCTAGATCCTGTCATGCTGACTGTCTCCTCTTCTGCTCCTGTTCTTCCTTCTGCTGGTGTCTTTGGCAGCACTGCATGTCTTGCCCTTGTCTATGAAAGCACTCCCTCTCTCAGTTTATCAGTCTATATTCTTTCTTTGCTGCTTGCTGGGCTGTCTTGACCATAGTGCCTAGCTTCCAACCTGCTGGACCTGATGATAAAGGCAGTCAGAGCAAGAGCACCAGCCCTGTGCTGGATGCCATCTTTTGGGACAGTAGATATGAAAGTGGCTTCCATAGCAGCCCTGGTGAGAATGAGGGTGATAGTGATTCGGTGCTACTTGTCAATTATAAACATTTCTCTTCCTTCGGTGTCGATGCAGTCTGAGCTATCCTGTCCGCAAACACCAGCGCACGCAATCCCCTTTGCTGATCGAATCACTCCTCGGGCAGTTTGATCTCTGTTTCGTCTGGCACATGGCCGAAAGCCACTTCAATCTCAAACATCGCTTCAGCTGGCCAGATAGCACGCCCGGTTCCTCTGGCAACTGTGGCATCATGTTTCTCAGGAGAGTGCGATGCTTCGCGAATCTCCCAGTCCTGTCTCGAGTTGACATAGCCATGACTAGCGACGTGTGTACCCTTCTCTGACATTTCTCCATCCTTGAAGCACAGGGTCAAATGCTCCCCCTTGGGAACCTTTTGATATTTGCCCCCGATGGTGGTCGTTCCATGTATACCTGATCTAACGGTTTAATGGTGATTACCTCCCCACCCGAAAATTGCACGGTACCAATTTACTTACCGAATAAGGATGGCTGTTGGATGTATCTTTTGGTCTCTTGCAGTTTGGTACGCGATGGCGATGTATTGTCTAACTGTTGTAGCGCTCGCCGGCCGTTGCAGGAAGAAAAATTTGACCAAGTTCAAGGTTGACATGATACTAAGACAACAAACTTGCAGCGGAGAGTAATTATTAAATAATACTGCCTCCAGGTAGAGTACGATGGAAGAATTGAACTGAGCCCGCTGCTGTAGCGAGGCGAGCAGCCGTATAAATACAGAGATGTCTCTCAACTCCGCGATCATGACTCAACCCATGCTTGCTCAGCCTTCGCTTCCATTTCCCTGCTGCCGCCTGAGTATTGATTGGTTCTCATCCTCCAGACTGCAGTCGGGGGCCTCACCATGAAAAGGGATAAAGCCCTTGTGGGTGTAGAGGATGCGCGTTATCCCCGCGAATGCCGCTAGATTGACCCAATGCGATCGATGTACTCCGTACTCCGTATTCAGGATCAAAAAGGAAGAATATTGCGAGGTGTGACCTCAAACTGTCGGCAGGATGCACGGACCCCGACATGCGGCAGAGCTGGGGGAGCTGAACCCCTGCTTTATCGGTGAGTTGACTCCGCTTGCCCAGCTCTGCCAAAACTACGGCCTCTGATTGGCCAGTTTATCACCTCCTAACCGAAGGTGCTTCGTAAAACATTGGCGTGAAAACACCTTCCATTCCTGGCACTCGCTTGCATTGTTTACGTCTCACCCTCTTCGAGTTTCCACTCTGTTTGGACCCTCTTCCCATCATTGCTTGCTGATGACTATGGCCAGTTGCGCCCGCGTTGCAAAGGCGTTGCAGTACTGCTGCCGACAGATTCGATTTTTCACCCCAACCAAAAATATGCCCACCATTATGGAACCAAGCAAAGTCAAGTATGCGTATGTCGAGGAAGGTGTCGAGCGCCTGGACTACTATGTCCGTGGCGGGTACCATCCGGTAAAGATTGGTGACGAGTTCCAGGAAGGCCGCTATGTCATTGCCCATAAACTTGGATTTGGACGGTCTGCCACTACCTGGCTGGCTGAAGACAAAGTAATGAAAAAACTTGTCGCCCTCAAAATTTCCACTGCAGAATCAGTTGAGCGCACTCATGAGGAACAAATTCTTTTACGACTGGCTAAGTCTCGATCAGCGTTGCCCGGAAAAGCCATAGTCCAGACATTGCTTGATTCTTTCACCTTCTCTGGGCCGAATGGGACGCATCGGTGCTTGGTTATGGATGCTGCGAGGGTCAGCATTCATGTTGCAAAGGACATGGCTTATCACCGCCTTCTCCAGCTTGAAGTCGCTAGAGCCATTGCATCCCAATTGATATTGGCACTGCAATTTGTACATGCTCAGGGGGTCGTTCACGGCGGTATGTTTTGGTGCTATGACATACCTGACCTGGCTTATAGAGTCTAAACCAGATGACACAGATCTTCACGCTGGGAATATTCTCCTTCATCTACCGCCAAATATTCGGAGCATGACCCGCGAACAGCTGTACATAAATGGTGGAAGGCCTGATGAGGAGCCTGTTGTTCGTGCAGACGGCTTACCCCTTGATAATGGGGTTCCTTCTAAGGTTGTTTTCCCGGTGTTGCTGGGGCTTGGAAGTGATGAGATCAAGTTGGCCGATTCTTCCATTCTACTTACAGACTTTGGAGAAGCTTTTGATCCTCAAAGAACACAGCGATTCACTGCACATGCACCAGTCCCCTTATCACCGCCGGAATCTCGCTTTGCGGATGAACTGCTTTCTTTTCCATCAGATATCTGGACGCTCGGGTGTGTGATCTGGGACCTTTTTGGATCTAGTCCACCATTCGAAGCTTTCCCCGGCTCGCAGGATGACATTACTGTTGAGCATGTTGAGACATTTGGTAAACTTCCGGATCAATGGTGGAGCAAGTGGGAGACCCGCGGCAACTGGTTTGATGAAGATGGCCATAAAAATGTCAAGGAGAGCCTGCGGCAGTATTATGGCAACACCAGCCGGAGCTGGACCCAGCGGTTTGCGGAGATAAATATCTCGCGGAAGAGCAAGAAGCTCGAGGCCTTTGACACTGAAGAGAAAAAATCATTTCATGACATGATGCAATCTATGTTAGTCCTTGAGCCGAGTGAAAGGGCTAGCATAGACAATGTGGTGAGGTGTGAGTGGATGCAGCGATGGGGTCTGCCTGAGTTTCAGAGAATGCAAAGTGCTTTGAGAGACTGATGCTTTGCCGCCAGTCTTGCTGATTGAAATTGTTGCTGCAACGTGTGCGGAGGATTGTGAGAGCGGTCTTGCCTGGATGAGCCCTCGGGTATAGGCCTTTGCCCGAATGCGGAGTCTGCCATCACATAAGTAGAGAAGAAGCAAGCACAGCTAAGATATTTATACATTTTATAAGCATGAATATGGGCCAGCACCTTGTCAAAAAAAAAAAAAAAAAAAAAAAAAAAAGCCCTGGGAATGAACTCGTGCTCATGGCAAAACGAGACATGAAATAGTACATGTTGGACATGCTCCACAAACCCTTCATCTTATTGCATTTGGCACTGGGGATAGAGCACACTGGGCTCTATTTATTTCCAACAGCACGGCGGACCCGACCGGTACTCTTGTGCACATCGGGATAAGAGGCGAAGATGTCAAGTCTGGTGATGGTGAGGCAGAGCTACTTATCAACTAGTTCCAACTGTCAGTCTTTCAATTGATGTCTTGACCAAATTACGATGAAGATTTCCGTCTCGAATCCAGGAAGTCTGAGGATTGCATTGGCCAGGGTGGCCGAAGCTACCATACCGGAAAAATGAGCTTTTCGGGCAACCATCAGAAAACATTTATCCGACGCGACCTGTTGAACCACAGATTGCAAGCTTGAAACTGTAGATCAACCATATATTTACAATGCACATATAAAGAGTCTGAAACATATAGAATTCAGAACATATAATGCACCAATTGAGGGTTTTGAATCTAATTCAGAAGCTTTTCAATTACTAGAAACTAACTAAGTGTTTACACAACACCTGCACAACCCAAATTATAATGAATTTTTTTTTTTTTCTTTTTTTTTTTTTTTTTTTTAAATTTCAGAAGCCTCCTCACTAGTTGGAGTCTCTGATTCAGAGACAGAGCATAAAACTAGTGCAGAAGAATTATCCGAGTGAGCCTATTCAGATTACTTAATCATACTTTCAACCAAATCAGCTCTACTGTCTTCAGTTAGAGGCAGGCCTGACACAGATATGTTTAACTGCAACTAAACAAAGAAAGAAGATGTGATTAAAGTAAAGAAGGAAGAGAAAGAAGCAGATACAACAGAGAGCAAAGCAGCAGTAAATCAGTTTATCTTAACTGCTGATTTACAGATAGTGTTAGGAGGGGATCCAACATAGACTTCATAGGTTCTTCTAGGTTTGAGATACAAAAGAGCTAAATGGGTGTGATGCCCACAACTAATGGGAGGAAGTTGTGTGTAAAATGTATAGATCTGCTAACTAGAAGACTGAACAGTAAGGTTCACACAATCTGTAAGGATTGTGTGATCCTTATATGTTCAGAGATATGGCCACATGATGTCCCAAATATCTGACATTGTCTGATGCAAGATTGGTCTAGATCTATATTTGTAATACTATTTTCTCCTTTAAAGACCTCAGATTCCAAGATATAAGACTACTGAGATAGTTTTTTTGTACATCATTATAGCTCTCCTGTCATTAATGGAGTGTTATAGATTCTTGAATGTACAGGCTTCTGCATCTCTATCACTTGTTTATATAGATATCTCACATGTGTATCACTACTAATTATAGTAGACATCCTTCATATTCTTTATTATAGAATATTAATTATTTTATTATGAAAGTCCAGCATTTTATTATATTATTGTCTCTTTATTTGTTTGCTTATCTGGTTGCTATATTATCTGTTGTCCATTGTTATATTTGTTTATCAACAAGTTATAAAACTAGTAACTTTAATGTGTTGCTGTATGAATATAAATAGAGAGTTCTTTACTCTCTTTCTTCTTCTCTTTCTTCTACTTTATCTGGATGCATGTGTTGTTATCTCTTCAGTCTAGCTTATCATAATATTGTTGTCAAAAGATTTTATTTCTTATAATAAGAAAGATACTCTTCTGTATTCTGTCTGTATATACTTAATATTTACAGACTGCTTAGATAAATCTGTATCATATATATAGAATGCCAGTCAAGAATTGTGTGTGCATTGCTTAGAATATCAGACTTGAATCTGTTATAATATATATGTCTCTTCATCTGTCTTTCTTGTTGTTCTGACATAAGTATAGGTTTCAGAATCCACTATTAGACTTGTTTGTCAGCTTCTAAGACTTTAAGAGAAATACTATAGTTTTAATATAGCTGATCTGTGTTGTCTGTATAATATAAAGTGCATGAGTGTACTTGTGCAAGAGTTTTATAAGCTTGACTCTAAAGCTATTAAATACTATTACTGCTAGACTACTTTTTATCTTGAAGACTCTTCTATAAAGTGCTGTTATCCTGCATCACATTATGAAATCAAAACTGTGAACCTCATGTTTGAAACAGAATCTACTAAAGATAGTTTATCTGAGCTTCTTCATTTAACAACTCTAGTTTGTACTATTCTGTCTCAGATAGAAAATGAAATCAGAAACATCTGAATTTTGCTTAATTATTTTATTACTTGTTTAATGAATAAAGTTAAAGGTTTTCAGAGTATTACAGAAAGCAGTCTTGTAGATTTTCTTTATTATTTTTACTTATTATCAGACTAATCTCTGTCTAGACCAATCTTACATCTTTCATTAACTGTCTGACTAACATTATTGTTATGAATCCTGCAGCACAAAAACAGAACACACAGGATAATTAGATGAAACCTGACAAGATGGAATTACAGACTGTTGTGGAAGAACTTTAAGGCAAGAATCATGTAACTAATAATAGAACTGATAAGCTGACCAATTACACTGAGCACAATAGAATTAATTAAAGAATATAGCAAACATATTACAGTAGAATAAATAGGACAGCTTAGCAAGATTATCACCAGAGAAGCATCATGTATATAAGAATACTTATTATCAGAGATTTAATGAACTTGTTCATTATAATCAATCTTCTTACTTATCTACTAGATATCTTTAAATCAGATACTTTTATATCTTGGTTACTTTCTATACTATCAAAGTTCTGTAATAATATATGATTATATTGGATTCTGCTACTCTTGAGAAGACTATAGTCTTGCTCTGACTTTATTACATCTGCATGAAAACTTTTTATCATCAGAGCAAGACTGCTAGCTTAACTAAAGCACTATTGAACTATTGATTACTATCTTAATCTGTTATTACTTACTGTAATACTCTTTAACTCTCAAAAATTCAAGAGTATCACATAAATACATAATATATTAATCACTTCTGACTCAGAAAAGAATATACTTGAGATCTTAGAGATTATATATAAAGAAAGAACTTTCTGTATCATATTAAAAAATAAAGATATAATTTTATCTTATATCAAGATCTAATAAAATATAGGAACTATATCTGCATTCAAAGCACCAGCTGCCAATGCTCAAGATCTTATAAAGAGAATCTTGCAGCTTGCACAGATTACTGAGAAACTTGAAGAGTAGAACTATAAATTAAAAGATTATAATAAGTAGCTTAAAATTCAGATTATGGCTATTCTATCTACCAGACAACAGGAAAAGAAAGATAAAGTTAAAGTTAATTTACTGAAACTCTTCAAGAATAAACAAGAAAAATTACAAGCTTTCTTGAGATAACTATGCATCTACATAAATATAAAAGACAAAGAACTCAATAATAACAAGAATAAAATAATAATAGCAGTATTATATCTTTGTGAAGCAGTATTTGATTAGTTCAACATCTATCTGTAGAATTACTGTAAGAAAGATGAAGATGATCAGAATAACAACATGCTTAAAATTATTAATAGTTATGACATCTTTATTTAGATATTGAAAACCACTTTTGAAGAAGTTAAGAAATGAAATATGACAGTCCAGCAACTACATCATATATAATAAAAGATATCATTACAAGACTACACTATAAGATTCCAGCAAGTCTGTGTCAACACTAATTAAAATAATAAAGTCTTAGCTGACACTTTCTATCAAGAACTATTTGATGAGATCAAAGATAAAATAGTATAATTAAAGAAATAACTATACACTTTAATGAAAATAATTGAAGTGGCAGTCAGAATTGAAAATCAACTTTATAAATGAAAGATGGAGAAACAAGAAAAAGCACTATAGAAGAGAGCCAGTCTATTAAATTATACAGGAAATTGAGGCTAGAGTAAGCAAGTACAACCAGATCTCTATAAATATACACTCATGAAGCTGAATATGATAAAGTTTGACACTCTTGATAAGAAAGAAAAAGAATGAAGAAAAAAGAAAAAACTATACTTTTATTATATCAAGCTAGAATACTGAGTAAGATAATGCAGAGTAAAGAAGACAGATTAAAAAGAGAAGAAACTCAGAGTAATCTTAAAAGAAAATGAAGAAGATTCTAAAGTTAAATAATATCTTCAAGTAATAACTTAGAAAGAGTAAACTGAAGAAGAACTTCAATAACAGTTCAGAAAGATATTTAAAGATTAAGTTATGAAAGCTTATCTGAAGCTACTCCAGCAGCTGGAAAGTAAATTAAAATACTAAAACAAGCTAGATGACAAATAATGAGAGTTATATGAAGAATTATGTGTGAGAACAAGAAATAAATTAAGTAATGATTGGAGAATTTGATTACTTAACTGTAAATATTATTACAGACAAAAAATAAATGAAATTCAAGATTCAAAACACAAGAAACATGCTTAATATCTGATCTATAAATATTTATATATACTTCACCAGAAATAACAAGAAGAGTTTGAATGATAAACACAGATTACAGAAGACTTCATATATTATAAAGACTATAATTGTAACATCAAGAATTGCCAGTATTGCAGATATGATACTGAGAAAGAAGAATAGAAGATATCAGATCTACAGAATATCTTATATATAAAATATTCAGATTACACCAGAATTTATTAAAGCTTTTACTATAAAGATAATTGCTCTATTCATTAAGATAGAAAGAATGATGAATATTATTTATAATTACTGAAGAAGCTGCAAGCAATCCAGAAGCAAGATAATAGCAATGATAAAGAATATTAGTTAAGCAAGAAAGAAAAGCCCACATCAAAACTGAAAAAAGAGCTAAGCTGGAAAATACTAGAATTTGAGAAATATGAAAAAGATGTCATAAAAAAATAAAGTCTTATAAAAAATAAGATACTTGAAGAGAAAAAATGTTCAACAGCAAGAATATTATAAATTCAAGACAACTAGTTGCACTGAATAACATGTAAAGAAAACAACAGATTATTAGTAATAATAATATGTGAACAGCACTGGAGTGAAAAACAAAAAGAGATGAAAGAATCAGATTATTCTTGTCATAATAAATTTGAGTACAAATATTAATACAAATTCCATAAAAACAAGAAATTTTGGAAAATGGCAAGATTTTTGCATGATTTAGAAGAATGTGAAATCTGTATAGAATATAGAGACAACAAGTATGTGTGAAGAATACATAAAATCTAATGTACTAACAAGAAAAATTGCATAATATATAATCAGGCATTCAAGATAACTCTTGTTGATTTGAGAAATGAGTGAGCTGTTATAAATAAGAGTCTGTAAGCAGCATAAATAAGCAAGTAAGATTATTAGTTATTAATGAACAAATCTGTTATCTCAGAATTATAATAATCTTACTTAGATTAAAGTGTGCAATAGTCTTAGTAGATTCAGAAGTGACTGAACTATTTATTAACAGAAGATTTACTGAACAACCTGACATTATAAAGTAAATGAAGAAATATCTCTACTACTTATTGAGACTGGAAAGAGGAATTCTGAATAGAGTTGAAGAAGAGATATACTTTATCAGAATAAAGATAGAACAACATCATGGGCAAGTGTATTTTGAAGTGATGAATTTAGAGAACTATAATATAGTCTTGGGATACTCTTGATTGAAATAACACAATTCAGAAATTAACTAGTAAGAAGAAAAGATTAAGCTGACAAACTGTAAATACTCTCTTGAATCAGAAAGCCATGATTAAAGATTTACACTCAGAAACAACTTAGACAAAATACTAGCTGTAATAAGTTAGGTTAATCAGAAGATACTGTGTGAAAAACAATTAATCAACATTAAAAAGACCAATAAAAATCTGACTCATGATAAAAAAGTAGATCAAACTACAAAGAATTTCAACAACTTAGTACAGCTGCAAGTACAAAAGAATAATCAGGACAAAAAAATCAAAAAGACTCTATTAAAAAAATTTTAAAAATACATTAATATATTCAGAGAGAGAAATTGGAGCAACAGCTTACTAAAGCATGAACTCTAAAATCATGAGATAAAGCTACAAGAAGGAAAACAACTAATAAAACTGCTAATATACAGGTTGAACAAAAAAGAATCAGCTGAAGTGAAGAAATATATTAAGAATAATCTTCAGAAAGATTACATAAGAAAGTCAATATTACTGACAGAATACTCAATACTGTTTGCATTAAAGAAAGACAGAACTCTACAACTATATATGAATTACAGACAGTTAAATAGCATTACAGTCAAAAATTATTATCTGATACTACTGATTGAGGAAGTGCAAGACAGATTAAAAGAAGTAATATAATTTACTCTAATTGACATTAAAGATGTCTACTATTGGATACAAATCAAAAAAGGCAACAAATGAAAGACAGATTCTGAAACAAAATATCTTGATAATGTAATTATATACACCAAAGAAGACTGAAAGGATCACACTGTAAAGGTCAAGAAAGTACTAGAAAAACTACAGAAGTATAATCTACCAGCAAAACTAAAAAAGTATGACTTTCACAAGAAAGAAATCAGATATCTTGAACACATTATGTCAACAGAAGAAATACAGATGAAATCAGGAAAAATCAATAAGATACTACAGTAACTGATATTAAAAGAAGTCAGAGAAGTGCAGATGTTCTACAGACTAGTGAACTACTACTAACAATTCATACATGAATTTTCAAAGAAAGCAAGACCACTCATACAGCTATTTAAGAAAGACAAACTATTCAAGTGAACAATAAAGTGCTAACAAGCATTTAAAGTAATAAAAGACAAATTCAGAAAAGAAGAAATGAGAAGGCACTACAATTCAACAAAAAGATGTGTAATTGACATGAATATATTAGATTGCATAATAGCAGAAAGACTACAACAATCAGACAAACAAGAAAGACTGAGATTAGTTACATGCTACACAAGAACAATAACACTAGTCAAACAGAACTATAATATTCACAACAAGAAACTACTAGCAATAGTAGTATTACTGAAGAAATAAAAGATCAAACTGCAAGAAAACCAACATCAGATAGAAATTATCTCAGATCATAACAATCTGTAATACTTTATAACAACAAAAGAGCTTACAAGAAGACAAGCTAGATGATATGCAGATATACTAGTACACTACAACTTCAAGATAAGATACTGCAAAGATATAGAGAATGCCTAGATGAATACACTAAGTTAAAGATCAGATCTGATGAAAAAAGAACAAGATTCAAGAACATTCTTTAAAAAATTAAAAGAAACAAAGAATATAGTTCTAAATCAACAGATATTAAGAGTAACAAGAATCATTACAGAAGAATCAGACATTAAAGAAAAAATTAAAAAAGTAATAAAGAAAGACAAATACACAAGAAAGATTAATAAAGAAAATGAAAACTTTAAGAAAGAAGATGAAATGATACTATATTATAAACTGATATATATACTCAAAAAGGTCAGAAAACAAGTAATGATACAAGAACATGACACAATCACTACAAAACATTTTAGAACCAACAAGATAATGGAGAAAATTACAAGAACTTACTATTGGCCAGAAATGTGAACAGATATTCAACAACATGTTAAAGAATGTAAGATGTGTGTACAAAGCAAAGCCAGCAAACACTAACTATATGAAAAACTGCAACCAATACTATAACTGTAAGAACTATGAAAGTTTATAGCAATGGACTTCATCATAAAACTTCCAAACTTAAAGAATATGAAAGAGAAGAAGTATAACTTAATACTAGTAATCACTAATCAATTAACAAAATATGGATACTTTATACCATTCAGAGAGACAATAATAGCACCAGACATAGCAATAGTAGTACTATAAAATGTACTTGCCAACTATAAAATGCTAGAAGAGATAATTACAGATCAAGATATCAGATTCACAAGCAAATTCTGAATAACATTAATAGTACAACTGGAAATTGAACAAAAAATATCAACAGCCTACCATTTACAAACAGATGGACAGACAGAATAATTAAACCAAATCTTGAAGTAATATTTGTAAGAATACATCAGCAAATCCTGATCAGGCCCCCCATGCCCCACAAATTTTAGTCTAATTTTTCATGCTGTGGACAGTCTTAGTGCTCTTGGCACCATATAATTGTTCTGGCTTTGCTTCAGGCCACATTTTTGATTTTCTTGTTGCTCCAGATTTGCTCTGGACAAGTTTTTCTACTTGTGATAGCCCTGGGCCTGCTGGGCTTCACCAAATTATTCTTTAATCATTTCTTTTACTCACTGGGCCAAGCTGTCACTCCTGTCAGTACTTTGTACTCTTAGCTACTTGAAGTTCTGACTTTACACAATTAAATATAAGGCAAACATTTTTATTTTTGTAAGAAACTCACTAAGATTTAATTTAGTTGTGAGTAACAAATCAAACTGTAAAATATCATAAATTCTCAGAAACTCTTAATCATTTGATGCTATATAGAGACTATATGCAAACTGGAATTTTTTGCTTTCTGCTACTATCCAGTTTCTCATTCTTCTTGTTCCCATCATTTATTTTGTCTCCAGTCAAACACAGCAAGTTGCTCAGATCTGTTAAGAATAATTCATCAAGATTCATGTATTTCTCAGGCATAATGAGTGATGGTGTACCCAGCATGGGGACTCTTTCAGATAATAGATAATTTTGTAAAGGTTCTTGCAAGCTTGAACCTACTGAACAGGCAGAATCTTGTAGAGGCAGATCTGTATTTGTTTTCAAAGACACTGTAATAGAGTTCTCAGGTTCTGTAGTCAACTACTTAACTGGTGATTGTATTACAAGGACTGCTTTGCTGGTTATCACTAACTTCTTCAATAAAAGTAAGCTAAGCATTCACCAGATCTTTTGCAGTATTAGATTATCTAAGCCCAGGTCCATTATGTCTGAGTATTCTAATCACAAGCAAGTCTGTTCAAATATTTCACAATAGAAGTTATTCACTCATTTATATACAATGTTCTCACTCTTATTTGCTACAGTATTATTCTTTGTCTCAGTATTATTCTCTGCCTCAGCATTAATAAAGATGTCTGCATTCTCTGAAGATTCATCTAGTCATACAGCTAGTTCATTCTTAAGATTACTAAAGAAATCCTGTGTCATGCCAATAATTTGAGAGATCATTTTATTTATCTGATTAAACTCAACAAAACAATCAAAGATATTTACATCATGGAGAATTTAAATCTGCTGTTTTTGTGTCTGACTGAGGCAGTAGACTCTATTCATGGCCTGAAGAGTTGTATTCATATTAATTGCTAGTTTAATTATGACAATATCTAAGCAATAGTGGTAAATATTAATGTCAAGTGAGCAAGTACTATAAGTCACCACAAGAATTTCAATATTACTGGTAGAGTTATTGAAGATATCTTGTATCTTTTAGTGTTTCTGAGATAACTGACCAGTCTGTAAGAAAAGAATATTGTACTCTAAAAGCTTCAGAAAGACTTCAATGTGAAATTCAACAGTCAGATATGCTACAAAAACAAGAAGATAATATCTCTCAGTATCAACAATCTTTTGAATAATCTTGAGAAAAGTTGAATATTTTGATGTTGTGGCAAAAAGAAATTCTGTGATTCATATACAGTCTGCTGGAATTCAGGAAATATTAGCATCAGTAATTATTCTGCTTATCAACCAGACAATTTTCTGGAACAAATGCCATTTTCAGTTAATATCTTGAGAAAGATTGCCTTTGTGCTTGTCAACTGTCAACATGAATAGATTTTCCAAGATAAAAGAGAAGAACACATGTCTAAGTCATCAATAGACAGTCATATCAAAGCATCTGCTAATATTGTTTTCATTCTCAGAAGATTTCTGTATATCACCAGCAGATTCTTTCTTTAGTGATGTAACAAGATATGAATGCACTCAGTAATACTGCACAAGTTGTTTGATCTGTATCATTTGACATTCAATTATTCACACAGTATAACTAGAGATATTCCTGCTGATAGTGACAATCTCTCATTCACTTTCAAGATCCATTGTGTGGTCATAAGTACATCAAAGCTGAATACAGTTTAGAATTCAAGACAAGGCAAGCATTGCAGAATAAGACAATATTGAGCCACATTGAAATAGCTGGTTGTACAGTAACAGATGAAGAATGTGGAAATTATCCATACTATACATGGGTGCCTTTTTATAGACTTTTAGTGGCTCATCAATCTCTTGAAAATCAAAGTTTGTATGCAAGAATTCTTTATTGAGTAACTGTAAAAAGCTGGACAAATCAGAAGCTCTGTTCATTATCAGAGTCACTGACACAATTCAAATATAATTTCTTGAAATTAAGAAGATGGCTCTGTAGACAGATGTTCTTGAATTCTTGATCTTATGGCCTTCATCAAGTATCACATGCTGAAACAAGTTTTTGGTTGGTCAGTCAAGCAGACCAAGAAAGAGTTTATCTAGTCATACAGCAGGCTTGGGGGTCTCAGGCTGTATAGCTAGATCATCAGGGGTGTGGTACATTTGGTGATGCCATGTTAAATATAATGTGATAATGACAGTCAAGACTGTTGTCAGGTCATTCTTGTCAAGATTGTTATATTTGAATTTCAACATTGTTTTATCAACAATATATTTTTTAAGACTTTCATTAGTGATTCTACTACTATTCAGAACACCATAAAAAAGAATCAGTCAAATAGTATTACAGAAGAAACAAATAATCTAGTCAACCTAGTTAGTGATCACTCTATTTGAACAGATAATTAAAGTGAAATAATAGAGTTCTGTCAACTGCTGCTCTTTTACTTTAAGAATTAAAGCACAATACTGTACAGTTTTTTTCAAGTCCAGCTTCATCTGCAAGAATATCTCTATTAACTGATGGTATCTTCTGAGTTAATTTTCAAGCAACTCCAGTGACTTGCCAAGACTCCAGTCTGACATTTGAAATCATTGGTCTGTTGGAGTCCAAATTCAACTAAGAACACACAGTTAAGTAATCAGAAGTCTCTGCTCCGGTTATATGAAGCATCCAGTTCAGATTAAAGAGTTTATTGCCAGAATCTTCTGTAAAATCTTCATTATTATTATCATCATCATTTATTTTTATTCACTCAATATGCTCCACATCAGCCATCAGCCTATTATCAGATCCACACTTTTCCATAATAGGCATTTCAATATCGGCAGCATTGGCAGTGAATTCTTCAAGCAAAGCTATTTGCATCTTCTTATCCATATTCAGAAGTAGAATATCTGAGCTAGTATTACAAATAATTCTATTTACAGCTTCAACAGCATCATCAGAACTTTCTTCTTCAGCATCAAGATTAATATCATCATCTGTAGAGCCAATCTTGATATCCCCCTAAAAGTCTTTGCCAATAGCAGCAGTAGCTGCAGCTTTCATGCCTGCCTTGGCAGCATAAGAATCCTGTGCATTCAGATTCACATATTTCAGAATTATTGCTTTATCATCTTGCTCTTGATCTTTGTCTTGTTTAAGCTGGCAATCAGCAGATCTGATTCATACCACATACTTCAATAGAAGCAACAGTCTGTATATATTCTCAGAGTTATTCTCTGTAAACTTCTTCTGGAACTTTTTGATAAGCTGCTGAACAGCTTACAGTAATACAACAGCAGACACATCTTTTGTAGACTTTAGATTCTTCAAGTCATTACTGAGTTCTGAAATCTGGATCTGAATATCTTGAAGTTTCATTTTCTTCATTACATTAATACAAATAGAAGATTCAGTCTTGTATGCAGGGCCTGTTCTTTCAAAGAAATTGGAGTACTTTTTGTAAAATGTGGTTAAAATGTAGTCAATATCATCTGAATGCATCTATTCTTGTAGTGTACCTGTCATCAGGAAGCCAAGATATCCTGCAAGTTTGACTTGATTTTCATGAATTTGACTATCATCAAGAACATAAACTCCAGAGATTGTGCTCAGGCAAAGGTTTTCAGCTTTTACTGATTTGCAAGGTTTTGGTGTGCTGATTTTCTTGCTTGAAGCAGTTAGGACTGAGGTAGGGACTGTATTATCTATTTGCAAATAGAAGCTACATTGAATGTCAGTATAACAGAAGAAATAATATGGTAAATATTGAGTCATACTAGCTGTACAGCAGGAATCTGTCACAAGAAGTCAAGTAAATCTAGCTGTGTGACACATAAAATTGTTTAAAAGAAATATCTAGTAATTCTCTTAAGCTCTATATCAACCTGTTAAAAGTGCCTTCAAAGCTTCTTTTGCAAAGAGAATCTCACAAGAAAGTCTGTATATTGCTAATCTCTAGTTAGAAAGCTTATAAGCTCTTTCAAGATTGGAATTCATGACTGTAGAGAGCTTACCTTTACTGATTTGGAGAGCTGGCAAGCTTGTAGAATAGCTGGCAAGACTGTGTAGATTAGTAGTTCAAGAGAGAGTTGGAAGAGAGATTATAGCAAAAAAAATAAAGTGTAGACCCTTGACCTAATTAGAAAATCCAAAACAATATGTCTCTGTGCCATACAGCTAGAAAGATAGCATGTTGAGATCTAATATTCTCACATTTAGAGTAGAAGCTGTAAATCTTCAGCAGCATTCCTAAAATACATGCTATGTCTTACAGCTAGATAACAGCTCAGTAGATCAAGTAGACAAGCATGGCAACAAGAAAATAATATAGAATCTCTATATCATATTACAACATCTCAATACTACATGTGTATTTCAGAATAGCAAGTATAAGAAACTTTATAGCAACTAACTTCAATTCAAAGTCATGCACAATCATGGTGACATTGAGCTTGTTCAGAATATAGAAAATGTTAAAATCAGCAATGAGACTGGCATTCTTGGTAGCTTGACACTGGAAATTGTTAAAGTAGACTGGCACAGTCATGCCAGCATTGTTAACAGTGCCATCAAGATGAGATTCAGCCATCTTCCCCATCTTAGTCAAGACCATGGAGGAGATCTTCTCCAGTGGAAACTGCTTTGTTATTGAAGTAGACTGGCACAGTCACACCAGCATTGTTGACAGAGAAGATAATCTTCTCTGGTATAAATTATTTGGTCTTGTCTTTGAATTCAAGATAATGAGCTTGCCACCCTTATTAATAATCTTGAAGAGAAAGTGTTTCATGTCAGCTTGAATCTCAGTATTATTGAATTTATAACTGATAAGACACTTGACATTAAAGTCTGTATTTACAGAGTTTATGGTAACTTGATTCTTTACAGCATCACCAATCAAATGCTCAGTATCTATAAAGGCAACAAATAATAGAGTAGTGTAATTTCTCCAGTTATTTGCAATGGTTCTAATATAGCAGAACCTCCATAAACATTAGCTAGATTTTTATAGAAAGCACAACATTGGTAGAACTTACTAAATGCTGCTGTTAAGTAATCAAGCTAGTAATACTTTCTTTTCTGCAGCAGAAGCAGCAGCAGTACAGCTAAATATAATGTTGAGAGTTGTGAAAGAGAGAAGAGAAGAGATATTTATACCTGACATAATACTGTCAAGCTAAGCCTAAAATAAACTAGCTTGTAAATATTATTATAATATTACAGTAAAAATACACTGCTCTGTAAGTGAGGCTAAAGTAAGCATAAAGTAAAGTCAGAGCAAGTATAAAGTGAAGTGTTTATTATTGTGCAACAATTCACTAGCAATCAAATTTTTGGATGATGTTTTTCTATTACTATTGTGCTGCTTGTAGCAAGCAAATCTCCATATTGAGTGAATTAGAGAGGCATTATGCAAAATGTCAAGTATTGCTTGACTATCTTCAAGAATTCCAGTCTTCTCAGACTGAATCAGCATCCATTCCAACAGACTCAGAGATTCAAGAACATGCTGACAACCTCAACACTACTAGAATCTCTACTGGTGAATAGGATTTTGTCCATGACAACTATAGTGACTGGTTGGCTAATATAAGGAAAGAGAATATTAAGATAAATAAGCTAGAAATCTTGTCACTTAAAAGTACAGCAGCTAGCAACTTTTCATTACAAGAAGATTTGGTTACAAGTAATGTTGAGACTGGTGGCAAGAAAGAATATACAGAATCCACTATTAAAAGAAGCTCAAACTTCTATATTCTGGTTTCACTAGTCAAGCTTTCTATCACATTCACAACCCACACCATCACAACAGGTTGAAGGGCAGGTATATCTGTTGATATTCAAATTGAACCTGATCCTGAATATCTGGAAGAATACAATTCATTTTATTTATTTTATAGTAAGATTAATTATAGAATAGCAAGTTTCTTTTTCAGAGCAAAACTCAGCAAGAAAAATATTAATAACTTCTTGAAGAGCCCTTCTCTATACAGTATCACTACACAACTGAGTTTTCATAATGCAGACAAGCTCTTCTCAAAAGTTGCTAAGATCTTACATGACTATACTGCAAGAAATTAAGTTCAGATGAATGTAACAGTTCTCTTGCCAGAATCAGATTTGCACTTTGAGGCACACAAGCTTCAGTATCAGAAAGTTGAATATGTTATTTGACATCTTCTTGATCATAAACTATTTCAAAAACATCTGGTATATAAATCAGTGCAGCACTTTAATCAGAGTAATAACTAAGTGTATACAGAAATGCATACTGGAAATTAGTGATGAAATATACAGAAGAACTTTCCTGATGGCATAACTGTAGTACCAGTGTTGATTGCAACAGACAAAATGCAGCTTACCAATTAATATAAAGACTTGAACTCATGGCCTGTATATCTCTTAATTGGAAATTTAAGCAATATGGCAAGACAGTCTTATAACATGAATGGTACAATGCTTGTTGAATTTCTTCCATCACTAAAGAATATATCATGAGAACTTAAATTCTGAGTGTATTATAAGTCTATAAGAATTATACTGAAGCATAAGTCTTACTTTAAAGCACTACAGGTTCCTGTCATCATAACATATAATCTAGCCATACAACTAGATATATGCTGAATCTGTTGGCAAAATTGACTGACAGTTGATGAAGTTAATTAGCACTTGAACACTTGTATAAAACAGACTTCATGATCAAATATGCTGATGGATGAGTTCAAAACTGTTTTCCTATTCTTACCAGAATAATAGCCAACTATGAAGAACAAGTATTGATAACTAAAGTTAAAAATAGTAGACACTGCACCATTTGTACTGTTCTACCTAATGCATGAGAGAATCTGACAGAATTCTGGCCAATGAGAACCCATAAATACACACTGGCAATGCTTCAGAACCAGCAGAATGCAATAATAACCAGAAGACTTGATGAAATTCCAATAAGAATTAAAGAAATGTGGGTTCATACTGTTTCAAACTTTGTATGGCACCATCCATTGATAAATGTTCACAATATTATAATGATTAACATTCTTCATCAATTACTTAAAGAGCTAGTGAATCATTTGATTGACTGGTTGAAGGCTTTAATCAAGAATGTCTTCAAAGCAACTTATCAAGAGAAGAAAGACTCTGATCCCATCATTACTATATCAGTATTATGAAACTTGTGGCACGGCAGCCAAAGACACAGAACAATTGGATGAAACCTGACAAGACAGAGTCATAAATTGTTGTGGAGAAACCTTAAGATGGGAAGTCATGTGACCAGAAAGTGATACAAGTAAGACAAGATATAAGAGAGAGAGTATTATGTATTGTGATACTATAATATAAGCAATCTAGAAGAAAGTATCACAAGTATCATCAGAAAAGCATCATGTATATAAGAATGCTTATTACCAGAAATCTGATGAACTTGTTCATTGTAATCAATCTTCTTACCAATCTACTAGATACCTTTGAATCAGATACTTTCATATCTTGATTACTTTCTATACTACTGAAGTTCTGTAATACTGTATAACTGTACCTGATCCTGCTACTCTTGAGAAGGCCCTATAGTCTTGCTCTGACTCTGTTACACCTGCATGGAAACCCTTTGTCATTAGAGCAAGACTGCCAGCTTAATCAAAGCATCATTAAACTATTAATCACTACTTCAATTTGTTATTACTTACTGTAATACCTCTTGACCCCCAAAGATTCAAGAGTGTCACATGAATACATAACACATTAATCACTTTTGACCCAGAAGAGAATACACCTGAGATTTCAGAGATTATGTACAAAGAAAGAACTTTCTACATCACATTAAAAGATAAAGATACAATTCCACCCCATATCAAAATCTAATGAAATATAGAAACTATGTCTGCATTTAAAGCACCAGCTATCAATGCTTAAGATCTTATAAATAGAATCTTGCAGCTTGAACAGATTACTGAGAAACTTGAAGAGCAGAACTGTGAATTGAAAGATTATAATAAGCAACTTGAGATTCAAATCATGGCCATCCCATCCACTGGACAACAGAAAAAGAAAGACAAAGCTAAAGTCAATCCACCAGAATTCTTCAAGAGTAAATAAGAAAAATTATAAGCTTTCTTGAAACAACTACACATCTATATGAATATGAAAGGCAAAGAACTTAACAGTAACAAGAACAAGATAATAATGGCAGTATTATATCTTTACAGAGCAGCATTCAATTGGTTTGATGCCTATCTATAAAATTATTACAAAAAAGACAAAGTCAATCAGAACAATGACATGCTCAAGATCATTAACAGCTACAATACCTTTATTCAGATATTGAAAACCACTTTTAAAAAAGTTGAGAAATGGAATGCAGCAGCCCAGCAGTTATATCACATACAATAAAAGATATCACTACAAGACTACACCATGAGATTCCAGCAAGTCTGTATTAATACTGATTAGAATAATGAAGCCTTAGCCAACATCTTCTATCAAGAACTATTTGATGAGATTAAAGATGAAATAGTGTAATTGAAGAAATGACCATGCACTCTAATCAAGATGATTGAAGTGGCAGTCAGAATTAGAAACTGACTTTACAAATAAAAGATGGAAAAATAAGGAAAAGCACTATAGAAGAGAGCCAGCCTGTTAAATTACATAGAAAATTGAGGCTGGAACAAGCAAGTACAACTGAATTCTTATAAATACACACCTATGAAGCTGAATGTGATAAAGTTTGACACTCTTGATGAGAAAGAGAAAGAATAAAGAAAAAAGAAAAAACTATGCTTTTATTGTATCAAGTTAGAACATCAAGCAAGACAATATAGAGCAAAAAAGACAGATCAAAAAGACAAAAAACTCAGAACAATCTTAAAAGAAAATAAAGAAGACTCTGAAATAAAACAGCATTTCTGAGTGACAACTTAGAAAGAGCAAACTAAAGAAAAACTTCAACAACAGTTCAGGAAAATATTTGAAGAACAAGTTATGAAAGCTTACCTGAAACTACTCCAGCAGCTGTAAGATAAACTGAAATATCAAAACAAGCTGGATGATGAAAAATAAGAGTTATGTAAAGAACTATGCATGAAAACAAGAGATGAATTAAGTGATAATTGGGGAATTCAACCACTTGACTGCAAATATTATTACAGACAAAAAATGAATGAAATTCAAGATCCAAAACACAAGAAACATGCTTAATACTTAATCTATAAATGTTTATGTGAACTTCACCAGAAACAACAAGAAGAGTTTGAACAATAGACATGAATTATGAAAGACTTTATGTATTACAGAGATTATAGCTGCAACATCAAAAATTGCCAGTGTTACAGATGTGACACTGAGAAGAAAGAATGAAAGATGCCAGATTTACAGAATATCTTATATATGAAATATTCAGACTACACCAGAATTCATTAGAGCTTTTGTTACAAAGACAATTGCTCTATTTATTAAGATGAAAAAGATAGCAGATATTATCTACAATCATCAAGAAAGCTGCAAGCAATCCAGAAGCAAGACAACAGCAATAATGAAGAATATTGGTCAGACAAGAAAGAAAAACCCATACTGAAATTGAAAAAAGAGTTAAGCTGGAAAATACTAGAATTTGAGAAACACAAAGAAGATATCTTGAAGAAACTCAGTCTCATGAAAAGCATGACACCTGAAGAGAAAAAATGCCTAACAGCAAGAACATTATGAATCTAAGATAATTAAGTGCACTGGACAACATATGAAGAAAACAATGAATTATTAGTAATAATAACATGTGAATAACACTGGAGTGAAAAACAGAAAGAGATGAAAAAACCAGACCACTCTTGTTACAATAAATTTGAGTACAAATGCTAATGCAAATTCCATAAAAGTAAAAGATTTTGGAAAATGGCAAGATTCCTGCATGATTTAGAAGAATGTGAAACCTGTGCAGAATGCAAAGACAACAAGTACATGTAAAGAATACACAAGATCTGGTGTATCAATAAAGAAAATTACACAATACACAAATAGGCATCTAAGATAATTCTTATTAATTTGGAAAATGAGTGGACTGCTACAAATAAGAGCCTGTAAGCAGCATGAATAGGCAAGCAAAACTGTTAGCCACCAACAAACAAATCTGTCATCTCAGAGTTATAGCAATCTTACTTGAATTAAAGCACACAACAGTCTTAGTGGACTCAGAAGCAACTGGACTATTTATTGATAGAAGATTCACCAAACAAGCTGACATTATAAAGTGAATGAAAAAATACCCCTACCAGTTATCAGGACTGGAAGAAGAAACTCTGCACAGAGTTGAAGAAAAAACATATTCTATTGAAATAAGAATAGAACAACATCATAAGAAAGTGTGTTTTGAAGTAATAAATCTAGAAGACTATAATATAGTCTTGAGATACTCTTGATTGAAATAACACAATCCAGAAATTGACTGGTGAGAAGAAAAGACTAGACTGATGAACTATAGATGCTCTCTCAAACCAGTATATCACAATCAGAGACTTACACTCAGAAATGACTTAGATGAGATACTGGCTGTAATAAGTCAGGTCAACAGAAAGATACTGTATAGAGAATGATTAATCAATACAGAAGAAATTCATGAAAACCCAACTCATGACAACAAAGTAAATCAAGCCACAAAGAACTCTAATGACTCAGAGCAGCTGCAAGTACAAAAGAATGACCAGGATGAAAAGATCAAGAAAACTCTACTAGAAGAATTCTGGAAATACATTAATATATTCAGGAAAAGAGATCAGAGCAGCAGTCTACCAAAGCATGAACCCTGGAACTACAAGATAAAACTACAAGATGGAAAACAACCAGTGAAATTGCTAATATACAGGTTGAACAAGAAAGAATCAGCTGAAGTGAAGAAATATATCAAGAATAATCTCAAGAAAGATTACATCAGAAAGTTAACATCACTGGCAGGATATTCAATACTGTTTGCACCAAAGAAGAATGGAACCCTACAACTATGTGTAGATTATAGACAGTTGAACAGCATTACAGTCAAGAACTGCTATCTGATACCACTGATCAAAGAAGTGCAAGACAGATTGAGGGGAGTAACATGGTTTACTCTAATTGACATCAAAAATGCCTACCATCAGATACAAATCAAAGAAGATGATGAATGAAAAACAGTGTTCAGAACATAATACAGACTATACAAGTACAACATCATGCTGTTTGAATTAACAAATGCACTAGCAACATTTCAAGCACTCATCAACAATGTACTATAAGAATATCTAGATGACTTTGTCATTGCATACCTTGATGATGTGGTTATATTCACCAAAGAAGACCAAAAGAATCACACTGGAAAAGTCAAGAAAGTACTAGAAAAACTATAAAAATACAATCTACCAGCAAAACTAAAGAAGTGTGACTTCTTCAAGAAGAAAATCAGATATCTTGAACACATCATGTTAACAGAAGGAATACAAATGGAGCCAGGAAAAATTAATAAAATACTACAATAACTGACACCAAAAGAAGTCAAAGAAGTTCAGATGTTCTACAGACTAGCAAATTACTACTGATAGTTCATACATGAATTTTTGAAGAAAGTGAGACCACTCATACAGCTATTCAAGAAAGATAAAGTGTTCAAATAGACAATAGAGTATCAACAAGCATTTGAAGCAATAAAAAACAAGTTCAGAAAAGAAGAAATGAGACAACACTATGACTTAACAAGAAGATATGTAATTGACATGGATGTATTAGATTGTGCAATAGCAGGAAGACTACAATAACCAGATGAACAAGAAAGACTATAATTAGTTGTGTGCTATGCAAGAATAATAACACCAGCCAAACAGAACTACAATATTCATGACAAGAAACTACTTGCAATAGTGGCATCACTGAAAAAATGGAAAATCAAACTGCAAGAAAATCAACACCAGACAGAAATCATCTCAGATCACAACAACCTGCAATACTTTATAATGACTAAAGAGCTTACAAGACAACAGGCCAGATAGTATGCAGACATACTGGTACACTATAACTTCAGAATATAATACTGCAAAGGTACAGAAAATGCCTGGGTGAACACATTAAGTCAAAGACTGGATCTTATAGGAAAGGAACAGAATTCAAGAACACTTTTTAAAAAGTTAAAAGAAACAAAGAATATGGTTCTGGACTGACAAATGTTAAGAGTAACAAGAATCACTATAGAAGAATCAGATATCAAGAAAAAGATTAAAGAAGCAATAAAGAAAGATGAATATGCAAAAAAGATTAACAAAAAAAATGAGAACTTCAAGAAAAAAGAAGAAATGATACTATATTATAGACTAATATATATATTCAGAGAAGTCAGAAAGCAAGTGATGGTACAAGAACATGATATAATTACTACAAGACATTTTGGGACCAACAAGACAATGGAGAAAATCACAAGAACCTACTATTAGCCAGAAATGTGGACAGATATTTAACAACATGTTAAAGAATATAAGATGTGTGCATGAAGCAAAGCCAACAAACACCAACTATACAGAAAGCTACAGCCAATACTGCAACTGTAAGAACCATGAAGATTTATAGCAATGGATTTCATCACAAAACTTCCAAATTCAAAGAATATGGAAGGGAAGAAGTATGACTCAATACTAGTGGTCACCAACAGATTAATGAAGTACAGATACTTCATACTGTTCAGAGAAGCAACAACAGCATCAGATACAGCACTGATAGTACTGTAAAACATGCTTGCTAACCATGGAATACCAGAAGAGATAATCACAGACTGAGACACCAGATTCATAAGCAAATTCTGGACAATACTGATGGCACAATTGGAAACTGAACAGAAGATGTCAACAGCCTATCATTTACAGACAGATAAACAGACAGAGTGACTGAACCAAATCTTGAAGCAATATCTACAAGAATATGTCAACTACCAGCAGAATAATTGGGTTATACTACTACCCATGGCATAATTGGCATACAATGGAGCAAAGAACACCACTACAGAAATGACACCATTCTACATGAACTACAGCAGAGAACCAGAGACACAGAAACAACTGAGAATTGCATGACAGAAAGCTCAAGAAGCAGAACTTACAGCAATATAACTACAAGAACTGCAGAACCAGATGAAGTTGGACATCAAATTCCTGAATGAGAGAATGAAGCATTACTACAACAGAAAATACCAGAAGACACCAATTCTGAAAGAGAGGGAAAAAGTATTTCTAATTCAATAGAATATCAAAACCAAATAACCAAGCAAAAAACTCAATTTCAAAAAATTGGGACTATACAAAATCATAAAGCAGATTGGAAAAGTCAATTACAAACTCCAACTACCCAAGAAGATGAGAATACATCCAGTATTTCATGTCTTATTACTGGAGAAAGCACCACTACACATTAAAGAAATGCTCATGGAGATTGATGAAGAACAAGAATACAAAGTCAAACAGATACTAGATTATCAGAAGATCAGCAGAAAACTTCACTACTTGATAAAATGAAAAGAGTATGATACCTCAGAAAACATCTGGGAACCAACAGAAAATCTCAAGACTGCCTAAATGATTGTTAAGATATATTATTAACAACACCCTCACTCAGCAAAGCATTAATGAACAAATCAGAAACAACCAGAAGAGAGTCTGAAGAAGAAAGATTATTTAATAAGACAAGCAGATTTTGAATTTCTGCCTGCTTAGTCACTCTTTTCTGTTCTTTCTCTTCCAGGCACTCCAATTCCTCCAAAGAAGAAAGACCCTGAACTATCATATCACTACCATGATATTTAAGAAGAGACTCTTTTTTTGAAGATAAAGAAGTTTCAAGAAGATGCAAATCTGTTTCTCAAGAGCTTGGTGTTTCTTCAACTCCAGTTTCTCCTGAGCTTTTTCAAGAGAACATCACTTCTTGACAGAAGGACCATTGTCATGAATATACAAACAACCAGAATACACACACTCACTGTATCAAAAAGAACAAGAAGACATAATGCATATCTTATTAAGAGAAGAACAATAAACACAAGAGAAGACTATAATAAAGCCTGATTTCTCAATATTAGTGATCAGAGCATTCTTGTGAATGGCAGACTTGAAAGCCATGGTTAAGCCATAAAGACACTCACTTAAGAAAGAAGATCACAGAGAAACACAAGAAGAGAAGAACACTCTTTTATACTCCAGAAAAGAAGATAAAGTGATTGGGGACAACATACTGTAAAAGAAGGAGATGATGTTATGAAACTTGTGGCACAGCAGCCAAAGACACAGGATGATTGGATGAAACCTGACAAGACAGAGTTACAGACTATTGTGGAGAAACCTTAAGACAAGAAGTCATGTGACCAGAAAGTGATATGAGCAAGATGAGATATAAGAGAGAGAGTATCATGTATCATGATACTATAACACAAGCAATCTAAAAGAAAGTATCACAAGTATCACCAGAGAAGCATCATATATATAAGAACACTCATTATCAGAGATTCAATAAACTTGTTCATCATGATCAATCTTCTTACCAATCTACTAGATATCTTTGAATCAGATACTTTCATATCTTGATTACTTTTCATATCACTGAAGTGCTGTAATACTGTATGACTGTACCTGATTCTGCTACTCTTGAGAAGGTCTTATAGTCTTGCCCTGACTCTATCACACCTGCACAGAAACTCTTTGTCATCAGAGCAAGACTACTGGCTCAACTGAAGCATTATTGGACTATTAATTACTACCCCAATTTGTTATTACTCACTGTAATACCTCTTAACTTCCAAAGATCCAAGAGTGTCACATGAATACATAACAATCAGATGCTGGTGGTATTGCAAGGCTTAATAAGCAGTTTTAACAGATTCCTGTATATTATTCACTGAAGCACTTCAAGAAGTTCAGCACTATAAGTTAATGGACCTGAGTTCAACAGAGAGCAGTTGCACAACAGTTAATTGTAGTAATTGCTCCAATGCTGATAAAGATAAAGCCAGCTGCCATACTATTTGCTTATGCTGTACTTGATCTGCTTTTTCTTGTGTGATATTAGTTGCATGATGAGAATACATTAAAATATATTGAACATGTACTGTATTAAATCAACAGACTTAAATAAGCTTTTAGTGACTATCAAACAAATAACAAAGATTCTGCTGAGAGTGAGCATTTTAACTTTCTGAAGTTCCATGTACTTGTTCACTACACACAATTCATCCATGAATTTGGGAGTCTTGATAGATTTGATACTGAGAATTATAAGATATCACACAAACATTTAGTTAAAAAGCCATTCAGTAGAATCAACAAGCAAGAATTATATCAGAATCAAATAATTAAATACAACATTCACTGCATGAACATGATGTCAATCAAGAATACAGCACTTGATGATAAAATCCTGAATCAAGAAGTAGCAAGAGTGGCTGATGAGCTAGAAGCCAAGAACACATGCCTATCAGAGGCAGTGCCTATATGTGACTTAGAGTAGCAGGTATCTGAACTGAGTTCTAGAAATCTCCCCAAGAATCAACTCACTGCTGCAGATCTAGCCAGCAAATTGAGAAGTCTGAATAATGAATTTCTTGAAGCACTTGCTGTATTTGTTCAGAAAATACAAAAGCAATTAAATATTACAAAATCTGGAGAAACTTGTGCTTTCAGTAATGAACAAGAGCCTTAATCAGATTGAATCAAGACATACTGCCTTCAAATTCACCAATCTATCATAACTTGAAAACCAGATGGAAAGAATAGCTCAAACTTAGAAAGATTAATCAAGGAAATTGTGTATTACTCACCAGCATGAATGAGAAAAACAAATTTCTGGCAGCAGAACTATATTTGGGTCTAAGTGTATGAACTATTCTGGGCAAGTAGGTTCATATTGGATGGCAAGATGGTTGGCCAGCTTGTGATTGTAATAATAGTTCTTGATTATGAACAGACAGAATATACAAGAAGTTAAAAGACCAATATATTATCTGCACAATCTGCAACATATAATAATGCATTTATTAACATGTTACAGATCTGTACTGGAAATTTGTATAAGATTTATGGCATGGTTGAGATGAAATTGCCTGTAATATCTTAAAAGTCTCTGTCAAAAAGCCACAATCTTGGTAAATAACAAATCTACTTTATAGAGAATATTATCTGTAATGCATATGTTGTTTCAGCAACAGAAGACAAATCTTCATACAGAGGCAAAAGACTTTTTTATGTGAACAACTATATTGACTGAAACCAGTAAGGTGGCTCACCACTCAATGAGCCAAACCACTCAACAAGCCAAATTCCTTTCAATGCTCCACGCTACAAATTTATTAATTATCTCAACAACAAATTATTATTATTAAACTAGCTATTAAATATTAAATGAGTGTGTTCTTTGAAGTATAGAAATTAGTGTAGCTATGAAAATAAATGTGTGGACGGCCTGATATTGCAGCCAGAGCAAGAGATACAGGGGGTGGATAGAAAAGATTGTAAAGGAATGTCAGCAGTAGATTTCTCAGCTAGAGAGCATAAAGACTTGTTAGGGAGACTTGTAGAGCTCTTACTACTGCTTTGGAAAGATTGTATAGGCTTGCTGCAATGAGATTCTTTCATAGAGAGGCCATGCTGATGGTGCTTTGAAGCTGGTGCTTGAAGCTCTGACTGCTGGTGTTTACTAGCACATTCAACAGTCTGTCTCTTCTTCTCTGCTTGTTGTAAAGCCTTTTTCTTCTCATGAGCAACACACTGGGCCTCTTGTTGTATAGCATGTTCAAGCTTTTCAGTCTCTTGTTGCTTGCGGGCCTTCATATGGGTAGTCTCTTATTCAATCTGTTTTTCTTCAGCCTCTCTAGCTGCCTACTCTCTTTAGAGCTCCTGTTGAAGCTTTGCCTCTTGTGTTTACTAGCACATTCAACAGTCTGTCTCTTCTTCTCTGCTTGTTGTAAAGCCTTTTTCTTCTCATGAGCAACACACTGGGCCTCTTGTTGTATAGCATGTTCAAGCTTTTCAGTCTCTTGTTGCTTGCGGGCCTTCATATGGGTAGTCTCTTATTCAATCTGTTTTTCTTCAGCCTCTCTAGCTGCCTACTCTCTTTAGAGCTCCTGTTGAAGCTTTGCCTCTTGTGTTTGAGCAATTTTGTGAGCTTTCTCAGCCTCTATTTCATTCCAGTGTTCCCGAGCCTGCAGGACTTTTGTAGGACTCCAGAACTGGGCCTGGCTTGGCTTATCATGATTGAGTAGGTCTAGGGGCTTGCCTTGCTTGCAGCACTGTTTCTCTGTCATGATAGTTGATTTTAGAGCCTGATTTTCATGCTCTAGCAGTTCATTTTGTATTGCAAATTGCTTGCTGGCTTTGATAACCCATCCAATACTCTGTGAATTTAAGCTGTGCTGAAGATAAATACTCTTAACCTCTTGACAAAGCTCCTGTATATTTGTAGGGATAAAAGGCTCAACTAGTGATGCAGGGCCTTGTTGATCAGCAGTTTCAAATCAGCTTAGTTGACACTGAGGATCCAGAGAATAAATCCCAGTCTTTGTAAAGCCAGCATGTATATTGTCACCTGTCAAAGCCTTCTTCCATGCTGCATTGAATAGTCTCCAGAAATCCCTTTTTGTCATTTGAATATAGCCCAGTCTACAGTGTAGTAGAGATTCCAGCTTGCTGGAATACACCTTGCTCAGCAGCCCAAAAACACCAACATCAAGAGGCTGCAAATGGTGGGTAGAGTGTGGTGAAAGAATCAACAGCAGGATCCTTTCACAGTTTGCATATTCAATAAATTTCATATTTATATAGGAAGAATGCCCATCTAGTAGAAGCAGACATCTTGCTCTATCTGCTTTTGCCTTTGTATGCAGATTAAAAATCTATTGCAACCACTCCAGGCCATATTCATCATTGCTCCAGCCATTCACTGAGGCTGCAAAGTAGGCATATTTGCTTCCATCAAAATCATCCAGTCATATATTCTGAAGATCTCTGGATTCACCCTGATAAATAAGAGCTGGAGGCAATGCAATCCCATCTGCATAGACTGAACAGAGCAGTGAGAGGAATTCCTGGCTTCCATTCTGAGTTGCAACACTTTTACCAGCTTGTAGAGCTTTAATAGAGACAAGATACTTTAAGGCATGACAGAAGCCTAGAAGAAATTCCTTTTCATTAAAGTTGTATGTGTTTTTCAGTGTAATATTATACTGGCTGATTTTCTCACTTAACTAAATGCAGCAGCACAACAAGTTAGTTAAATTCAATAACTGCACTTGCAAAGAAGCAAAAAAAGCATTCAAGTACAAGACTATAGAAGTGCTGAAAGCAGTGGTAATTATCTGCTACCTGTCTATTCTTGTCAAGCAGCTTGAGATAAACAGACTTGATCTTGTTCTTGTGATGCTCACAAAACTATATTATTCAGTTGATTTCCATGTCCTCTCCTGTCATCTCTTGCACGACATTTTAAAGGATTTGAGGCATAGAAGCAAGGCCACAGTTGCAGAGCATGTTTATATACTCTAGGAGCTCATCCTCCTGTATATTGGTGAGCTTCTTCTTATGTCTGAAGGTTGCTTCATGGTGATTGACTTGTAGGCCTTGATGCTACTGGTGCAGGGTCTCTCAGCTGACTGAATATTTTTTTGTAGTTGCACTGTAATTTGGAGTCTCTTGTAATTCAAGATCTTTAATTGCAAGCTTAATTGCTTCATTGTTGACCATACTATTGCATATTGAAGTTGAGTGTTGAAGAAATTTGATGGTGTGAAAATTTGGCTTGTTAAGTGGTTTGGCTTATTGAGTGGTGAGCCACCTTATACAAGTCTATATAATCTAAATTTTATGAACACCAGTACAGCACTAGCAAATAAGTTTTCCTCTAAACTTCAACAAGAGATGGTGAATAGAAAAGCAAAATCTGATGAAGAATCTGAGAAAGAATTGACTAAGTAATTAAAATATTCAAGAATACTCATCAGCAACTAAAAAGTTTCAGTAAATTGTTAGATACATTCTTTTTACTACTCTACTTAACCATATTGCAATGAATTATTTATATCAGAGATGAGGTAGAACATCTTCATGATAATTATATAGTCAGTTGGATGGCCATAATATCTAGCTGTATGACTGATGTGCATGTCTGTCAGACTCTTGCTGTATAGCTAGATATATATTCTAACATGACTTTGAAACTCCATTGTCTGTGCTCTGTAACTATAGAGTTAAATAAAAAGAATACACATACTCAACATAAAATAACACTATACTTATAAAGAAGACAGTAGCTTTTAATAAATAAAAGTACTCTGTATATTAATGAAGATTAAAGCATTTTCTGCAGCTGTATGGAATATGAAGTAACTAGTTACCTAACTGGCTAACTAGTTACAGAGTAACTTGGTTAACTAACTTGTTAGTTAGTTAGTTATGTGATCTGTAACATCTCCCAACTCCTTACAGTAACTTTACAGGCTCCAGTTCATGTTTTGCATTCTGGAACTTGATGAGTTGCATGGTTTTTTTTATTATTTATTACATGCAATTCAATTTGAGAATCTGTTATTTACTAAGTGATTTTCTCAAGTAATACTGACAATGGTCCTCAGAAATACATTCTCCAGGCAAAGCCATGCAGCTAGCACCAGATTACTGGAAGTCAAAGATTGGAAAGTATCAGTGATTAAACATGAACTGAAAATTGACTGTAATACATATCAATTACTATATCACTTTGTTGAACAAGAGATGCACCTACAACAGATATCCAGAAAGAAGCTTAGCACACAGAAGAACAAAAAGAAACTACTTGATGTTATTCAGTAAATAATTGCTCAATATAATTCTATCTTTCATGATTATCCAACTCCCCAGACACAATATTATCTAACAGCAATAGCTCAGAAATGTTACAACAACCAAAAGTATCATCTACTTAGAGAAGAGCTTGCACACCTAAACTCAATTACTTCATCAGACAGTAATTATTCTCAGTTCAACCCTGTTTTTTCTGGTATTAACATTAAAGAAATTGTCAGAGTATGCAAACAGACTCAAAAATAACAGTTTCTGAATGCTGCTGCAAAGCTTCAATGTGTTGTTCTTACTGGACAGAATAATAGCAGTAGTGAAATGAATAATACTTTACTTGAATCAACAAATATAGTTATCCAACATTTAGAACAGAGAGACATTATAATATGTAGTGTGAAGAATCTTGTCAGTAACTGTAAAAACATGTCAAAGAAAAGAACAAGTATGACAGATAACTCAGCTCTGATTTCATGTGTCTTCTTTCAATAATTAAGAATACTGCTTTCAAATGAGCTCAGTCTTGACTGAAAAGATACTCAAATTTGGTACTTTGAGCTACTGAACAACAAGCTACTAGAAATCTGTAAAGAGCATTTATTCTGAACAGCTCTCAAACAGATATATTGCTTAAAATGGTGCTGCTTTTGGCTTTTTTGAACTGGTTTGAATGAAATTGAAGAATTGCTTTTCAATGAAAGTGATGATTAGATGTATATGTTCACTTCTGATAGAATAACTATTTTGCTGACTTTTTGAGTTTGTGTTACAGAGCAGATACACAGGAGTTCTGGCTTTGAAATAGCTTATGATTGGTGATCATTACTAAAAAGATCACTAGTCTAGTTACTAAATGCTGAACTAGCATTTTAGAGGCTTCAATTTCTCCAATAATTCTTCTTTTTCATTTCAGCATTCTGGTACTGAGAATTCTTCTCTATATTAATAATCAATGCAAGATATTTCACAAGTTAATTCTCTTTGACCTGTTGTTGTTCACACATATTACATAGTGAATTGAAAGGTGTGTCAAACTTGAATTGTTTTATATTAATGGGATTAAATACTGACTCCCATGTAAGAAATTGCATACAATGGTGCTCTTGTTACAGAAGTGGAAGTTGCCATCACAAATTCAGTCAGGCACTACTCAGTACAGAAGTGCACCTGCTACTTCTTAGATAACAAGAAAGAGAATCAAACCAGTAAGTACTGCAAGAGCTTTTCTAAGATCAGATAAATAGTTGATGCAAGCAATAGGCAGTCAAATACAATACATTAATTAAACAGTTAGTGAGTTCTCTGAACAGCAGACAGAGTTAGTCAGATTTTAGTAATGTACTACAGAGATAATTACTAATTCAAATGCAATTAATAGGCAGAAGTGTATTATCAATGCCACAGAATAGCATGATGTAAGAAGAAATAGACTTGACAAAGAATAGTAGTATTGATATATTATTTGAGAAAGTAAGTTGTAATTACAATACATCTGCTAGTGCTAACAATATTCAACATGGTAGAAGTCATTGCAGATGGCTAAAGAACTTTAGTGGAATTCTGATACTAGAGCCAGAAGCACTGCAACTCCAGAAAATACAGTAGATATATCTTTCAGTATCCAGCTGCCTGCTTCAAAGCATGTAATATGATATAATGCCAAGCAGTATTATCTGGTCAGATTACTAAATGCAGCCAACAAAATAGTGCTTTCCATTACAGAGCAACTCTGAAGAGTACAGCTGTTTTCTGGTTTGAATCTTAACAGAGTACCAGATGATCAACTGACACCATAATCTGAATACCTTGCCAATACAGATTAACTTAGTGAAATAATTGAGAGCATCTGAACAAAAGCAGTACAGATATGATATAATAGCAGATATAATATTAGTGATATATCAAGTACTCTATCTAATGAATCAAACAAGATAGAAGCTAGAAGAGTAAGTCTTATTATCTTTACAAGATATAATAAGTTTTTAATATTACATGTTAGCTTTGTGATATTGCAAGTTTTGCACAGGGGTACTTCATGAAAAGAACTTATAATATTGTAATGAGAAAACTCTTTGAATCAACAGCTGAAGAGTAGAAAGAGACTGCTGCAGATCTTCTTTTTAAAAATAGCTTTATATGTTTCAATTCAGAGAAAAAGGTATGCAACATCTTCCTAAAACACCCATCTGATGAAATCTGCTACTAAGAAGCCTGGAATGGCAGAATGACAAGAGGCACTTTCTGAACCCAATAATATATGTTACTGTTGGTCAGTTTCTGTATAGTAAGAGTATGTACAGCTCTGCTGTAAATAAATACACTATATATCTCTTTAATTCTCTGCCTGCTGGTTGCATCATTTGGGTATCAACATGTTTATGCCATGCTATCAAGAAGTATGAGACTGGTAGTCATGAATGTATCAGATTCAAGAGCCAAGCTGTGCAGGGTAAGCTGCTTTACAGATGCTGAATGGTTTAATTTGAAAGCTAACTAGTACTGTACTTTAATAGATATTTTTGAATGTCTACAAGCTGTTTGAAATCAACAGACAGAAGAACAACAATCATATATTTATAAAATTATTCTCAACAAAGCAAGAGCTCATATGAGATGGGATGCTTGAAAGAAGAGAAAGCCTGCTGCTGCTGATATTATCAATAAGTATGAGAATAGTTTAGATGATTTGGTGGGGCTAGACTTTGTGAAAGATACTGGCAATGGTAATGAGTGTGCATCACAGTATAGTAATATTAGGACCCTAAATGATAGTACTTTAGTTGGTCTGATATGAAGTTAACTCCAGTTTGTTGAATTATACTAACAGATGTGGATCAAAAATGTAGAGGCTTGTTGACATCAAGAATATTAACTTGAAGCATATTCACAATCTTACAAACAAGATATCTGATGTTGATGAAGATAATGGGGATAACAGAAACAATAGAGCTGATAAAGACAACAGAGATAACAGAGATGATGAAGATAATGAAGATAATGAAAAGAGCAGTTCTCATGTTCTTGAGAATACAGAGTGTGAAAAGGCCAGAAAATAATAATTAATGGGGTAAAGCTTGCTAATCTAGCTGTATAGCATGAAATAGTCAGACTGTATGATGAGATTAATAGTATTAAAGAGTGTATATGAGGTTCTGTATAATTGTGTTTTTCATGTCAGTAGTAGTGAATTACCTAGCTGCATCACTAGATTTATTTTCTACAGTAAAGTTAAGAGCAGCATATTTATTGTCACCTCTGGTGTTAGTAGCAGCAGTGTAAAATGAGATATTAATACATTTGGTGATAGTGTTGCTTATGTTAATTGTAACAGTAATCATATAAGCAACACCATCAGTAAAGTGAACAAAAATATCAATAACATCTTTATTACTGTTATTAACACCAATGTGAAAGAAAGCAGCTTGTGCAGATCAATGGAAATAACAGATCTAGTAGACACAATAGAGTTGTTGAAAATAATAGCATTTACAGAACATGCTAAATTAACAGCAGATGCAGCAAAGACACTCATTATATTAGAAGTTGCCCAGAACCATAACAGAGAAAAATATGTACCAGAGTGAGTCCTGTACCCATTCAGGGTGAGCTCAGGGAAGTGACATAAGCACAGACACCCTGGCCACCCAGATGTCTGGAGCTAGCCCCGGGCCTGGTAGAGATTTGCCAATGTATGTTAACTATTAACAGAACAATTAAGTTATACTACTGCCTATGGCACAATTAACTTACAACAGAGTAAAGAATGTCACCACAGAAATGATACCATTCTACATAAATTACAGCAGAGAATCAGAAATACAGAAACAATCAAGAATTACATAATAAAAAGCTCAAAAAGCAGAACTTATAACAACACAACTACAAGAACTGCAGAATCAGATAAGACTAGATATTGAATTTCTGAACAAGAGAATGAAGCACTACTACAATAAAAGATGCCAGAAGATAGCAATCTTGAAAAAAGAGAAAAAAAGTATTTCTAAAAAACCAAAAGATCTAGTAAAAAACTTGATTTCAAAAAACTGGAACCATACAAAGTCATAAGATAGATCAGAAAAGTCAACTACAAACTTCAACTACCCAAAAAGATGAAAATACATTCAGTATTTCATGTCTCATTATTGGAGAAAGCACTGTTACATGCTAAAAAATGCTTACAGAGATTGACAAAGAACAGAAATATAAAATTAAACAAATACTAGATTATCAGAAGATCAGTAGAAAACTTCACTATCTAGTGACATAAAAAGAGTATAATATCTCAGAAAATATCTGAGAACCAACAGAAAACCTCAGAAATGCTCAGATAATTATTGCAATATATTATTAACAACACTCTCATCCAGCAAAGCATTAATAAATGAATCAGAGATAATCAGAAGAGAATCTAAGAAAGAAAGATCACTTAATAAAGCAAGCAGACTTTAAATCTCTGTCTGCTTAACTACTCTTTTTTACTTCTTCTTCTCAAGACATTTCAAGTTCTTTACAGACTTTGACTTGAATTCAAGAAATTTGTCAGTCTGATTATGAAGCAGCTTTTTCTGTTTTTAAAGATAAAGAAGATGAGAGAGAGTTTCTTGCTCAGTATACTTGAGCTTGTTCTGAGTCTCAAATAATTTCTGTTAATTAGTAACAGAAGAATCATTATTATGAACACAACAGCAACCAGCACAAATATACTTGCTATACTGAGAAGAATGACTTAATTTTAAGCAAGTCTTATCCAGTGAAGAGCACTGAGAGCAGGAAGAAAGCATCACAAATCTGAATCACTCAATAACAGAAAGAAGATTATTCTTGCAAACATTAGAAGCATTTAACATGATGAAAGAAAATTATAAGAACACTCACTAAGAAGAAAGACAAGAGAAAATCAGAAACTCAAAAAAGAGAGAATACTCTTTTATACTGTAGTAGGGATTCTGGTACCATATTAGAACAAAGATTGTTCTGGTCTGAAGTGCAAAACCCCCTCCAGCTACTATCTCTGAGCTATATAAACCATCTATAGCTCCTGCATCTCACTTAACATCTGCATGCACCTTTGCACCTTACTACTTACTTGTTCTTTATTATTAGTTCAGTTATTAGTTAGAGAATATGAAGATCTCTTGTTCATGAAGCTTGCTACTGTTTCTTATTAGAGCTGCCTGTATTAGTATGAGCTCTTTACTACTATTATTTCTTATAAACTTAGGCATCTGTTAAGGCATGCTTTTCTGTTCTTACAACTCAACCATTACTATTCTTACTATATTGTGATTTTTCATCTTTCTTGTGCTCTCACCACATCAACCAACTTGCCTATCTTAATGAGGCATTCCATCATACTCTACTTCATTTGGTGACCAAGCTGAGATCTGAAGATGATAATACAGTGATTTGGTGGCTGTCAAGAAAGAAAAATAAATTCTGAGACACATGAAGCAATACACTATTTCAAGGTAAGATCTTATGAACTAGAAATACAGTACTAATCAGGTTGTTGTTTAGAAATAAAGTTAAAGAGCTTAGATTTGAATGGCTCTTATCTAAAGCTTGCCTGATAAATAGGTTTTTTGGAAAGATATTGAATCATTGAGAAACAACAGAATATACTGTGTGACATGATCAAAGATCAAGAAATTAAGAAATCAGAATCAGAATTAACTATGATTAAAGATACTACAGAATCATATATAACTATGTTACAGGGTGAGGACAGGAGAATTATGGTTCACTCCCACATTCTTATGCCTTCCTCTGGCATGGCAAATGCACCTTGGTTTGACAGCAGAGATGCTACCTTATTTATTGAAAGGTTTTATCAAATCTGCAAGAATCATGGGGTAATTAACTTTAAGAATATTATTGAATGATTGGCTAGATACTGTGTTACATGAATTGAAGAACAAATGAAGACCTTAAAAGACTACAAGAAAGATAATTGGGAAGTATTCTCTAAAGAGATTATTCATAAATTTCATGATCAGTACATTACTTACAAGATTCACTATTGAAATTATCTTTAAGTGATTACAAAGAAACCATGTACTTGGAATAGCAATATTTGTGCCTATATTTGAGAATACACTACTATCATCAGTATAGTACAAGCCAATGAAAGACTTGATGAATTCACTAAGATATCTTGATTTCTTCAGGAGCTGCTCAAGAAGCTCTGAAATAAGATTATTGACAAAGTAAAGCTTAATCTTTCAGATGATATATCATCTATTGATTTTAAAAAGATTGTTCAAGTAACCATGGATTTAATTAACTAGTATGAAGGGAATAAGAAGGTCTTTAAAGAAGATGAAATGAAGCAGAAGAAAATGAAGAAGCTTGATGAGCAATATTAATTAGCTAACTAATCCCCTACAGTTAAAGCTTCAAAGAAAACAGCTAGTTCTGCAAAGACTGAAGAATCTGAATTGAAATCCAAAGCCAAGAGCTCTGAGAGTACCAATATTAAAGCTGCAATTGAAAAGATGATTAATAAGTTTACAAATTTGGCATTGGCCATGAGAGTACAGTCAAATCAGATACAAGGGAATTCCAATCAGTGCTATATGCTGTAGAGAGAAGGGCCTTCAAAACCCATACCAAATTATACAACAAATGTGACTACTTGTAAGAATTCGCCCGTGAACCCCTTACACAGATGAACAACACCTGTGAGAGCCCAGGGCCTGGGCTTATGAGCTGTTGGGAGTACATGTGTTCTTGTGAGGCACTAAGTCACATGCTCGCGAGCACACATAAAAGACCACCACTGCACAAACCTCTTGTTGGGAGCCAGTGGCAATCTTGTCTACAAGTCATACATAGTTGCCAATACCAGACCTTTTACCTTGTGTACTCTTTTCCATGTACAATTCCTCCTATAGATTCATTGTCACGCTGATCCACATGTATAATCCTCACACTACTAATTCTGCAATGGTACAAGAGAACACTCAACCATAATTAGTCAATCCTTATGTGGCTTGAAACAGTTCACCAATGACAAGCTATTGTTCTAGTGGCTGAGAAGCTCAAACTGGAGGAATTTCAATATGTTCCTCATGCTTTTACTGTGGAAAACCTGGACACTGTCAATCTCAGTGTTATGAATACCAATCTGATGCAAATAACAGGTTCTGTCATATTAATGACAAAGAAAACTTATGCATGGATTCTTCTGGTCAAAACTATCAAGTTGTCACTCCTAAACCTGGAATATCAAACATGTATATTATACAGTCTATGAAAGAGAATGAATGAGTGATTCTGAAGTTGACAAGCCTTAAAAAGAAGATCAATCAGCAAGAAGAGATATCTTTAGCAAATTCAACCAGTGTGAAGATTCAAGCAGGACAACTTGCATATCTAATGTCTGATAGAGAATCTGATTCAGATAAGAAATATGAACCTCTGAAAGAAAGAACATCAGTCAATGTTGAAACTGTTAGAAAAGCTAAGAATAGTTAAAAAGCTAGAATTACAACACCTCATACTCAGTATACTGGACAATTTATTATCTACTGGAATAATCAAGCTAGTCTTAATGATAATATCATGAAAGATATTGAACTGATTAATCAGAAGAAGCCTGAAATTCAGAACAAGACTATAGAGAAATAAAGATCAAGATATTCTGCAACAGATTGTTTATTCTTTCAGATCTGTAATTCAACAAATGCCAATAAATTAATGGGTTGAATTCTCAATGAGAAGGTTGAAGTGTCAGTCAAGAAGCTTATAGATGTATTGCTGAAGCTTTATTGAGTGTCCTTTGAATCAGGTTGGAATAACAGTACTAGCAAAAGCTATACAAAGATTGAAGTCTCTGAACCAGTTCAGCCTGAGCTAAAGATCAATTCTGGTTGACTTACATTGAAGCCCATGGTACTAAAATCTAAAACAGCATATAGAATGTGTTTGTTATATGTGCCAGTCACTATAAATCAACAAGAATTAATGATATTGATTAATACTGGTTCAGAAATCAATTTGTTATCTTGAAAGTATGCTGACATGTTGAATCTGCTGATGAAAAATAAGCTGTAAGTAACCATGGTTGTTCAAACAGGAGAAGTCACTTCTTTTACATGTTTTATGACAAAGTACCTGTTCAGATCAGAGATATTATTACCTATACCTCTTTTCTGATATTCAAGAGAGGGGATCAGCAACTTAGTCTTGGAAGATCTTTGCAATTTGCTGCCTGTTAGGGATGCAATACCTCAGATAATGGAGAAGTAAACTGTGAAATTTATAATGAGGAATGAACACATTATCTAGTTTTTGAAGACTTTAAGCCAAACTCAAGCAATATAAGATATGCAACTAATAAATTAAACAGCAATTATTTAAATAATTCAATAGGTATTTAATCAGATAAATGCTTATGAATACAAGACCTGATAAGAATGAAGAAAATGCAACAAAGACAATAAGTATAAGAATTAATAATGAGAAGGTTGAAGATCAGGAGGTTGAAAAGAATAAAAAAGTCAGAAGCATTGGCAGCAGTACCAACATTAGTAACTACAGTAATAAGGAGAAACATAGTTCCAGCAATGGTGAATTCAAAAGTACACTAAGTCTAATTAAATTAACCAGCACACTGGTGAATCAAATGGATCAATCAGAGGACAAGAATAATTTTGCATCAGAAGTTTGGATTTTCTGTTCTCTGCTTCCTAATCTGGACAGTATTACAGCTCACTGCAAACATTACACACACAATATTAATTCCAGCTTAATTTGAAAACCTATTCCACAAAGTGCTTGATTAATTTACACATCTCTAAACAAAAATCACAATTTTGTCATAAAGAAATTGTGTCAAGTTAACATTTTCAATAGTGGCTGGAACATCAGACTATCTTCTTCAGAAGTCTGGAGAGTGTGCACTGCTTATAAGCAGAAAGCTGATAAGATAAGACTATTAACATCTGGAAAATCTGATGGAAGCAAGCCAGAAGATCTAGATAATTAAATGGATGTTTGTTTGAATAAGTATTACTCTGAGAAGAAATACATCACATTTAATTGTAAATTTGATAACTATATTAGATCTAGAATTGCATCTTTTCCTGTTGGAGAACAGCTAATAAATAAGAGAATTGAGAAGCTCAAAATTGGTTTTGAACTAACAAGTCAGAAGAAGAAATTTTTCATATCAGTTCTTTATAAATATGAAGGGGCATTGGCATGGTCATTCAAAGATCTATATAATGTTTATTCTGAATGCTTGCCTTTATAGATTATTAAGACAGAGTCTCATGAAGCTTGACAGACTAAGACTTATTAAATTTCTTGTGCTCTACATGATAAGCTAATTAAAATCATTCAGGACAGATTAGAAGCTAAAACATTGAAGCCTTGCCATGGTTCATATACTAATCTCTATTTTCTGGTTGCAAAGAAACAGAAAGAAAAATGTCATTTAGTCAACACAGCACATATATACAATAAAGTTACTATTCAGAATGCTTTTATTTCTTCTAATGTTGACAAATACACTGAAGACTTCAGCAGACTTATTATGGCTAGCCTATACAACTTGTTCTCTGAATACAATAATTTTCCATTAGTTAAAGAGAGCAGGAATATGACAGCCATTGCAATTTCTATTAGGCTCTTTCACCATACAACTTTAGTCCAAGAGGCAACAAATTCACCAGCTCCAGCTTAACACAGGATAATGAAGATTATACAAGAAGTTTTTCCAGAGATTACTCAAGTCTTTATAGATGAATCTGCAACTATGACAGACAACAACCTGAGAAAGCCAAGATGGCTAAAATTGCAAATTGGCCTACTTCTATAAGCATTACAGAATTACAAGAATTTCTAGAGCTTGCTGGATATTTCCAAATACTTATAGAGCATTACAGTTGGATAATCAAACCTTTACATTATCTGCTTCAACAAAACATTATATGATCATGAACTAAAGAGCAAAATGACATCTTTATACTTTTGAAAGAAAAGTTATGTTCATTCTCTATCATTCTTCCAATCAATTATAGACAAGATCCTTTGCTTATTACTGTGGCTGTTAATGCCAGTGAATTAGAATGGGAAGAATGCATTATTCAGAAGCAACAAGAAACTCAACATTCTGCACAATACAAATCTGGAGTATGGAATAATTCAGAGAAAACATATGATGCTGGCAAACAAGAATGCAAAGCTGTTTTGAAAGTCTTCAAGAAATTCTAACATCATATCTATGGAGTACTCTTTATCTTGAAAATCAATGCAAAAACTCTTGTTACCCCACTTAATAGAACTGCTACAGATGTTCCAGGAGCTTTGATTACTAATTGAATAGCTTGAATATATCTCTTTAACTTTACTGTTAAACATGTTCCTGAAACAAAACACACAGCTGCTGACAGACTGTCTCACCAAGAACTAGATACTGAAGAACAATCTGAATCTGAAGAAGACAAAGATCTGTTTGCCTTTATAAATTCTATAAGAGTTTTAGCTGGCTTAGCTCTCAATAGTAAAGACCTTAGGATACTGGACTCTACATATTCAGAAGAATTGGAGAAAATTGCACAATACCTAACCACTCTATCAAAATCATTGGACATGGAAGAAAAAGAGTACATGAGATTCTGAAAGAAAGTAATTAAATATGTAGTGGAGGCTGATCAACTATTTAGATGAGCAGGATCTGATGTATCTCTAAGATGTATTGTAAATAATAAAGAACAATGCAAACAAATTTTACACATGATGCATGACAAATTTAATCATAAAGAGTGAGAGAGAACATACTTTATTTTACAAGCTCAATACTGGTGATCAGAAATGTATAAAGACATGTCTGCTTATGTGAAGCACTGTTCTCAATGTTAACAAAGAGATTTACAAAGATTAAGTGAAGAGCTTCATCTTACCTGAACTTCTATCTGTTAAGAGAAAGTTGGAATAGATATCAAACATATGCCTTTCTGTCAAAAACAAAATTATTTGGTTATTGCAAGATGCAACTTTACTGAATGAGTGAAAGCTAGAGCATTAAAGAAGGTAACAGCTGAAGCTGTGGCCAAATTTCTTTATGAAAATATCATCTGTCAATAGGGCTTGCCTGCCAAATTTGTTATGGATGGAGAACCAGAGAATAAGAATGTTGTGAAGATCTTACTGAAGAAATTCAACTTCAAATATATTGTTATTTTGCTCTATAATTCTCCTGCAAATGATATGATGAAAGTTGGTCATAAGTCTTTAACTAATAGATTAGCTAAAGCCACTAATAATACTGGAAGAGATTAAATTAAATATCTTCCTGCAATTCTGATGATAGATCAAATGACAACTAAGGCTAGTACTGGTGTCTTCTCTTATAGATTACTAATAGGCCAGGAGACAGTTCTTCCAGTTGAACTCAAGATTCCCACTTAACAAACAATTCCATGACAAAACATTCAAATGACTGAAGACTGTCTTCTGATGTGTGCATGCCAAATTGAATAACAAGATGAGAATGTTCTGAAAGCAGCACATTATCAGCTTCAAATGCACACTAAGAATAAGAAATACTTTAATGATATCTATAATATTTAGATTAATTCTCTTCAATCCAGAGATCTTGTCTTACTTTACAATATCAAAGAAGAACAAAATATGTCTAGAAACAACATTCTGCACTTTCAATGACTAGAACTCTATAGAATTAAGTCCATTAATCAAGAACTAGATTCCTATCATCTTGAAGAGTTAGACAGCACTGAAATCAAAGAATCTATTGCAGGAAGCAGATTAAAGAAGTATCTTATAAGATCTGGAATAAAGCAGTTCAGTAATAGTTCAGCAGATTCAGATAAAGAGATGAAGAATGTTTCTTAAAGATATGCCACCAGAAGCCAGCCTAATATTCTCTTTAGTAGTTTCTCAGATGTTAGCTCCTTGAATAGAAGGGATGATGACCAAGATCAGAGTGAAAATGAAAATAATCAAGAAAAAATGAAGCAAACATGATTATTAACTATTATATCAGATGACTGGAGCTTTACTGTTGTTATACCTCCACAAGATGTTTAATTTGTTATGTTTTGTTTGCAAAAGTAAAGTTTTTGCTTGCTCTTTTGGAAAGTTTCTTTTATTTGTCTGCAGAGTGAAGTTTTTGCTTGCTTATTCAGAAAGTTTCTCTTTCTTTGTTATTTGCAGAAGCCTTCACTTTTTCTAGATTTTTTGAGAGATATTTAAAGACTGATTTTTCTTTTCTAAAGCTTTACTGTTTTTTATATTCAAGCTTGATTCTTTTTGCAGATTTAACATTTTTCACACTTCTTCTTGGCTTCTACTTTATTATTCTGACATTCACAATTCTTTGTAGATTACTGATATTCTTCAAAATAGCTGGACAAAGCAACTTGCCTCCTCTAGATCCTGCACCTGAAAACCAAGGCCTGGTTATTACCAGAGATAATGAAGTCAATCTGAATGGCCATTTCTTCAATAATCTAATAGCAGCTATAGAATATATCAATAATCAAGCTCCATACTATTGCTACAGCCTACAGATTGAGCTAATAAATACACTAATGCAAGTGACTGACATGATTACTAACTTAGTGGCTCATTTCTATTAATATGTTAAAAGATCTAGAGCTTGGCAATATATTATATACACTAATTTCAAAGCCAATTTCCATGATGCTCAAAAGATTACCCTGGATGTCAAATAACATCACATTAATATGTAAAAGATCAAGAATAGGCTTGTCACTACATGAGATATTAAGAGAATTAATGTCATATGATCAAAAGTGAAGAGCTTGTGGGCAGTATAAAAGCTTCACTATACTCTAAATATCTACAAGAATTGGGATAAGTTTACCAATAATATTAACAGTACAGTGCTCTGAAGACTAGATGCTACAGAAGCTAGATATCACCAGAGCTTAGCTATATTGCCAGACAATTATACTACAGCTAATAAAGAAGTTGATTACATATGCAAACTTTCTTCAAGAGATGCTCTACACCAGCAAGATCTTATTATTAGCAACTACAGTCTTCTACAGCTGTTGACTCTTTCACAGTCATCTAGCTCCCAACATTCAATTCAGAATATCACTAGAAGTTCTTCCACTGCAAGCAGTCTCCAAGATCTACTAGAAGAATCACAGTCTCCAAGATCATCAAGAGACATTCCAATGAGTGAAATGTCTATACCACATAGCTGCAACATGTCAGAAGCCTCTATATATAGCACAATGTTGATTAGATCAAATAGATTTGAGACTGACCCATCACAGCTATCATTTGAATTCACCAGCACACTGGCCAATCCATCCAGCCAATCAGAAGCTCCAAAGCACTACAGTGAAAGAATTACAGCCATATCAGCACACCAAATTCTTCAAGACTTAGACAACAATAACAAGTTTATTATTTCTTCTGAAAGTAATGAAGAGATATCTCAACACAAGTGCAAAGAATCTGTCATGGCAGTACACTCTGGTACTTGCCATTGTCATGAATTTAAACAGCAACTCCTGCAAAAAATAAAGAGTACTAAAATGCATTCAGAATTGGAGCTTATTCACATTCTGGAGCAATTAAAAAAGGTATTTAGCAATAAGAAAGCTGATATCTACCTATACTATAATCATAAAAAACTAATAGCTTCAAAACTCAGGTTGCAAACTTACATACTTAATAGAAAGGAGCTTCTCAACCATTTGGCTCACATTCATAGAAATTATTATAACATTAGCTCAGTCAAGATCAATAACAACATCTACCTCTGGTTCCATTTAGCAAATAGACCAGCTAGAGCTGAAGATGCTTTAAGCATTTACAAATTCAAACATTAGTCAATTATCTCTCTGGTCACAAACATGAAAACATTCAACTTCAACCAATACATGAAGATTACTGAAGTTAACAAGTTCACCAGCAGCAATCTTCAAAAGAAATGGAAAACTACTGGATCTGTCATTATTCTCCAGCTAATGCACTGGTGGAACAATAAGTTACAAGACACCATCACTACAGTACTCACTCAGGTCAATAATGAATATGACATGTACTACCATTACCAACAAATAATAGAAGGTCACAACAATTACAGATGGCTGAGAACAATGTATCACAGTATCAGCCAACAACTTATACACCAGAATCCTGCATACTATCTTTAATACATGCTGATAAGACCCAACCACACTTGAAAATTAATCTCTTATTCATATTACATCAAGTATGCAAAGCCAGGAAATAAAACAAGATTTCACTATATTAATGTCAATGTTCCAGACACTATTACTACTGAAAGAGGTGTTAACATGATACAAGAATTCTTGACTTTAACTGCAGAAAAGTCCAGCAACTGCACAGAAATCTTGTCAGAAATGCATAATCATCTAGAGAATTGATGAGAACTAGTCAAAGAATAAGGCTTATCCACTGATGACTATGTTTACTGCATTAAGAATACAATGTATATCAAAGACAACAAAAGAAAATTTGATATTAGATGAATCAATATCATTTGCAAATCTGGTAATATCTGAATTACAAGCCCTCTGCTGCCTCATGAAGCTCACAGTCCATGCAAAAAGATCCAGCATACTATGCTTCCCTGGTATGTGGCAATTCAGAAGAACTATGAACATCTTGAAGTCAATAAAGCTGGTATCTGATCACAGCTCTCCACCACATATAGAGATCTAGTTTCAGGACTATCATCATTCTCCAGTCATTCAAACTATTACACATCAGTTCCATATTGATTCCCTACTGCTATTCAATTGCAAGACTTAGAAGCTATATTAGATACCTTGGTAGGCCAAATTAGGTGAAACAACTCTATAATGATTGAGAAGCTCAATACCCTCTTTGGACCAGAAGAGAAGAAGGCTCAGGACTTCATTAATAACTGGCATCTAAAGGCCACACAAAGTGCCTTGAATGTCATTGTCAAGACATACCAAATTGAAAAGAAAGCTTTTGATAAGAAATTCTATTGGCATTGCATGCATAACAATATTGATCCAGCATCAGTTCAGTCTTCTCCTTCTTCCAAGAACTTGATGAAAGAAGAGGATCATGATAATTACTATTAGAAATTGCTGCTATCACTCTCTTTATTCTTATTTCCTATCTCTTTTTTTACCAGATTGTTACTATTTCTTATTCTCTTATTTTCTTTACTAAATTGCCTTTGTTTTGTTTCATATATTGCTTGTTGTCAGAGAACACCAATATTGAAAGCCAGAAGAAAATATAGTGGGAATTCTGGTATTATATTAGGATAAAGATTGTTCTGGTCCAAGATGCAAAACCCCCTCCAGCTACTATCTCTAAGCTATATAAACCACTCATAGCTCTTGCATCTTACTCAACATCTTCATGCACCTTTGCATCTTACTACTCACTTGTTATTTATTATTAGTTTGGTTATTAGTTAGAGAATATGAAGATCTCTTATTCATGAAGCTTGCTACTGTTTCTTATTAGAGCTGCCTGTATTAGTATAGGCTCTTTACTACTATTATTTCTTATAAGCTTAGGCATCTGTTAAGGCATGCTTCTCTGTTCTTACAACTTGACCATTACTATCCTTACTATGTTGTGATTTTTGACCTTTCTTGCACTCTCACCACATCAACCAACTTGCTTATCTTGATGAGACATCCCATCATACCCTGCTTTAATACTCTCAAAAGTAACAGATAGAGTAATTAAGGACAATATACTGTAAAAGAAGAAAATGATGTTATGAATTCTGCAGCACAATAACAGAATATACAGAATGATTGAATGAAATCTGACAAGACAGAATTACAGACTATTGTGAAAGAACTTTAAGACAAGAATTATATAATTAACAATAGAACTGATAAGCTAACTGATTGCACTGAGCACAATAGAATTAATTAAAGAATATAGCAAATATATTGTGGTAGAACAGATAGAACAGCTTACTAGGACTATCATCAGAAAAGCATCATGTATATAAAAATACTCATTACCAGAGATCTGATGAACTTGTTCATCATAATTAATCTTCTTACTTATCTACTAGATATCTTTAAATTAGATACTTTTATATCTTGATTACTTTCCATACTACTGAAGTTCTGTAATACTGTATGATTGTACCTGATCCTGCTACTCTTGAGAAGACTTCATAGTCTTGCTCTGACTCTGTTATACCTGCATGGAAACTCTTTGTCATCAGAGCAAGACTGCCAGCTCAACCAAAGCATTATTGAACTATTAATCACTACTTCAATCTGTTATTACTTACTATAATACTGTTCAACTCCTAAAGATTCAAGAGTGTCATGCAAATACATAACAATTATCTTCTCTGGTTTCTGAAGTGTTGTAGATGTAATTTATTCTTCTCATAATTCTTTATTTGTTAAGCCTACTTCTGTTGCAGTACCATTTATCATTATATTATCAGTTCTGGTAACTTCAGAATCACATTTATCTTTAGCTGGTTTGTCTCTATTGTGGCTGCATTTTGAGTGCTTTCATGGTACCTCTTCTTGTTATTAGTTGTTTGGTTTTGTTATATGTGATAATCTTTAGCATGTCTAGTCTTCTTTTTGTATGTAGATTTGTTCATCTTAGAATAACTTTGCTTCTTTTATAGATAATTCTTAAGAACTTCTTGTGTATTTTCAAGATTTTCCTCAGATTTTCACATCAATTTCTTAATAGAGAATCTCTTTCATTTCACTAGATAACATTTCTTACAATAATGTATTTTGTTGTTCAAGATTTTATCTACTTTCCACTTATAATAATCATTTACCAGTACTGCAGGAGAATGTATTAATGTCTCACTCTTTCTTATGTAATACAGTTTCAACAATGAGATATAAAAGATATTATGAATCTGATAGCTTGAAGAGAGCTTCAGTTAATATACATTATTTTGTACAGTCTCTACCACTAATAAGAGTCTGTAGTACTTATTATCTAACTTTTTACAGAAGTATATCATTTATAAGTTTCTTGATAACAATATCACTTTGTTATCAGATGCATACATCTTATTTTGTTATTTAAAGTTATAGAATCATGCTTGATCTTCTTTTACTTTTGTTAAATATTCTACCAAACTATCTCTTAATATGAAGATTATTCTCAGTCTTCTGTTGAATATCATCTGTACATCATCAGTTAACTTCTGAATCTCATCTGGTTCTCTAGATTTAAAGCTGTATATTACTCTAAATAGAGACATATGTATTACAGAGTGTTCTGATCTGTTATATGCAAACTCTGCATATACAAGCTATTTCTCTCAATTATCTTGCCTATAACCATAATAGATATGAAGATATTTCTTCAAGATCTTGTTCAGTGTCTCTGTTTGGCTGTCTGTTTGTGAATGAAAAGCTGTGCTAAGTTTATGTCTAACTTTCATATAGAAACATAGCCCTAATCAATATTTACTTATAAAGACAGATCTTTAATCTGAGATAATATCATCTGAAAATCTGAAGTTCTTAAATATCTTCTTCAGCAAGAGGTTTGCTATCTCTGGTACATCAATCTTCTTTTTACATGCAAGAAAATGTGCAAGCTTTATAAATTAATTCATGATAACCAGAACTGCATTGTATGAATTTCTCTTCTTTTCACTCAGAGAAAGATCTGTTATAAAGTTTATAAATATTAAATGCCAGAAATTACTGGATGTCAGTAACAAAGTAAGCAGCCCATATGGTTTATATATCAAAGTCTTCTCTTATTAGCAGGTTTGGCATTCATATATGTATCTCTAGATGTCTTGTCTTATTAAGTGTCATTTGTATTTTTATCAGAGTAAGATAAATGTCTTCACTACATTAAAGTAACCAGCAAATGGATTATTGTGGTGAACTTGTAGTAGTTTCTGTCTAAGAGCTGAATCACTGGAAATATAGATTCTGCTGTCCTTTATTAAAAGATCTCATTCATCTCTATCTTCTACTCTGACTGCTAGAATTCTGTCTTGGTGAATCTCACTTGTATAGAGAGATTGTTTTCCTGTGCTTCTAGTAACAGGTTCAACACACTCACGGTTAGTTTATTATAGATCTTTTCATCTTTCATCACCATGTTTACACATATATAGGGAATCTAGAATCTCCTGTAATTTCTATATTGAGTCTCTCCAGCATCTCTGGCTAGTGCTTCTTGAACTGACTTAACTATCATCTTGATGCCATCAGGTCTCTTCTGTGCCATCTCTACTGTGCTGCTTTGAATAGTGCAAGTAGCATATTCTTGAATATCTTCTTTATCAAAGAAAGTTTCTTCAAATGGGCCTTACTCTGGAACATCATCTATATTACATTGTCTTTGGATATCTTCTTCATTAAAAAAAGTTCCTTTAAATGAGTTCTACTCTAGAACACCATCTGTATCATGTTGTTTTTGAATATCTTCTTTGTCAAAGAAAGTTTCTTTGAATGGGTCCCACTCTGAAACACTATCTGCATCACATTATTTGAGTGTATATGTTGGCAGACTGATATTTTCTTCTAGTTTGACATAGTCCAGTCTTTATGATAGTGTGTCAGCTGGATTATACTTTCCAGAATGGTAGAGAATCTCAAAGTTATATATTCTGAAAATCTCAATCCACCTTATATATTATTATTGTACCATCTTGTTTGTGCACTTCATGAACAAACAAAGATTTGCATGATCTGTAATAATCTACAGAATACTTTGTCTCTTCAAAATCACAAGTTAAATTATATAAGCAAGATAGAATATTGTTCTACTGTCTATATTTTAATCAGTTATCTTGTTTAACTGCTGCAATGCTGGCCTCAACTAATATATAAGATGTGCTTGCATGATACTATTATTTGATGCATTGTTACTTGTAATTGTAAGAAGATTGCTCTCAAGTCTTTATGCTACTAATAATTATTAGAGAATCTCTATTATATTCTTGCCAGTATAAGTACTTTCTAAACTTTCAAAATTCAGTAAATGCTTACAGTACTCTCAATTCTTTGTAATGTAATAATTATTAATTGTCATAAAGACAAGATGATTGGGACTTGTCCAATTATTCACCACCAGAGATATCTTGATTATTGAGTTATGATTAAAGAGAAGATTTCAGAATAGCTGATCATACATATCATTTATAATCTGATATAATATTTCTCATGTGAATATCTGTAATACTATAACAGAATTAAGCATGGTTATTAATATGCAGAATGCTGAATTCTTAATAGCACAAAATAAGAGATTCAAGAATATTAATATTTACACAAGCTACTGAAGAAAATTGTCTTAATTGTATTCAGAAACAAGCAGATCTGAATCTGTTCAAGAACACTTTAGAAACTGTTGCTAAGACACCAGAATCATTACTAAAATTCATTATATTTGAAAAATTAGAATTCATGATTTACCATTATATTAACCAGAGTGTTATTTTGTCCATCATCAGTTTTTGTATAATCTTTACTAGTTAAATGCTTCTTCAGATCACTTGTACCATTTCAAGAAAAGCTTGAGTAGCTGAGAAAGATTTAATAATGCAGCATTACTAATGCTTGCAAATCACTTCTGAAGTGCTCTTAAAATACTCTGTTATCTGATCAAATTTTGGTCAAAAATCAGAATGACATTGCTTTGTCTTCTAGTTAAAGTCACCACACTTCTTATTCTTAATCAACTGAGCAGCCTCAGTAGTTAATCATCAAGTAATAAATAACTTATAATGCTGCTTCTTCCACAATATAAATTGTTTTTTTCCATGTTGAACTATAATCAATTTTGAAGAAATCTTTGTAGATTTTGCTTGTTTTGCTAGCTTCAGCTATTTAATTAGATTTTTTTTTTTTTTTACAATCAAATTGATTTTTCTCTGAGTTCTCTCTTAGTTAAAAAAGTAACAAAATTTGGTAACAGTTCAAGCAAAATTTGATAATCTCTAGCTAGTTAGACTTATTTTACTCTGCATAGTAATCAACTACAAAATTATCATTATCTACAAAATAGAACATTCTTCTTCAGAAAAATAAAATATTTTACTAATTTAATAGTACCCCATTCTTGAATTAATATAAAAAAAGAACTAAAAATCTAACTTTCTTTTTTAGATATCAATAATTTAATTATCATTCTTCTCATTATTCTTCTTATTGTTCTTATTAGAGAACATCATAATTTCAAAACCATCTTTCTTTATCTTTTCTGAAGTAGGCAAACTGTTATTATCTTTAATTAGATTCTGTAATTAGCTCAGAAATTCTCTTATCTTTTTCTCAATCCTCTCTCTTAATACATCAACTACAGTAAGATAATCATGACCATGGTTCATGATCTTGATCTTAAGCTTAGCTATTATTTATTGAAACTAGATCTGCTTACATATAGTAATAGAATGCTGCAGCTGGCTTGTTTTAATCTAAATATATTAGAATTATTATCAAATTTTATTACTTTTAAATTCTATCTTCTTGTTCTGCTGAGCTTTATTCTTAGTCTCTGTAGTCTCTTCTTAGTAATACTTCTTCTTCTGTTTTCTCTTCTTTTACTGAAATATTATAAGCTGATGCTTATAATACTTCTTTAACTTGTTCTTGATAAATTACTTGACTATTAATTGTTTAATAGCTTTATTCTTAATTATCTTGCAATTCTTTCTACTGCTATTCTGCCTGCAATAAATGTTAATATAATTTAATGTAAATTACTAAAAGTGTATATTACTTATATTTGACTTAGATTTTCTTTAGCATATTATAGTATGTTTTGCAATCTGTCTCTTCTGTCTTGAATATATTTTTTTGATAATCTTTCAAGATCTGACAGTACTTTCATGCTATACAAATCTTCTCTTTTATTAAATATTGTTTTAGCCTCATCTTCATAATTATATGTGATGAGTTGAATTGGAGGCACTGCATGATGAGATTATAAAGTATATTAATTAACTACTTGCATAAAATAATTACTATATATATTGTTTACATTCTACAGACATATTATTATAGGCAAGCTTCATGTGTTGTTGCTATACTAGCTACAGAATAATGAGAATATGAAGTATATTAATCTAGTACTTGTACAGAATGATTACTATATACATTATTTACATTCTACAGGCATATTGCTATAAGCAAGCTTAATGTATTGTTGCTATACTGGCTGCAGAATAATAATATAATATCAGTTTCTCTTTTTTTTTCTTTCTCTTTCTCTTCTTCTTCTTTGTCTTTAGAGTGTTATGTATTCGCGTGACACTCTTGAACTCTTGGGGTCAAAGGATACCACAGTGAGTAATAACAAATTGAGGTAGTGATTAATAGTTCAATGGTGCTTTAGTTAAGCTGGCAGTCTTGCTCTGATGACAAAGAGTTTCTGTACAGATGTAACAGAGTCAGAGCAAGACTATAAAATCTTCTCAAGAGTAGCAGAATTAGATACAGTTGTACAGTATTACAGAACTTCAGTAGTATGAAAAGCAACCAAGATATAAAAGTATCTGATTCAAAGGTATCTAGTAGATAAGTAAGAAGATTGAGTATGATGAACAAGTTCATCAGATTTCTGGTAATAAGCATTCTTATATACATGATGCTTCTCTGGTGATAGTTTCACTAAGCTGTTCTATCCATTCTATCACAATACATTTGCTATATTCTCCAATTAATTCTATTATGCTCAGTATAATCAGTTAGCTTATCAGTTCTATCACTAGTCATATAATTCTCATCTTAAAGTTCTTCTGTAATAGTCTATAATTTTATCTTGTCAGATTTTATTCAATTATTCTGTATGTTCTGTTATTATACTGCAGGATTCATAATATTATTCTTTTTTTTTACAGTATATTGTCCCCAACTGCTCTGTCTGTTATTTTTTAGAGTATAAAAGAGTGTTCTTTCTTTCTTGAGTTTCTGATTTTCTCTTATCTTTCTTCTTAGTGAGTGTTCTCATGGTTTTGTTTTATTATGTTATCTGCTTCTAATATTTGGAAGAATAATCTTCTTTCTGCCATTAAGTAATCTGGATTTGTAATGCTTTCTTCCTGCTTTTGATGCTCTTTATTAAGTAAGACTTACTTAAAATTAAGTTATTCTTCTTAGTATAGTTAGTATGTTTGTGCTGGTTGCCATTGCATTCACAATAATAGTTTTTCTGCTGTCAATTGACAGAAATTATTTGAGACTTAGAATAAGCTTGAATGTACTGAGCAAGAAACTCTCTCTTGTCTTCTTTATCTTCAAAAACAGAAAAAGCTGCTTTATAACTGGACTAGCAAATTTCTTGAGTCTAAGTCAAAGTTCATGAAGAACTTGAAACATCTCAAGAAGAAGAAGCAGAAAAGAGTAGCTGAGCAGACAGAGATTCAGAGTCTGCTTACTTTATTAAGTAATCTTTCTTTCTCAGATTCTCTTTCAGTTATCTCAGATTTGTTCATTAATGCTTTGCTGGATGAGAAATATCATTAATAATATATTACAATAATTATCTAGACATTTCTGAGGTTTTCTGTTAGTTTCAAGGTGTTTTCTGAGATATTATACTCTTTCCATTTCACTAGATAGTGAAGTTTTCTGCTAATCTTCTGATGATCCAGTATTTATTCAACTTCATATTTTTGTTCTTTATTGATCTCTGTGGGCATTTCTTTAGCATATAATGGTACTTTCTCTAATAATAAGACATAAAATACTGGATGCATTCTCATCTTTTTAAGTAGTTGAAGTTTGTAGTTAACTTTTCTAATCTGTCTCATAACTTTATATGATTCCAGTTTTTTGAAATCAAGTTTTTCACTAGATCTTTTGATTTTGATATTCTGTTGAATTAGAAATACTTTTTCCCCCTCTTTTAAGATTGGTGCCTTCTGATATCTTTTGTTATAGTAGTGCTTCATCCTCTCATTCAGAAATTTAATATCTAGTCTCATCTGGTTCTGCAGTTCTTGTAGTTATATTGCCATGAGTTCTGCTTCTTAAGCTTTTTGTTGTGTAATTCTTGATTTTTTCTGTATTTCCAGTTCTCTGCTGTAGTTTATGTAAAATAATATTATTTCTGTAGTAATGTTCTTTGCTTTATTGTAAGCTAATTGTACCATGAACAGTAGTATAACTTAATTGTTCTGTTGATAGTTAACATATTATTACAGATATTGCTTCAAGATTTGGTTTAATTATTCTGTCTGTTCATCTGTTTGTAGATGGTAGACTGTTAACATTTTTTGTTCAATTCCCAGTTGTGCCATTAATGTCATTCAAAATTTGCTTATAAATCTGATATCTTGATCTGTAATTATATCTTCTGGCATTTCATGATTGGCAAGTACATTTTATAGTACTACCATTGCTGTATCTGGTGCTGTCATTACCTCTCTCAACAGTATGAATAGAGTGGTATCTGGTTCCAGGATTTCCTGTCCTGGTTCTGGATTCTTGTCTCAATTCCTGCCCCAAGAACAGGATCAGGTTGAAGCTCAGCTTAATGGAATGGGACTGGATTGTTTAACAGCATATTGGGACAGTTTCATGGGAGCTGGAATCAGGATGGGATTGGAACTGGAATCAAAATCTAGCTAATAGGACAGTTCTAGAACCTGGCCATAACAAAATGAGATAGAACAAGGATTTTAATATTGTATATGGGACAGAACCAGTAAAGTGTAAAATGAGACTGGAAATTCTGATTCCATTTGTGTTGTTAAAAGATAATAAAATTTGATAACAGTTCTAACATAATTTTATTAATTTATTTAACTTTGGAAAAGTAATAAAATTTGGTAATATTTTTTGCATAATTGAATCATATTGCAAGATATTAGACTTTAGCTACTTGAGTCTATCTATTAATAATATTAATATATTTTCTGTTTCTTATCTAGATTGAGTAGTAAATTTAGCAGGCTTGCAATCTCTTTCTATATAATCTTTGAAGTATTTTGATCATCTTGATTATCTTAAATAACTTTCTTGATTAACTTCTCATATAATATAAGTACTTCATCCAGCATATACATCTTGTCTTCATGTTTAAGTAGCATGATCTTCTTGATTGTAGATGTATGAAGTTACAATTATCAATAATAACATGTATTCTGAGCAATATTAAAAATCTATTCTATCCTAATCTCTGTTAAATTATTATTATTATTATTATTATTCATTATAGTCTTATGCAGTCAGTAACTATGAAGACTATCTAACAGCTTCTCTGTTAGAATTTATTTAGTATACATTGTAAAAACTGAATAAAGGAAAAAATTCAAAGTATTTCAAGGCAATATGAGATGTTCTTTCTCCACAAAAGTCAAATAGCAGATAGGACATAATATTAATTTTAAAGGAAAATAATAATTCTTGTAGCAATGTGATACAAATCAAAAAGAAATAAAATTAGAATATTTGGGAAAGCTACTATCTAGTAGCTATTTCAGTACATTTCAGAAATAAAACTAGCTATTTTAAGCCTAATTTGATATCAAAAATAAAATTTAAAGATAGTTGAGAAATATCAAGTTTTTGTTGAATTTTTCTTCTTTCAGTATAATAAGCTGAGCAGTCTAATAGTAGATGCTTTAGATTTTCAACACAATTACAGAAATAGCATAAATTGAAAGAGTAGTCAGATAGTCTTATTAGATAAGATCTGAAATATCCATGACCAAGCTTTAATTAGCAAATAGTTGACCATATCTTCTTAGATATAGAAAAAGTAGATGCTTCCATCTGGATTTTATTTTGAATTGAGAGTAGTAATTTATAGAACTTTCTCTATTAAAAAGATCTTCAAACTACTCTATTATTGCTTGTTCTTTTATTTGTCTTTTTAAACAAGTAAGAGATATATATCTTTCAAAACAAACTTGATTTAATTCTGTAGCTTTTTTTACTGCTAGATCAGCTTCTTCATTTCCATATATATTTACATGTGCAGGAACCTAATGAAGATGTAAATTAATTTACTGATTTTTAATAGACTTAGCAGTTTTTCTTATAGATTGAAGATAATATAAGCCAGAATTAAGATCTTGATTCATGAGTCTCTGAATAGCAGCTTGACTATCAGAGAACACCCAGATATCTGATATTGACCTTGATTGAGACTGAGAGATAGAACTTGCTAATTTAAATACTTTATCTATAGCAAACAGTTCTGCATTAAAGACTTCAAGATATTTTCTTAGATTTCATGAAAATCTAATATTATCTTGTAGATTGTATACACCAGCACCAGCATATTGACTTTCTTCAGCTTTAAATCCATCTGAATAGAGAATCAAAGATCTATTATCTAGATTTTTAATTCTATTTATATGACTATCTTTAGCTGTTTTCTTGTCTGAATTTTTAATTTAAATATCTATCAAATCAGCTAGATTTTCAGATCAAGGTGCATTTCATTTTGCTTTGATTCTCTCTGTTTTTAAAGAAGATAATATGTTTGAAATCATTGAACAAATTCTAAATAGTTGACTTGAATACTTTTTTTGTTTATTAATTTTTCTTCTTTTTCTTTTTCTTTTAGTTGATGTTTGTACAACATATTCATTATTTAATTCTGATTGATTCCAATCTAAAAACCTTCCCTAATCAAGATCAACACTATTATTATAAGATGGAAAGCTAGAAGATACTCTTTTTCTGATTGCATATTCTTTTGGCATTTTTAATAGTCTATAAGCATAGTTTCTGCATAGTCTATTAAATCTTACTTTAGCAGGAGGAATAGCAGCTTCAATCTCCATAGCATAAAGACCAGTAACAAGCATGAAATATACTGATAACATATTTTGAGATTTTACAAAAAGCATTATGAGAAACATAAACAGTCAAGAGAAGTAATACTTGATATAAATAATGTATATTTGTTATAAGTATTATTCTGGTTTTCTCTCTGCTAACTTCTTTAGAATATTAAGCAAATGATTTTTGAGAGATCTCATTAAAAACAAGCAAATTTTCAAAATGAAATGCAGTAATATTTAAATGATGAGAATTTAATATCATCTTAAGCTCCAATTCTAGAACAGTAAAGAATGCTACAGTCTGATTTTTCAACTGTTGCTTGAATGGCAAGAGATATTCTGGCTGTATCTTTAACAGAGATTGACACACACACGCTCTTTTCACAACTCAATCAATTCTTGTTCAAAATGGATGAAACCACATTCATTTGAAAGATATTCCTCTACCTAATAACCTCTCTAAGTTTCATGTGAATCGCCTTGCTGGTTGTTGAGATATAAGTGGAAATAGATGGTGCCAGCCTCATGCCTGTCAGAAACACTTCTCACACTATTACTCAGCAACTATATGATCTTTTCATCTAAATTTTGAGAGACAAGCTCAATAGCACTCTTTAAACAAACTACTAAATTTTCTTTACTATATCTCTACTATTTCTTGTGTTATTACACTCTTTTTATCTGAAAAATCTCTTACCAGACACTCTCTTATTTTGATTTTCCTTGTCAAGACTCTTGCTTACTCACATTTTGTTGAGGTGTATCAAGCTAAGCTAGAGCTCTTATCTTATCTTATCTACTTCCATCTTATCTTTCTACCTCTTCTCATCTGATCTTTGCTCCCCAGGCCTCACACCAGCACTAAATCAGCTCTATCAACTTGATATCTATGGTATAGCTGAGCCAAATTAATTCCTGCAAATTCTGACCAATCTCTACTAAATACTAGTATGTTCTATACTGTTTAGTAGCTGAGAAATCAGAATTAATTAGTGAAAAATAGCTTTTCAAATACTTATAGTAACTAAGTTTTGAACTAGAAACAAGCTATAATATAGGCTATCTTGCAAATCAGAGCAGTTTTTATTAATTTTTCTGCACTTAAGAAAAAAATCAAGCTAGATTTCTAGTGACTTAACAGGTTTGCTATCTTTTCCATCTGATAAAAGATATGCTAGCTTTCTGATGCTGCTACATCTGAAAAAACCAGCTGCTCTTCTCACTTTTCTGCTTAGAATATATCTTATTTTTATAGTATTAGCTCTGACATCTTGAATGTGAGTCTTTACTACTAAATTTAAGAATATTCTCAGCTGGTTTCTGAAAGCTTCCCTGCAAAAAGCTCTCTAGTTTAATACTTCTCTTCAAAAAGTATACTTACTAGTATTAATTTAACTGATTTTTGAGATATAATTACTTATATCTCTTAAATTTACTAGCTTGCCCTCTTGCCCTCTACTCTTCTAATAGTTTTTTCATAGTTTTTATTCTAGAAGCTGTTCCTGCAATCACAGTCTTCAAAAAAAACTATATAGTTTGCTAGTTCTCTCAAAAAACTAGTTCAGAATTTAATAGGTGTAGCTCTGGCTAAAGAAAAACCTACTACAATGAGATTTTCAGCTTTCAGTAAAACAACTGAACTAGTTTAGGTTAACTAGCAAGTGGAATACAAAATAACCTCAGAAGATCTTCTTAAGAAAGTAATTTTAAAAGATTATCTTTTGTTTTCTTATTCAAGAAGATACTTCTTGAAACATAGTTAAAATACCTTCTACTTCTGATTCTTCTTCTGAATCTGAACAGCAAGATCTAAAGTCAATTCTCAAGCTTCTAGCTAAAGAATCTCAGAAGAAGAATCATGTTCTTGTGCAAAAAAAACTAAATGCTTGTATCTTGAGTATACAAAAAATCTTTTCTTTTAAAGAAAAAGAAGATACTACTGTTTTTGAAAACTCTGAACTTCAAAATCTTGAGAAAAAAATTATACAGCTTGAAAATCAGAAAAAAGCAGCTACTAACAGTAGTAATACTTCACAAAGCTGCTCTCAAGAGAAAGTATCTGCTAGTAATGCTTTTAAATTATATTCTTCTGCTCTAAAAACTGGACTAAATACTGAATCTTCAGTTAAATCTTCTTTACTCTCTAAAGTAAATGATAAAGAAGATAAAAAATAGTTCTCTGAGCCAAAACTCTTTAGAGAAAGAAGACTAATTCTCAAGATGAATACTCAAGTACTTGAAGAGATCAGTAATAAAGCTTTCTTCTTCAGAAATAGAATAAATGACAGCTTTACTGAAGCAAATATTACTGAAAAACCAGTTATTTCTTCAATTGCTAAGTCATTTAAAGGCCAATCTCTAATTCTAATAACAACAGAAGACTTTTCAGCTGATTTTCTTCAAAAATATAAGCAAACTTGGATATCTATATTTTCAGATCTAATGAACTTTAATATAAAGAGCATGAAAATTCACAAAGATAAGCACTGGGAAGTCTTTGTAGTTCATGGTATCTCTACAGAGATCTTTAATATAGAAAATGGATTATCTCTTTTAAAAGAAGAGATAGAAATTTTTAACTCTATCTCTTTAAAAAGAATCTCAATCTGACTATCTTCTGCTGAAAATAGAATACAGAAAAGACATGCATCTGCTGTCTTTCATATTCAAAATACTATAATAGCTGAAAATCTGAAAACAGTTGTAATTGCTGGACAAAATCTTAAAGTTTGTAAATATAAACAGTCAGAAAGATTTACAAGCACTGTACAATGCTTTAACTGTCAAATCTATGAATATACAGCATCAAACTGTAAAAAAGAAGCTAAATGTAGTATCTGTGCTTAAAAACATCAAACAAGTATGCATGAATGCTCAATTTGTGAGATTACTGGAAGAAAATGTGTACACTCTACATTAAAATATGCTAATTATCTAGAAAATCATGTGGCTAAAAGTACAGAGGGTGTTTTCTTCAAAAAATCCAACTATTCAGCACAAAATACTAGTAAATCAATGCAACTAGTAAGAGCTGAGCAGAATCTTTCCAGAACTAAATCTGTTTCTAAGAGATCTCATGAAACAGATTCTGAAGATGAAAATCAAGTTGTAATCTCTAAGAAGAAGATTGAAGTTAGATCACCATTTATTAATTTATGTTAAATAAAACTTTAAATACTTTTTCAAAATTGATCTTTCTTCAGAATAATATTGGAAGAAATGAAAAGTCAATGCATACATGTTTTGATATTAGGTTTGAAAAGAAAATTGATTATATTTTATTTCAGGAATCATAGATGAGCTCAGATAATCAGTTTACAGTCTCTTATAATGTATATTATTGCATTCTTTCTGAGAATAAAGATTTGAGATCTAAAGTAGCTATCTTTGCTAGAAAACAGTCCAGATATTAATCCTGCTTAAGATCTGACATATGCTCTAGTAATGATCTTCTAGTTATAGATATTAAAGATAAATACAATCAGTTTGAAACTATACAACTGATAAATATCTATAATCAAAAAGATCTAGAGAACAACTCAAATCTTTGAACTATTGAGAGAGAACTAGTAAATATCTCAGCTTCTCAATACTCTATTGTTACTGAAGATATGAATGCTCACCGTTCATGGTGGAACTCAAGTATAGTCAATTCAGTTAGAGCTGAAAAACTAGTAGAATGGCTTGAGAAGAATAATATGGATTTAATAAATGAGATAGACAGAGAAACTTTCTTCAGACCAAATCTATCATCTAAATCAATTATAGATTTGACCTTCTTCTCCACCAACTTAACTCAAAAAATACATGAGTGGTGGATTAATGAAGCTCTTCACTCTGACTCTGATCATGAAATTATTCAATTCAGTATTGAACTAAATACTGAAAATCTTGTTGAAAATCCACTTTATTCAAATCAATATAACTTTCAGAAAGCTAATTGGAATAAAGTAAATAAATCTCTTCTTCAAAATCTAGAAAAAGAAGAATTTCAATGGACTTCAATAGAAAATACTCCATCAGAACTTGAATTAGAAGCAATTAAATTAAGAAATCTAATTCAAATCTCTATTGAGAAACATATTCCCAAAAAGAGAATAACTAAAAGATCTAAGCCTTGATGAAATAATAAGCTAAAAATCAAGAGAAAAGCTATGACAAAAGTCTTTAGAGAACTGAAGAATAAGTAAGTTAGCTTAGAGTTCTTTCAACAAACTAGAAATGACTACTTTGAAACTATTAAAGAGGCAAAGTCATCTTGTTGAAATGAATTTCTGGAAAATGCTTAAGAAAAAGAGATTTTTAAAGCATATAAATATACCAAAGAAAAAAGAGTGGAAAAAACTCCTATTCTAGAATTCTCAAACTCTGAAAATGAAATAGAAAATAAAGCTATTTCATTTAAAGAGAAATGCAATGCTTTTATAAAAACTCTTTTCAGAGAACTACCAAGTTATCCACCAATAGATTGGAATGAATATCATGAAAATCCAGATTGGGAATAATCTAACCTTCAAGAAATAGAGATCAAGAACTCTATTTTTTCAGGCTTCAAAACCAGTACATCTGGCCCAAATGATATATCCTTTCTTATACTACAAAAAATCTATCCAGTACTTAAAGATAGATTTTTCAAGTTATACTCTATACTATTTGAAAAGGGATATCATCCAGAAATCTAGAGAGAAACTACTGGAGTTATTCTAAAGAAATCAAATAGAAAAGCTTTATTATCAAAATCTTACAGAATCATCTCTTTACTTAACTGCTTGGAAAAAGTTATAGAGAGAGTTATTGCTTCTAGACTTTCTTATTGGGTCTCCCAAAATAAACTACTGTATTTTGATCAGTTTGGAGGAAAGAAGCAATATGCTGCTATAAATGCTGTAATGAGTTTAGTACATGATATTTAATTAGCAAAAGTCAATAAATTGGTAGTCTCAGCTCTCTTTATTGATATAAAAGAAGCATTTAACTATGTTTCACTAAATAGACTTTTAAAAGTCTTCTCTGATTTGCAAGTACCTAAATCACTAGCTATATGGATTTTTCATTTTATGCAAACAAGAAAAATCCAACTGGTTTTTGATAGTAAGAAACAACAAGAAAAGATATTTATAAATATTGGAATTCCTCAAGATTCATCTCTATCTCCAATACTTTTCTCTATATATACTATATTTCTCTTTAAGAATAATAATAATCTAGATCTTAAAGATATCAGAATTTCTAGTTATATAGATGATACTGGACTTGTTGTCTTCTCTTTCTCAATAGAAGAAAACTGCTTTAAGTTAGATAAAGCTTTACAAGCAATGTTTAATAGACAAGATTCTCATATAGTTCAATTTGATATGGAAAAAACTGAGTTAATCCACTTTACTAAATTATTTAGTGAAGATAACTCAGTTAAACTACATGATCAAGTTTTTAAATGAAAAAAACTAGTAAAATAGTTAGGTATTTGGCTTGACAATACTCTTACTTTCAAGAACCATGTTGAAATTAAGATATCAGCTGCTGAAAGAGTTCTTAATCAAATAATCAGACTTTCAAATACTGAAAAAGGTCTTACTTTTCAAGCTATAAGACAACTTTATATAGCTTGTATTACTTCAGTAGCTGATTATAGTGTTCAGATTTGGTGGAAAAATCAAAAGAATCTTCTCTATAAGTATGAGAAACTTCAAAACTCTGCTTTAAGAAAGATTCTAAAAGCTTTTAAAACTTCTTCAATTTATACTATAGGGATTAAAGCTGCTATTCCTCCTGCTAAAGTAAGATTTAATAGACTATGCAGAAACTATGCTCATAGACTATTAAAAATACCAAAAGAATATGCAATCAGAAAAAAAGTACCTTCTAGCTTTCCAACTTATAATAATGGTATTGATCTTGATTGAAGAAGGCTTTTAGATTGGAATCAATTAGAATTAAATAATGAATATGTTGTATAAACATCAACTAAAAGAAAAAGAAAAAGAAGAAAAATTAATAAACAAAAAAAGTATTCAAGTTAACTATTCAAAATTTGTTCAATAATTTCAAATATATTATCTTCTTTAAAAACAGAGAGAATCAAAGCAAAATAGAATGCACCTTAGTCTGAAAATCTAGCTGATTTAATAGATATTCAAATTGAAAATTCAGACAAGAAAACAGCTAAAGATAGTCACATAAATAGAATTAAAAATCTAGATAATAGATCTTTAATTCTCTATTCAGATGGATCCAGAGCTGAAGAAAGTCAATATGCTAGTGCTGGTGTATATAATCTACAAGATAATATTAGATTTTCATGAAATCTAGAAAAATATCTTGAAGTCTTTAATGCAGAACTCTTTGCTATAGATAAAGCATTTAAATTAGCAAGTTTTATCTCTCAGTCTCAATCAAGGTTAATATCAGATATCTAGATGTTCTCTAATAGTTAAGCTGCTATTCAGAGACTCATGAATCAAGATCTTAATTCTGGCTTATATTATCTTCAATCTATAAGAAAAACTGCTAAGTCTACTAAAAATCAGCAAATTAATCTACATCTTCATTAGGTTCCTGCACATGTAAATATACATGAAAATGAAGAAGCTGATCTAGCAGCAAAAAAAGCTACAGAATTAAATCAAGTTTGTTCTGAAAGATATATATCTCTTACTTATATAAAAAGACAAATAAAAGAACAAGCAATGATAGAGTAGTGTGAAGATCTTTTTAATAGAGAAAATTCTACAAATCACTACTTTTAATTCAAAATAAAATCCAGATGGAAAGCATCTACTCTTTCTATATCTAAGAAGATATGGTCAACTATTTGCCAATTAAAGCTTGGTCATGGATATTTCAGATCTTATCTAATAAGATTATCTGACTACTCTTCTAATTTATGCTATTTCTGTAATTGTGTTGAAAATCTAAAGCATCTACTATTAGACTGCTTAGCTTATTATACTGAAAGAAGAAAAATTTAACAAGAACTTGATATTTCTTAACTATCTTTAAATTTTATTTTTGAAACTGAATTAGGCTTAAAATGGCTAGTTTTATTTCTGAAATGTACTGGAATAGCTACTAGACAGTGGCTTTCCCAACTATGCTAATTTTATTTCTTTTTGATTTGTATTACATTGCTACAAGAATTATTATTTTTCTTTAAAATTAATATTATGTTCTATCTGCTATTTGACTTTTGTGGAGAAAGAACATCTTATATTGCCTTGAAATACTTTGAATTTTTTCCTTTACTCAGTTTCTGCAATTTATACTAAATAAATTCTAACAGAGAAGCTGTTAGATAGTCTTTATAGTTACTGACTACATAAGACTATAATGAAGAATAATAATAATAATAATAATTACTTAGTTTTAATACTTTGTTTTTTTCTTTTACAATCAAATTGATTTTTCTAAGAGTTCCACCTTCATCAAAAAAGTAATAAAATTTGATAACAGTTTCCTTCAAAATTTGCCCAGTTTGACTCTTGATACAATAAGGCCAGGAAACCCAGTCCCATCCCAGTTCCACTGTGGATCCAGCCAGAATGGGAAATGGGAACCTATCTTCTCTGCTGGAATAGAATATGGAACATAATTTTCTATTTGAGGATGGGACCAGGAAATAATTTATGGGATAGGGATGGTAATAAGATCTCAAGCTCTTGAGTAGAATGGGATGTGGGACTGAGATTTCATATTTAGAATCCTGGCTGTTTCTAAATTCAGAACCAGAACAAGCTTCAATGGGAAATGAGATCCTGTCCTGGTCCCAAATACCAGCCTATCAAACACTAGGCAACATGTTTATTTCTTGTTATAAATTTCACAGTTCACTTCTCCATTATCTGAGGTGTTGCATTCCCAACAGGCAGCAAATTGCCAAGATCTTTCAAGAATAAGTTGCTGATCCCCTCCCTCAAATATAAGAAAAGGAGTATGGGTAATAATATCTCCAATCTGAACAGACACTTCATCACAAAATGTGTAAATAGAAGCTTCTCCTGTTTGAACAATCATGGTCACTCACAACTTATTTTCTATCAGCAGATTTAACATTTCAGTATACTTCTGAGACAACAAATTAATTTCTGAACCAGTATCAATCAACACTATTAATTCTTGTTGGTTTATAGTAACTGGTGCATATAATAAACACATTCCATATGCTGTTTCGGATTTTGGTACCATTTGCTTTGATGTAAGTCAACCAGAATTAATCTTTAGCTCAGGCTGAACTGGTTCAGAGACTCCAATCTTTGCATGACTTTTGCTAGTACTTTTATTCCAACCTGATCTGAAGAACACTTGATGAAGCTTCAGCAATACATCTATAAGTTTCTTGACTGATACTTCAACCTTTCCATTGAGAATTCAACCTATTAATTCATTGGCATCTGTTGAATTACAGATCTGAGAGAATAAACAATCTGTTGCAGAATATCTTGATCTTTATTTCTCTACAGTCTTGTTCTGAATTTCAGACTTCTTCTGATTGATTGATTCAACATCTTTCATAATATTATCATTAACAGTAGCTTGATTATTCTGGTAGGTAATAAATTATCCAGTACACTAAGTATGAGGTGTTGCAATCTTAGCTTTTGAACTGTTGTTAGCTTCTCCAACAGTTCTAACATTAACTGATATTCTTTCTTCCAGTAGTTCATATTTCTTATTCAAATCAGATTCTTCATCAGATATTAGATATCCAAGTCATCTTGCTTGGACCTTCATACTGGTTAAATTTACTGGAGATGTCTCTTCTTGCTGATTGATCTTCTTTTTAGAACTTGTCAATTCTGGAATTGCCCATTCATCCTCTTCTATAGACTGTACAATATACATGTTTGGTATTTCAGATTTAAGAGTGACAACTTAATAGTTTTGATCAGAAGAACCCATGCATAAGTTCTCTTCATTATTAATATAACAGTACCCATTATTCATATTGGATTGGTATTCATAACACTGAGATTGATGGTGTCCAGGTTTTCCACAGTAAAAGCATGAGAAATGTGTTGAAATTTCTTCAGTTTGAGCTCCTCCTCAGCTACTAGAATGATAGCTTGTCATCAGCAAACCATTTCAAGCTATATAAGAATTGACTAATTGCAGTTGGATGTTCTCTTGTACCATTGCAGAATTAGTAGTCACATTTATTGTATAATTTGGTATAGGTTTCAGAGGCCCTTCTCTCTGCAGCATATAGTACTGATCAGAATTCTCTTGTATCTGATTTGACTGTACTCTTATAGTTAATATTAAATTTGTAAACTTATTAGTCATCTTTTTAATTGCAGCTTTAATATTAGTGCTCTCAGAGCTCTTGGCTTTAAATTTCAATTCAGATTCTTCAGTCTTTACAGAACTAGCTGTTTTCTTTAAAGTCTTAACTATAGAAAGTTTGTTAGCTAATTAATATTACTCATCAAGCTTCTTTAGTTTCTTCTGCTTCATTTTATCTTCTTTAAAGACCTTCTTATTTCCTTCATACTGGTTAATCAAATCCATAGTTACTTGAACAATCTTTCTAAAACCAATAGATGACATATTGTCTGAAAGGTTGAGCTTTGCCTTGTCAATAATCTTATTCTGGAGCTTCTCAGGCAGCCTCTGAAGAAATTAAGACATCTTAGTGAATTTATCAAGTCTTTCATTGGCTTGTACTGTACTGGCAATAGTAGTGTATTCTCAAACATAGGCACAAATGTTGCTATCCCAAGCATGCAGTTTCTTTATAATTACTTGAAGATAATTCTAACAGTAAATCTTGTAAGTAATGTTCTGATCATGAAATTCATGAATAATCTCTTTAGAGAATACTTTTCAATTATCTTTCTTGTAGTCTTCTAAGATCTTCATTCATTCTCTAATTCATGTAATACAGTATCTAGCCAACCATTCAATAATATTCTTAGAGTTAATTACCCCATGATCCTTGCACATTTGATCAAACCTTTCAATAAACAAGATAGCATTTCTGCTGTCAAACCAAGGTTCATTTGCTGCGCCAGGGGAAGGCATAGAAATGTAGAAGTAAACCACAATTCTCCTGTTCTCACTCTGTAACATAGTCACATACAATCCTGTAGTACCTTCAACCATAGTTGATTCTGATTCTGATTTCTTGATTTCTTGATCTTTAGTCATGTCACACAGTATGTTCTGTTGTTTCTCAATGATTTAATATCTTTCCAAAAAACCTATTTATCAGACAAGCTTTAGATAAGAGCTATTCAAATCTAAGCTCCCTAATATTATTTCTTGAAATAGTGTATTGCTTCATGTGTCTCAAAATTTGTTTTTCTTCCTTGGTAGCTACCAAATCACTGCATTATCATCTTCAGGTCTCAGCTTGGTCACCAAATAAAGCAGGGTACAATGGGATGCCTCATCAAGGTAGATGAGTTGATTGATGTGGTGAGAGCACAAGAAAGGTGAAAAACCACAACATAGTAAGAATAGTAATGGCTGAGTAGTAAGAACAGAGAAGCATGCCTTAACAGATGCCTAAGCTTATAAGAAATAATAGTAGTAAAGAGCTCATACTAACACAGGCAGCTCTAATGAGAAACAGTGGCAAGCTTCATGAACAAGAGAACTTCATATTCTCTAACTAATAACTGAACTAATAATAAAGAACAAGTAAGTAGAAAGGTGCAAAGATGTGTGAAGGTGTTGAGCAAGATGCAGGGGCTATGGGTGGTTTATATAGCTCAGAGATAGTAGCTGGAGAGGTTTTGTACCTTGGACCAGAACAACCTTTGTCCTAATATGGTACCAGAATCCCCACTACAGTAGCAGGATCAGATACAGTTGTATAGTATTACAGAACTTCAGTAGTATAGAAAGTAATCAAGATATGAAAGTATCTGATTTAAAGGTATCTAGTAGATAAGTAAGAAGATTGATCATGATGAACAAGTTCATCAGATTTCTGGTAATGAGCATTCTTATATATGTGATGCTTCTCTGGTGATAGTTCTGCTAAGCTGTTCTATTCATTCTATTATAATATGTTTGCTATATTCTTCAATCAATTCTATTGTGCTCAGTGCAATCAGTCAGCTTATCAGTTCTATTGCTGGTCACATGATTCTCATCTTAAAGTTCTTCTGTAACAGTTTATAATTCTGTCTTGTCAGGTTTCATCCAATCATTCTGTGTGTTCTGTTGTTGTGTTGCAGAATTTATAATATAGAGCTACTGTTAATAATCCTTCTCCTCCTCTGATTATTTACTACTCTGCAATGCTCTTATACAAGAATCTGTGCTGCAACAAAATAAGTTATATTAAGAGATAAGTGCTTGCAGAATACTGCTCTGGTACATATTATTTACTGACTAGAGTGGTATCCAGTTCTGGAATTTCCCATTCCAGTCCTGAATTCCTGTTTCAATTCCCATCTCAAGAACAGGATCAGGTTGAAGCTCAGCTCAATGAAATGGGACTGGGTTGTTTAACAGCATATTGGAACAGTTCCATAGAAGCTGGAATTGGGATGGGATTGAGACTAAAATCAAAATCTAGCTAATAGAACAGTTCTAGAACCTGGCTATAACATAATGAAATAGGACTGGAATTTTAATATTATATATGAGACAGGACCAGTAAAGTGTAAAATGAAACTGGAAATTTCAGTTCTATTTGTGTTGTTAAAAGATAATAAAATTTGGTAACAGTTCTAACATAATTTTATTAATTTATTCAACTTTAGAAAAGTAACAAAATTTGATAATGCTCTTTGCATAATTGAATTATATTGCAAGCTATTAGACTTTAGCTACTTGAGTCTATCTATTAATAATATTAACATATTTTCTGTTTCTTGTTTGAATTAAGTAGTGGATTTAGCAGACTTACAATCTCTTCTCATATAATCTTTAAAGTATCTTGATCATCTTGATTATCTTGAATAACTTTCTTAGCCAACTTCTCATGTAATATAAGTACTTTATTCAGCATATGCATCTGTCTTCATATTTAAGTAGCATGATCTTCTTGATTATAGATGCATGGAGCCATAATTATTAATAATAACATGTATTCTAAGCAACATTGAAAATCTGTTCTACCTCAATCTCTATTAAAGATATAGCTAGAATATTTCTTGTTATTCAAGCAACAGTTAGAAAATCAGACTCTAGCATTCTCTACTGTTCCAGAATCAAAGCTTGAGGTAATATTAAATTCTCATCATTTAAATATTGCTATATTTCATTTTGAAAATTTGCTTATCTTTAATAAGATCTTTCAAAAATCATTTACTCAATATTCTAGAGAAGTTAGTAGAGAGAAAATCAGAATAATACTTATAATAAATATACATCATTTATATCAAGTATTACTTCTCTTGACTATTTATATTTCTTATAATGCTTTTTGTAAAATCTCAAAATATATTATTGATATATTTCATACTTGTTACTGATTCAATTCTCTAAATTATATACTCTCATGTAGCATGATGAATGAAGGGCAGCAGCTACAGCTAGTAGCTGACTTTTTGAATACTCAGTATTATTATAGTATTTCTGGAATTTCAAGCTGGCAGCTTTAATAACTTCTTCAATGTTCCTTCTTGTTATTAACTATTAGGTCTTGTTCTCCTCTCTTTCTAAATGCTGGAAAAGATGATTGTACATTACTTATACTAGATAAATTATTGAATCTGTTGTTTTAAATAGTATCTTGATAAATTAACTGAATGACTGTAACAGTTCAATCATATACTCTATCTGCTTTCAGTCATGATTTAATAAATAAAGTTTTTAGTATTTTGGTAATAAGTTCTGGATTCATAAGTTTACAGCTTGTTGAAGTAACAAGATATAAATACACATCTTATAAATAGAATTTTATCTTGTGTAAAACATCTTGAATCATCTTGTACTGGTTCTCTTGTTGATATTCTCAGACATATGCAGTGAGTTGAGGAGAGACATTAGTTGTATTAGCAATAAGATAAATCTATTATTAAATAAAGATTAGTAAATTAACTCAAGTATATTAAGACTGTTATCAAATTTTATTATCTTTCTAAGAGTATTTGCAAATATATCTGTTCATACTAGATCATCAGTAATTAAGCTCTTAATAAAGATAGTAGATAGAGTATTATTATCTGGCTGAATCTTGAGATTGCAAACCAGCTCTTGAATCACAAGTTAAATCATATAAGCAAGATAGAGTATTATTCTACTGTTTGCATTTCAATCAGTTGTCTTGTTTAACTGATGTAATGCTGGCCTCAACTGATGTGTAAGATATACTCACATGATACTATTATTTAATATATTATTACTTATAATTGCAAGAAGATTGCTCTCAAGCCTTCATGCTATTAATAATTTTTGGAGAATCTCTGTTATATTCTTGCTAGTATAAGCATTCTTTAAACTTTCAAAATCTAGTAAATACTCATGGTACTTCTAATTCTTTATAATATAATAACCATTAATTGCTATAAAGACAAGATTATTGGAACTTGTCCAATTATCTATTATTAGAGATATCTTGATTATTGAATCATGATTAAAGAGAAGATTTTGAAATAACTGATTATACATATTATTTATAATCTGATATAATATTCCTTATGTGAGTATCTGTAATGCCATTGCAGGATTGAGCATGATTATTAATGTGTAGAATACTAAATTCTCAATAGCATGAAATAAGAGATTTAAGAATATTAATATTTGCACAAGCTGCTAGAGAAAATTGTCTTGATTACATTTAGAAATAGATAGATCTGAATCTGTTCAAGAACACTTTGAAAATTATTACTAAGATATCAGAATCATTACTAAAATTTGTTACATTTGAAAAATTAGAATCCATGATTTATTATCATGTTAACCAGAGTATTATTCTGTCTGTCACCAGTTTTTGTACAATCTTTGCTAGTTAAATACTTCTTCAGACCACTTGTACTGTTTCAAGAAAAGCTTGAATAACTAAGAAATATTTGATAATACTTGCAAATTACTTCTGAAGTACTCTTAGAATGCTCTGTCATCTGATTAAATTTTAGTCAAAAATCAGAATAGTGTTACTTTATCTTCTAGTTAGAGTCACTACAGTTCTTATTCTTAATTAACTAAGTAGCTTCAGTAGTCAATTATCAAGTAATAAATAACTTATAATGCTACTTCTTCCATAATACAAATTATTTTTTTCTATATTAAACTATAGTTAATTCTGAAGAAACCTCTGTAGATTTTGCTTGTTTGCTGGCTTTGATTATTTAATTAGATTTTTTTTTTTTTATAATTAAGTTGATTTTTCTCTGAGTTCTGTCTTAGTTAAAAAAGTAACAAAATTTGGTAACAGTTCAAGTAAAATTTGATAATTTCCAGCTAGTTAGGCTTATTTTACTCTGCACAGTAACTAACTACAAAATTATTATTATCTACAAAATGAAATATTCTTCTTCAGAAAAATAAAATATTTTGCCAATTTAATAACACTTTATTCTCAAATTAATATAAAAAAACACCTAAAAAACTAACTTTCTTCTCTAGATATTAACAATTCAATCATTATTCTTCTCACTATTCTTCTTATTATTCTTATCAGAGAATATTACAATCTCAAAATTATCTTTCTTTATTGCTTCTACAGGCAGACTATTATTATCTTTAATTAAATTCTGTAATTAATTCAGAAATTCTCTCATCTTCTTCTCAATTCTCTCTCTTGATACACTAACTGCAGCAAGATAATTATAATTATGATTTATAATCTTGATCTCAAGCTTGGCTATCATTTATTGGAACTGGGCCTGCTTATATATAGTAATAGAATGCTGTAGCTGGCTTGTTTTGATCTAAATATATCAGAACTGTTATCAAATTTTATTACTTTTAAATTCTATCTTCTTGTTCTGCTGAGCTTCATTCTCAGTCTCTGTAATTTCTTCTTAGTAATGCTTTTTCTTCTGTTCTCTCTTCTTTTGCTGAGATATTATAAGCTGGTGCTTATAATACTTCTTTAACTTGCTCTTGATAAATTACTTGATTATTAACTGTTTAATAACTTTATTCTTAATTATTTTGTGATTCTTCTTACTACTATTCTGTCTGCAATAAATGTTAATATAATTTAATATAAACTACTGAGAGTGCATACCACTTATATTTAACTTGAATTCTCTTTAGCATATCATGATATATCTTGTGATCTGTCTCTTCTATCTTAAATATATCTTTTTAATAATCTTTCAAGATTTGACAGTACTTCTGTACTGCATGAATCTTCTCTCTTATTAAATATTGTTTTGACTTCATCTTCATGATTGTATGTGATGAGTTGAATTAAAGATACTGCATGATGAAATTATAGAGTATATTAATTAACTACTTGCATAAAATAATTACTATATATATTATTTACATTCTACAGATATGTTGCTATAGACAAGCTCCACATGTTATTATTATACTGGCTACAGAATAATAAGAATATGAAGTATATTAATCTAGTACTTGTATAGAATAATTACTATATATATTATTTACACTCTACAAGCATATTGCTATAGGCAAGCTCAATATGTTGTTGCTATACTGACTGCAGAATAATAATATAAAGTCAGTTTCTCTTCTTTTATCTTTTCTTTCTCTTCTTCTTCTTTTTTTTCAGAGCTACTGTTGATAATTCTTTCTTCTTTCTGATTATTTACTATTCTGTAATATCTCTGTACAAGAACCTGTGCTGTAATAAAATAAGTTATATTAAGAGATAAGTGCTTGCAGAATACTGCTCTAACATATATTATTTACTGACAAGATGTTAGTTTTCCCCATATATGTTCATTTTATACAGTCAGAGAGAAGTAGCACAAGACCATATTAAAAGAATGAGCTCTGAAGAAGAGTAATTAGCATAAAGTTAATAAAGACATTGATCTGGCTAACTTTGATCAGAAGAATCTCTGCCCCTACCATCTTATTTATAACTAAAAGTTCAGCACTTGTATGTCAAAAAGTAATAATTTTTAGTAATAATCTTGATGCTAATTAATAAAATAGATGTTATTAAAAAGATCTGTCACTTCTAGAGCTCTACAGAGCTAATTCTTCTGATAACTCTGTTCTAGTAATTGATTTATAAAATTACTTTATTCTGTCATCAAGAACATGAATATTACTGATAATATTCTGCTATTAAGTTATTTTAGAAGACTGCTGAAGTAATCTTGTGTACTTTATTTAAGTATAAGTTATTATTAGCAATAGTATCAACAATTATACTGAGTAATATAGACTTTGTTATAGTAATAATGCACTGTAAGCATGTTATAATCAATACTGATGACATGAAGCTTGTTCTTGGCATCAGTATCATAACTAGATTAAACTATTTTAGTCTAATTAATATGTCTGATTGCCCTGTCTCTACTGCTTCTACTTCTGCTGTCATTACCTGCTGTCTGTATTCTGCTTCTGCCCCACTAACTACTGCTGCTGCTTCACTATCATTATCACTGTCTATTACTGCCTCTCTGTCTCTCTCTAGTGCTGACAAGGTCTCTGTCCATCAAATAGTAGATATTAGAGCCCCTGTCTGGTTCACAAAGCTGGTTCTGGAGAAGCAGAAGAAGAAGAAGAAGAAGAAGAAGAAGAAGAAGAAAAGAGAGAAGAAAAAGAAAAAGAAGAAGAAGAAAGAGAAAGAGAATTATAATAATAATAAGAATGATAATAATGATGAGAATAATAATAATAATAATAATAATGAACTTGCTATTTAGACAGTTTCTAGTTATTTACTAGCTTTAGCTATTACTTAGTTCTAATGCTTTGTTTTTTTCTTTTATAATTGAATTGATTTTTCTAAGAGTTCTGCCTTCATCAAAAAAGTAATAAAATTTAGTAATAGTTTCATGCAAAATTTGATCAGTTTGACTCTTGATATAATAGAGCTGGGAAATCTTGTTCCATTCTGGTCCCACTGTAGACCTGGCTGAAATAAGAAATGAGAGCCTATCTTCTCTGCTGGAATAGAACATGGGATATAATTTTCTATTTGAGAATGGAACTGGGAAATAATTTATGAGATAGGGATGGTAATAAGACCTCAAGCTCTTGAGTGAGATGGAATATGAGACTGAGATTTCATATTTAGAATTCTGGCTGTTTCTAAATTCAGGACTGGGACAAGCTTCAATGGGAAATAGAATCCTGTTCTGGTCCCAAATACCAGCCTAAGTAATATAGACTAGAGAAGAAAAAGAAGAAAAAGAAAGAGAAAAACAAAGCAAGAAAAAGCTCTCTCTTAAGCTAGTGCTCATTATCTAATAGTAATACAGAGCTAGTAAGAACAATAAAAACTCTTTACATATTATTGTATTATTAAGCTCTGTTGTGTTGTTGTATTATTAGAGTTGTATTGATATTACATCTCTAGTAAGGCTGTACTCTTTTTCTTATAAGAAAATTTTTATTTTCTTAAGAGATTTCTTGTTTTTCTACTCATGAAGATTTTTAATAAGATAGCTATCTTGAGAAATCAAGACTTACAAGAAAGAAAAATCTGTAAGAATTTATTTATAAATTTCTTATACAGATAAATAATATCTGCAAGAGTTTAGAGTCTCAGCTTGCAAGCTATTAAAAGTACATGTATTTTTACAAGATACTAAGTTACATGCTCACAAGCACATATAAAAGACTGCCACTATATAAACTTCTTGTTGGAAGCCAGTGGTAATCTTGTCTACAAGTCATATATAGTTGCTAATACCAGATCTTTTACCTCACATACTTTTTTCTATATACAATTCCTCCTATAGATTCATTGTCACACTGATCCACATGTACAATACTCACAGACTGAACTTTTGATGACATGCCATATAGAAGACCAAAACACTATTCCCCTTTTGACTTAGCACCATACACAAGTGTTATGAATATATTGTGCATACACTCACATACCATCTTTTCTCTCTCTCTCCAAGCAATATGTTTGTGTATATAGAGCTTTAGCTAGTAACCTCAGCTAGGCCCATGACAATTCCTGCAGAATGAGAGAGCAGTGCATCTGGGCACAGAAAACAGAATACAGAATGAGAGAGAAAGAGAATAAGAAAGTATATTACTGTTCAAGAAAGTAAGATTAGGTTTATATAGATTATCTGGTGACATTGAGGCAGCATGAGATGGTGCAAAAGCAGTGAGCCAGGCACCATCCCTGAAGTGGCAATGGCCATGCTGCAACAGGCATAGTGCATGTTGTGGACCAATGGCAGGCCTGAATCGCCTGATCACCGGGCTGGGCGCCCCGCTAACCAACACAATGTATACTCTGTACTCCGTACAGAGTACTCCGTATACTCATATGAATTCTAAGAGTCTGTGGGGTATTTACTAGGGCTTTTCTTTGATAAATGCAATAAACATGGTCACAATATTTTTTTTAAAATGATTACTTACTTTCTATTCCCATGGACATGGAAGCATATTCATACAACCCAGTAGAAACACTTAAGATCAAACCCTTTTTGAAGGAAGAAATCGGTATCTCCGATAAAGAAGACAATAGAAAGGAGGTATCAAAAGAGGCTAGTCGGTAATGAAAAAAGCACGATAATTTTAATCAAGATGGCATGGTTTTCTATCTATTCTTCATCCGCATCTTCAACGCTAGCGGTCAATCCACGCTTCGTGGCTTCTCCGGTGTTAGCTTGGGGCTGAGCTCCAGTGGATGTCGCTGTTGAGCTTTTGGGTTGGGAGGGTCGCTCGGGAGGTGTTATCGTATTGTCGGTCATTTTCTTGGCCTTCTTCTTTTTCTTTTTGGTCTAGGTGCTTGTTAGCTAAATTATGCCCCTTCCAAGCCATGGTTGTCACGGTTGGGTGGAGAGCGAATGAGAAAGGATTTGAACATACCTCCTGCCATCCCCACACTGGCCTAAAGCTATCAAAGAATCCGACATCCTCGAACAGATTGGGGTACAACCAAAGACCCGGTGGCACAACGAAAAACGTAACGCAGAATAGTATCAAGCGGAAGATCGACATCGCGAAGAACAACCCCAACAAGCCCATCATTGCGATACTCAAATACCACACGCCCTGTCTCAACATCATGGGCCATAGTGGGAACATGACCACTGCCATAATGGCGATGAGAACGCCCGCAGCCATAGCTTTCTGCTTCCACTGTGGTCCCTCGTAGAGCCATGCGTAGTGCATCATTGGGTCGGTGTCTTGGTGCTGCTCTATACGCACGTTCCACTGTCCTTTGACTCGTTTTTGCTTGGGACGGTTCGGTTGCTCGATTTTGGAAACACGGAGTGCGAGAAGGGACATGGGCAGGAGTTTGAAAGTGTTTTCGGCAGAAGCGCGATCGGTTACCGGTGGGAGTAGAGAGTTGGGTTTTGATGCCGCTTTGGTGTAGGCAGGAGATTCCAGTGCTCGAATTGCTCGTTTTACTATAAATTCACAAGTCAGTAATTCTGGCTGGTTTTGAAAGGTTTTTCGTAGCATGTACCCTTAAATAATTCTCTTCTCCGACCATCCAAGATGCATGTTCTCGTCTTAAGGTTTTGTGATCTGAGGAAATTGGCAACGGCAAGTGCCTTCGGGTCCGCTGGAACTCCTGATTTCACAGGTATTTGTCTCTGATGCTGATGGCCATGATTGTGGTCACAGCAGCCCTCATGTTGGTGGTCGTCTTGGCCATGCTCATGGTCATGGCTGTGGTTGTGGTTGTGGTTGTGGTCGTGATCGTGGTCGTGGTCGTGGTTTTCTCCTGACTGTTGCTGCTTTTGCATCTGGTGTTGATGCATGGCCTGAGCTCTCAAATGGTTGATGTATTGTTCCGGAGTCATACCGCGCTTCGCAGCCTCTTGAGTGAGTTGTTGTCGTTGCATGTTCGCGAACTCTTCTGGTGTCATTCCACGTTTCGCGGCTTCGGCGGCCATCTGCTGTTGCATGGCCGCGAGCTGCTGCGGCGATGGCTGAGGGGCAGCCATGTTGAAATCGGAAGTCAATCAGTACCAGGAAGTAACCAGCGGGATCAGAAAAATACTGCGCTAATTAGGGCTCCCAGAAGTTGATCGAGCTCGTCTGGCGGTGGTTGTTATATATGTGTTGACTTTCATTGATGATCCGCCCAAAGTGGCCAGATCTAAGATTCCAAAAAGGGAAAGGCGGGGATGTGCGCCGAGGCCGCCGTGTGCGTGGTGGCAAGCTTCCAACGATCGACGGCATTGGGCTTGTGCCTGGTAGAGAACCATAAGAGCAACGAGAACTCCTTTTTGTGGATGGTGAATGCCTTATGCAAGTGAGATTGTGTTTTCAACTGCAACGCAATTCAATGCCGATTCCAATCTCCGGCTTGTTTGAACTCCGGCTTTCCCCGCCTCCATGAGAGCTTTCGTTCCCGGCAACAGCTCTCTCCTACAGCCGCCTTGGGGAACAGTTCAGCTGGTATGTCAGGATATCGTTCTCAATCGAGGTGGTTCCCTACTAATTTGTTTCTTGGTGTAGTCCCAGCGAGATGTTTCAATACAGATCCCAATCAATCTTGTAACTCAGCCTGCCGTTTCTCTTTCAGCAGCCTGCTTTGGAAAGAAGGTCTATGATGAAGAGGCAGCAAAGCAATGCATTTCGAATCTTCTCTCCGTGGGATACCGACGATTGTATGTTGATCTATATTGGTCCCGTGAGAGAAAGAAATGGAGTCTGTGCCCAGTAACAACACCCTTGATCCCACTTGGAGCAACCGTTCCCAGGAGGCTCCCATTCCTCGGGCTGAAACTACTCGGATTCAACCGGAAAACTGGTTCTCCAGCTGTGGGTGGACATCTCAATACTCGACAATCGCGCAATACCACTAGGCCTTCCGATACAAACCCCGTTGAAGATTCCACCGTTGATCAGACTGAAGTACCTACCAGAAAAGGACCTTCCGGAACAGTTCTGTTTGAATTGGGGCCTTATTCATGTTCCGCAAATGTTGACCTAACCGGCTTACTAAATGTTGTGGCCGATTATTTCAAAAGCACAGAAGATACTTTGAATGCGCATTTGACCTATATTATCTTTGACCTTCATGCCGCATCTCGTCCTGATACCCCTCACGGTTCAGCGCCAACTCTAAAGGGAAGGGACCTTCCATCTCTCTCAGACTCCTTAGGCACTACCGCAAACGATGCGTTGGGAATGTATATATATACGCCCTTGGAGCTTGATTCCGAAAGAAGAGACTTGAACAGGTCCTGGTATTCTGTGGCTCCGCGAATGGGTCCCGTTCCAGAGTACTTTAATATAATCGGAAAGGCTAACTCACGTTACGAAACACCGGATGGATGGCCAAGTGAAGGGTATGTGGAGCTATCCAAGGCGCAAAGACTTGTGATGGGATGGGGAAAGGTAGATCTGCAGATGAATGCATACGATTTCAAGAACGATAATATGATAGTCTTCTCGCCCGGCTCGCTCACGTCTTTTGTCACCGTGGCTAAAGATAACAACGACAATATCGTTGGCAAATGCTTATACAACCCTAATACCACTGATATTTCCGATGTCCAAACATGGGCCACCGCTGAGATTCCAGAAGCAAACTCTACCGTGCAGTTATCTCTCTTCTCCAACCAGATGGTCTCGTGTGGTATATCACCACTAGTTAACCATACACTCCTCAATGTCACTGCTGACCAAGACATTGGACCTTATCGAAATGTGTCACTCTCCTCTATCTGGTCTTGGGCAGATGGAGAACCCAAAGATTCAATAAACGCTGGGGCGATCGATGAAAACCGCTGCTCTGTGATGGACCTTTCGCTTTCTGGCCATTGGCGCTCGAGTGGTTGTTCAGATCGACTCTACGCTGCATGCCGCATAAGGAATTCTCCGTTCGACTGGACACTGTCGAGAGAGCCTGAACCCTATACGCTGGCCGGCGACACCTGTCCTGAGGGCTCCAGCTTTGATGTTCCCCGCACGGCGTTGGAAAACACGTACCTCTACAAGCATGTCCTCCAGCAATCGAAGGATCTCATTGACCCGTCATCTGAGGAGACGGAGAAAACAAGTATATGGCTGGATTTCAACTCCTTTGATGTCCCGGATTGTTGGGTTTCGGGTGGACCCAAAGCCCAATGCCCATATGAGGTCGATGAAAGCGCCATTCAGCGACGCAATATTTTGGTTCCTAGCATCGCTGCTATTATCATCTTGATTATAACGGCGTTGACTCTCTTTGTCAAGTGCAATGCAAACCGGATGAATTCAAGGAGAAGAAGAGTAATTGCTGGATGGGAGTACGAAGGTGTACCGTCATGAGTGTCTGGTCAGATAATACTCTGGTGTACGGTGCGAGCTCGAATTCTAGATAGTCCATAGGTTCATCTGCGTGTATACTCTTGGGTAATATAGTTTTGCCGTGTATATATTTGGCTATTGCCGAGATATCGAAATGATAATATCTCCGCGAGGCAGCCCATCTTGAGGCTTGTTCTAGGAAGACGTTGCAGGAATGAAAGTGTATCTAACCAAATTGATAATCTATAGTACAGGTGTTCTATATAGGTCGATCTCTATACTACCTCTCTTTAAAAGGAAATGAGTAGAGAAGTTGTTGTAACCGCTGTCATAAAATTGTAAGTATGCATTGTTATGACAACACATCTAACATCTCCTCAACACGACCAAATTTTTCTCGAATCTTGCCCCTAGACTTGCCTCTCTCCACCTCCGCGCGGTCAATCGCTTCCCAATCTTTCCAGCTTGTTGGCCGGAGGCCAAGCTTCTCTGCATCACCGCGTACGCCCTCCCAGCCAAGTCCAGTGCTCCCTCCCTCATCAGAGTTCAAGAACGCCGGGGCACCGCTAGAAGCCGAAACATGATGCGCCCAATCCGCCGCGATCGCATCGCCAGTGGCGAATGCATCTGTCATCGTTGAGGCAATGACACCGGTAGGGCCACGCTTCACCCAGCCAGCGCAATACAGCCCGGGGAGGTGACTTGGCACGGCCTCCGGAGCGGACGAGGGTGGATTAGCTTTCACGTCGCTGGAGGAATCATAATCAATGATTCTTCCTTGTCCATCGTTGGGGATTATCCCACGTGAAGCATTGAACGGGATCTGAAGGTCTTCAAAGCCTTCGAGAGGGACGGATTGATATCCTATGCTTCGGAAGCAGACGCTAGCGGGGATGTCAACCTGCATTGCTTTGCCGTCATCGCCAAGGAGAGGAGTGGCTCGTGATGATCGAGAGAAGGGGTCTGAGGGGTCAAGTTGGTTGCGAGTAAATTTTATGTATGATAGGTCACTAGATTGATTCTTTGGTGAGGTGTGAAAGGAGTGGGGAGAGAGTAGAAAATCGAGAGACCCAGATCTGTTTGCTGTTGAAGGGTCTGTGGATGAGCCTTTGGCGAGGAGTTCGGTTATGCGTTTTTGGGCTCGGGGCAGCCTTTTGATTGCTGATACCGGCGGGAAGAGATATTCGGGAATGGGCTCGAAGGATACGGAGGGTAACTGTAATAGCTCGCGGATTTCTTTGATTGTGAACGCACCCTGCATGTTGTTGTCAGTTATCAGCCCACGGCTAACCTGATGTCGAATGATGGATAAGTACCTGCATTGGACCTCTTCGTCCAACCACCCTGACTCTTTTAATCTTGCTCCGGGACAATTCCTCCAGGGCATACTCTGCCATATCCGTCTTCCGCAAAATATCGACGTCCGTCAACAAAACTCTAGCAACATCCATAGCTACGTTTCCTTGCCCAATTACAACCGCCTCTTCACTGCTTGCTAGACCCGGTTTAAGGTCTCGGTACTCTGGGAGGCCATTGTACCAGCCAACAAACGCCCTAGCAGAGTATATTCCACGAATGTCTCGTTCTCCGGGTATTCCTAATTCCCTATCCTTCGAGGCACCGTAAGAAAAGAGGATGGCATCGTAATGCGGCTTCAGGGACCGAAGGGGGAGAGCGGCGCCCAGCTCGACATTTCCAATAAAATTGAAACGGGAAGAGTTAGCTACTTCGGTGAATTTATCTTGACAATTCTACGGGCATAAAATCAGCAACTGCACTGAGAATAAGGATACAAGGGTATGAATTACTTTCACCTCCGGATGGTCTGGCGCAACGCCATATCGGACCAGTCCAAAGGGAACAGGCAAATGCTCGTACATATCGACGAAAGCATTATCAACCTTCCCCATCAGCCTATATGCAGCATAGAACCCCGCAGGTCCAGAGCCGATAACTGCAACACGGAACGGACGAGACGAATGAGTAACGTCACTGCTGTACTTCCGTCGACATGTTGAATTGATCACGGCGCGCTCATAACCCTCAACCGCTTTGCTGATCTGAAGCGAGCACCGAATGCACACATTTCCTATTCGAGGCAACATTCTTGATAGAACTCGTCGCAGGCACACGGGACGCAGCCGGAGTTCGTCGCATCTGGGTCTTGATGAATTTGTCAAGGGGGCGGCGATAAGCCATATGAGTCCGGTTGCCCTGCCAACAATCGGCGCGCGAATTATTTAGAGTGACTAGGCATCACAGCTGCCAGCCGGGAGAACTCGAAAGACGATATTACCCTCGACTCTCCCCCACTTCGTCAAGGAACCATCCTCATTCCATTAATTTCTGGATGCTTTAACTAGTTATCCTCTGGGCTGTGACAATGGGGCGGAGTGAGCCGCCGTTCATTTACGATCCCCCATCACGACAAACGCCCGGCTCTCCAACCAAGCCATTCAACCCCAAGGCACATACCCAGGCATCTTGGGCTCCGCGCGAACCGAAGGCAAAGAAAAATGGCCCGCTGGTCAATTTTAACCAACACCCAGATTCTGTGTGTAACTAGTCTACGGCGATCCATAGATTCTGAACACTGACCTTTCGAGTAACAGTTCGGATTGATCGCGGGTGGTAGGGGCAAAATCAAATTAATGAGCCCTCGAACAAAGCAGAGGGTAAAATACGCCAGGTGGTCACAACTAGCATTGAGAGTTTTGACCCTAATTGGAGCTCTCGGGATACTATTCTGTGTTATTTGCATCAAGGGGACAACACTGACCCTTGCATGGATGATACGCGTCCCAGTAAGCCCAAAGAGAATTCGAGGTGACTAGAACGGAGACTTATTCAATATTAGCCTTGCGTAACGATCCTCCATACTATCTACGGTATTTACCATCTCTTTCGATCCGCGACCGCGCGAACTCCCGCCTCATCGGCAAGCTACATGTTGTTTGCATCGGTGCTGGACGCCGGACTGATCCCATTGTATGTTTTTACCAGCATCGTCTCAAACGTGGAGTACGAAACCAAGTCTTACGGTTGGGAGACTCTCTTTGGAAATGAAGGAGTAAGGGAGGCGATCATCCACGCGACTTTTCTTGCCGCTTCAACTGTGGGCGGGCTTCATTTAATCTCACTAGGTTTGGACCTTTATTTAGCCATTGTCTTCCGACAGATATCAAAGCTTCCACCGGATATGAATCCCTTAGAGGATAACCTCACGTCTCGAGGACAAAAGCGAAATAAGTCAGAAATCGCAGAAAAGCATTTGAGCCAGAGCACAACGGCCTCCACCGAGGCCAATCGCGAATCACTCGCTCAGGAGCCATTGATACCTACCCGGACAGTGCCTTTCATGCACACTAGGGCCGATTCATCAAGCACGCTTTCTGGAAGTGACCTTCGAGGAACAGACAGCCCCCGGACATCATATTACTCAGCGCAATCCTTCAGGTATTCGCGATCGGATCTTCCGAGCCAGCAGACTTTTCATTATGAACAGGCGAACAAGTCAAAAGTGGAGATTGCACGTACTCCGGCGCAGCGGCGTGGTACCACTCCATCCAGGCCCCAGTCTATGGTCAGAGATGCTCCTCCTGTCTCCGATCAGTCAAATTTGACTGCCCTGGATGCGAGACAGCGCGACCCCAGCGGTGTTTCCGCCTTATCGGATGAGAATTGGTGTATCTATCCATCTTCACCTCCATCACCTGAACTATGCCCCGATGATTCTGCAGCTAGACCGTTGTCTTTACCCAGCGGAGGAAATACTCCTATGATACCGGGTATTGATGACGAGAAATGGGATAATTCTAGTTTCCTTGACAGCCTTCAGTATCGGAGTGACACCGTAATGCGGCATCGAGGTGATTACACAGCCATTGACGACTGCGATAACGATGAAATTATATACGGTAATCAGCATGCCGAAAACTCGTACGTCCCCGAACGTGACTTGGGAGACCATCAGGTCGTGGTGGCGCAAGATGAGAACAACGACTATAAGCACCAGCCGCTCCTGAATCCATTGGAAATGAATCCGCCAACTCCCCGGCCGACTGAACAGGGGTCAGTCAGCTCACGTCATTCAAAGGGTAGCTTACGTCGTGTTGCGCTGGCAGATATGCCAAACCCACCTTCTGACAGTGGCAGGCCAACGCCCGTCAAGAGTGCCAAATTCAGGTCCTATGGCGAACTAGACCAAGCCAAAATTTCTCCCGCACAGCGTGTAGGAAGCCTTCGTGGTAAAGACTTGAAAGTCACAACCCCAAATATCACAAACAAAAAGAAATCACGATGGAGGCGCATGACGGGCAACTACGAAGCGGTTGATGACAATGATCACGATAGTGATAGTGATAGGAATGATAGCCTATCAGATCAAGAGAATCGCGACCGTACGGGTCGTGTCGTCAGTAACACCGGAATTGATTTGGGGTTAGGACTTGGCTCTAAACCTGCAGGGTATGGAAGTTACATTGCAGGCCTGGGTGTGGGAAGAAGGCGTGAAGTCAGTGGAAAAATGGCAGAAGAGGGGCGAGGAAGTCGTTTGGCTCCTGAGGATGATGACTATGAAGGAAAGGGGAAGAGACTATCAAAGACAGGCGAATATCGAGCTGCGGGATGGGCTCGATTCAGGGGTCTTTGAAGGTCTGGATATCCGCAAAGAATCTCGACTGGGCTAGGACTGGATTCCTTTGTGTTGGAGTGATTTCGGATCCGGTGTTTATATCCTGGGAATTTCTGATATTTATGCTGCCATGAATGTATGTTAAGGATGCTATAGTTACTGCTCAGTTGTATTTTGATATCACCGAATGCCGTTGTCTGTGTTGCTGAGTCAGGTGGTTCCTTGGACTTCACATCTTGCTTGGATTTAAACATCTTGACGTCTTGCCACTCCACACAGCGCGTACCTCAGGGGTCAGCTCGCCTCAGCATCATTTGATGTGTTGATTGGTGACTTTGATCAATGCTTTAGCAATGAAAAAAAAATTTTTGTTTCTCATCCTGACCACTGGCTTGCACAGTGAGACATTCAGTTGTTCCTAGCACAGGTGCATCCTGTAGATTGTTCATTTGGGCGTCTCCGTCAGTAAGGGCCTCTGTCAGCTGGGCTTGGCTGGTTAATTACACCTGGGCTACTTCTTGCGTTTGGAAATTTGTTCCTTTCCTACTACCGTCGATGGGCCCATCGATGGCGCTGTCCGACCGGTCTCAAACCGGTTGGGCAATAAAATTTTAGTAGTATGAAGGCTGATTGCCTTTTAACTGCTAATTTTTCACCATCTGTAGCTTCAAAAAGAGAAATATTGACTCTCAGCTCAGTTGGCATTAATCCTGTTTCTTCCAATCACTTTTGTCCACAAAGTGTTCACTGAAAGTCTTCTTAAGGAGAGATGCCTCCCCATTCCTTTATGAGTTTGATATCTTCATAAAAGCCGTGTGGCATTCACTTAAATGGATATTTCCTTCTGACTCTCTCGGCATTCTCATCAGTTGATATATCTTCACCAACCCAAAGTTAGAAACTCTGCCCCCATTTCTTCAAGCATAAATCTCTTGCCTCGAATTCCATTCTCCTTGTTTCTCTCTCTTATCTTTAACCAATTTAATCTTTGGCCAATCATGGATATCAAAGCTTTCAAGGTGGCCCCTATCAGTGTGGTGCAGAAAAAGCCACTTACGTGCTACTATTGGAAGAATAGCAAATGCAAGTTCAAGGACAGCGAATGTCGCTTTATGCATGAGAATACTGGGAAGGTCGCTTCGGTTCCAAAAAGCAATAGCACATCCGGTGAGCGTGACCCTACCCGTTTCGAGCACTTTTGATGACTTATGGATTGACATGATCTTTCTTTAATAGCTGAACCACAATTAAGAGATACTACCGCCAGCACCTCTGAAAACGACGATCTTATCTCACTTTTCTCCTATAATGGTTCGCCGGGGCCTAAGGTATCACATCGTTCTCGACTTCTAGATGGGAGTTAAGGGTCGAAACTGATATAACTTCGTTTTTAGTTGGAAGAACCTCTCAAAACGGATATTAGCTGCGACACTATCCAAAATAGCCTACTTAGACCCCGTGTGGCTCGAATCTCGGCGTGGTTGATAATTCGTGCTATCCGTGAAAATCAAGATTATGACTCTATTAAAAGTTTGCTTACCGCCAATTCATTTTCAGAAGTGAAGGAAGTCTTGATCACGAACGAAAATGCGTTTTCTACTATATATGCCGCCATTTACGCAAATAGACCAGAGGTTGTGAAGCTTCTTATCGACTATGGCGCGAACCCGGATGCAACGGATAAGGCTACCAGTATCCCGCTCCTAGCATACGCCATTCTTAACCCAAGTATTACCGCTACAGAGATCGTTCGGGTTCTCCTTTGTCTCGGTGCTAATCCACATGCTATTCCTTCTCATATGTGGGAAAGCATGCATGATCATCACGAAAAGCCACAGAATGGCCCCAACTCATGGGCTCTTTGGTGTGACGAGGAGAATCAATCGCTATTGAAAAATAGCCTTAACATTTCTATGAAATATTATCTTCTTCAGGCTTCGAAAAACGACTTATCTACTTCCTTCCAGCGCAAAGGGGCGCGACACCTTTCCCCTTCTATCGTCGGCCAGAACTATGCTATCAAGCGCACTAAAGATTGCCTTACAGCTCATCGCATCTGCAAAGGTAATGCCCCCTTCGTGATGGCATTTGTTGGACTTCCCGGACATGGAAAAAGGACTTTGGCTCGGACCCTTGGGAACTTCCAAGAAATGTCTCCGTTTAATACAACTGGTCAACTTGTCCCAGGAGATAACAACGGACCGCTAGCGCCCAAGTCGAACAAGGGCGGCCTGGACGTCGTGTTTATCGATGGAGATAATGTTGACCACTCCTGGTTAAAAATGGTGCTTAATGGGGTTATCAGTGGTGAGGCCTCGGATACTCTGGATATTTGTCTGGTATAGTACTGCAATGCTAATCTGGAATAGCTACACACCGGGACGCCGAAACCTGCAAAACGGCTCGCACAAAGGTCGTTTACATTCTCTCTCTGACCCAGAGCGAAGAGTCAGCTTCTCGTGCCTATGCCAATAAATTAATATCCAGCGGTTGTGACCAAAAGGATGCTGGATTCCTTTATAGGATGGAAAATGAAGTAGAATCTCAATTAAGAACGGAACTTATCCAGACCTACGGTGTACGTACAGTTATCAAAGGGGTTTCACTTGATACTTGAGCACGGATTGGTTTGTTTAGTGGCTAATCGTCGTTTAACAGGCATCGATCGCTGGCCGTATTCAACATATTATTCCGTTCGTTCCATTCACACCACTTGAGTCTTCAGTGCTTGCACACCGATTCTTGATCGAAGGACTTCATAGCATGTTTCGCGATTATACTCGTCGCGACTATCCTAACTCAAGACAACTCCATCGCATAGAGCTTCGTGCCAGCGACGATGTTTACCGTTACTTAGGAGCCCCTTCCAATGGGTATGGAGCTCGCTTTGTCGAGCAGAAAGTAACATCGAAGGTTGTCTTACCAATTGTGCAACAATACTTAGAAAAGCTCTATCGAGATGTCAACAGCTTTAAGGGGCTAATTACTATCGAAACAACTTGGAAAAAGAGCGAATCTGATAATCTCGACACTATTGTGTTTGGCGGCGAAATAAAAGCTGCCATAGCCGTTGATGTTGAATAAGCGGCTATAACCTATAACTACTTCCCACCTGGCGCGTCTATAGCGGGACCCTTTTCAATGTGCGAACCTCGAATAGAAATGATTTTAATTACTTGCTAAACCCATTAGACCTATTGGTTAGATTTAACAGTTTGGACTTATTATTACAGATATGGCATGAACTATTCTCTAGGGAAAGATAAATACTTCATAAGCCTGGACGAATCCAATTCGATTTCGTACGAATAGTCGGGGAAACGACAAGGAGTATGAAGCCTATATATACCTTTTAGCCGACAATAGAAAGCCATCATTGTCAAAAGCCTACCCGATTCCAAGGAGGATGGTTTGAAGTAAAGAACGGCAGGGTATAAAACATTTCTTTTCGAAAAAATCTCATGAGAAATCCTCCCCAGTCTCCTCAATATTATCCTTAACCCGCAAAAATATCGCCGTCTTCCATTTATCCAACTTGCTCAGCTGATCGTACTGGAACAACTTATCACTAAACGCTTCCTGGTCACCTTGCTCCACAGCTTGCGTTAAGTCTGCGAGCAGTTGGTATTCGCGGGTAGAAAGGAACGTATTGTCGAGGTCTACGTAAGATTGGAGAGCGCGGTTGGTTGCAACGAGATCCTGGTTCAATCGGTCAGCATGTAGATAGGAACGTGGAGACGGGGAAATGGATGTGAACTGCCTTACCTTTGTAGCAAGGTGGCACATTCCGGCCTTGAGAAAGTAGTCTTTTACAGACCACTTCATGAGATGGTTGTTTATGGATGACTTGGCGACTTTTTCAAAATTCTCAATTGCCTTGTAGTAATCTCCCTTTAGTGCAGCGAGATCTGCCACCTTGAGAAAGTGCTTGTTTGCGAGCCTGAAGCATAGAAGTTAGCCTGTGCAAACCGGTCTTCTAGAGCGCGACCGGAAAACTCACGCTTCAGCATTGTCACCCTCAAACCACTCAGCCGCCTTCTCATACGCCTCCATGGCTCTTGTTTCATCACCGATCTCGACCTCGTATACCTCAGCCAAATTTTGTTGATGCGTCGCCGCCCGTCTGAAGTTTCCTTTTGATATATAATGCGAAATAGCGCTCTGCAAAGCGCGAGCTGCATCTTCGGGATCGGTCTTCCTGTAGACCTTGAATGCTTCGGTTAAAGCATTGGCCGCGTCGTCGGGCTCGTTGAGGTTGGTGGTGTAAACAGCTGCCGCTTTTTCAAAGGCCATTCCGGCTTCCTTATCTACCCAGAGGAACACGTTGTGTTAGCCGTTGCGCTCGTACTGTGATCTGGTGTACATGGCGGGGTTAAAAGCCGCGTGGGAGACCAACTCAGCTTTTGTACTCGAAATGCATTTGCAGCTTGTGTGTATAAATCCGCAGCATTCTCATATTTTTCTGTTCTTCCGCCAAAGAAGGAGAAGCCACCTGAAGCGCCCTGGAGTGTTTTATCTGCCTATTGCTCTGGTTAGTTGGCTGCTTTGGAGCCCAGATAGTACATCGAGAGGGGAGATGTGGTTGGTATTGATACGAACTTTTTGGAGGAGGACGCGAGGATCTTGTGACGCCATGGTCAATAGTATATACCCCTAAACTGTTGTGATATCGCTGGAAACACACAAGATACACACCCGGGAACACCAGAGGGGAATGATGATGATAAGAGGGGAACCGATAAGTGGATGCTTGACGTTGTTCGAAACCGGGCAATAAATCCTATTTTGCCGACCGTTAGCTGAAACCTAAATTTAGCTTCGGGTTTCGTCCTTAACAAATTCCGGCGGCCCTAACCGCCCTTAGGCTTCCCCCAGCACAGCCTTTAAGCACTCGAATAGACGCCCCCTAACCGGCCCTTAAGCCCCGGACCCAGCCTCTGATCGAGATGGGTGCCATGTGCCAACCACCAAATCTGTCACGGACGGCATAAAACACACCGTTCACCAGGAGTCCATTAGACCGACAGGTCGGCTAGCTGTCCGTTCTCAATTGTCCGCAGGGTTGTCACGAAGCAGATACCTGCCATCAAGCAAGTTTTATCCCTAAACCCGCGCAATGCCGCCGACGGTCGTCGCCCGTTGCTCCAGAGCACATCTCTTTCGACAACATACCAGAGCATGCCAAAAGGTCTCCCAGCTCCAAACGCATGATTTTAATCTAATAACACCAATTTCTCTCCGCCAATTCTCCTCAGCCTCCTCGTCCTCATCCTCACCCTCAGATGAAACCGATCTATCTACCGTCCTCTCGACGCCCACCTGGTCCATAAAATCCCTCCTCCGAGACTTAACCGACATCCCAGATACCCCAGTATCCCGGACCCAACTCCACCACCTCCTCCGCCTCTCTGCTCTCCCTCCGCCTTCTTCTCCTTCAGAAGAAGCATCCATGCTTAAAACCCTCTCATGCCAAATCCACTTTGTCAAGCAGGTCCAGCAAATCGACACCACGGGAGTCACGCCGCTTCGCAGTATACGAGATGAGACGGACGAGGCGCATAAGGAAAATACAATCAATATAGAACGGCTCAGAGACTCGCTGGAACGGGAAGAATTTGTGGGCCGGAATCGGAGGATTCGTCGACGTCGACCCGACAAGATGGAGCATCCGGACGAAGGATCATGGGAAGAGAAAGATGCATTGTTGAAATCTGCAAGTAAGATGATGGGCAAATTCTTTGTTGTTCAATCAAGCGAAGCAAAAGCAGAGTGATGGAAGATCCTGGGACAGTTTCTTCCGCTCCTTTTCTAAGGTGCTATTATACCCTTCTTTGTAAAATGAGGTAGCAGCAGAAAATAATGACTAGTAGATCATATTTTTTTTTGTCATACTATGGCTCCGTGATTTTAACCGGAGTTGCTATACATTTTTTCTTGTATCTCCCATATCATTAGAGTGGTAATAATTATCCATGCTCCCACCGAGAACATTTGAATTTTTATTCTCATGTAAAATGCAATTCCTTCCCTGTTAATCAATAGATGTCACCGTTCCGTTCGGGCTGTTCTTTTCAGGTGGCCAGGGGCGATCATATCGTAACCGGTTGCAACAGTCCGTTAGGCAATGACATTGTTGCGATCTTTAAATTCGGGGGCGTCTCAAGAGGGTTCGGGAGTTTGTAAGGTACATCAAGCACTGGTAGATTTCAAGCTCTTCCTGGGCTCTCGGAAAATTTTCGACAATTTAAATATCAACACCAGGAAGGCTGTGGACGTGTTAGGGTCGGGGGGGTTTGTGATATGTCAGAAGGGATGCATGGATGGCAGGTGGGTGTAGAGGGTGAAATGAAATATCAGCTTGATACTGTGTAGAAGTGACTTCGGGGTATGCTTCGACAAATTGAAACGCTAATTAAATATTCGTAACGGTCATGAGAATGGCTTTTGTCCGTAAACACAATGGCTATCATGGTTATTAGTATAAGTTGTGTCAGCATAGCAAAGAAGATATTGTTGGTGCTCACGCAGTAGTATGGATGTGAAAGTCCATATTCCTCAAATCCTGCCGCACACCAGCAAGCTGAGCCTGAATCATCGTGTTGTTCCAATCCAGTACTCGGGTGAATAGAGCCAGGCAATAAGGCTCAAGAGAGTCAGCCATGACGATTCGCATGTATTCCCCGAGAGTTTTCAGCCTCGGATCCGCGGGCCAGGGCGATAGAGGCGCCTTTCGACGCTCATCCACGACATTAACAAACCCAGCCTCTTCTACCATCTCACGAAACCGTGCTGCTAGATTAAGTTCCTTGCCAAATTTCCTGGCCGCATCGGCTAACAGTGTCTGAAATTGAGCATATGCCGAATCCGGCGGAAGACTGTCATCATCTGTGGATGCCCATGCCTCGAAATCAATGAGCTCTATCCACCCTCCAGGGGCCAAGTTGTCATATGCTTGTTGTAGTAAGCGTGGCCAGTCCGCTATGCTTCCTGCCAGAGTTCCAAGATGTATGTAGTCAAAAGTATGACTAAATTGCCACTCATCCTCAGCGTCATCAACCTCGAATTGCAAATTTTCCGGAACGAACCCGGGCTGTATGGCGGAAAGATCGGTCGCTATGACTTCAGTATTAGGAAATTTATCAGCAAACTCAATCGCCCACTGTATATATAGCGAGAGAGTTAGCAAACAAAAGTCACCCCTAAAGCTGAGAAGCACGGAATATTCGACCTACAATTCCTGTGCCACAGCCAATATCTAAGGCATATTTTATGTCCTTGGAAATGGGAGCACGGTAGATATCGCCGTCGTAGAGGAGCGTGTAGAGATGATGCTGCATATCCAGCCGGTCCTGTTCTTTCTCATCGTTGGGCAGCGGGTATTCACCCGCGTGGTAGGCATGGTACCGTCTACCGTTCTCATACCTAGCAAATGATCCGGGCTGTCAAAAAGAATTCATCAATTGAATTATACAGAAACCTACTCGTAGTCGAAGACGCTTTCCGTTAAAGAGAAATTATCGGGGTCCTGCATTGGGAGTCGAAGAGACCATTCGGCCTCATGCGATTGAGCCAGAATTAACCGTTAGCTGTCCTTAAGAAGAAATACGAATTTGTTTCATAAGAAAGACTGCAAAAGAATTGAGAAGGAGGAGAACTCGAAATCGCCGGTAATCCGTGTCCGACGGGGCGGCGACCATCGTTTATTAGTTACCAACCCCATGGTTTTCCCTTGTTCTTCAAGTTGACGTACGGAGCGACTTTTGACTTTGAGCCGTCTTGAATGTGGGGGTGTATTGTGCAAAATGGGATTTGAACGCTGGTAACTTTGGAAATAGCACATTCTGCTGCAGTCTGGTCCATGCAGGAATGGATTCCTGGATTACCGCTGATTGGCTTTGAGTATCCACGGACCACTCTGAAAATTGGGTCGTAGCACTTCCGGCTTCCTGGTCATGAGTTGGTTCGCTTTGGCCGAACCTTGTTGATAATTGCTGACACCGCCGTTGGCATGCTGATCACCCCCTTTGCCGAGTGAACGTTTAGTGTGATGTGGTTTACCACTCTGACGGGACGTGAGATCACCAAGAGTCTCCAGTAAACATTGGCGGCAACCCCCCATCCCTGCGTTTCCAGATCCCAACAGAGCGGTGCCGTCGGTATGACATTAACCGGACAGATGCCTCCTGCTAAATAAACGGCCACGGCACGGGTATATCCACAGAGATCCAACCAAAAATTACAAAAATACGGCTGCATAATCTGCAGCAACCAATTGTCGGTCCCCCAGATGCATTCTTTGCTGGGATTAGACTTCTCGCATTCGTCTAATTTCAATAAAGCTGGAGACCTTAACAAAAGTCTCAATTTACTTTTATTTTTATTTTTATTTTTTGCTTCATGCGACAATGGAATGAAGAGTCGTCATTCAGAGCTCCTTGATACATCGCAGAAGTGTTTCACATAGCAAGGCATAAGCATGTGTGTGGCTTATTTCAAGGTAACATTCTGTCGGAACTTGCATCCTGAAGAATCCCGGTTCGTTGGACCACGTCACTGGGTTTCTGCAATTAAGGTCTTCGACCGGGATTCTCGTTCTGTCTCAAGCGACTAGCGCACCAAGCGTTTCTTATCTCCACCGGGAACAAAAGATACCACCACGCAGCAATGCTGCAGCACGCCCACATTTGGCTCAAGAGCGCTCCGTCGTTTCGGCTTCACATTCAAAATACGGAGTCCTTCTTGTCATGCGGCAAACCCTATTTTCCAAATCAGACTGGTTTAGGCCTGGAAAGATGCAGATCTTAGGCCAGTTTCCTGGAGCCGGCGTATCCCACGACCCATGGGTGTGGGACGTCATATCCGCCCGATTCCTTTGCAGCGGATCCCAATAACGAGGCGGCATGGATTCTTGTCTGCGAATTTAACTGCGAAACTCACGGCCTCGGGCCAGGCAAAGGGGTTCAGCCGTACTCAGTACGAGCATTGGCACTGTTACAGCGAGGCGGTCTGCAGCAATGTTTTTACTCGTTTCTTTTCATAAGCCCTCGAAACTCCACTTTCTCAATAATTGGGCAAAGCTTCGGAGAGCATTGGCGCCCTGAAATGCCAAATAATGATTGCTAACAACGATTCTATCCTCTGCTGTCGTCGCTCTCTGAGGGCGAGGAGGATGAAAGCGAAAGGAGACGTCGAAACGTGGCCGTGCCCGATGCGACGATCACGTGGGGCCGGTTGCCTGTTTGGCTGGTACGACGCAGCAATGACAAGCTGACAGCCCGTTCAAAGTCGACCCTCGTCTTCTCGCTGCCGTCGAGGCTTTCATCCATCGTCGCTGAGTTGTTTAGAGCCATAGCTCGCCCCAAAGCGAAGATCGATCATGGCCACCCCGAACCCTCGGAGGGGTGGGCCCCGTGCCACGGCTCAGGAGGAAGCCCAGCCTATGAAGGCCGAAGAAGATCTGAATCAAGTCCTCAGTACATCTCAGCGGAGAGAACTCATTGCTCTGGTCAAGTGCATAATGGATGAAATGCAGGAAATCCTTTGCCATCCTTCAGAACACTACATAGATCCGACCCCTGATTCCCCTGACCGCTCAAACGCTCAGAATCCGGAAGCCTTGCCTCCTCGGCAGGAGACGCAGCAGCTGCAGTCGTCGCGCGCCGGCACGTCGATAAGTAAGGCACAGGTAAAAATAGAGCTTGAGGCATTTGATTATTTCAAATCCTGGAAGCAATCAGTTCTGGGCCGTCTAGGAGAAGCAATTGAAACAAGCGGATCTCCAGAGAAACAGCCTCCAAGACCGATGGATCCAATCGAGCCCGAAGCCGCTCCTGTGGATCCTAAGGATCGTGCATCCATTTCTAATCGGACCGAATATCCTGATCCGTTCAATCCTCATCTGAAAAAGCTACCAATGGAAACCAGATTACTCATTACAAATTCCTTTCTTCTCCTGCTGTTGAGCCTGAAATCCTATAACGCTCATTCCCGTGCCCTTTTACTCAAATTATCTACCAATTTGGGTATATCTGCGGGGCATTTGGCTGAGAATGAGATAAAAGTTGCCCAAGGACTTCTCAAAGCCGCTAAAGAGATGTCTGCGAGCGATGAGGCAAAGGCAAGAGCTGATGAGTCTAAAGCTTCGCGCCGATGGAAAATCGGTCTTGCTTCTGTAGCAGGAGCAGTTCTCGTCGGTGTGACAGGCGGGTTAGCGGCTCCCGTAGTTGCTGGAGGAGTTGGAATGATCATGGGAACTCTGGGTCTCGGAGGAACCGTGGCTGCAGGGTACCTTGGTGCTGTCGCAGGAAGTGGCGTCGTTATTGGGAGTATCTTTGGTGCATTCGGGGCGAGAATGACTGGCAGAATGATGGAGAAATACGCAAGAGAAGTAAGAGACTTTGCATTCCTACCTCTAAGGGCTCCCCCAGCCAAATCTGAAAATGAAACGGTTCCTTCCACGATCGATACTCGCCTGCGAGTCACGATTGGGATTAGCGGATGGCTCACCGAACCCTATGACCTCGTCAACCCGTGGAGAGTGCTTGGGAAGGATTCCGATGTCTTTGCGTTGCGTTGGGAACTTCAGGCTCTCCTGATGTTAGGAAATGCCATGGAATCTCTTGTTCGGAGGCTTGCTTTGACGTTTGCAGCCCAGCAACTCCTAAATAAAACGATTTTAGCCCCATTCTCCGGCCCTTTGATGATACCGATGGTTGTGTTGAAGCTCTCTCATCTCGTCGACAATCCGTTTAATGTTGCTAAAACTCGAGCCGAGAAGGCTGGTGAAATCCTAGCAGATGCCTTGATCAACAAAGCCCAGGGAGAGCGTCCAGTCACGCTCATTGGTTATTCCATGGGTGCTCGGGTTATATATGCATGCCTTTTAAGCCTAGCCAAAAGAAGAGCGTTTGGCATGGTCGAATCCGCAATCCTAATAGGATCTCCCACCCCTTCTGACACTGCACAATGGCGTTTGATTAGGACCGTCGTAAGTGGACGTTTAGTCAACGTATATTCTAAGAATGATCTCATGCTTCGATTCCTTTACCGGTCCCAGAGCGTTCAAATGAATGTCGCGGGGATCCAACCTATTGAAAATGTTCCTGAATTGGAGAATCTTGACGCAAGCAAGATGGTTCCTGGGCATTTGCGATATCCACTACTTGTCGGAGCTATCCTTGAAAAAATTGGGTTCGACCACTTGGATCAGGACGAGTTACGACGACAGGCTGATAGGCTTCGCGCTCTCGCGGCAGAAGATGAGCGTCTGGTCGACCAGGCTCAAAGGGAAGAGCAGCAGCACGAACCGGCACAGGTCTTTGTGGACTCCAATGCACTAGATCGTGACCAGAAATGTCCCGAAGAGCCCCCGATTTCGAACGCGGAAATCCAGAACCTGGAGGACGAAATTACAAGGAGAACAGAGGACAGTTTGGTAGAAATTCATATGCAATCAATCCATCTTGAGGACCGTGAAGGCCAGCAAAATCACTTTTTGCCAGGTTAATAGGAGGAAGTTGTTAGGCAACTTAATCGTGATAACCCCAGATCCGCATTGGCAATGAGCTCCCAATTGCCTCGAGGTTCTGGAATCCATTAACGTCCTCTATTTTCATGGCACTTGAAATACGAAGCAGAATATGTATATAGCATAAGAAAGCAGTATAATGATACCCAATCGAGCTATACCCATTAAGCCATCAGACTCTTGATTCAACGCAGTCCCAGTTTTTGCTTTTCAAACTGCCCGAATACCGCTAAAGCTTTCCATCATGATGCATCACACGCCAATCCATTCGTATAGTTGTAATCAAAAGCATGCCATACTCCAAATACCTGTGCCACGGTTGCCAGCACTGCCAAGACGTGGAAAATCTGATGCGAGCTGAACCAAATATCAAATTGACCGGGGTTCAACGATTCGGGGATACGGGTCTGTATGATTATACATAAACTGTCAGCCCAAGGACTCGATCGCCACGAGCTACGCCCCGTTTCGAAGTATATGGCGGGTGAATCGCAGGATTCCCCGTTTGTTAGCCGAGCACGGAGTGAAGCGGATGCGAAAAGTTATCTATGTATGTTCAGTACATACCGCATAGAAGAAAACCCCAGTGATATGGAGCAGCCCTTCCAGGAGATAGTAAGGAAGACCAGAATGTTCAAACATTCCAGATAGTCCAAACATGAGGGTGGCGTGGGCTAGGGGAGCGAGCGACGATAATCCCGTGCAAGCGAAGGTTCCTGTGCGGAAATTGCGCCACTCTTGACCCTGCAGTGTAGGATGGAGAATAATCATACATGATAACGAACCGAGAGTGAGAGTCTGCTCAATCAAAACCAGATAGTGGATTAGCTAGAGAGACAATCAATATGAAAGTGAAATTTGTCTGCATGGCGATGATGATGAGTATCAACCAGAGGAAGAAAATCCAGTTTGAATAAAACCTGGGGTATCAATTACCGTTCCCCAATAAAGCCATATCAGGTGCGGTACGCAATAGAAGACCATGTAAGTCCCCGTCAAGATATTCCCCAGGATTAAAGCCATGATCCCAATATAGTCCATCTGCAGCCACAAACGGGAGACACTATGAGAATGGCTCATCAGGGTATGATATCCAGTGGAAAATGACATGCATATCAGCGCTGCAAACAAGAGGGACGCAAAAACCAGTCTGTCGGCTTCTGTAGCCTCCGGATAAAAGGACAGGAAGTTTTGGTATAGTAGAATTTCACCAACAACCAAGAACAGTCCCGGGATCATATGCGTGTATATGTTCGCAGTCTCATTATGCACATATGTCAAGCTTGCGATGCAGTCTGTGACGGACTGGTTCGGGCGCCGATAGCCGCTGAGGATGTACTCATTGTCTTGGAGCCAATGGGGAGCCTCCTCGAAGGAAAGCAAGATAGGACCTTTTTTCGTAGGGACTGTGGATTTGTTCGCATAGGGTGGAGAGAGCAAGGGCTCTTGCTCAGCTTCTAGGGGCCATAGTGAAGGAGCGGCACCTCGACATCGAGGGATCGAGGACACAGAGATGGCCTTTCCCATACCCCTCAGGAGTAAGAAAAAGAAAAAGTGAAAGAAAATAACAATATGATCTCGAGGAGGATTATAGGGCAAGGAGGAAGATGATAGAAGCAAGGCGATTGATATAAAACGGAGTCACTCGCCTTACATCAATTTTGCAGCAAAAATATCGGGGGGTCATGTGGTATGGACGGCAGGCGCAGGCGACGTCAGAGAAGGCGGGAAGCGAGAACAAATTTCTCCAGCTTCATATTCTTAGACTGTTGGGGGTCAGGCCGAGATATATTATTTGGAGGAAGCCTCTCTTCGCCGTCGGCGTATCGGTTTGGAGGTGGAGAACGGTCGGTTTATCGACGCCAGGGCCGGGGTGGGCAGCGAGGTTGCAGCCACATTCTGAAAGGATTTGCGACATCGACGGCATGAAGACCCATAAAAAGGCATATGTTAACACGGGAGGTTCGGGAAACATCCCTACAGCTCCGTTTCGACAACGCGATTCGATGAAGCTAGAAAAAGCGGATATGCACCTAGACAAGCATCAACAAGCAACTAGGTGGGGAGAGGCTTGACTAAAAGTTCCTTGCCAACGAACAGAGTACAACCGATAGTGCAGGCATGTGAACCTGGGGCCAAAATAGCTAGGTAATCAGGAATGAAGCTCAGGAGGTTTGACAGTCAAGCAATGGTATGCAACTATCAGTTTGTATGGTTCATTATCTAGTTATCTCATTGCAAAAATTCGACCCATCATGTCAATGTCATATCTTGTCGTAGTAGAGGTATCACTCAAGGGAAGGGAACCTGCACGCCGAGAACACAGCTGTCACCAACAAAAGGGAGACCAAACTTTTAAATACTCGTGAATATATAAACCGGCTAATTCTCGCCAGTCCATTGTTTTGCCTCGCGAGGGAATACACGCTTGTACAAACTGATTCCAATCGCATCCTGGGGGTTGATTTTATTGTCAAATGTTGCCTTAAAGTACCCATGCGTCCCCAAACTCTCTTTGATATATCCACTGCGCCCTCGCTTGGTCCATAGCTGCAAAGCTTTGAACCAATTGACGTCTTCGGCATTGAAGAACATGTATCGCACCGTAACAACTTTTCGGTGGATCTTGAACGGATGGCCAGTCAGAATAACACGCTTGGCAACAACGCGTCCATGATCGGGCGCCATAGTAGTTCCCGTTGCAATTAACTGCAGAGCATTGATTGTGGAGGATGTGTCGTTTCCGTCCAAGACTTCTGGGTCCGGTACAGACGTATTCCTAAAGACCAGCACTGGAATCGAGCCCCAAGCGATGGGGCCGATATATGTTGCCACGGTGTTTCGCCCAGGATGCAAGTATCTGTCAAATTTATGAACATTGTTCGGAGTGGTACCGGGTGCCGAAAATAACGGATTGATGACGAGCCGGCGAGGGCCATACTGGATAATCAATTCATCTTTAGATTTAATAGGTTCCTCAACATTCGAATTGAGTGTCATATTGATGTTGACAACAGTGTGTTTGTGTTCATGACGGAGAAGGGAGAATAGAGCAAGTGGCTCTGGACATCTTTGCCTGACGGCCAAAGGCACATCGCGTAAAAGAACTTTTACTCTGGTGCCCGGTGCTACGCCACCCGCAAGAGCTTCACGGATGCACTGGTTTCTCGAACCTTTGTAATCCGCAATCTGAAGCAGGCGGCGCCAATTTTCTGGCTCATGTGCTCGATCCTCTTCGGTTTCCCATATGCTAGTTTTCAGGCTCTTCAGACCCCGGTATCGCGCAAGTCGGTCCCTTGCGAGCGTTCCTGGATGAAGCTCAATTTCATCGGGGAATTCAAGATCGTCGCTCTCTTCTTTCTTTCGACTCGCACGATATTCTTCTATTTGTTGGGCTTCTTCTTCGGGAGACGGATCTAAGAACATTTCTGACTGAGGGTACTCTGAGGGCCCAGCTTCAGTCATGGCGTCTCGGTTATCGTGAAGGAAGACTCCATCTTCAGGGCCGGCCTCATCATCAAGTTCCATTTCCTCGTCGTCATCATACATATTATCGACAATATCGGACCCAGAATCAGATACGTCATCTAAATACCATGCTGCTTGGTAGGAAGATGTGCCCTTTGGAAGCCGCCTCGGTCGTCTTGAAACCTCTTCCTCTTCTTCATCCGAAAAGTAGTGATGGTCATCAAGGAGCACTCCCTTCCTCTCCGTGTCTGCCATCGACACCATTTCATCGTCCATGAAGACATCCTCGGGGGCCACGATAGCGAGATCGTCTGCATCTGCCGTTGGCTCATTCAAGATTTGAACCTCTCTGTCATCATCCACGTTCATCGAATCTTCTTTTTTATTCCGAGAAGATAGAGGCGCGGCAACGATAGACGATACTTGATAGTCTCCCCAGCCGGGAACGTGAACTAAGCGGTCGGCCTTTAAGCCTTTTCCACGCACAATTCCAGTGACGGAAACCTGGCCACATTCGTCTCTTGTCTCCGGCCATTGTATGTCTTCAATGAGCATCCAACTTCGGTCTTCTCGCCAGTGTATCCCCCTTGGTGTCGCCGTACACAATCCCCTTGAGACATTCGCACATTCTTGCCTCGAGTCCAACGAGTGCACCTTTTCCAAAGTAGGGAAGAAGCGGTTGATGGAGGCCTTTAAAGATGAAAGAACTTGTGGTCGTTTCTTGGGAGGGTTTATTTTATCAAGTCCCTGCAGAGACTCTAGTCAAAAGAAGAATCCTTCCAGCAGATGGCAATAGGGTCTCATACTTGAACAACAGCAACGACATTTGAAATACCTTGGCCTTCAACCGATCGAAAAAGTAACTGGGCGTCATGATCGAGCGTCTCGTCCGCCGGCAGGACGAAAACGACGAAGTCCGCTAGGCGGCAAACATCTAAGGCACTGATCAGGTCCCTCTTTGCGGGGATATAAAGTACGTTCTGCTTAAACCTATCGATTCGCACCCGAAGTAAGTCGCCGTGTGCACTTCCGTCCGTAACGTCAACACTCTCATTTAGAGATGAGATGGCCGCGTTTGGATCAACTTGATTCGAGACAGGGACCACAGCGACGTGTCTCGGGGCGCCATTCTGGCCAGAGAATATGCTAATAGCCTCCGCCTTCACCTGCCGCTTTAACCTCTGTTTCTGACGGGCTTGATTTCTCCGTTCAAGTTTCGACATCATTTGCTGGTGGGCTGTCTTCCGCGGGCCTTTCTCTCGAAGCTCGACCTTGCCTGTTTGCAATTACTCAGCACATAATCATATGGATAGGGTGTAGCGTAAATGACGGGAGTAGTACCCTTGTGCAAGTCCTTCAGAGCGCCTTTCGTCGCATGTTTTGATTTGAAAGTCTTGTTCGCATGCTTGGTGGTGCTACGGTGATGGTGCTGGGTCGGGACAGCCATGGGGGCCATGCTGGATCCGCTTGACTCTTTAAATCTAAAGGGAAGAGCTGCCAGTTTGTACAACGAGTTGGATCCCCTCGTGGCTCGTAAACGGCGTCTGCTTCGTGGCACAGCGAGGGCAGCGGGCTCGAAAAATAATTGTCGTGGGTTGAAAAAGCTTATCGCGGCCATCAGTGTGCGATAAGCTAAGGCCGGAAGGCTTGGCATTAAATTTCGACAATCCGTTCAGACATAGCAGCGCACAGCAAGAAAGTTATTGCCTGTCCTTCCATTCCTCTCGCGCCTTCATATTCCGATCGGTGTGATAGCCATGGAAGTCGAAACTTCTCGACCCTCTGCCCCCTCCCAGCGCCGTTCAGCTCACCTCACCGCGGAAGCCCGCGAATCGGCGCTCAGGCTCGCCGACGCCCAGAAGCAGTATGGACGCGGAAAGAAGGTCAACATAAAGAGCATAAAAGACAAAAAGCTCCGAAGCCAGTTGAGGACACTTGAGAATAAGTACAAGGATGCATCCTTAAAAGCAAAAGATGCCGAAGTTCTATTAGAGCACGAAAGTGGCTTCTTGGAACCTGAGGGAGAGCTCGAGCGGACCTATAAGGTGCGACAAGATGAGATTAGGGATAATGTCGGAATCGAAACAGCAAAAAAGGGATTTGAGCTGAAGCTGGAGGAGTTGGGGCCTTACAGAGCAGACTACACAAGAAATGGCAAGATGCTGTTACTAGCGGGACGGAAGGGCCATGTTGCGACGATGGACTGGCGAGAGGGAAAGCTGGGATGCGAGCTACAGCTTGGAGAGACCGTAAGGGATGCTAAATGGCTACATAATGAGTTTTTTTTTGCGGTGGCACAGAAACGATATGTCTACATCTACGACCACAAGGGCGTCGAACTACATTGCCTGGATAAGCATGTGGAAGCGACTCATTTGGAATTCCTACCATATCACTTTCTTCTTGCCAGCGCAGTAAGTTAAAACTGTATATAAGCTACCCAGAACGATCTACTAATTTTGCCGATTAGGCTACCAGTGGCTACCTGAAGTACACAGATACATCGACCGGTCAGCTGGTCGCTGAGCTTCCTACAAGACAAGGCTCGCCTACCTCCCTCTGCCAAAATCCTTACAATGCAATTCTCCACGTTGGACATCAAAACGGCACCGTGACGCTCTGGTCTCCGAACTCCACAACTCCCCTGGTGAAAGCACTCGCCCATCGAGGTCCTGTACGATCGATTGCGGTAGATCGCCAGGGCCGATATATGGTGTCTACCGGGCAGGACATGAGAATGGCGATTTGGGATATTCGCATGTTTAAAGAAGTACATAACTATTCCGTCCATCAACCAGGAGCAACGGTATCCATTAGCGATCGAGGTCTGACGGCGGTGGGTTGGGGAACAAAGGTCAGTGTTTGGAAGGGCCTGTTCGACGCCGCGGCCGCCAGTGAGCGGAAAGTTCAAAACCCATACATGGCGTGGGGTGGTGATGGACAACGCATCGAAAATGTCCGGTGGTGCCCATACGAGGATATCCTCGGCGTGGCCCACGACAAAGGATTCTCTAGCCTCATAGTCCCAGGCGCCGGTGAGCCCAATTTCGACGCCTCAGAAGCCAATCCATATGAGAGTGTGAAACAAAGACAAGAAGCTGAAGTGAAGTCTCTATTGACCAAACTTCAGCCCGAAATGATTTCTCTCAATCCAGATTTCGTGGGCACTCTGGATCTAGTCAGTGATAAGATCAAGCGAGAGGAAAGGGATCTCGATAAAAAGAACGAGGATCCCATTGAAAGATTGAAGAATCGCGGGCGTGGACGAAATAGTGCTTTGCGAAGATATCTGCGGAAGAGAGGATCGAAGAACGTGATCGATGAGAAGAGGGTTAAAGCCGAGACTCTGAGAAGAGAACAAAAGTCGAGAGTTCAGGGAAAAATACGACAGGAGAGGGAAGAACTAGGACCTGCGTTGGCCAGATTTGTCAAAAAGTAAACGACCCAACCCGGGATGAGGGCATGTCGAAAAGTGCATTTGGGAATATTCGATTTCATTATAATACCCACGAACAGTTCATGATAATGTACATTATTGGATTTGTCAAGGTCGGGCGTTTGCCGAACTATCCATAGACTGGATTGGTGCTGGAACTGCAAGGAATGCATTAATCTTCACGTTTCTGATCTTCTGTCTTCTCAGGGCCATACGGTAAAACCTCTTTGGTCTTCAACCCATCACCTTCTACACCGGGCCGGAACCTCTGGGTGCACCAGCCTTCCACCTCGCAAGACTAATATCATACGCTCCAGTGGACTTCCACGCGCTGACGATCAGGTTAACAATGTGCTCCACGCCCTTCCCGTTTTTCACGACTGCAAATATCGTCGGTCCACCGTCTCTCATCTTCGCCGCATCCCTCTCCATCACCTCCAAATCCGCCCCTACGGCTTCTGCTAAATCAGTCTTATTCACAACCAACAGGTCGCTTCCTGTAATTCCTGGGCCACCCTTTCGCGGAATCTTATCCCCGCCAGCGACATCGATGACATATATGATAAAATCGGCAAGTTCGCGTGAGTAGTTCGCTGCCAGGTTATCCCCGCCGGATTCGATGAGGAGGAGATCAGTTCCAAATTTGCGCTGGAGTTGCTGGAGAGCAAGCAGATTGGCGCTAATATCTTCTCGGACAGCGGCATGCGGGCAACCGCCGGTTTCGATGGCACGAATGCGTTCAGGAGAGAGAGCTTTATTTTGAGTGAGGAATTCGGCATCTTCCCTGTCATCGGGGTTTGTTAGATCGTCCGGAGCCAAGAGTTCCTAAAACCTGGGTTGCAGGGAACCAGAATGGAGAACTTGGTACCTCGTAAAGATATCATTCGTCACCGCGGCGATGTTGTAAGTATCCCGCAGGGCCAAGCAGAGCTGCAGCATCAGAGCCGTTTTCCCAGAACCTACTGGTCTGTTTCGGAATATCAGATAATTTTTAGCCAGATGTCAGCCCAAAAACCCGTGCAAGAAATTCAAGGTCATTTCAGAGATTTTACAGCGGTCATCCCCCCAAACAAAGGACTCTCTTCAACTGTTTTGATGTAGAACATTTTCCGGGATACAATCCACATGGAGAACATTCACACATACCCTCCAATTCCAATCGTAAATGCCCTATCATTCCAATCACGCCCTTCGACGATTGGCATCTCGCGGTTCAGGTAGGAGCCGGGACCGTCGAGGACTTCGTGCGTATGGCCATGGGAGCCGGCATCGTGAGCATGCGAATGGGAGTGGGAGTGCTGTGTAGCCATTGTGGATGAAGTCGATGTGCGACCGTGGTCCAGGACTCGTCGTGGGCGGGAATCGTCGAGAGAGTTGATCGCAGGGGAGCAGAAAGTGGGAATCTGGCGGGGTAGAAAAAGGTTTGACGAAAAGCGCGGTAACTCCGCTGTGGAGCTTGCCTGCGGTTCCAGCCACAGGGCGCACTGCCGCCCATCGGCTCATCGACGGCTTTTGGACTGGGCAGGCGGGCAGCCCGAGGGTGATCACTTCAGCCTTCAGGAAAGCGGGAGAGATCCGGAGACGAATTAGGTTCTATTCACATACGTACCTGAAAATCTACCGTAAAGCTACATGCGTCGATCAATCCTCATCAAAAGAATATGAGCCATTCCGAAAGAAGGTATCTTACACCCAAACCGCCCACAAGGTGAAATTAGAGAGAACCGCTCTGATTGGATTCCATTGTAATAAAAAAGTCAAACGCACCAGTGTGTATCTCCAGGAGAAAAGCAAAACCCAAGTCATAAACAAGTAGAAGAATGCCTATAGGCAAGTACACTGAGGAATGAGTACAAACACAGATCAAATGCACATCAAACCTCAACATGGGCATTAGTAGTTTATCCAAAACAGGCAGACGTTTAGGAATCGCAAGAGGAAATGGGGCATTATGGGTGAGCGGATATACTTTGGGAAAAAGCCACAATGCGACCAGATAAATATATCACGGAAAGGCAAAAGCGCAAAGCAATCATCACAAAAGCTTTCACAAAGAAAAGCGTGGTCAAATAAAATCATTCCACATCCGGGAGGGCACGGCTTGGGGTAAAATGGTATCCTTCAGAGTCGCGGAAAACAATTCGACAGCTTGCGTGAATCCCATACCACGCCCACGATAGCCAATCTACTCCAAAGCCAAAGGGAGGAAAACAAAAGACCGTCCACAACACCCAAAACAAACAGAAAAGCAAATCACAAAAAACTCCTCGAGAATATCCCGGTCGGAAACCTTATAAAGGACATAGCGCCGCACCAAAAGGAGAAAACCGTAACGTCCGGTAATGTTGGTCCAAGGTGAAAGGGAAGAACGCCTTAAAACTATGATAACATCCAGAGAAGAAGATTGTCGAGAAGCTTGCCAATTTTAGTTCAACGATGCGGCATGCAATATGACTGTGCGTGGCGCGAAAAAGGCAAGTAAACTACTGTATTATCAACTTGTCCCCTTTTGTCGTTTGCCCCCGACTCGGGGGCTGGCTTTCACTTTCACTGCATTATTTGGTCCAGTGCCGTTGACTTCTGCAGTGCCGTTTTCATCAGCTTCCATCTTAATTGTGCTCGCCCGTCGGCGCTTATTGTTAACGTTTGGGCTTGTATTGGCACTGGTTCCCTGGCTTCCACTTGTATTGGTGCCTTGCTGGCTTTGCTGAGCAACCATGGCGACTGGTCCAGCCATTGGGTTCTGTGCTGGGCTCGGAGTGTGGGCAGGTCCTCCAAGATGAGGAGATCCTTGCACACCAGGAATGCCTAAATGTCCCAAAGCTGGCGAGGCAAATTGACTGGGGCCATTCAGGCTTGGAGTACGTTGAATATGGCCTTGCTGCGACGGGTGCATCTGGTTAAAGTTCATCTGTATAGCACTTTGTTGATGCGGATAACTTGCCACTAATTGTCGGAGAGCTTCAGGAGGGGATAGGTGGGGGTTTTGGAGTGAGAACTGGAAAAGGTGTTGCATTTGTGAGATAATCTCCGCCACCTGACAAATTATTCGTGTTAGCAAAGAGAGCTAAGCTAGTAAGATAAAACAAAATCTTATTATACCTCTAGGAACCGCATCACAGCGACAGGAACACCGTCATCCGTGACCACTGAGTCTGGGAGAGATATTCCTGGGTTGACCATTGGTTTTTGTTGTATCCGCTTGTTAAGTGCTTTACCAACTTTGGGACTTTGTTTTTGGTCTGACTCTGGTGGTTGCAAAAGATGTCGGGGGACATATTCTGTGTGACCATTTATGCCAATGTCGAGGATGTCAATTTGGCCATTATGATTCAAATACACCTTTATCGCTCCACGAGAAACAAGCTGTTAAATAATAAAAAAAGAAAAGCAATTAATTAATTGAGAACTTGAAAGTTGGGAAAGCTGTGGCACTTACTTGGCAACCATTATCAAACCAATACAAGAAGCTGGTCCTGGGGCTCTCAATTACTTGGCCACCAGTTGGAAGGTCTTTTTCTACTGCAGCTTCTACAATCATCTGTATCTGCCTGATACCGCTGTTGAATTGCGTCCAGTAATATCGAGCGAGAGCTGGCGTTGATATCTCGAACTGTTTAGAGCCACGCTGTGCATTGCAGACCCCCTGCCGTAGCACTCCCACTGGAGAGTAAAACTGTTCGACAAACGATTGCCAGTAGGCTAACCCCTGAGCGGGATTGCGGTTCTGATGAAAGGTAAGTATGTAAAGATTCTTGTAATCCAAGTACAGCGCTGACTTACAGAATAGGCGCTCAACTGCTCAGCAAAAGAAAGCAGTCGAAACATAAATGATCTCTTAACATTAGGCATTCGTGGTGGTATCATCATTGCTGAGCCAGCACCTTGTTGCTGGGCTCTTAACTGTGCCTCTTGGGCAGACATTTGTGGTTGCTGAGAAGGCTGTGGTGTTGGCTGATTTTGTGGGGTTTGGCCCTGCTGAGGTTGTGTCTGCGAAGGCTGCTGTGGCGGTTGGGACGAAGTAGGAAGTTGTGGCTGGTTGGGCGGAGGTTGGGAAGGTGGGTTATTACTCTGGGTTGTCGGCGGAGGCTGTGGATGCGCAGCTACAGCTTGATTCTCGTGCATTTGCATTTGAGCGCCGGGTCTTTGCTGAGGCGGTTGTTGGCCTTGTTGAGCTGCATTACTTGCTTGCTGAGCTGCCATGTGCATAGCAAAGAGCTGCTGCTGCTGCTGCTGTTGCTGCTGTTGCTGCTGCTGCAATGCTTGAGACTGTGCGTGTTGACCTTGGATTTGTTGCTGGATGTGCGGGGGGATATTAACAGGTCGCATATTAGGATTGCCAGCCTGAACAGCAGCCATATGCGCAGCACTAACAGCTGGGGCTCCATTGGGCAGAGAAGCAGGGTGCTGTTGCTGTTGCTGTTGCTGTTGCTGTTGCTGCTGTTGTTGTTGTTGCTGCTGCTGCTGTTGTTGTTGTTGTTGCTGCTGCTGCTGTTGGTGCTGCTGTTGAAGTATCATCTGCTGTTGTCTCTGCCGGATATACTGCTGGTGTTGGAGTTGTTGCTGCTGGAGGAGTTGGGGATTATTCGCATCTATACGACCAGATCGGCTCAATTAGCATGGAAGATTGGCATGCAGGGTTAGGATAGCATGGGTTTGACCTACAATTCTGGGCTATCTGAGGATGTTGGAACATCTGATGCGAATGGGTAGGACCTAAGTGGGACAACGCATGAGCACTCGGCCCGGGTCCGCCAGGGCCGGTTGTTCCAACGACTTGAGGCATCGCGCCCGCCATAGGAGTTGCTTGAGTGCCCTGCGGGGCTCCGGGGGCAGAAACACCCGGATGCAGAGGTTGAACCATTCCAGCTCCTGGGGGCTGTGCAGCCAGATGCGCTGCATTCGGGTGTTGGCCAGGAGCCATAGGATGGCCTGGAGCCAGTCCGGGATGGTGTGCCATGCCGACTTGATGGGCGGGAAATGGCTGCGTCATCATCATTTCTGTCGAATTATCTCACTAATGTTGCGATTCGGCAATAATTATGTCCTGGGCCGAGCGAAGTTGCTGTATGAGTAGGATGAAGGAGAGATGGATCAGGGACCTGGCAATCGCCGACGTGACCTTTGTCGCGATTGACAGAGCAATATGTCTCCGCCGATATCGCTGATAGGAGCCGGTGAAGCTTCGAGCATGAGACGAAAAGGTGTTTTCGCTTCAGCCCTTAAGGCCGAGGAAACCTTCGCATCTGATATTAGCGAAGATATCCAGCTCGATGTCGTGTTCAAGAGGATGGTACAACCAAGCGAAGATGTGAGGGGCAGGAAAACGGGAGCCCAAAGTTACCTTCTAGAAATTATAGTCGACGGGACGCAGCCATCCAGGACTGAACCACATTCAGGTACGCGTTTCCGGATAAAACAAAGTGAAGGTGAGAGACGATCTAGGACGAAGGCGATGGGAGGCGTGCATGTCGAGCTGTTCGATCACCGCAAAAACGCCGTCGATGGGACGTCGTGAGATCTGGAGCTAACCCCGATCGAGATATCAAATCACGTGTAGATGAGTCAGCATAGCTGCGGCTCCTGTTTTTGGATTCGCTTAATTAGCTTGATTTGGAACTTGTGCTCCACCCAGCCCGCGCAGGAGGCGCTAGGCCATATACGGGCTAGCGCTGCTCCCGACCAGCAGGTATTTATTGCACGCCGATCTCATCCTCTCGTCAAAAATTTTCCCTCCTATGTTTTCTTCAAGCAACCGGTGTTCTATCGCCAGACAGTCTTCGAAATTCTCAGTGTGCTAGAGCGAAGGATGCCTCTGCTTGCTCCTGAGCTCGATGTGAAATGAACTAGCCATACAATGTTTCTTATCATCCACTCTGGCTAACCCCTAAGGTTGGTGCATTTCTTTGCTACCTCGTTTTGTACCTGCGAATACTCAAGATGACAACCGCATTTCTTCTTTACCACTGAGTCGACCTTGAAGAGAAATTCGGACCTCCCATTCCCGGTTGGTCTGCTACTTGCCAGTATTCTTGTCTGACCATCCTCCGCTTGTGATCAAACGAGAGTGGCTTGTCAACTTTTGGGTGCAACTGTTAACTCTTCGTTTTTAGGAAAACTTGATAACCTTCTATTCTAACCAAACAGCTTCACCTAGGAAGTCCAAACTAATGTAAGTTGCTGAGTCTTTCTTAGTTGGTCTCTCTTTTTATGATGAAACCTTTTCCTTCATTCGCAGTTTCCACGCTAGCCGTCGCATGAACCTATTAAGTCGACGTGTCGTTGAGCGCATTGCCTACCTTGGACGTCTGAGATAAAAACATTTCCCCAATTGAATTGCTTTGATGCCTGTGCACTATGGACAACACTAATGCTTCATAGAATTCATAGGTGAACTTGCAGCTACAGACTTGGGTGGGTATCGCCACCAACCCAAGCGCGGGTTTCGCTGGATCCGCATCACTGATCAAGTTTTGACTTATGGGTTATAACAATGCATGTGATGCGGAGCAAATGAAATCCATGTGATGTATTTGCCGCCTGCCCTGGCCTCTCGAAAGGATGTGTCGTTGAAGACGTGTCGTCTCTTCCCGAGCATTTAAGTTCAGGCCTTTGGTTTTTTCCGATACCTTTGTCCATACCTCAGAATCTCTGATGCCTGTTGCACCCTGAGCCTGAGATTCCAAGTTAGCTTAGCTTTAGAATCCGAAAACCGAAAACATGCAATCAAATCTATGTATAATAATTTTGTCCCTCCTATCTTTCGACTTAGCTGTCGTCGAAGCGAAGTACGCTCCGAAATAATAAAGAAGCATGCCGTTGCGTGACCTAGCCCTGCCGTACCCCGTAGTGGCTCCAGATCGCGTCTATCCAAATTTACGGAAACCCAAAGAAACCAGGCATGCAGCTCGACGACGGATAAATGTACCGCCGAAGTTGCGCCTTGATGGAGGACTTGTATGCTTGTCATTCGCTAAGCTACCTAAAGGGGAATCTGGCTAATCTATGTGGGTCACGTGAGCGAGGTGCTAGTTGGATTACCTAACACCCCCCCATGCAACGAGCTCCAGCAGTGAGCGAGAGCCACAAAGATCCAAAGCTTCCAAATCTCTCAAATCTGTGATAAAAATTAATTACAAAATCCAGATTTATTCCTTCTTTAGGCTTAGCTCTGTTTGCTGTAATATGGTATTTTTGCTGGCTTTACTGATAAACCTCCATATTTTCCTGTATTAATCTGTCACCCCTATTGTGCTCATGAATTAAGTGTAGGGATTCATTGTGAGAGCCTTCATGAGCCTGGCAGCTTTATTTGCATCACTTCCAACATGCTTGATCAAGATTTCATTCTTTTGCATCCAGTCTCTTAGCATATGATGCTGAATCTCAATATGGTGTGCTCTTTGTGTTATAGCTTCAGCTTTGGCTAAGTCAACAGCTTTCTTGTTGTCAACACTTAATTTTGAGCTCCTTAGCCTTGCTGAGCCTTCACTAATTACTCCAGCATCTATCAACAGATCATTGATCCAAACCAGTTCACAAGCAGCTTCACTAGCTGCCAAATACTTCACTTTGGTTATAGATTTCAAGACAGACATCTGGTGCTGTGATCTCCACAATATTGAAGCTCTGTTCATGGTAATAATATAGCTGCTGGTGGATTTGTACACAGGGTCAGCTCCAGCCCAGTCAGAATCCAAACTGGCTGCTGGTTTCAAGCCTTCAGAATTCATATCCCTTTTGAAGACTATTTCTTTTGATTTTGTGCTCTTGAGATAGTGTAGAATCTGCTTGAATGCTGTCCAGCTCTCCCTATTGGGCCTGCTGTTGAATCTCACCAGATAATTGACTGTGAATGCAATATCCAGCCTTGTACATGTAACTAGAAACTGTAGAGAGCCCAGGCCTTTCCTGTAATTTGTAGATGTAGCCTGCTTGTCAACTTCATCTTTGAGAGTCTGATCTAGTGTGAATTTAATACTTATTCCTTTCTTTATTGGTGTTTTGGAAGGTTTGCAGTCTTCTATTTCATATTTGGTCAGTAGATTCTCAATATACTGTTTCTGATTCACAAAAAGGTCTCCATTTGGCTGCTTTTGAACCTGCATGTCTAGGTAATGGCTCTGTTTCATAACCTTCTTGATCTTAAAGCATTCCTGAAGCTTCTTGATGAGTCATTCTGTTTTGACTTTGTTGGGTCCCATTATACAGCAGTTGTTGATATGTAGAATTAGGTAGATTTGCTTCCTCTTGTGGTAGAGTAGGCTCACATCATATGGAGAGATCTGGAATTCTAGAGATTTCAGATAGTCAGTAGCTGCTTGATACCAAAGCCTAGCAGCTTGCTTTAACCCATAGAGTCCCTGGCATAAAAGCTCTACTAGATTACCCCACCTGTGCTTGAATCCAGTGGGTAGTTGAATATATACATATTTGTCCTCTGGAAGAGTTTCATTTAGAAAGGCTGTCATAAAGTTAAAGACTCTGACCTTCCAGTTCTTGGCTGTTGAGATAGTAAAGAAGACTCTTATTATAGGTTCACTGACAACTGCTGCATAGATCTTCTTGTAGTGAACATCTTCTTGCTGTTTGAATCCACATATGATCTAATGGGCTTTGAATTATACTGTGCCACCTGTATTGTTGAGCTTTCTATTGAATATTCATTTGTCAGAGAGAATCTGCATTTCAGGTTTCTTCTTGACTAGAATTCAGGTGCCTTTCTCTTGTAGTTTGGAGACTTCAACATCTAGAGCCTCCTTTCAATAAAGCCACTCTTTGGAGTGTTTGACTTTGGTGATGAATTTTGGTATGTCTGTACATGTGCTGAGCACTGGAAGCTCAGCTCCATTCACCTCTTCTTCTTCCATTGCATCTGAGAGAATTTCTTGCTCTTTGCCCAGGTATGTGAGCTCTAAAGCCTCTAATTTGCTGTCTGTGAGCTTCTTCATGATTTCTGGCTTCTCCTTTGCAAGATAAGCTAGTAACTTGTGTTGCCAGCTGTTCAATAAATCTATATAATTGTACTTCTCCAGGAGTTCAACATATTTGGCTTTAGTTAGTGAATTTGTAGGGATTTGATCCAATTTCTTGTTGAATATAACATCTCACAAGATTATTATACTGTTCATTTCTGGGTCCCAAAGCCTGTAGATGTGCATGCCACAATATTCTACAAATTTGACCTTCTTGAATCTAGGTTGGAGCTTCAAGGATTTGTTCAAAATCTTTATGTAGGCATCACATCTCCATCTATAGACTCATCTGTAATGGGGTTGGTGACCCATCCAGGCTTCAAAGAGTGTCAACAGCTTTGTGTTCTTGCATTTATATAGAGATACTGAGGTAGATGATAGATTCACCATCATGGAGACTGTGGCAAGAGCTTCATCTTATAACTCATTGGGTAGTTCTGAGTCTATAAGTATGCTTCTTGTTTGCTTGTAAAGAAGTTGTATTTCTTGTTCACTCATTTCATCTTGTTGAGATGTATATGGGCATATAATCTTCTGTTGTATACTCTTGCTTCTGTAGAATTTAGCCAGTTGTTGGCTTGTCAATTCAGGAGCTCCATCAGACAGTATAGTGCTGATTTTTTGTTCAGTAGACACTTCAATCATGTTGATCCAGTTCTTTAGGGTTTCTGGAGCTTCTACCTGCTTCTTCAGGAGATAGATTCACCTGTATTATGTGGCATTGTCTGTTATAAGTAGGAAATACTTTGCTCTGCTGTAGCTTGGAGAATCAGAGTCTGTAAATAGAGTATGGCTGTCATCTGCAATATTAATAAAAATTTTAGCTCCAGGCTTTGTAGAGCATGTTCTAGATTTGAATGAGTTGCAAGTTTGCTTAACTTTAGCACAGATTTTACAGAACTCTAGCTTCTTTACTTCCTTTATTCACATTGCCATTCTCAGATCTCTAGCTAGAATAGCTATATTGTGGGTGTTGAGATGTCTCCAGCATTTGTGCTAATTGACCATCATATCTTTCTTGATTTCTGGTGTCTTTGCCAGGTGATTCAGTGCCAAAAGCACATCATCTCTATCTTTATTCTCTAGAGTTGCTGTTACATAGCAGGGCTCTAGAAGTTTCATAGGTACTGAAAATGTATATGCCAGTAAATTGCATATTCTAGGCATTTATAGGACTAGGATGTCATTCTCATTAAGCACAGCTTCAAAGCTCTGTGTTTTATCTGCTGATTCTAGTAGGAAGATGTGTTCTCCATTGACATAAAGCTGTTCCACTGTAAAGCCATCTTGTATAAGCTTCTCAAAGCTTATGAGGTTAACCTGGAGGTCAGGCATAATTCTAACCCCCCCAATGCTCAATTCTCCATTGTTAGTTTGGATACTGGCTGTGCCAAATTCTCTGGTGACTGATTTTGAACCATTCACCATAAGCAGTTGTGTTGCATGGCTCTTTGAGTCCATTTGAACTAGATCTGTATGTGAGGTTGTGTGGGATCTGGCTCCAGAGTCAAGAATTCATTTGTCTGTGGATTCACATGCTTCTTTTATAGAGAAGGCTGCTTCATGAACCAAATGGATCTTGTCTGTTGCAATTATAGCTGTTTTCTTGTCTTTGCCTTTAGAGTCTTCTTTAGGCTCATTAGGCTTCAAATTCTTGTTAGATTTGCAAAATTTAGCCAAATGGCCAGGTTTGCCACAAATATAGCAGTTCCAGTTCTGCAGTGAGCTCTTCTCTAGATTGGATTCAGAGTTCATATTCTTATAAGATTTTTGGGGATCTGAGCTTGTTGCATTTGTATTTGACTTTATAGATTCATGTTTCTTCAGATCTTTCTTGAGAATTCAGTGGAGAATATTCTTCAGTAGATCTTTCAAATTCTTCTCTGATAGGTTCATTCTGCTCTGGCATGCCATATCAAATCAGTTCTGTATGAACTCTCTCTATTGGGATGTAATGTTCATCTTCAAGATATCATGTAGAATGTGGTTCAGTTGTTTGAACCCTAATCTCTCAAATTCCCTACAGATTGCTAGAAATCTCTCTATATAATTTCTTTCTGAGCCAGCAGACTGTGGTGTCATTCTCACTAACTCTGTAAGTAGGCTTTCCTGCTGTATCTCAGATCTCTCTTGAAAGACTGTTCTTACAGCTTCCCAGAGTTTGTAAGCACTAAGACTATCTGATTTCTCAAAGTGTTCTCTGGCTTGTGCAGATATTGTGCTGTCAATTAGGCTGTATAGTCAATTGTTCTGAATGTTCCAGTATTGTGAAATCTTCAAGTACTCTGGCCATGGTGAAGTCTCTTGCCTTTCCAGAATAATCCTCTCAACATCTACTTGACAGGCTACCTTTAGGATGGCTTTGCTCCATGCTAGGTAGTTGCTGGCTCCAGCCAGAGTTATAGACTTCTTCACTGTCTTCATGATCTTTGTGAATTGAGTGATTGCTCTGCTGATTTGCATATTTGTGTCTATAAGATTATCAATATATTCTTCTAGTTTCTCATTGGAGTCTATTTCTCAGTTCTTTTCTTCTTCTTGTTGAGCTTTGTGCTCTAGATTCTCCTGCATTGTTGCAGGTGTGTTTGCAGTGCTTGCTTGGCCTGATAGAAGATTTACTTGCTGTGCCAGCTGTTGTACTGTCTTCTGTTGTCTTTGTATTAATTTCTGTTGTCTTTGCATTATCTTCTGTTGATTCAGCATTATTCTGTACAATATTTAGAGTTCACTCTCCTTTCTAGGCTTCTGCTTGTTGTTTGGCAGGCTGCCTCTGAGCCTACTCAACTGCCTAAGCTCAGTTTGGGGTGTAGGGAGGTTTGTTGGAGCTTTCCAGTCAGGAGTTCAGTGCTCCAGTTTGTCTGTATGGTTCACCATGGCTTTGGTGTTGCCAGATGCTTGATTTGCTTGCTAGATGTGTTTAGCAGATGTTTTGCTCACTCTCTGGTCATGTGCCAGAAAGCTACAGGATTCAACTTGCTCGCCAGCTCAGTGCTAGAAAGCTACAGAAGTTTGCATGTATAGAAGGTGTCTATCTTGACATATGCTCTCTTTAGTGCTTGTAAAACCTTGTTATCCACAAGAATAACTGTTCAGGGTGTTGATTGTAAGCTTCAATAACCAATTAAGCTGTAAATTAATCTTATATGCTTGCTCTTCAGCGCAAAGGGCTATAACCTGATGGAGGACTTGTATGCTTGTCATTCACTAAGCTACCTAAAGGGGAATCTGGCTAATCTATGTGAGTCACGTGAGCGAGGTGCTAGTTGGATTACCTAACACGCCTGCCATATCGGAATTTTGTAGGCCTGAAAAACCGTGGAACCCCAATGAACCCACTGTAAACAGTGCCTGAAAGATTCCCACAGCAGGAATGACATGTTTACCATTCCTGAATAGGAAATGGTTCTCATTTTTAAAGGTTCCTCTGCCTGAGAAACATTCCTGATTGCTGTAGAATGATTTCAGAATGATGAGAATGTTCTCAGAGTTGCTAAGAATGTCAGTAGGAACCCAGTTGGAACACTGTCAGGAATTAACTACTGCAATCCTGGTTCCAGGCACCATCCATTTCTAGTTCTTGCTCAAATATGTACAAAGCAAGCAAATCTCAGAGAAATGAAACATCCCAGATGTATAGTAGAAAGGTTCTGGAATCCTGACTACTGAAAACCAGATTGCTGCTGGCATCTAACACCTCACTAATTGGTATAACATAAAGACTCAGCTTTTTAATTGTGGGAAGTTCAATAATAGTGTAGTTGCTGCCCTCTAGATCTACCTGCACAATTAGTAGATCTAAAACCTGATCTCTCATCATTTCTAATGCTGAAATCACTGAAAAGAATACTCTTTCATTTGTATGCAGTTTATAAATGAAAATGCTGGTAATTTACCTGATGGCAGAGCTGGTTTCCCATGTGTATACTCAATCAAATCATTAACCATTAGTTTGATTCACTGGTCTCCAAGTGAGAAAGTAATATTCTTATAGAACTGTATTGCAGTTGAGCCTGGTTCCATTATGAATAACTTATTCTAATCTTTCTTATATACATTTTGAAGTTTCTGCAAAAATGAGTGAAGATTCAGTAATACAGATAGCTGTACATTTGGAATATCTAGCACTGGCACCATTTTTTCTGTAGATTGTTGTATCCAGAGATTTGAAGAATACTCATCAGTAATATCTTTGTCTTCAGTATCTGATACCTCAAATTCATCTTCATGCAGATTAATATTCAGTTGGAGTAAGTCTGTAAAAAGAGTTGGGCAGTACTTATAGAGATTAGAGATGTACTGGATCAAGAATAACTTATTATTAGTAAATGCTTCTTCAAGTAGTAGAAGTAGTGTATATCTGAAGCTCTCTTGCATTAACAGAATCTTTTCAACATCTTGCTTGTTTGTTCTCTAAACCAGCTTCTTGTATTTCTGATACTTGTTCTCTTCAATAAGAATATTATAATTATTTGAAATTGCATATTCATTTACTTGTACTGGATAATATATGCTAACATATATATTTGAGCAGTTTTTAAAACTTCAAATTGTCTTTATCTTCTTCTTTGAATTGAAATTTTCTGTAATTAAGATACCTGTCTCTTTGGCATACAAGTCAAGTGCTGCGAGCTTAATTAAAATGGAAGATAGCCTTGCACTGATTATAAAAGCTGCTCTAGATTCTGCTCAAGTGCCCACTGGATGGGTAGTCTCAACAGCTGATGCAGCAGCATTAATTAAACTTTATAGATTCTGTTGGGCTGTTGTAATAATCTCTTGCAATTCTGTGGAGATAAATTGAGCTGGTGATTAAGATATTAGAATGAAATTGCTGTATGTAATTCTAGCATAAACCTGAATAATCAAATTCTTTATCAATCTTTCAGAGTAATCTTTAAATGTTACAGACATCATTTGTTATACTACTAGATTTATTCATTCCTGGATCATATAGCATTAGAGAAGAAGTAGAATTATAATAGATGCTTGTATGTACTTCTGTAATTAATAGAATTTTAAATAAGTAAGTGGAGATTGAAGATGGGTTTATCTCTGACAGAATAGAAATCTCTGAAACAATTTACAGTATTCTTTTTAACCATGAGATGTAAGAATCACTGAAATTAATAAATAGTGTGTGCCAGTTTTGATATTCCTGAAAATTCACTGTAACATAGATCAGAAGAAAAGAAGATCACCAGATTAAGAGATAAGCATATTTTAAGCAATGCTGTCTGCTCTTTAGCCATTTTATATTTCTTGCAGAGGCTTTACTTTAAAGCTTGAATTTCTGTAAAGTTAATTTTTTCTCTCTGCTGCAGAATTCAAAAATAATAGTGTTCTTCAGCAATAGTATCAAAATTCATATCATGTTACTGATTCTCTAAAATCATGCAGTTCTGACAAGATTATATTGCTGTAGGCTCTTTTATTCTAGTATTGGCATTCTGTTATGGCATATTCTCAAGAAAAGAGAAACAAGAGAAAATAACTCTAGTAACTCTCTTGCTAGAAATATTCACATCAATGCTCTTGTCAAGTAATGCTAGACTGGGCTCCAAGACTTCAATTACATTAGGAAAATTGGTTTCATGTGGTCTAAAAGTAATTGTATAAACATTATTACACTTGACTTTTTTGATAGCTTTCATGCCAGCAGATATTATATAGACACCTATAAGACTTTAATATATGTTCTGGTATAGGCTAAATCCATCAATAAAAAGTTGATATGAAATGAATATAATCTTTTTACTGTTGGAAAATATTTGTTTTAATACCTTCTTACCATATGCTGCTATTTCTAGCTCATCATGTAGTGGAGTGCTCATATTAAGTGGTTGAGCTTCCAGTGTTTCTGATTTCAAAGTTAGTACTTGCTGCATGAAATATTAGGCATTCAGAAGCTTATATTCTGAATTCTCCATATTAAATCCATAGTCAAGATATATATTAACTTGGGAAAGAATATTACCTTTCAAAACAAATGTTTCTTAACTTTCAAGAGCAAGAACTTCATTTGAGTGGTGCTGTGAATTCAAATGGGTCAATTTCCCACCATAAAATATTGGCATGAATTGGTATACTAGTTGAATTCAGAGAGTGATTGTATTTTCAGTAATTAGATTTGATCTTTTATTCTGATCAACAAATTAAACTCTCTCCAGATGGTCATGGTTTATTAGATCTTTATTGCAGGGGCAGTTGGTATTGTGGCATTGATAGAGAATAAAGTTGGAGGGAAATATAGACTTATCATTATGGTAATATACAAATTTGCCTGAGAAGTATTTAATGGAGCTTCCCCAGCTTCAAGATTGCTATAACTCTCTTGAGTTATCAACTAATTCAGTCATTTCTATATACAGTTTCTTCTGGAAAATTGATGATTTCACAAGTATGAATATTAATGCAATAGAGTTCTGGAAATACATGTTTGTGTGTAATGCTGCTTGAGCAAGTCTTTTGTCTGCATCTGATAATGTTGGTATTTTCTTTGGGATGACAGACAGTGATTTTTAGTAAATAGATAGTATTGAGAATTGTGACTGGCATCTCTTCTTTAATATTGACAGTTCAGTAGACATAAGTTTTAATAGCTTGATATCTATCAGGTTCTGGAGAATTTCTTTCAGTAATTAGTATTGCTGTTGGAATATGCCTGTATGCTTACACCACAATGTAAGAGATATTAGAAATTAATCTATTTAATTATATGCTTGGACCTGTAAGTATAGAATAGCTTCTGATGATTCATTCTCAAGAATTAGTATTGTTACTTGAGTATTCATTGGCCCTGAATCTTTATTAATTTCTAGAGCTTCTTCAACTGAGATTTTGTTTTCTAGACATGATAATTCTGCATCAGCTGCAGCATCTTTCAATATTTTATGTAATTGATTGTTATTGTTGGTATATGCTGGGCCAGCATTGCTATTGCCAGTATCTAATGTAGACTATATAATATTAGCCTCAGCATTTAACAATTCTGATAAACAATTTTTTGCACTATAAAACTAAATTCATCATCATTGGAAATTGATGCCAAATTCTCCAGCTGCTCTGACTATAGTGGTGTCAGATGGATACTGCTTTCATGTTTAATTAACTGATGAATGCTCTCTTCACTTGCTTGACTCTGAATCTGTTATTTACTGGCAATTGAAGCATTATTGCTTGAATTTAAATCTTAAAGTATAATTTTCTTGACTTTTTAGAGATTTGAATATGACATTTCAACAATAAGACTATTATTAATTGTATGAAGTTGTAAAAGAAATGTATGAAATGCTCTTGAAGTGAAGTGTCTTTAATTACTCTTTTGAAAAGTGAAGATTACCTGTTACCTGTCAACAGAAAATATAGGGGAAATTGCTGATAGAATATGAAGTTGGAAATAACTACTTTCATGCTGGAGTCAGAAAGCTTACAATTAATATAAATTATAGTATATCTAAAATTCTACAAGAGTTTTGAAGTTAAATTCTCCAACATGAATGATGAAGCTTTCTTTTTTAATGAATTTAATATGAATGACTTTAATGATATTGCTGCTGCAGGAACCAATGCAGACACACAGAAGATGAATATACAAGATCAGAATTCTGAAAAAGATAAAGAGAATAAGAAAAGAGACAAGAAGTGCAAGTGAAGAGTTTGACATTCTGATGCAGAAGAATATGAGAGAGAGAATTAGTTAAAAGAAAAGACTCTGAAATGATAAGTAAGATAAATATATCTTATAATATTCAGCAAGAAAAAACTTCCTGAAATTATAGAGAAAGTATATAAAATAAATGATGAAAACTTATATATCTTCAGTTCAGCAAGAGTATCTGCTCTGGAGTTTTTAAAGAGCTGGAAGTGTAAAATGTTGAGAAAGATAAGTATTAGTATACTGCTTCTGTAATATTAAGAGATCTTTTACTGACTGCTAGCAAAAGCATGTCAAGAATATAAAGAAGATTAATTACAAGAATAATTCTGATATTAGCATGCACTGTTGCCAGAATTCTAACAAACTCTTTACATATTTTGCAAAGCACTTTGACCTTAAAAAATTCTTTGAGATTTTCTTCTGAACAGAGCCAATTATTGATTATGAGAAATCAAAGTAATTAGAGTAATGGTATATCAAGTGTATGTCAGAATTGAAGACAAATATAAGGTAATGAGCATGACTGACCTTGATTTAGAGATATATGTTAATTTAGCAGTGCAGGTCAAACTGCATGACAATCTCATGGAGAAATCAGACTGTGAGAAGAAAGCCATCAGAGCATGGCAGGAAATCCTCAAATTTTGAAACTATATGGGACAACATCTGTAATATGAGAATGTTAACAAAGAGGACTTTATGAAAAAGAGAAAGAAAATCAAGAAGAAGACAAGAGCTTCAGCTTCTGGAGCTGATAAGTTAATAATTCTTACAAAGATTTGATTTTCAGATGAGGCTCTGCCAAAAGAATAAACTGCAAAATGCTGAATCAGTAATGTGAAGCTCTCTTGAGACATCTGCACATTGGTTAGCATGTATATATATATGATATAGAATTCAAACCTGAGCAGCATTGAAGCTGTAATAATTCTCATAATAATCTGACAGGCAAAGCAGCTGTATAGTAGAAATCAACTGAATTCTTCTTTTCAAGAATTCCTGCCAAAAATCTGCTAGAGGATTGCTTGTCAGGGTTGCATAGGTAATATAAAAATCAACACATCTAGTAGAGCACATGTCAATAAAGCTCTACCTCATTGGAACAGCTCTTGTGTATATAAACAACCTCTTTCACAACTTCATCTCTTTCTTTTCTCTCTCTCTCTTTTTTCAAGTCTTTCTAATTTTTGTTCCTGCTTTCTTCTCTCTTCCATTGGTATTTCTTTTTGAATTTGTTGATATACTTCATTATGCAAAGATAGGTGATCTGAGATATATAAGATTAGTAAAAGCTGATACATTTTGCAGAAAAAACACATCAAAATGGTGAACATGTGTGAAACCCTGAAAGAGAACAAGCCAGACTGTAAACCAAAAGATAAAGCTTCAGATGGGCCATCAGTCTTCTGTCAATAATATATTACAGTATATATGACCCTGAAAAATCTTGGAAAGCTGTGAGGATCATTTGTGTGGATTGGCATGACAATAAATCTATAGGAGGAATTGTATGTAGAAAAGAGTACACAAGGTAAAAGGTCTGGTATTGGCAGTTATATACAACTTCTAGACAAGATTGCCACTGGCTCTCAACAAGAGGTTCACACAGTGGCAGTCTTTTATATGTGCTTGCAAGCACATGACTTAGTGCTTCACAAGAACACATGTACTTTCAACAGCTCACAAGTTCAGGCCCTGGGCCCTTACAGGTGTTGTTTGTCTGTATAAGAGGTTCACAGGCAAATTCTTACAGATTCCCTCTTCTTGTAAGCCTTGGTCCCTCAAGACAGCTGTCTCATTAAAAACCTTCATGAGTAGAAAAACAAAACCTCTTGGGAAAAATAAAAATTTCCTCATAAGAAAAAGAGTACAGTCTCACTAGAGATGTGATATCAACACAACTCTAATAACATAACATAACATAACAACACAACAGAGCTCAATAACACAACAATATGTAGAGAGTCTCTATTGTTCTCACTAGCTTCATGTCACTATTAGATAATGAGCACTAGCTTAAGAGAGAGCTTTCTCTTGCTTTCTCTTTCTCTTCTTTTCTTCTCTAGTCTATATCATCATTACCAAGGTAAGTGAACCCTTCAAGCACTGCTTTGTGTGGGAGACAGGCTTGCAGGAGATCTCTGATGATTGAAAGAATCAAAAATGACTTTATCTAGATGTTCTGTATGCTTGATCTCACAGTCACAAGTTGGTGAGTTCACTCTTGATTGCATCTTTGCTTTGCATGATCATGAAGTTTTGCCTTCATGTGGGGTTTAATTTACAGAGAGGCTGATACTTGCTAGAAGTTCCTGCAGATTTGCAGTCTCCTCTTCTTCTCTCTCACAAGTTGTTGCTGCTCTCCTCTCTCAGGAGAACTTCCACCTCTCTCTTCACAGAAGAAGTTGGGCCTTCAGTGAGTAGTCTTGAGAATTTGGGAAGGGTTTACAACTAATAGTTCTAGAGTGTTGTTGCTTCTCCCTCTCCCTCTTCTTCATCAGTTGTCACTACTTTTCTTCTGCCAGCTCAAGCTGTAAGTGCTTCTTGTGAGCTGACATTTGGTTCACATGCTGATGAAGTTAGGGTTCTGCTGCTCTGCCTCCCCTTCCTGCAGTTGTTGTGCCAGCTCCAGCTGGAAATGTAAGTATTCTCTATCATATTTCAGTTTACAGCTAACCCTCTCTAGATTGTTGTTGCTGTTTCCCCTGCTCTAGCAGGGTTTGTGGGCACTGTGATCTTACAGAGTGCCTGGAATTATCCAGCACCCCCTCTGCAAGACTGATAATAGTGGTTCCAGACCATCTTCACCCAATTGCTGCCAGCTGGTACTTTTGCTGGTGTGTTGTGGGCCAATCTGGTGGTTCTTCCAGACCTCCCACCCCATACTGGGGCACAAGCTTTGTCTGCCTGCAAAAGAGCATGGTGTCATAAGTCTATTTAAAGGCCTGTGCTTATTGCTGGTTTGGATAATTTAAACCAGTTGGCTGTGCATGCTCAGCTCTGCAAGAGTATTCTTGTGACTCAAGCTGGGGCCCAGCTATCACCAGAACAGGAGTGCTCTGCCTGCAAGAGAGCTCAGCAAGACTATAGTAACATAGTCTTTGCAGAGTGCATCTCTGCAGGCTTGGGTCAAAAGTGTAACAATTATCTATACTGTGGGCATCTTGCTTGCTCTTTCCAGCAGTGAGGTTATAGATAGTTGTTACAGGTCTTCACAGGAGGAAGCTGGAGGCTCTTATATAGTTCTTAGCTTAGTTCTTTTTCTTGTTTTGAAATCAATTTGATTCAGTTCAGACTATGCCTTTTCTCTCCCTAACCCATTTTCTAGCTCTACTATCTCCATCCATCTCTTTCACAAACCAGGCTTGTCTGGGTTCGTACTATGAAATTGTTGGAGTAGCTTTCTCAGTGAATGGACATTGCTTACAGACACTCATGTCTTGTTCTTCTTGTCATCATAATCTTCCTAATGTACTCTGTACTACAGCTTGTGACCCTCTCTCTTTAAGTTAATTATCTTGCAGATCTGATACTTCTTTTCATTCTTGTCTGTCTTGCAAACTTTGTGATGAGGTGAGCTATCAATTTCTTTGCAGGTCTTGTGCTTGCAGAGCAGAAATACATGGAAAATATCATGAATTTGCAGATCTGGAGGCAGCTCCAGTCTGTAGGCTTGTGAGCCTATCTTCTCCACAATTCTACAAGACCCATGCCTCAACAAATCCAATTTTTTGTTAGGCTGTATGATCTTGATATTGCAAAGATCAAGCCACACCTTGTCTCTCATCTGAAAAGTCTTTACAGTGTGCTTCTGATTATAGTACTTCTTCTGGTAGACTTGTGCCTTCATAAGCAATTTCTTGATCTTCTCATGGAGCAATCTCATTGTCTCTGCCTGATTCTTTAAATTCTTGCACACATAGCCATACTCCTCAGGGTCCAACAGATCCATTCACAGATTCAACCTATATATCAGCTGAAAAGGTGATTTCTGTGTGGAGATCTGCCATGAGTTATTGTACACAAACTCTGCCATTGGCAACCACATCATCCAGTCATCTTCATCATAACTAATATAGCTTTGCAGGTACTGCTCTAGCACACTATTCAGTCTCTCAGTTTGACTGTTAGTTTGCAGATGGAATGCTGTGCTCATTGCTCTTGTAATCTTCAAGATATGAGTCAAGTCACCCCAAAATTCACTTGTGAACAGAGATCCTTGATCTGTTACTATGCTTACAGGTAATCTGTGTAATCTCACTATCTTACAAACAAAGAGATGAGCCAATTTCTCTGATGTCAGCTTCTTTGTTGTAGGGATAAAGTGAGCCATCTTTGTGAGCCAGTCCACTACAACCAGAATACAGTCAAACTGCACCTTCTCAAAATTCAGGCTTGCAGGAAGATCTGTAATAACATTCATGCTAATAGATTTCCAAGAGCAATTCAGAATTAGTAAGAGTGATAGTTCTTCTTGGGGTTTCCTGCAAACTCTTCTTGAGTTCTGGCAGACCTCACAGGCTTCACAACACTCCTTCACCAGTTCTCTCATTCTTGGCTAAAAGTATTTGCAAGCTATAAGCTTGTATGTTCTTGCTGTAGCAAAATGCCCTGCAAGAGATAGATCATGATAACATCTGATCAGCTCTATTCACAAGACCTCATTCTGAGGGATGTACATGCAACCATCTCTATAGAGGATACTCTTCTCCTCTTTCCACATTGTGAATTTCTTCATGCCCACCTTAATGCCTTTGTGGACCTCAGCTGCATAGTTGTCACTTTGCAGTAGGTTTGGTAATGATGCCAACAGGTTGGAGCTGCCCTTCTCATAAGAATTCTTCTCACAAACCAGGTCTTTGACCTTCTGAACCTGCATTGCAATCTTTTTCACTTTGCACATGCCTTTCAAGACAACCTTCACAAGTAGTTTCTTGATCACAACTCAAAGCTTCATGGAGGTGAGTTGTGCATTCTCACCTCCTCCCTCCCCTCTCTGGTTGGGAGAAACTTGAGCTATCAGTTCCAACTTTTCTGTGGTCTCTTGCTCCTTCACAAGCATCACTCTCAGTTGGTTTGCAGTCTTGTGACCCTCCATGTTATCTAGACCAGCCTTCTTGGCATAATCAGGTCTTCACAAGAGTCCATCTGCCAGGTTCTTGGTTCCTTTCACATGGTCAACTGTGAATCAAAAGGCTGTCAGCCTTTGTGTCCAGCAGACCTGTCTTTGTGAGAGGTCTTGAGCAGTCTGGAAATAGTGCAAGCTATCATGGTCTGTGAGAACTTGAACTGGTGTTCACAAGCCTTCCAACCAGCAGCACCAATATCTAAATGACTCCACAATCACAAGCAGTTCTTGATCATGAATGCCATAATTCATCTCTACAGGTTGCATCTTCCACAAATAAAACCCAACTGGAACCCAAACACCATCCTTCACCAGTTGTGATAGAATACCACACACTGTGAAGCCAGATGCATCTGTTTCCAGTCTGGTCTTCCATTTCATATCAAAATGGTGAAGCATAACAGCTTCCACAAATGCCCTTTTCAGATCTATGAAGGCTTTGTGACCTTCCTCAGTCATGAAAGTGTTGACCTCTCTCCTCATCTCTCTTCACACACACCTGCTTAGCTTTACTTCTCCTCCCTTTAGGAGAGCAGTCAGGCTGCAGGCTATCTTAGAGAATCTTGGAATGAAATGCCTGTAAAAGTTCACAAATTCTAAGAAGACCTGGACCTCTTTCTTACTGGTTGGCTCTGGCCAGTCAAGAATAGTGTCCACACAGCTCTTCTCCATAAGAACACCCTCTGGTGTTATGACATACCCAAGGTAGTCAATCTCGCGAGCATTGAACTTGCACTTCACCAGCTTGCAATAAAGGCCTGCATTCTTGAGTGCCTTAAGTACCAATTTCACATGCTCCTCATGGTCTTCCTCACAAGCCAAGTACACAACCACATCATCAAGATAGGCCACCACAAACACATCCAGATATTCACTAAGTGCCTTCGCGATATATGATTGGAAGGCTGCTGGTGCATTCACAATATATGATTGGAAGGCTGCTGGTGCATTCGCGAGTCCAAAAGGCACTACCAAGTACTCAGATAGCTCCTGTAGAGTCTGAAATGCAGTCTTCCACTCATCCCCTTTGCAAATCCTCAATTTATGGTAGGCATTCTTGACATCCAACTGAGTGAATATTGCAGCTCCCACAAGCTTATACAACACATCTTCAATCAGTGATAAGGGATATCTATTCTTGATCATTTTTGAATTCAGATCACAATAGTCTACACACATCCTTAGTCTGCCATTCTTCTTGAACACAAACAGAATGGGTGCTCCCACAGATGACTTAGAAGGGCAGATGAACCCATGGGTTAGCACACTGCTCAGATATTCATAAAGAGCCTCTTGTTCAGCTTGCAAAAGTCTGTATGTTCTTCCAAATTCTGGCTGCTTTCCTGGCTCAAGATCTATGGCCAAATCATCTTCATAGTGTGGTGGCAGCTTCCAAGCTCTCTTGTTGCTAAACACTTCCACAAGTTCACAGTAGGCTTCCAGTATCTGGAGGTCTAGATCTGCTGTCACCACCTGTTCTGATTTACAGAGGATCATCATGTAGATGGGCTTCCCTCCCTTCACTAGCTCTGAGAGGTTAACTGGTTTAACCTTCACAAGCAGATCACAACATACAGTTTGGAACTCTAGCCTTAGTTCTCTGAAACACACCTTGAGATTGTGTCACTGCAGCCAGCTCAAACCCACTAGCATCTCATCTTTTATGTTCACAACCATCACTTGTTCATGAAACAACTGCCAGTTTCCCTGAGAGTCACAGGCTTTAAAGAATATATTCACAATTCCTTCCACAAGAGTGACATTCTCATAATTTATAGCAGTTTCAATCTCTATAGACATCTTGTGCACCTCTAGCACTAGCTTCACAGCCAATTGCAGGCTAATCACTAGAGATTGACAACCAGAGTCTATTAGTGCTGACCAGGTGATACTTCTGTCAGTTGGGCTTCACATACCTAGAACAATGGAGAGGAGAGCAAGGAGACTTTTCTTGAACAACTTCATTATATTAATTCTATCTACTTACAGCCCTCTAATTTCCTATTTACTACTCTTCTTCTTGAGACAGTCTTTCACAAGATGCTTCTTTTGGCCACACTCAAAGCACTTCTCTTCTTTTCTCAAAGCTTTGTGATTCTTGGTAAGGTCTTTCCCCATCTTCTGAGCAGGTCTCTGAAGTTGACTTCTCTTATTTGTTTGCAGCCTTGAGTCATCAGTCTTTATACCTCTGCAAGCACTTCCAACTGGATTGGTAAACTTCACATGCAAGGCATTCTTTTCAAGGGCTGCTGTCATACTTGATCAGAGTCAGGTAGTCAGTGCTACTATCTCATCAATATCATCTGGTATTTCCAGCTGTTCATCCAGTTTAGCTTGCATGGGCTCATCCAAGTTTCCTATGTATAGATTCTTCTTCATTTTTTCAAAGCTTTCAAATTCTTCACCAATTTCTGTTGCAAGCTCTAGAAATTATTAGCAGTAGGCTTGGTCAGTTTCATCCAAACTCTTGTGAAGATTGAAGATTACTTGCCAAGAGTTTCACATGTGGTTTGCTGGATCTTCTAGCCTCATGTGTAGAAATTTCTTGAGACCATTCCAGTTATTCTTCAATGGGTTGTTTTCACAGTAAACCTTCCAGAGATCTTTTTCAATGTAATCAAGTCCTGTGAGAGCATATGTGAGGGTTTCCTCATCATTTAATTTACTCACATTGTGAGTGGATTCAATGCTGGAGGTGAACCACTAATATTTTGTATAGAAGCCAGTCTGATAGAGCTTTGTGTGTTGTGGTGGTCTCAAGACTGATGGACACTTCACAGGTGTTGAGTTGGAAGTGACCATATCAAGAGATTCACTTTGTGAGTGCTTTTGGGTGGCCTGGAGAGTATTCAACTTTTCTTGCCATTTCACCATTCTCTTTAGTAGTTTGGTTTTCTCACAAAGTTGTTGGATTTCATCTCTTGATGCTAAGATAGACTCTCTCTCTGAAGTCATAATGCTAGTTTTGATTTCATTCACAGTTGAGAGAGCTGAGGTGGTTTCAAGATTTGTCATCTCCTCATGAACTTGAGTTTGTTCTTCAGGTAGGTTTTCTGCTGGTGTTCCAGGTTCACAAGCTTCAGGGGGTTGGCTTCTTTGTGTTGATACCATTGTCAGGCATCACCAAAGAAGAGTGGCAAAATGTGAGGATCATACATGTGAATCAGCATGACAATAAATCTATAGGAGAAATTGTATGTAGAAAAGAGTACATGAGGTAAAAGATCTGGTATTAGCAGCTATGTACAACTTCTAGACAAGATTGCCACTGGCTCCCAACAAGAGGTTTGTGCAGTGGCAGCCTTTTATGTGTGCTTGTGAGCACATGACTTAGTGCCTTGTGAGGACACATGTACTTCCAACAGCTCACAAGTCCAGGCCCTGGACCCTTACAGATGTTGTTTGTCTGTGTAAGGGGTTCACAGGTGAATCCTTACAAAAGCCCTGTAATAATGTTCAGAGCTCTGGTAATGCTTGCTCAAACTGCTTATAAGACAAGAAGCATTGCTGTGACTTTTCTAAGACAATAATTAGTCAGGTTCTTGAGTTGCAAAATGCATACTTCAAATAGGTGAATACAATGAACACTGTCATCAAAAATGCTTATGAAGTAAGTGTTGTTGCTTTTGCTTAAGCTATTAATAAAGAGTTGAAAACTGTTCTTGCAAATATGCTGAAAGAAACTTCTTCTGTCAATAATAAGCCAGATGCATTAAATAGTGAAGTTATTAAAGCTCTTCAAGAGATTTCTGTAATCTTGAAAGAAATTCAGAAAATTCAAGAGATGAACTTTATTGCAGTCTCTGACATAAAGAATGCTCTTTATGTAAATTCACTTCTCATCTTTGAGATGAAGATTCTAACTTTCAAAAGAATATACTGCAACTTATTAATTCAGATCTTTGTACAGCTCTTGCTGCTACTGCTTGCTCAGCTTTATCTGCAAATATTCTCCTTTCTTCTCATGCTGTAAGATATTCTCTTAAAATTGAATTGGAAAAAAGATCTAATAAGAGTGAATTAGTTGAAATGTTCTTTTGATGGTACTTCTGATACTGAAGCAAAAAGAACCTGCTTCTTGATTGACAAAAGCTTCTCACTGCCATGAACTGTTCCAGAAACCCTGACTCTGATCAGAAGTCTTCAATTTTCTCCATTTTTAACCAGTATATGTGCAAATAACATTTCCTGAAATATACTGACTGTTTATTCTGACAGAGCAACCAAAGACTGGTGTGACTTCTTCTCATGATGTAACTCTGACACAAGCCATCATTTCTGCAAAGTGAAGTAGTGATGAGTCCCCTGCAGTCAAAAATGCTGATGAAAACAAGGATGCTGAAAAAAATAATGCCAAAAAGAATGATGCTGAGAACAAGAATGCCAACAACAAGAATGCTAATGAGAAGGATGCCAACAAGAAGGGTGCTAAAAATGAAAAAGCTGATGCAAATGTTACTTCTGATGTTAGCAGTGAAGGATTTCAAAACTGGTTTTTCAGTCAGGGTGATCTATAAAGTGGGAATTGTGTAACTACAGTAGTTATCTAGTTTTTGAAATTTAGAAAAGGTTCTTTCAATTTGAAATAAAACCCCCAATCTCATGGTTTAAATTTCAGTTATGTGTTAGAACTGAGCTCATTTCCTGAAAGGAAGTGTTTTTGGAAGAGTAATAGAAATTCTACAGTGCTTCAACAGTTCTCTATTTGGATTATGGTTCTCGCACAATTTCTAATTAGGTTACCATGAGATCTCAGAAATGTAAGGGTTTTTTGGACCAATGAAATTCTGATATGGTGCCTGCAGGTCATCTTGATGGAGGACTTGTATGCTTGTCATCTGCTAAGCTATCTAAAGAGGAATCTCAGCTAATCTATATGAGTCATATGAGCAAGGTGCTAGTTGAATTACCTAACACCCCCCCATGCAACAAGCTCCAGCAGTGAGCAAGAGCTACAAAGATTCAAAGCTTCCAAATCTCTCAAATCTGCAATAAAAATTAATTACAAAATCTAGATTTATTTCTTCTTTAGGCTTAGCTCTGTTTGCTGTAATATGGTATTTTTGCCAGCTTTACTGATAAACCTCTATATTTTCCTGTATTAATCTGTCACCCCTATCACACTCATAAATTGAGTGTAGGGATTCATTGTGAGAGCCTTTGTGAGTCTGTCAGCTTTACTTGCATTGCTTTCAATGTGCTTGATTGAGATTTTGTTCTTTTGCATCCAGTCTCTTAGCATATGGTGCTGAATCTCAATATGGTGTGCTCTTCACATTATAGCTTCAGCTTTGGCTAAGTCAATGGCTCTCTTGTTGTCAACACTTAATTTTGAGCTTCTTAGCCTTGCTGAGCCTTCACTAATTACTCTGGCATCTATCAAGAGGTTGTTGATCCAAACCAGTTCACAAGCAGCTTCACTAGCTGGTAAATACTCTGCTTCAGTTATTGATTTTAAGACAGATATCTGGTGCTGTAATCTCCATGATATTGAAGCTTTTGTGAGAATTGTATGTGTGGATTGATGTGACAATGAATCTATAGAAGAAATTGTACATAGAAAAAAGTATATGAGATAAGAGATCTGATATTGGCAGCTATATACAACTTGTAGACAAGATTACTACTGGCTCCCAACAAGAGATTCATGCAGTGGCAGTCTTTTATATATGCTTGCAAGCACATAACTTAGTGTTTTACAAGAATATATATATTTTCAACAGCTCACAAGCTGAGACTCTGAACTCTTACAGATGTTATTCATCTGTATAAGAGATTTACAAATAAATTCTTACAGATTCTTCTCTCTTGTAAGTCTTGATCTCTCAAGACAGCTGTCTTATTAAAAATCTTCATAAGTAGAAAAACAAAACCTCTTGAGAAAAATAAAAATTTTCTCATAAGAAAAAGAGTACAGCCTCACTAGAGATGTAATATCAACACAACTCTAATAATACAACATAATATAACAACACAACAGAGCTCAATAACACAATAATATGTAGAGAGTCTCTATTGTTCTCACTAGCTCCATATCACTATTAGATAATGAACACTAGCTTAAGAGAGAGCTTTTTCTTGCCTTCTCTTTCTCTTCTTTTCTTTTCTTTCTTCTCTAGTTTATATTATTATTATTCAGGTTAGTGAACTCTTCAAGCACTACTTCATGTAGGAGACAGGCTTACAGAAGATCTCTGATAATTAAAAAAATTAAAAATAGCTTTATCTGGATATTCTGCATACTTGATCTTGCAGTTACAAGTTAATGAGTTCATCTCTAATTACATCTTTACTTTATATAGTCATGAAGTTTTGTCTTCACATGGAATTTAATTTATAGAAAGACTGATGCTTGCTAGAAGTTTCTGCAGATTTACAGTTTTTCTTCTCTCTCTTTCACAAGTTATTATTACTCTTCTCTCTCAGAAGAATCTCCATTCTTCTCTTTACAGAAGAAGTTGGATCTTTAGTAAGTAGTCTTGAGAAATTGAGAAATATTGGTAACTGATAGTTCTAGAGCATTATTACTTCTCTCTCTCTCTCTTCTTCACCAGTTGTCATTACTTCTCTTCTGTCAGCTCAAGCTGTAAGTGCTTCTTGTGAGCTGGTATTGATTTACATGCTGATGAAGTTAGAGTTCTGCTCTGTCTCTTCTCTTCACAGTTGTTGCTGCTCCAGCTCCAGCCAGAAATGTGAGTATTCTCTATCACATTTCAGTTTACAGCTAATCTTCTCTAGATTATTATTACTGTTTCTCCTGCTCCAGCAGAATTCATAAGTACTATAGTTTTACAGAGTGTCTGGAATCATCCAGTACCCCTCTCACAAGATTAATAATGATAATTTCAGATCATCTTCATTCATATATCACCAGCTACTATTTTTGCTGGTGCTTTGCAGACTAATCCAGTGATTCTTTCAGATCTCTCATTTTATACTAGAGCACAAGCTTTGTCTGCCCATAAAAGAGCATGATGTCACAAGCCTATTCAAAGATCTGTACTTATCACTAGTTTGAATAATTCAAACCAGTTAACTATGTGTGCTTAGCTTTATAAGAGTATTCTTGTGACTCAAGCTAGAGTCCAGCTATTACCAGAACAGAAGTACTCTGCCTGCAAGAGAGCTCAGCAAGACTATAGTAATATAGTCTTTACAGAGTACATCTTTACAGACTTGAGTCAAAAATATAATAACTGTCTATATTATAGGCATCTTGCTTGCTCTTTCCAGCAGTAAGATTATAGATAATTATTACAGGACTTTACAGAAGAAAGCCAGAGACTCTTATATAATCTTTAGATAGTTCTTTTAAAACTAATTCAATTTGATTTAACTATATCTTTTTTTTCTCTAACTTATTTTCTAGTTCCACTATCTCCATTCATTTCTTTTGCAAACCTGGCTTGTCCAGATTTCTACTATAAAATTATTAAAGTAGCTTTCTCAGTGAACAGACATTGCTTACAGAAACTCATATCTTGTTCTTCTTATTATTATAATCTTCTCAATATACTCTGTACTACAGCTTACAATTCTCTTTTTTTGAGTTAATTATCTTGCAGACCTAATACTTCTTTTCATTCTTATCTATCTCACAAACTTTATAATGAGATGAGCTATTAATTCCTTTGCAGGTCTTGTGCTTACAGAGCAGAAATACATAAAAGATATTATAAGTTTACAAATCTGAAGACAGCTCTAGTCTGTAGACTTGCAAGCCTATCTTCTTTACAATTCTACAAGACTTATGCCTCAACAAATTCAATTTTTTGTTAGACTATATAGTCTTGATATTGTAAAGGTCAAGCCACATCTTGTCTTCTATCTGAAAAGTCTTTACAGTGTACTTCTGGTTATAGTACTTCTTCTGATAGACTTGTGCCATTATAAGTGATTTCTTGATCTTCTTACAGAGTAATCTTATTGCCTCCACCTGATTCTTTGAATTCTTGCACATATAACTATACTCATCAGGGTTCAATAGATTCATTTACAGATTTAACTCATATATCAGCTGAAAAAATAATTTCTGTGTAGAGGTCTGCTATAAGTTATTATATACAAACTCTGCTATTAGCAATCACATCATTCAGTTATCTTGATTATAACTGATATAGCTTTACAGATACTGCTCTAGCATACTATTTAGTCTCTCAGTTTGACCATCAGTTTGCAGATAGAATACCATGCTCATTATTCTTATAATCTTTAAGATATAAGTTAAATCATCTTAAAATTTACTTACAAACAGAGATTCTCAATCTGTTACTATACTTGCAGATAATCTATGTAATCTCACTATCTCACAAACAAAAAGATGAGCCAATTTCTCTGATGTCTGCTTTTTTGTTGTAGAAATAAAGTAAGCCATCTTTGTAAGCTGGTTCACTACAATCAGAATACAGTCAAACTGCACCTTCTTAAAATTCAGGCTTGCAGGAAGATCTGTAATAACATTCATACTAATAGATTTTCAAGAGTAATTCAGAATTAACAAGAGTGATAGTTCTTCTGGAGATTTTCCATAAACTCTTCTTGAGTTCTGGCAGACTTCACAAGCTTTGCAATACTTCTTCACCAGTTCTCTCATTCTTAATCAAAAGTATTTGCAAGCTATAAGCTTATATATTCTTGCTGTAGCAAAATGTCCTGCAAGAGATAGATCATGATAATATCTGATCAGCTCTATTTGCAAGACCTCATTCTGAGAGATGTACATATAATTATTTCTATAGAGAATGCTCTTCTTCTCTTTTCATATTATAAATTTCTTCATGCCCATCTTAATGTCTTTACAGATCTCAGCTGCATAGTCATCACTTTACAGTAGGTTTGGCAATAATGCCAACAGATTAGAGCTGTTCTTCTTATAAGAATTCTTCTCATGAACCAGATCTTTAATCTTCTGAATCTATATTATAATTTTCTTCACTTTACACATGTATTTCAAGACAATCTTTACAAGTAGTTTCTTGATTACAATTCAAAGCTTTACAGAGATAAGTTGCAAATTCTTATCTTCTCTCTTCTCTCTCTGGTTGAGAGAAACTTGAACTGTTAGTTTCAACTTTTCTGTAATCTCTTGCTTCTTTACAAGCATCACTCTCAGTTGATTTACAGTCTCACAATTCTCTGTATTATTCAGACCAGTCTTCTTGATATAATCAGATTTTTATAAGAGTTCATCTGCTGGATTCTTGATATCTTTCATATAATTAATCATGAATCAAAAGACTGTCAGTCTTTGTATCCAGCAGACCTGTCTTTAGAAGAGATCTTGAGCAGTCTGAAAATAGCACAAGCTATCATGATCTGTAAGAACTTGAACTGGTGTTCACAAGTCTTCCAACCAGCAGTACCAATATTTAAATAACTTCATAATTACAAGCAGTTCTTGATCATGAATGTTATAGTTCATCTTCACAGGTTGCATCTTCCACAAATAAAACCTAACTAGAATCTAAATGTCATTCTTTACCAGCTATAATAGAATACTATATACTGCAAAGCTAGATGCATCTGTTTCCAGTCTGATCTTCCATTTTATATTAAAATAGTAAAGCATAACAGCTTCTGTAAACACTCTTTTTAGATCTATAAAGGCTTCACAATCTTTCTTAGTCATGAAAGTGTTAATCTCTCTTCTCATCTCTCTTTATATACATCTGCTTAGCTTTGCTTCTTCTTTTTTTAGAAGAGCAGTCAGGCTGCAGACTATCTTAGAGAATCTTGAGATGAAGTGCCTGTAAAAGTTCATAAATTCTAAGAATACCTGAATCTCTTTCTTACTAATTAGCTCTGGCCAGTCAAGAATACTGTCCATACAGCTCTTCTCCATAAGAACATCTTCTGATGTTATAACATACTCAAGATAGTTAATCTTGCAAGCATTGAACTTGCACTTCATCAGCTTGTAATAAAGATCTGTATTCTTAAGTATCTTAAGTACTAATTTCACATGCTTCTTGTAATCTTTCTTGTGAGTCAAGTACACAATTATATCATCAAAATAGGCCACTACAAACACATCCAGATATTCACTAAGTGTCTTTGCAATATATGATTGAAAGGCTGCTAGTGCATTCACAAGTTCAAAAGATACTATCAAGTACTTAAATAATCTCTGTAAAGTTCAAAATGTAATCTTCCACTCATCTTCTTTATAAATTCTCAATCTATAATAGGCATTCTTGACATTCAACTGAGTGAATATTGCAGCTCCCACAAGCTTATACAATACATCTTTAATCAGTAGTAGAGAATATCTATTCTTGACCATTTTTGAATTCAGATTATAATAATTCACATATATTCTTAGTCCATTATTCTTCTTGAACACAAACAGAATGAGTGCTCTCACAGATAACTTGAAAGAGCAGATGAATTTATAAATTAGAGCACTGCTCAGATATTTATAAAGAGTCTCTTATTCAGCTTGCAAAAGTCTGTACATTTTTTCAAATTCTGGTTACTTCTCTAGCTGAAGATCTATAATCAAATTATCTTTACAGCTTTCAAGCTCTCTTGTCACTAAACACTTCTACAAGTTCACAGTAAACTTCCAGTATCTGAAGATCTAGATTTACTGTCACCACCTGTTCTGATTTACAGAGAGTTATTATATAGATGAGCTTTTCTCCCTTCACTAGCTTCAAGAGATTAACTAATTTAATCTTTGTGAGCAGGTCACAATATACAGTTTGAAACTCTAGTCTTAGTTTTCTGAAATACATCTTGAGATTGTATTACTGCAGCCAGCTCAAACTCACTAGCATCTCATCTTTTATATTCATAACTATTACTTGTTTATGGAATAAATGCCAGTTTCTCTAAGAGTTACAGACTTTAAAAAATATATTCACAATCTCTTCTACAAGAGTAATATTCTCATGATTTATAGCAGTTTTAATCTCTATAGGCATCTTATACATCTCTAGCACTAGCTTCATGGCCAATCACAAACTAATCACTAGAGATTGACAATCAGAGTCTATTAGTGCTGACCAGATAATACTTCTGTCAGTTGAGCTTCATGCATCTAGAATAATAGAGAAGAGAGCAAGAAGACTTTTCTTGAACAACTTCATTATATTAATTCTATCTACTTACAGCCCTCTAATTTCCTATTTACTACTCTTCTTCTTGAGACAGTCTTTCACAAGATGCTTCTTTTGATTACACTTAAAGCACTTCTCTTTTTTTCTTAAAGCTTTATAATTCTTGATAAGATCTTTTTCTATCTTCTAAGCAGATCTCTGGAGTTAACTTCTCTTATCTGTTTACAGTCTTGAGTTATTAATCTTTATATCTTCACAAGCACTTTCAACTGGATTAGTAGACTTTACATGCAAGATATTCTTTTCAAGAGCTGCTGTTATACTTGATCAGAGTCAGATAGTTAGTGCTACTATCTCATTAATATTATCTGGTATTTCCAGCTGTTCATCCAGTTTAGCTTACATGAACTTATTCAAGTTCTCTATATATAGATTCTTCTTCATTTTTTTAAAGCTTTCAAATTTTTCACCAATTTCTGTTGCAAGCTCTAGAAATTATTGGCAGTAGACTTGATCAGTTTCATTCAAACTCTTGCAAAGATTGAAGATTACTTATTAAGAGTTTTATGTGTAGTTTGCTGGATCTTCTAGTCTTACACATAGAAATTTCTTAAGATCATTCTAGTTATTCTTTAATAAATTGTTTTTACAGTAAATCTTTCAGAGATCTTTTTTAATGTAATCAAGTCTTGTAAGAGTATATACAAGAGTTTTCTTATTATTTAATTTGCTCACATCACAAGTGAATTTAATACTGAAGATGAACCACTAATATTTTGTATAGAAGCCAGTCTGATAGAGCTTTATGTGTTATAATAATCTCAAGACTGACAGACACTTCACAGATATTTTGAAGATAATTATGTTAAGAGATTCACTTCACAAGTATTTTTGAATGGCCTGAAAAGTATTTAACTTTTCTTGCTATTTCACCATTCTCTTTAGTAGTTTGGTTTTCTTGCAAAGTTGTTGGATTTCATTTCTTGATGCTAAGATAGACTCTCTCTCTGAGATTATAATGCTAGTTTCAGTTTCATTTACAGTTAAGAGAGCTGAGATAGTTTCAAGATTTGTTATCTTCTCACAAACTTGAATTTGTTCTTCAGGTAGATTTTCTGCTGGTGTCTCAGGTTTACAAGCTTCAGAGAATTGGCTTCTTCATATTAATATTATTATCAGGCATCATTAAAGAAAAGTAGCAAAATGTAAGAATCATACATGTGGATTGGCATGACAATAAATCTATAGAAGAAATTGTATGTAGAAAAGAGTACACAAGATAAGAGATCTAGTATTGGCAGCTATATACAACTTGTAGACAAGATTGCCACTGACTTCCAACAAGAGATTCATACAGTAGCAGTCTTTTATATGTGCTTGTGAGCACATGACTTAGTGCCTTGCAAGAACACATATACTTTTAACAGCTCACAAGCCAAGGTTCTGAGCTCTTGTGGGTGTTGTTCATCTGTATAAGGGGTTTGCAGGTGAATTCTTACAGCTCTGTTCATGGTAATAATATAGCTGCTAGTGGATTTCTATGCAGGGTTAGCTCCAGCCCAGTCAGAATCTGAACTGGCTGCTGGTTTCAAGTCTTCAGAATCTATATCTCTTTTGAAGACTATTTCTTTTGATTTTATGCTCTTGAGATAGCATAGGATCTGCTTGAATGCTGCCCAGCTCTCTCTATTGGGCCTGCTGTTGAATCTTGCCAGATAATTGACTGTAAATGCAATATCTGATCTTGTACATGTAACTAGGAACTGTAGAGAGCCCAGGCCTTTCCTGTAATTTGTAGGTGTAGCCTGCTTGTTAACTCCATCTTTAAGAGTCTGATCTGGTGTGAATTTAATGCTTATTCCTTTCTTCATTGGCATTTTAGAAGGTTTACAGTCTTCCATTCCATATTTGGTCAGTAGATCCTTGATATACTGTTCCTGGTTCACAAAAAGGTCTCCATTTGGCTGCTTTTGAATCCACATGTCTAGATAATGGCTCTGTTCTGTAACCTTCTTGATCTCAAAGTGTTCTTGAAGCTTTTCAATGAGCCATTCTGTTTTGACTTTGTTGAGTCCCATTATACAGCAGTTATTGACATATAGAATTAGGTAGATTTTCTTCCTCTTGTGATAGAGTAGGCCTGTATTGTATGGAGAGATCTGGAATTCTACAGATTTCAGATAGTCAGTAGCTGCTTGATACCAGAGTCTAGCAGCTTGCTTTAATCTGTAGAGTCTCTGGTGTAAGAGCTCTACTAGGTTACCCTGCCTGTGCTTGAATCCAGTGGGTAGTTGAATGTATACATGTTTGTTCTCTGGAAGAGTGCCATTTAGAAAGGCTCTCATGAAGTCAAAGACTCTGATCTTTCAGTTCTTGATTGTTAAGATAGCAAAGAAGGCTCTTATTGTAGGTTCACTGACAACTGCTGTATAGATCTTCTTGTAGTGAACATCTTCTTGCTGTTCAAATTTGCATACAATTCAATGGGCTTTGAATTGTACTGTACCATCTGTGTTGTTGAGCTTTCTATCAAATACTTATTTGCCAGAAAAAATCCACATTTTGGATTTCTTTTTGACTAGAATTCAGATGTCTTTCTCTTGTAGTTTGAAGACTTTAACATCTAGAGCCTCCTTTCAATAAAGCTACTCTTTGAAGTATTTGGCTTCAGTAATGGATTTTGGTATGTCTGTATGTGTGCTGAGCACTGAAAGCTCAGCTTCATTTGCCTCTTCTTCTTTCATCACATTTGAGAGAATTTCTTGCTCTTTGCCCAGGTATGTGAGCTCTAAAGCCTCTAATTTACTGTCTGTAAGCTTCTTCATGATTTCTGGCTTCTTTGTTGCAAGGTAAGCTAGTAGCTTGTGTTGCCAGCTGTTCAATAAATCTATATAATCATACTTCTCTGGGAGTTCAATGTATTCAGCTTCAGCTAGTGAATTTGTAGGGATTTGATCCAATTTCTCATCAAATATAACATCTCATGAGATTATTATACTGTTTGTTTCTGGGTTTCAAAGCCTGTAGATGTACATGCCATGATATTCTACAAATTTGATCTTCTTGAACCTAGATTGGAGCTTTGAGAATTCATTCAAAATCTTCATATAGATGTCACATTCTCATCTATAAACCCATCTGCAATGAGGTTGATGATCTGTCCAGGCTTCAAAGAGTGTCAACAGCTTTGTGCTCTTGCATTCATATAGAGATACTTAGATAGGTGATAGATTCACCATCATGGAGACTGTAGTGAGAGCTTCACCTCATAACTCATTGAGTAGCTCTGAATCTATAAGTATGCTTCTTGTACATTTGCAAAGAAGTCATATTCCCTGTTTACTTATTCCATCTTGTTAAGATATATATAGGCATATAATCTTCTTTTATATGCTCTTGCTTCTGTAGAATTCAGCCAGTTGTTGGCTTGTTAATTCAGAAGCTCTGTCAGACAGTATAGTGCTAATTCTTTGTTCAGTGGATGCTTTAATTATATTGATCCAGTTGTTCAGGATTTCTGGAGCTTTTACTGGCTTCTTCAGGAGATAGATCCACCTGTATTGTATGGCATTGTCTGTTATAAGTAGGAAATACTTTGCTCTGCTATAGCTTGGAGAATTGAAGTCTGTAGATAGAGTATGGCTGCCACCTGTAATATCAATAAAAATTTTAGCTCCAGACTTTGTAGAGTGTGTTCTAGGTTTGAATGGATTGCAAGCTTGCTTAGCTTTAGCACAGATTTTACAGAACTCTAGCTTCTTTACTCCCTTTATTTGCATTGCCATTCTTGGATCTCTAGCTAAAATAGCTATATCATGGGTGTTGAGATGCTCCCAGTGTTTGTGCTAATTAACTATTGTATTCTCCTTGATTTCTGGCTTCTTTGCCAGATGATTTGGTGCCAAAAGTGTGTCATTATTATCTTTATTCTCTAGAGTTACTATTACATAGCAGAGCTCTAGAAGTTTTATAGATACTGGAAACATGTATGCCAGTAAATTATGTATTCTAGATGTTTGCAGAACTAGAATGTCATCTTTATTAATGTGAGAATCATACATGTGGATCAGCATGACAATAAATCTATTGGAGAAATTGTACATAGAAAAGAGTATGCAAGATAAGAGATCTGGTATTGGTAGCTATATATAACTTGTAGACAAGATTGCCACTAGCTTCTAATAAGAGATTTATGCAGTGGTGATCTTTTATATATGCTTGTGAGCATGTAACTTAGTGTCTCACAAGAACATATGTACTTCCAACAGCTTGCAAGCTGAGACTTTAAGCTCTTGTAAGTGTTATTTGTTTGTATAAGAGATTTACAGGCAAATTCTTACAGATTTCTCTCTCTTGTAAGTCTTGATCTCTCAAGACAGCTGTCTCATTAAAAACCTTCATGAGTAGAAAAACAAAATCTCTTGGGAAAAATAAAAATTTTCTCATAAGAAAAAGAGTACAGTCTTACTAGAGATGTAATATCAACACAACTCTAATAATACAACATAATATAACAACACAACAGAGCTTAATAATATAATAATATGTAGAGAGTCTTTATTATTCTCACTAGCTTCATATCACTATTAGATAATGAACACTAGCTGAAGAGAGAGCTTTCTCTTGCTTTCTCTTTCTCTTCTTTTCTTTTCTTTCTTCTCTAGTCTATATTATCATTACCCAGGTAAGTGAACTCTTCAAGCACTGCTTCACATGGGAGGCAGGCTTGTGAGAGATCTCTGATATTTAGAAGAAAACTATGGCTACATCTTGATACTCTGCCCATCTGGCTGCAAGGCCACAAGTTGGTGAGTTCACCTCTGGTTGTGCCTTTGCTTCACGCGATCATAAGATTTTGCTTTTGTGTGGGGTTTGGTTTGCAGATTCAACCCATATATCAGCTGAAAAGATGATTTCTGTGTGGAGATCTGCTGTAAGTTATTGTACACAAACTCTGCTATTGGCAATCACATCACTCAGTCATCTTGATCATAACTGACATAGCTTCACAGGTACTGCTCTAGCACACTATTCAGTCTCTCAGTTTGACCATCAGTTTGCAGGTGAAATACTGTACTTATTGTTCTTGTGATCTTCAAAATATGAGTCAAATCACCCCAAAATTCACTCACAAACAGAGATTCTTGATCTATTACTATGCTTGCAGATAATTCATATAATCTCACTATCTTGTGAATAAAGAGATGAGCCAATTTCTCTAATATCAGCTTCTTTATTGTAGGGATAAAGTGAGCCATCTTTGTGAGCTGATCTACTACAACCAGAATACAGTCAAACTATATCTTCTCAAAATTCAGGCTCATGGGAAGATCTGTAATAACATTGATGCTAATAGATTCTCAAGAGCAATTCAGAATTAGTAAGAGTAATAGTTCTTCTTGAAGTTTTCTGTAAACTCTTCTTAAGCTCTGCCAGACTCTACAGACTTTATAATACTTTTTCACCAGTTCTCTTATTCTTGATCAAAAGTATTTGTGAGCTATAAGCTTGTATATTCTTGCTGTAGTAAAATGTTCTGCAAGAGATAGATCATGATAACATCTGATCAGCTCTATTTGCAAGACCTCATTCTGAGAGATGTACATGCAATTATTTCTATAAAGAATACTCTTCTTCTCTTTTTATATTATGAATTTCTTTATACTCATCTTAATGCCTTTACAGACTTCAGCTGCATAGTCATCACTTTACAGTAGATTTGGTAATAATGCCAACAGATTAAAGCTGCTCTTCTCATAAGAATTCTTCTTATGAATCAGATCTTTAATCTTCTGAACCTGCATTGCAATCTTCTTTACTTTGTACATGTATTTCAAGACAATCTTTATAAGTAGTTTCTTGATTGTAATTCAAAGCTTTACAGAGATGAGTTATGTATTCTTATCTTCTTTCTCCTCTCTCTAGTTAGAAGAAACTTGAGCTGTCAGTTCTAACATTTCTGTAGTCTCTTGCTTCTTTGCAAGCATCACTCTTAGTTAATTTGCAGTCTCATAACTCTCTGTATCATTCAGACCAGTCTTCTTGATATAATCAGATCTTTACAAGGGTTCATCTGCCAGATTCTTAATTTCTTTTACATGGTCAACTGTAAATCAAAAGACTGTCAGTCTTTGTGTCTAGCAGACCTGTCTTTACAAGAGATCTTGAGCAGTCTGAAAATAGTGCAAGCTATTATGATCTGTAAGAACTTGAACTGGTGTTTGCAAGCCTTTCAACCAGCAGTATTAATATCTTAATAACTCCATAATTACAAGCAGTTCTTGATCATAAATACTATAGTTCATCTCTACAGATTGCATCTTCCATGAATAAAACCCAACTGGAACCCAAATGCCATTCTTTGCCAGCTGTAATAGAATATTATATACTGCAAAGCCAGATGCATCTGTTCCCAGTCTGGTCTTCCATTTCATATTAAAATGGTGAAGCATAACAGCTTCCACAAACACTCTTTTTAGATTTATAAAGGCTTCACAATCTTTCTCAGTTATAAAAGTGTTGATCTCTCTTCTCATCTCTCTTTACACATGCCTGCTTAGCTTTGTTTCTTCTCTCTTTAGAAAAGCAGTCAGGCTGTGAGCTATCCTAGAGAATCTTGAAATGAAGTGCCTGTAAAAGTTCACAAATTCTAAGAAGATCTGAATCTCTTTCTTACTGATTGACTCTGGCTAGTCAAGAATAGTGTCCACACAGCTCTTCTTTATAAGAATACTCTCTGGTGTTATAATATACCCAAGGTAGTTAATCTCACAAGCATTGAACTTGCACTTCACCAGCTTGTAATAAAGACCTGCATTCTTGAGTATCTTAAGTATCAATTTCACATGCTTCTCATGATCTTTTTCACAAGCCAAGTACACAACCACATCATCAAGATAGACCACCACAAATACATCCAGATATTCACTAAGTGCCTTCATAATATATGATTGGAAGGCTGGTGATGCATTCACAAGTTTAAAAGACACTATCAAGTACTTAAATAGCTTCTATAAAGTTCAAAATACAGTCTTTCACTCATTCCCTTCACAAATTCTCAATTTATAATAGGCATTCCTGACATCCAACTGAATAAATATTGCAGCTTCCACAAGCTTATACAATATATCTTCAATCAGTAGTAGAGAATATCTATTCTTGACTATTTTTGAATTCAGATCATAATAGTTCACACATATTCTTAGTTCATCATTCTTCTTGAATATAAACAGAATGGATGCTTCTGTAGATAACTTGAAAGAACAGATAAATCTATAAGTTAGTGCACTGCTCAGATATTTGCAAAGAATTTCTTGTTCAGCTTGCAAAAATTTATATATTCTTCCAAATTCTGACTGCTTCTCCAGCTCAAGATCTATAATCAAATCATCTTTACAATGTGGTGGCAGCTTTCAAGCTCTCTTGTTACTAAATACTTTCACAAGTTTGTAGTAGACTTCTGGTATCTGGAGATCTAGATCTACTGTCACTATCTGTTCTGATTTACAGAGAGTCATCATGTAGATGGGCTTCTCTCCCTTCACTAGCTCTGAGAGGTTAACTAGTTTAACCTTTGTGAGCAGGTCACAACATACAGTTTGAAACTCTAGTCTGAGTTCTCTGAAACACATCTTGAAATTGTGTCACTGCAGCCAGCTCAAACTCACTAGCATCTCATCTTTTATGTTCACAATTATTACTTGTTCATGGAACAACTGCCAGTTTCTCTGAAAGTTACAGACTTTAAAGAATATATTTACAATTCCTTTCATAAAAGTAATATTCTCATGATTTATAGCAGTTTTAATCTCTGTAGACATCTTGTGCACCCCTAGCACTAGCTTTACAGCCAATTGTGAACTAATCACTAGAGATTAACAATCAGAGTCTATTAGTACTGACCAGATAATACTTCTGTCAGTTGAGCTTTGCACATCTAGAATAATAGAGGGAAGAGCAAGAAGACTTTTCTTGAACAACTTTATTATATTAATTTTATCTACTTACAGCCCCTCAATTTTCTATTTGCTACTCTTCATCTTAGAACAGTCTTTTGCAAGATGTCTCTTTTAACTACACTTAAAGTACTTTTCTTCTTTTCTTAAAGCTTCATAATTCTTGATAAGATCTTTCTCTATCTTCTAAGCAGGTCTCTAAAGTTAACTTCTCTTATTTGTTTGCAATCTTGACTTATCAGTCTTTATATCTCTGTAAGCACTTCTAACTGGATTAATAAACTTTATATACAAGACATTCTTTTCAAGAGCTGCTGTCACACTTGATCAGAGTCAGGTAGTCAGTGCTACTATCTTATCAATATTATCTGGTATTTCCAGCTCTTTATTCAGTTTAGCTTGCATGAGCTTATTCAAGTTCTCTATATATAGATTCTTCTTCATTTTTTTAAAGCTTTCAAATTCTTCATCAATTTCTGTTGCAAGCTCTAGAAATTATTAGTGGTAGACTTGGTCAGTTTCATCTAAACTCTTATAAAGATTGAAGATTGCTTGTTAAAAGTTTCACATGTGATTTACTGAATCTTCTAGTTCTACATGTAGAAATTTCTTGAGATCATTTGAGTTATTCTTCAATGAGTTGTTTTTACAGTAAACCTTCTAGAGATTTTTTTTAATGTAATCAAGTTCTGTAAGAGCATATGTGAGAGTTTTCTCATCATCTAATTGGCTCACATTACAAGTGAATTTAATACTGGAGATGAACTGCTGATATTTTGTATAGAAGCTAGTCTGATAGAGCTTTGTATATTATGATAATCTCAAGACTGATGAATGCTTCACAGATATTAAGTTAGAGATGATTATATCAAGAGATTCACTTTATGAGTGATTTTGGGTGATCTGAAGACTATTTAATCTTTCTTACTATTTTGTCATTCTCTTTAGTAGTTTGATTTTCTTGCAAAGTTGTTGGATTTTATCTCTTGATACTAAGATAGACTCTCTCTCTGAGATTGCAATACTAGTTTCAGTTTCATTTACAGTTAAGAGAGCTGAAATAATTTCAAGATTTGTTATCTTCTCACAAACTTGAATTTGTTCTTCAGATAGATTTTTTGCTGGTGTCTCAAATTTATAAGCTTCAGAAAGTTGGCTTCTTTATGTTGATATCAGTATCAGGTATTATTAAAGAAGAGTAGCAAAATATGAGAATTATATGTGTGGATTGGCATGATAATAAATCTATAGAAGGAATTGTATATAGAAAAGAGTACACAAGATGAGAGATCTGGTATTAGCAGCTATATATAACTTGTAGACAAGATTGCTACTGACTTTCAACAAGAGATTTGTGCAGTGGCAGCCTTTTATATGTGCTTGCAAGCATGTGACTTAGTGTCTCACAAGAACACATATACTTTCAACAGCTTGCAAGCTGAGGTTCTGAGCTCTCACAGGTGTTGTTTATCTGTATAAGAGGTTTGCAGACAAATTCTTACAATTAAGTACAGCTTTAAAGCTCTGTATTTTATCTTCTGATTCTAGTAGAAAGATGTGTTCTTCATTAACACAAAGCTGTTCCACTGTAAAGCTGTCTTGTATAAGCTTCTCAAAGCTTATAAGATTAATCTGGAGATCAGGCATGATTCTAACCTCTTTAATACTCAATTTACTGTTGTCAGTTTGGATGCTGGCTGTGCCAAATTCTCTGGTAACTGATTTTGAACTGTTTGCCATAAGCAGTTATGTTGCATGGCTCTTTGAGTCCATTTGAACTAGATCTGTACATGAGGTTGCATGAAATCTGGCTCCAGAGTCAAGAATTCATCTGTTTGTAAATTTACAGGCTTCTCTTGTAGAAAAGACTGCTTTATAAATCAAATAGATCTTGTCTGTTGCAATTATTATTACTTTCTTGCTTTTACTCTTAGAGTCTTTCTTAGACTTATTAGGCTTTATATTCTTGTTAGATCTGCAGAATTTAGTTAAGTGACCAGATTTACTACAGATATAACAGTTCCAGTTTTGCTGTGAGCTCTTCTCTGAATTGAATTTGGAGTTTGTATTCTTATAAGATCTTTAGAGATCTGAGCTTGTTGTTGCATTTGTATTTAATCTTATAGATCTGCTGTCTTTCTTCTGGTCTTTCTTGAGAATTTGATGAAGAATATTCTTTAATAGATCTTTTAAATTCTTCTCTGATAAATTTATTCTGCTCTGACATGCCATATTAAATTAGTTCTGTATGAACTCTCTTCATCAAGATATAATGTTCATCTTCAAAATATTATATAGAGTGTAGTCCAGTTATTTGAACTCTAATCTCTCAAATTTCTTATGAATTACTAGAAATCTCTCTATATAATTTCTTTCTGAGCCAGTGAACTGTAGTGTCATTCTCACTAACTCTGTCAATAGACTTTTCTGCTGTATCTCAGATCTCTCTTAAAAGACTATTCTTACAGCTTTTTAGAGTTTGTAAGCACTAAAACTATCTGATTTCTTAAAGTATTCTCTGGCTTGTGCAGATATTATACTGTTGATTAGACTGTATAGTTATTTATTCTGAACATTCCAGTATTATAAAATCTTTAAGTTTTCTGGCTGTAGTGAGATCTCTTGTTTTTCCAGAATAATCTTCTTGATATTCACTTGATAAGCTATCTTTAGAATAGCTTTGCTTCATGCTAGATAGTTGCTGGCTCTAGCCAGAATTATAGACTTCTTTACTGTTTTTGAGATCTTTATGAATTGAATGATTGCTCTGCTGATTTGTATATTTGTGTTTATAAGATTACTGATATATTTTTTTAGTTTATTCTTGAAGTGTATTTCTTGGTCCTCTTTTTCTTCTTGTTAAACTTCTTGCTCTGGGTTTTCCTGCACTGTTGCAGATGTGTTTGCTTGATCTGATAAGAGACTTATTTACTGTACTAGCTGTTGCACTGTCTTTTGTTGTTGCAGCATCATTCTGTACAATATTTAAAGTTCACTCTTCTTTCTATGCTCCTGCTTGTCATTTGGCTGGTCATCTCTGAGCCTACTTGACCATCTAAGCTTGGTTTGAGGTATAGAAAGGTTCATCAGAGCCTTCTGGTCAGGGGTTTGGTGCTCTGGTTTGTCTGTATAATTCATCATGGCTTTGGTGTTGCCAGGTGCTTGATTTGCTTGCTAGATGTGTTTAGCAGGCATTTTGCTTACTCTCTGATTAGGTGCCAGAAAGCTACAGGGTTTAACTTGCTCTTCAGCTCAGTGTCAGAAAGCTACAGAGGTTTGTATGTATAGGAGATGTCTACTTCAATATACACTTTCTTTAGTGCTTGTAAAACCTTGTTATCCACAAGGATAGCTGTTCAGGGTGTTGATTGTAAGCTTCAATATCCAATTGGGCTGTAAATCAACCTTATATGCTTGCTCTTCAGTGCAAAGGGCTATAACCTGATGGAGGACTCATATGCTTGTCATCCGCTAAGCTACCTAAAAGGGAATCTCGGCTAATCTATGTGGGTCACGTGAGCGAGGTGCTAGTTGGATTACCTAACACACCTTCCAAAGGGGTTTCCAAGTTATGTAAGCGTCAATCTCAAACTTGGCGGGAAGGCAAGCAAAGTCTTCGAGAACCCGTTCCTGGTGAACTGGAACCGCATTGAGCAGATACGCATGCGTCTTCCGCCATCTCTCAAGTGATAAGTTTCTAAGCCAGTGGCAGCGACCCCGATTCTGCCCTGGTTGCAACATGCAATGCGCACGGCTCTCGTTGCGACATGCCAAGCAAAGCCGATTCCATGTTGTCTCCTCTGGTCCTTGTCCTAGATTCGTCCGTGGGTTTCGGACGTCGATATCTTTGACAACGTCCAGCGGAGATTCTCCGGGTCCTCCAACCCCTGCCAAAAGCGAGGATTCGTCGAAAAATGATATTGAGTCCAATCAGGAGGCAGAGAGCCACCGAGACGCGACGGCCCAGAAGATTACAAAGGCAGAGCAATGTACGGAGGATGCAAAATCCACTTTAAGAAGAGATCGAAGTCCTTATGGATCTGCAGTTCGCAGATCTATGAGAAATAGGAGGCTTGCGGAACGGTCTACACGGAGAGCTGTTATCCCAACGTGGTTCCGCGAACGAAATATAGTTCTCTCGGAACAGACGGCGGAGGTTCTGCAACACCCCCCTCATACTGTCGGAATTGGCCGATCTAATCATGATGCGGAAGATGCGGTGCAACGGGTTGCGACTGGCGGCGATGGAAATAACGGAGGCAGCAATAGCAATCCCGGAGATTCCCCTCCCGAATACCGTTACATGATAAGTGAGGAGGTTTGGAATGAAATACGCACCGTCATACAAGCGGGAATAGCCGTCCCTTCGCCCCGCTATGCCGATGATCCATCTGTGAGAAAAGTGCATTTAGTTCTGCAGTATCCTGGTGACAGCGGAATTCTTTTTCTCGATGCGGTCGTCAAGAAGGTCGCAAGCAGTTTCAATACACATGTGATTACTCTGAACGCCCAAGATATTGCTGAACTTTATGCGGAGCAAGAGCAAGAGGAGGATTCCCGCTCGAGTCCGATGGTTTCACTAGGTTACGAGGTATACCATCCCACCAAGAAAGTCTCTCAGCGAGAAGCCGACGAAGAGATGGAGGAAGCAGAAGATGAAATTGAAGATGAGAACGAGTCGACAGATCGAAGGCGTAGCGCTACAATACCCATATCGCGGATATCGGATCCTACGATGTTGGGGTCATCCATACTACAAGGCTTATTCGGAGGGCGAGGATCCGTCGGCGTTGCTAAGGTGGTCATGTCACAAGGACGGGATGGCGGCCTTAGCGATACAGATACCGATCCCCAGTCACTTCGAGTCGTGAACAAACTCTTATCAATCCCCAAAGCTAAATCGGCAACCCCTGCGGCTGAAGAATCATCTGAAAAAGGTGAAAGTGAGCAACAAAATCTCGGAACCAAGTATGAGGATTTGGTAATTCAAATTCAGGACTACAAAGACCTTTTAAATACAACAGCCGGTTCGGTTTTTTTATCCTCCCTTCACAAAGCTGTCCAAGCTAGAAGGCGGAAAGGGCAGAAGGTTGTCGTGGTCGGAACCGTGTCTGCTTCAGAAACCGACAACTCTTCAGGAAAATCGCTTTCAAAGTTGATACCCAGGGACTATGATCGATATTCAACAACGATCTTTGTTACACCAGCTATGGATTCCAAAAGCGCCGAGAATATATTTGCGGAGGACGAAAAACGGAGGACATTGGAGATCAATATACGGCACTTGCAAAGCATGCTCAAAACCAGGCTAAATGGATCCACTCCACCTGAAAGCAGCATCTTTAGTAATCGAGCCTGGGCCTTGGAGAGCTCCACAATTCGCACATGTGGTCTTGACGCTGAATATTGGCCATTCGACCTCGTTCATCGAATCGCTACACTTGCCCTTGGTTCCGTTAAGGCAACCGAAGAGCTGGGACTCGGCCACATTGAACAGGCCATCCAGGTTTTCGAAAAGAGTGACCAGGTCAAATGCGCATGGATGGGGGATTACCGCGGAAAGCTCAAGCCTGTGAAGCAGACTCGAGAAAAGCCTCGTTTCAATAAATCCAAGCTGAAGTGCAATTCGCATGAAGAGAAGCTACTCAACGGGGTTGTGGACGCGGAGAGTATACGCACTAGTTTTAAGGACGTCCATGTGCCTCAGGAAACAATTGAGGCACTGAAGACCTTGACATCTTTATCTCTTGTTCGCCCAGATGCGTTCACGTACGGTGTCCTTGCCACGGATAAGATACCTGGCCTATTGCTCTATGGGCCACCAGGAACTGGAAAGACCCTCTTAGCCAAAGCTGTTGCCCGTGAAAGCGGTGCTACTGTCCTAGAAGTTAGCGGATCCGAAGTTTATGACATGTACGTTGGCGAAGGAGAAAAGAATGTCAAAGCCATTTTCACACTCGCCAAGAAACTCAGCCCTTGCGTTGTTTTCATTGACGAAGCGGATGCTATCTTCTGCTCGAGAACCGGTGCGAGCAACCGCACTTCGCACCGTGAGTTAATCAACCAGTTCCTACGTGAATGGGATGGTATGAGCGAGACTTCTGCCTTTATCATGGTTGCCACCAACAGACCCTTTGACCTAGATGACGCGGTGCTACGGCGTCTTCCCCGTCGACTTCTCGTTGACTTGCCTACGGAAAAGGATCGCCACGAGATTCTCAAAATCCACCTGAAGGACGAGGCTGTCGATAAGTCTGTGGATTTGGTCGATCTAGCCCGCCGGACACCCTTCTATTCCGGCTCAGACTTGAAGAACATGTCTGTCGCCGCTGCACTAGCGTGCGTTCGAGAAGAATATGATGCTGCAATTCGTCATAAAGGGGACGAGCCGTATAAATATCCTGAACGCCGTATCTTAAAATCTCATCACTTCGACCGCGCCATGGAGGAAATCAGTGCTTCCATCAGTGAAGATATGTCGTCCCTCACGGCTATCAGGAAGTTTGATGAGAAATACGGCGATAGGAAAGGACGGCGGAAGAAGTCTGCTGGGTGGGGATTCACTCCTCCAGGCGCACCCGAACCTACTCTAGAAACGGGTCGTGTCCGTCACTGATTGGTTTTTTGGGCGTTAGCGATTTTATGCCTTGGGACAACACGAAATCGGACATCTGCATCAGGGCGCATGGGATTAGCTGTTCGGGAAATTTATAGAATGTACTTATATTCGAGACGATAGAAATGTATTCCTTGGTTATGAAACTCTTTTTTCCTTTAAGTCTTTTGGAGGTGCTATAGTAGACCTCAAATACCCTTTTCATAAGTTGGTTACTCCTGGTGTCCGAGTCGAGCTACTAACCGATATCTTCTCTTGAATGTGTACACTTTTTGAAACTGAAACCTCAGGAGTGCAACAAAGTTAACCACACCTCTTTGATCAATCTTCTGGAGTATAATATACTCCATCCTTCACCCGGCCGCCTGTATTGTTCGGTGGTGGTGGCGCTGATTTCGTGGATCCAAGTGAGAATCCAGGGAAGGATTATGTAGCCTTCCAAAACCAGCTTGCGAACCACATGTGTTCACTGGTGGCTTCAGCGCAAGGAGCCAATGTGAAAATATCTCTGCTCCAGCTATGGAGTACTCATAAGTTATGCAGAAATGCATGACACAAAGCGCTTAGGCTTGTTAAAGCTTCTCCCGCGCATTTGGCGGCCCGGCTTTGGGCCACGACCAGAGCCTCTCCTTTCCACCCCCACTTTGTCGCATTGGGCGCCGGATGATATTCAAAGACCATACCAGGACTGGATCCATGTCGAAGCTCTGGACTCTCAGGCCTTAAGGTCGCAGTCTTCAATTCGGGAGAGCGGCCTAAGCTATAACTAGGGGAGCCATGCGTTCTTCGCGGTATATATAAGTGCTCGGGCCATACAGCATGGCTTCTTGACACAGGCCACTACTTCAGCCAGAGCTATATAATCTCTCACCATCGCAAGGTGTCCTATCCGTAGTGACACCGGTAGTTATGCGTACACCGCGTTTGCGGGGAAAGGAACGTGCACTTGGGATAGCGAGTAATAACGTGCGTCGTAACCTAGAGGTTAAGGACTATAAGCAACAAGGTACTCTTGAGGAAGACTCCAAATGATACAACGAGAAGGGTTTCAAAGCCTAGTCCGTTTCCCCTCCAAATTATCTTCCAGGATGCAAGTGGCCTGACGACGTCATACATAATTCCCTACAGGAGTCGGTTCGATGCGAAATTTGCCAGCAATGGCGAGACTAGCAGCGAGGTCTCCTTGTCGTATGCGTTTCCCCTTGTTAGATGCATTTTAAAAGCGTGCGATGATGGATCGCGAGTGGATTGCGAGATATCTCCGTCTCGAACCAGAAACTAGCTCAGCAACTTAGCTCGCGTGGTAGTCCAGAACTTCAACCAGCATCATCCACCCACGGGAGCCGCCAACGACTTGGCAAGAGGTTCACGTCTTAATCTCCCTGTTCTACTTCGTACTTCACGTTTCTATATGCATTCCTTGATCCTGCCTATCGCCCGCATCAAGGGCCTTCAGACGTCAGTTAAGCTAGTCTTCCACACGTAGCTAAGTCATCGCCTCAGGATAATGGATCGGCCCCGCCAGATTCCCGACTCTTCCTCCCACCCTCATCATCCAACCCTCTTCGCCTCTCTGCACAAAAGGACACGTACGGTGGATGCCACTGCAGCGGAAAAAGCGAGGGAAGCGCGCGCAAATGCCACTAGAGAAGCGAAGCGATACCTTCTTCAAATAGTCCGCAACGACTGGTCGTATGACCCGCCGGCCACTTCTTCGGGTCCTTCGTCCTCCTCAGCCTCGTCAGAGGCAGAATCCCCATCGCCGATCCCAAAGGATAGGGATGTTCTGGAATGGAGAATGCGAGGAGAGGATAGCTCCAACTCAGACGGAGAACAGAACGCTAGGGATGAAGCGACCGATCCCTACCGTTTTGAATCTCCTGATGCCGTGCAAGCCGCGATGCTAGAGAGAAGGAGGAAAAGGCGGAAGTTAATTGAAGATGAGATGAAGTGGAATCCTGGGCTACGCCTATGGATACAAAGACGGGATGCGTGGACGGGGGCCAAAGTGCCTCCTAAGAAGACCGCTGGTGTTGAAGCCGCTTTGAAACCGCGTACAAGCAGTGACGAAAGCGCAGGTGGAAGCTGTAACGACGATGATGATCTAGAAACTGCTGGACCTTCGTCTCGTCCTCTTTCTGCAGATTCATTGTCCAACGCGGTTACAGACGCGGCACTGCCGGCGCAGTCTCTACCCCTGGTTGACGATACAATAAGTAAAAGCACTGTCACCGTCCCGCATACGGAACCATTTGCAGATTCAGAAGAACCTCTTGTTCCCATCGTCCCGCCTATTCTTCCCAGCTCCAACCCTTTCCGTACCTACACCACGCCATCAAATTACCCTGCCATCTATAACAAACTCGTCATCGAAGGGAACATGCCAGCCGTGCCTGTAAATCTGCTACATATGACGCGAGCTCTTGTGCAAGGCTGGAAAAGGGAAGGACAATGGCCCCCGAAGCCCACAATCACCAAGGACGTTCCCGTGGTGAGAAAGAAGCGACCTCAGTTGCAAACTGAATCGAATGGTAAAGCTATAGCGGCGATTCTCGCTGCACCGCCGGCACCGGCGGAAGAACACACAAGTCGCAGGAAGTCAATTAGTTCTAACGTCACTGGTGCGGTGAAAAAAGTTTTCGGGTTCGCGTCGATTCATTCAGGACATCGATTCCATGTCCGGGCCCATAGCCAGAGCAGTGCCTCTTCGCCTATTGTTGACCCAAATGCTGAAGGGAGCAAACCCGGTAACCGGAAAGATCTCTAGATCTATTTAAGCTAGCGACATGTATTTCCTTGACTTGGACGCGACATGATCCGGGAGCTTTATTCGGGATTCTCTTTTCTTTCTCACACTTCTTGCTTTTACATATCGAGACAAACGTTCTCTACATTCGAGAGTTTAGGAGCCTAAACCATCCTTTCATAATTCCCTCCGGTCCAACTCACGGGAAGAGTGATCTCGCCACTCTTGGATTACTTTGTTAGATGGACTGGCATGGTGAAACACTTTCTCTCAGGTATCATTATTGACGACTTCATGGTAGAGATGCTGCTTTTATGATCATCCCCATGTTATTTAGTTTTCATCCATGGTACGGAATAATGCACTTGCGATGTGTTCCGTCAAGAGACCTGTACATACCTCGTTATACGCTTCAATATCAATATGCACATGGCTTCATGACGCCCACGATCGAGTTCGTGATATCCTTGTCCCACGATTATGCACGAGTTGCAAACCTATGAAAATTGATAATAATCAATGGTTCTGCCAGAATTTTGACTGTGGCCATGATCAAACCTGTGGCAACCGGCGTTCTTTTCATATTTCTTTTTTTTTCAAGATAATTTTTTGGATTTATCCTGCCTTCTTGTGCGGCCCCTGATGCCTTTTTCGGCGGGCCGCTGGTAACACGTGATCTTTCCCTTCTGCCATACCGGAAAAATGAGCTTTTCGGGCAACCATCAGAAAACATTTATCCAACACAACCTGTTGAACCATGGGTCAGAAGCTTGAAACTGTAGGTCAACTGTATATTTACAATGCATGTATAAAGGGTCTGAAACATATAGAATTCAGAATATATAATGCACCAATTGAGGGTTTTGAACCCAATTCAGAAGCTTTTTAATTACTAGAAATTAACTACTAAGTGTTTACAAAACCCAACCCAAATTGTAATGAATTTTTTTTTTTTTTTTTAATTTTCAGGAGTCTCACCAGTTGGAGTCTCTGGTTCAGGAACAGGATGTAAAACTAGCACAGAAGAATCATCAGAGCAAGCTTATTCAGACTACTTGATCATACTTTCAAGCAAATCAGCATCTCTAGTTAAAGATAGGTCTGATACAGATATATTTGGCTGTAACTGAACAAAGAGAGAAGACATGATTAGAGTAGAGGAGAGAGAGAGAAAAGCAGATACAGCAGAGAGCAGAACAGCAGCAAATCAGTTTATCTTAATTACTGATTTACAGATAGTTTCTTCTATCTTTTACTTTTTCTGTCATCAAATATTAAAGTTAGTTTAATTTATTTAATATTACATCAAGTATACTAATTACAGAAGATAAACAATTGAACTTTAAATTCTAATAAATATCAGTCAAGATTCTTTCAATATTCTATATATATAACTATATTAGCATGAGTTGAATGTATAATCTCTCAATCAGTTTAATCTATTTTGATTCAGCAGAATGTGTGCTCTGCAAGCTCTTTTTATTTAGCTTGAATAGACACAAGCTTTTCTAATACTGCTAAAGTGACAGCATCAACTTCAGCATTAAAAAGAGAAGAAGAGAAGAATTCATTAGTTCAGACTGACAGAGATGCCATTTTGGCAAGCAATTTACTAAGATCAGCAGTTTGTTCTATTATACTGGCTTTCAATTTCTCTTAGAGCATCACATTCTTAAGTCTGAGAAAATTATTATAGTCAGACAGTAATACTGCTACTTTCTTCTACAGCTCTAAAGAAATAGAAGTATAGACTTTTTTATTTTTTGCATAATTAATACAGGTCTTCATAATTTCTTGCTTACAGAAACAAGAGTTTTTAATATATATTGTATAAACAAACATCAAACAGCAGTCACAGAGTATATTATTTATTATAGTAAGCTTTTCTTTAATAGTCAAGAGCTTTCACTCTGGCTTCTTCTTTATAAATATTGAGAAGTGCTCATTCTAAGCTGCTGCTAATTTACACATTTGCAAAGTTATTTTTTACTAGTTTTGTATATATTATTTTTTAGTTTGCTGCAGTTTCTTATTTTATTCTGAAATTTACCACTTATCTTAATATTGAAATAGAGAAAGAGAAATAACAAGAAATATAATAAGCTTAAGAGAAGAAAAGAAAGAAAAGAAGAGAAGAAGAGAGAGATTTTATATAAAAAGAAATTATTATATCTAGTATGTTTACTTGATTATTTTGAATTTCCTAATTAGAACATATCTATTTATACATTACTAAGTACTAACTTATTTTACTTAGAGGTTCTACAGCTGATTACAGTAAATAATAAAAAGATATATATTAAATATAGTAAAATTCAGCTCTTGCAAGCATTAATATAATAGAGTATTGCATTAAAGTCTAGATATCAAACTTCAAAATCTATTTTAAAGCACAAACTAATAACTAATTTTAATCTGAGAAGATATCTTTTCATGTATTTAACTAGAATCTGTATCTCTTTTAAAGCATGTAATCAGTTGCAGCTGATACAGATCTCTTTAAACAGACAGATTAATTTATTATAGTTTTAAAGTAATTCTTCATAATATTCTGCAAAGAATTCTAATTCTTTTTATCTGAATTATCATTCTCTGGCTTCTGCAGAGCTTGCACTGCCTGAGCCAGATATAAATCAGGTTCTCTGAATAGCATACTAGATATTAACTGGACCACATTCAGAATTTCTGGCAAAGTCTTAATATAAATAGTCTTTAGCATTCTTGATCAGATCTTCTGTCAGATAAAGTTATCTGAATTAATATCTCTCAGTTCTGGTTTCTGTATTAAGCAGTTTCAGAGCTAGAGTACAGAATTTCAGATGTAGATTAACAAAATAAATGCATTCTGTTTTAAACTGTTGTTATCAAGATACAGCTTTATATATGCTGCTAAATTTGCATATATCTCTATTATCATAACTGTCAGAGCAGAAACTATGGTAATTAAGATTTATTATTAACTTACATTCAAAATATTATTTTTCTTGTGAAGCTGACTTCTCAAAATTAATATACAGCTTGATTCAGTAAAAAACTTTACAGAATTAGTTTCACTTGAATAATTAAGTAAAATAGCTAATTAGCTTTTGTTAATCAGTTATTTCATAAAGTCTGAAATCAGAATTTTCAGTCAAGCTAAGTTTAATATATTTTCTGATATAATTCTGTAAATAAGATCAGTTTATATCATAACTAGAAGTTTAGAAACATTGTTCTGATCTTCAAGCTACTTAAAATCTTACATTTCTAATCTTTACAGAGATCTAACATGCATCTGAAAAGTTTATAAAAATATGAGTCATTTTTAGCTTTCCAGTTCTTAAGACCCAGCATCTTCTAAATAGTATTAGAAATCAAATCAGTATTTAATGTTAATATATAGGCTTATTACACCTAATTTTATATCTTATGCTCCACTACTCAAACCTGCTTTTTAATCTCTGTATAATCAGAGAATACTTCAGTTCAGGTACTTGTATTTGAACTGAATGATATCTTTTAAGCCTTTAGTATATTATATAATTGAGTTTATAAGAAGATGCAAGCTGTTCTTTTTAGTGCTGGTGTACTCTGTATTTCTGATATTTTAGCTATCAGATTGCTGTTAAGAATAAATAGAATGAATGCTTGAATTTTAGAGAAGTTCACTATCTATTATATAGTTGACTTGGAGCATATTTAACTACTCAAGTTGCTATTCAGATCTGTATCTATATTCTTCTACATTCTAAAATTCAATGCTGCTAAGTAATTGATTTCTTTAAAATAAGTTAATCATTTAGAAGAATGCAGATCATTACTGATCTTGCATTTCTTAGAGTTAATTACAGATCTAGATGATTGAGATATTACAGTTGATCTGTAGTACAGTTGGCATATTTTATAGCTGCTCTAACATTTAATTTTGCTATAATACATCTGATTTCCTAATTAAACAGTAATTTTCTTTCTACTTTCTATATACTTTGTTCTAAAGAAATTCCACAGCAACTCTTACTATTTCTGCAACTTGAAACTTAACTACTGCAGAAACCAGCATATAAATCTTGAGCAAATATACATAATTCAAGATACTTGAGGCACATAAAGAACTATATATTTTAAAGAAGATAACTTTATTTATTATTTCTAGTCTTATAGTTTTAAAGATACAGACAGTCTGCTTATTTATTGCAAGAATTACAAGATTATAATTATGTTTTATCTTCAGTAGAACTCAATATTCAGTTAAATAATTAAACTGAGAAGTCAGAATTAGGTATAAGATCTTGAATTCTCTATCAGCCTGTATTATTTTAATTACTGTATACAGAATGCAGCAAGTCTTTCAGATATCTCTAATACTTCATTCAATACTTTATTCAACACTCATTCTGAACCAGAAGATATCAGAATGCAGAAGATTATATAAGCAGCAGTGGCAGCTCTACCTATAAAATCAGTTGATAACAATAAATCACAACAGTATGAAAAGCCTGAATTCAAACTCTGGTTACAGACTATATTACATTCAGTGTATCTAGTTAATAATAAAGATTCTAATTTTCATTTACAACTAGAGAATTCATTGAGTAATCAGTTAGCTGAGACCTACATCTCAACTATAATGAATAATCTATCAGAGATTCTAGTTTATACATGTGCAGAGCCTGATGAAATGCTGGATGTTATGAATTCTGCAACACAACAACAGAACACAGAATGATTAGATAAAACCTGACAAGACAGAATCATGAACTGTTACAGAAGAACTTTAAGATGAGAATCATATAACCAGTAATAGAGCTGATAAGCTGACTAATTGTACTGAGCACAATAGAATTAATCAGAAAATATAGCAAACATATTGCAGTAGAATGAATAGAACAGCTTAGCAGAACTATCACCAGAGAAGCATCATGTATATAAGAATGCTCATTACCAGAGATCTGATGAACTTGTTCATTGTGATTAATCTTCTTACTTATCTACTAGATATCTTTCAATCAGATACTTTCATATCTTGATTACTTTCTATACTACTGAAGTCCTGTAATACTATACAACTGTACCTGATTCTGCTACTCTTAAGAAGATTCTATAGTCTTGCTCTAACTCTGTTACACCTGCATGGAAACTCTTTGTCATCAGAGCAAGACTGCTGGCTTAACTGAAACACTATTAAACTATTGATTACTATTTCAATCTGTTGTTACTTACTGTAATATTCTTTGATCTCAGAATATCATGTGAATACATAACATATTAATCACTCCTGATTCAGGAGAGAATACATCTGAGATCTCAGAGAATACATACAAAAAAAGAACTTTCTGCATTATATTAAAAGATAAAGATACAATTTCACTTCACATCAAAATCTAACAGAATATAGAGACTATATCTGCATTTAAAGCACCAGCTGTCAACACTCAAGATCTTATAAATAGAATCTTGCAGCTTGAACAAATTACTGAGAAACTTGAAGAGCAGAATCATGAATTGAAAAATCATAATAAGCAGCTTGAGATCCAGACCATGATCATTCTGTTTACTGAACAACAGAAAAAGAAAGATAAAGTCAAAGTTAATTCATCAGAACTCTTCAAGAGCAAACAAGAAAAATTACAAGCTTTCTTGAGACAACTATGCATCTATATAAATATTGTTATGAATCCTGCAGCACAATGACAGAACACACAGAATGATTGAATGATATCTGAGAAGATGAAATCATGAACTGTTGCAGAAGAATCTTAAGACAAGAATCATGTGACCAGCAATAGAACTGATAAGCTGACTGATTGCACTGAGCATGATAGGATGAATTGGAGGACATAGCAAACATATTGTAGTAGAACAGATAGAACAGCTTAGTGAAACTATCACCAGAGAAGCATCATGTATATAAGAATACTTATTACCAGAGATCTAATAGACTTGTTTATTATGATTAATCTTCTTACTTATCTACTAGATATCTTTAAATCAGATACTTTTATATCTTGGTTACTTTTCATACTACTGAAGTTCTGTAATACTGTACAACTGTACCTGACTCTGCTACTCTTGAGAAGGCTCTATAGTCTTGCCCTGACTCTGATACACCTGCATGGAAATTCTTTGTCATTAGAGCAAGACTGCTGGCTCAACCAGAGCACCATTAAACTATTGATTACTATCTTAATCTGTTATTACTTACTGTAACACTTTGTGACCCTCAAAGATTCAAGAGTGTCACACAAATATATAACATATTAATCATCTCTGACTCAGAAGAGAATACATCTAAGATCTCAGAGATTACATACAAAGAAAGAACTTTCCATATCATGTCAAAAGATAAAGATATGATTTCACTCCACATCAAGATTTAATAGAATATAGAAACTATATCTGCATTCAAAGCACCAGCTATCAACACTCAAGATCTTATAAATAGGATCTTGCAGCTTGAACAGATTACTGAGAAACTTGAAGAGCAGAATCATGAATTGAAAGACTATAATGAGCAGCTTAAGGCCCAGATCATGACTATCTCATCTACTAAACAACAGGAAAAGAAAGATAAAGCTAAAGTTAATTCACTAGAACTCTTCAAGAGTGAGCAAGAAAAATTACAAGCTTTCTTGAGACAATTATGCATTTACATGAATATAAAAGGCAAAGAACTTAACAGCAACAAGAACAAGATAATAATAACAGTATTATATCTTTATAGAGCAGTATTTGATTGGTTTGATATCTATCTGCAAAATTACTACAAGAAAGATGAAGATAATCAGAATAATAATATGCTTAAGATTATTAACAGTTATAGCATCTTTATTTAAACATTGAAAACCACTTTCAGAGAAGTTGAGAAACAGAATGTGGCAACCTAGCAGCTATATCATATATAATAAAAGACATCATCACAAGACTATGCTATAAGATTTCAGCAAGTCTGTATCAATACTAATTGGGATAACAAAGTCTTAGCTGACATCTTCTACCAAGAACTATTTGATGAGATCAAAGACAAAATAATATAATTAAAAAGATGATCACACACTCTGACCAAAATGATTAAAGTAGCAGTCAGAATTGGAAACTGACTTTATGAATGAAAGATAGAAAAACAAGAAAAAGCATCATGAAAGAGAGTCAGTCTGTTAAATTATATGGAAAATTGAGGCTGGAGCAAGCAAGTACAACTGGATTCTTATAAATATACATCTATAAAGCTGGATATAATGAAGTTTGACACTCTTGATGAGAAAGAAAAAGAATGAAGGAAAAAGAAAAAAGTATACTTCTATTATATCAAGCTGAAACACTAAGTGAGACAATACAAAGCAAAGAAGACAAATTAAAAAGACAAGAAACTCAGAGTAATCTCAAAAAAAAATAAAGAAGACTCTGAAGTTAAACAGCATCTTCAAGTAATAACTCAGAAAGAGCAAACTAAAGAAGAACTTTAACAATAGTTCAGAGAGATACTTGAAGATCAAATTATAAAAGCTTACCTGAAGCTACTCCAGCAGCCAGAAAGTAAATCAAAATATCAAAACAAGCTGAATGATAAATAATGAGAGTTATATGAAGAACTATATATGAGAACAAGAAATAAATCAAGTAATAATTAGAAAATTTGATCACTTGACTGTAAATATCATTACAGATGAAAAATGGACAAAATTTAAGACTCAAAACACAAAAAATATGTCTAATACTCAATCTATAGATGTTCATGTGAACTTCACTAGAAATAACAAGAAGAGTTCAAATAATAGATATGAGTTACAGAAGACTTCATGTATCATAAAGACTATAGCTGTGACATCAAAAATTACCAGTATTGCAGATGCAATACTGAGAAAGAAGAATAAAAGATATCAGACTTATAAAATATCTTATATATGAAACATTCAGACCATGTCAGAATTTATTAAAGCTTTTATTATAAGAATAATTACTTTATTCATTAAGATAAAAAAAATGATGAATATTACTTACAACTACTGAAGAAGCTGCAAGCAATCCAGAAACAAGACAACAGTAATAATGAAGAATATTAGTTGAACAAGAAAGAAAAACTCACACTGAAATTAAAAAAAGAGCTAAGCTGGAAAATACCAAAATTTGAGAAACATAAAGAAGATATCATGAAAAAATTGAGTCTTACAGAAAGTAAGATGAAGAGAAAAAATGCTTAATAGCAAGAATATTACAGATTCAAGACAATTAATTATACTGAATAATATGTGAAGAAAATAACAGATTATTAGTGATAACAATATATAAACAGCACTGGAGTGAAAAACAAAAAAAGATGGAAGAATGAGACTACTCTTGTTATAATAAATTTGAGTACAAATGTTAATGCAAATTCCATGAAAACAAGAAATTTTGAAAAATAACAAGATCTCTGCATGATTTAGAAGAATGTGAAACCTGTACAGAATGCAGAGACAACAAGTATGTATAAAGAATACACAAAATCTGGTATACTAATAAAGAAAATTACATAATACACAAATGGCACTCAAGATAACTCTTGTTAATTTGGAAAATAAGTGAACTGCTATAAATAAGAGTCTGTAAGCAGTATAAATAGACAAGCAAAACTGTTAGTCACTAACAGATAAATCTATTATCTCAGAGTTACAGTAGTCTTACTTGAATCAAAGTGTGCAATAATCTTAGTGGACTCAGAAGTGACTAAACTATTTATTAACAGAAGATTCACTGAATAAGCTGGCATTGTGAAGTGAATAAAGAAATATCTCTACCAGTTATCAGAACTGGAAGAAGAAACTCTGGATAGAGTTAAAGAAGAAATATATTCTATTAAAATGAGAATAGAACAACATTATAAGAAAGTGTATTTTGAAGTGATGAATCTAGAGAACTATAATATAATCTCAGAAATAACTTAGATAAGATACTGGCCATGATAGGTCAGGTTAATCAGAAGATACTGTGTGAAGAACAATTAATTAATATTAAAGAAATCTATGAAAACCTGATTCATAATGAAAAAGCAGATCAAACTATAAAGAATTCTAATAACTTGATGCAGCTGCAAGTATGAAAGAATAACCACAATAAAGAAATTAAAAAAACTCTACTAAAAGAATTTTAGGAATACATTGATGTATTCAGAGAAAGAAATTAGAGCAACAGCTTACTAAAGCATGAATTCTGAAATCATGAGATAAAGCTATAAGAAGGAAAACAACTAAGAAAACTATTAATATACAGATTGAACAAAAAAGAATCAGCTGAAGTAAAGAAATATATTAAAGATAATCTTCAGAAAGATTATATAAAAGAGTTAATGCTATCAGCAGAATATCCAATACTGTTTGCATTAAAGAAAGACAGAACCCTATAATTATATGTAAATTATAGACAGTTGAACAGCATTACAGTCAAAAACTGTTATCTGATACCACTGATTAAAGAAGTGCAAGACAGATTGAGAAGAGTAACATGATTTACTCTAATTAACATTAAAGACATCTACCATCAGATATGAATTAAAGAAGATGACAAATGGAAGACAGCTTTCAGAATATAATACAGACTGTATAAATACAACATCATGCTATTTGAACTTACAAATGTACCAGTAACATTTCAAGGACTAATCAATAATGTACTATAAGAGTACCTGAATGACTTTGTCATTGCATATCTTGATAATGTGGTTATATACACCAAAGAAGACTGAAAGAATCACACTGTAAAGATCAAGAAAGTACTAGAAAAACTACAGAAGTATAATCTACCTGCAAAACTAAAAAAGTGTAACTTTTATAAGAAAGAAATTAGATATCTTGAACACATTATGTCAATAGAAGAAATAAGAATGAAGCCAGAAAACATTAATGAAATACTACAGTGGTCAACATTAAAAGAAGTTAGAGAAGTGCTCTACAGACTAGTGAACTACTATCAATAATTTATACATGAATTTTTGAAGGAAGCAAGACTGCTGATACAGCTATTCAAGAAAAATAAACTATTCAAATAGATAACAGAGTGCCAACAAGCATTTAAAGTAATAAAAGACAAATTCAGGAAAGAAGAAATGAGAAGGCACTATAATCTGTCAAAAAGATGTATAATTAATACAGATGCATTAGATTGCATGATAGTGAGAAGACTATAACAACCAGATGAACAAGAAAGACTGAGATTAGTTGCATGCTATACAAGAATGATGACACCAGTTAAACAGAACTATAATATTCATAATAAAGAACTACTAGCAATAGTAGTGTCACTGAAGAAATAAAAGATTAAACTGCAAGAAAATCAATATCAAACAGAAATTATCTCAGATCATGACAATCTATAATACTTCATGACAACAAAAGAGCTTATGAGAAGACAAGCCAGATGGTATGCAGATATAGTAGTACACTATAACTTCAAGATAAAACACTGCAAAGATACAGAGAATGCCTGGGTGAATATGCTAAGCTGAAGACCAGATCTGATGAAAAAAGAACAAGACTCAAAAACACTCTTTAAAGAATTGAAAGAAACAAAGAATATGATTCTGGATCAACAAACATTAAGAGTAAGAAGAATCATTACAGAAGAATTAAATATTGAAGAAAGAATTAAAGAAGTAATGAGAAAAGATAAATATGCAAGAAAGATTGACAAAGAAAATGAAAACTTCAAGAAAGAAGATGAAATAATACTATATCATGAACTGATATATGTATCTAAAGAAGTCAGAAAACAAGTAATGGTACAAGAATATAATACAGTTACTTCAAGACATTTTAGAACTGACAAGACAATGAAGAAGATTATAAGAACTTACTATTGGCCAGGAATATGAATGAATATTTAACAACATATTAAAGAATATGAGATGTATGCATGAAGCAAAACTAATAAACACCAATCATATGAAAAACTGCAATCAATACTACAACTGTAAGAACCATGAAAATCTATAGTAATAGACTTCATCACAAAACTTCTGAACTCAAAGAACATGAAAGAAAAGAAGTATGTAAGAATTTGCCTGTAAACCCCTTACACAGATGAACAACATCCATGAGGGCCCAGGGCCTGAGCTTGCAAGCTGTTGAAAGTACATGTGTTCTTGTGAGGTACTAAGTCACATGCTCACAAGCACACATAAAAGACTGCCACTGCACAAATCTCTTATTGGGAGCCAGTGGCCATCTTGTCTACAAGTTGTATATAGCTGCCAATACCAGATCTTTTACCTTATATACTCTTTTCTACATACAATTCCTTCTATAGATTTATTGTCACACCAATTCACATGTATGATTCTCACATTTTGCCACTCTTCTTTAGTGATGCCTGACAATGATATCAACATGAAGAAGCCAACCTTCTGAAGCTTATGAATCTGAGACACCAGCAGAAAACCTATCTGAAGAACAAATTCAAGTTTGTGAGGAGATGACAAATCTTGAAACCATCTCAACTCTCTCAACTGTGGATGAAACTGAAACTAGTATTATGATCTCAGAGAGGGAGTCTATCTTAGCATCAAGAGATAAAATTCAATGACTTCACAAGAAAACCAAACTACTAAAGAGAATGGCAAAATAACAAGAAAAGTTGAATACTCTCCAGATCACCCAAAAGCACTTGTGAAGTGAATTTCTTGATATAACTATTCTCAACCCAACACCTGTAAAGCATCTGTCAGTCTTGAGATCATCACAATACACAAAGCTCTATCAGACTGACTTCTATATAAAATATTAATGGTTTATCTCCAGCATTCAATCCACTTGCAATGTGAGCAAATTAAATAATGAGAAAATCCTCACATATACTCTTACAGAACTTGATTACATTAAAAAAGATTTCTGAAAGATTTACCATGAAAACAATCCACTGAAGAATAACTGAGATATTCTCAAGAAATTTCTATACATAAGGCTAGAAGATCCAGCAAATTACACACAAAACTCTTGACAAGTAATCTTCAATCTTTACAAGAGTTTGGATGAAACTAATCAAGTCTACTGCTAATAATTTCTAGAGCTTATAACAGAAATTGGCAAAGAATTTGAAAGCTTTAAAAAAATGAAGAAGAATCTATACATAAGGAACTTGAATGAGCCCATGCAAGCTAAACTGAATGAACAGCTGAAAATACCAGATGATATTAATAAGATAGTAGCACTGACTATCTGACTTCAATCAAGTGTGACAGCAGCTCTTGAAAAGAATGCCTCATACACAAAGTCTACTAATCTAGTTAGAAGTGCTTGTGAAGATATGAAGACTGATAACTCAAGACTGTAAACAGATAAGAGAAGTCAACTCCAGAGATCTGTTCAGAAGATGGAAAAAGATCTTATCAAGAATTATAAAGCTTTAAGAAAAGAAGAGAAGTGCTTTAAGTATAGTTAAAAGAGACATCTTGTGAAAGCCTATCTCAAGAAGAAGAATCACAAATAGGAAATTGAGGGGCCACAAGTAGATAGAATAAATATAATAAAGTTGTTCAAGAAAAGTCTTCTTACTCTCTTCTCTATTATTCTAGGCATGTGAAGCCCAACTGACAGAAGTATCACCTGGTCAGCACTAATAGACTCTGGTTGTCAATCTCTAGTAATTAGTTCATGATTGGCCACAAAGCTAGTGCTAGAGGTGCACAAGATGCTATAAATTATAAGAATATCACTCTTGCAGAAGAGATTGTGAATATATTCTTTAAAGTCTGTAACTCTCAGAGAAACTGGCAGTTGTTTCATGAATAAGTAATGATTATGAACATAAAAGATAAAATGCTAGTAAATTTGAGCTGGCTGCAGTGACACAATTTCAAGATATGTTTCAGAGAACTAAGACTAGAGTTCCAAATTGTATATTGTGACCTGCTTGTAAAGATTAAAGGAGTTAATCTCTTGAAGCTAGTGAAGAGAGAGAAGCCCATCTATATGATAACCCTCTACAAATCAGAACAGGTGGTGACAGCAGATCTAGATCTTCAGATACTGGAAGTCTACCACAAACTCACAGAAGTATTTAGTGACAAGAGGGCTTGAGAGCTGCCACTACACTACAGAGATAATTTGGCCATAGATCTTGAGCCAGAGAAGTAGCCAGAATTTGAAAGAACATACAAACTTTCACAAGCTGAACAAGAGACTCTTTGTAAATATCTGAGCAGTGCACTAACCCAGAAATTCATCTGCTCTTTCAAGTTATCTACAGAAGCATCCATTCTGTTCACATTCAAGAAGAATAGTGGACTAAGAATATGTGTAAACTATTGTAATCTGAATTCAAAAACAGTTAAGAATAGATATTCTCTATCACTAATTGAAGATGTATTGTATAAGCTTGCAGAAGCTGCAATATTCACTCAGTTGAATATCAAGAATGTCTATTATAGATTGAGAATTTGTGAAGAGGATGAGTGGAAGACTGTATTTTGAACTCTACAGAAGCTATTTGAGTACTTGATAGTATCTTTTAGACTTGCAAATGCACCAGCAGCCTTCTAATCATATATTGTGAAGGCAGTTAGTAAATATCTGAATATGTTTATAGTAGCCTATCTTGATAATATGGTCATGTACTTGGCTTGTGAGAAAGATCATGAGAAGCATGTGAAATTAATACTTAAGGCATTCAAGAATGCAGATCTTTATTGCAAGCTGATGAAGTGCAAGTTTAATGCTTACAAGATTAACTATCTTGGGTATGTCATAACATCAGAGGGTGTTCTTATAGAGAAGAGCTGTATAGACATTATTCTTGACTGGCCAGAGTCAATCAGTAAGAAAAAGATCCAGATCTTCTTAGAATTTGCAAACTTTTACAGGTGCTTTATCTCAAGATTCTCTAAAATAGTCTGCAGTCTGACTGCTCTTCTAAAGAGAGAAGAAGCAAAGCTAAGCAGATGTATATGAAGAGAGATGAGAAGAAAGATCAATACTTTCATGACTGAGAAAGATTGTAAAATCTTTATAGATCTGAAAAGAGTATTTACAGAAGCTGTTATACTTTACTATTTTGATATGAAATGGAAGACCAGACTGGCAACAGATGCATCTGACTTTGTGATGTGTGGTATTCTATCATAACTGGTGAAGAATGGTGTTTGGGTTCCAGTTGAATTTTATTTGTAAAAGATATAATCTGTAGAGATGAATTATGGCATTCATGATCAAGAACTGCTTGTGATTGTGGAGTTATTTAGATATTAGTGCTGCTGATTGGAAGGCTTGTGAATATCAGTTCAAGTCCTTACAGATCATGATAGCTTGTACTATTTTCAGACTGCTCAAGATCTCCTGTAAAGACAGATCTGCTGGACACAAAGACTGATAGTCTTTTGATTCACAGTTAATCATGTGAAAGAAATCAAGAACCTGGCAGATAGATCTTTGTGAAGACCTGATTATGTCAAGAAGACTGGTCTAGATGATACAGAGAATTGTGAGACTGCAAACTAACTGAAAGTGATGCTTGTGAAGAAGCAAGAGACTACAGAAAAGTTAGAACTGACAGCTTAAGTTTCTCCCAATCAGAAAGAAGAGAGAGAAGATGAGAATACACAACTCATCTCTGTAAAGCTTTGGATTGCAATCAAGAAACTACTCATAAAGATTGTCTTGAAAGACATGTATAAAGTGAAGAAGATTGCAATACAGATTCAGAAGATTAAAGACCTGGTTTACAAGAAGAATTCTTATAAGAAGAGCAGCTTCAATCTGTTGGCATCATTGTCAAATCTACTGCAAAGTGACAACTATGTAGCTAAGGTCTGTGAAGGTATTAAGATGGGCATGAAGAAATTTGTGATGTAGAAAGAGAAGAAGAGCATTCTCTATAGAGATAGTTACATGTACATCTCTCAGAATGAGGCCTTGCAGATAAAGCTGATCAGATGTCATCATGATCTACCTCTTGCAGAGCATTTTGCTACAGCAAGAATGTATGAGCTTATAGCTTACAAATACTTTTGACCAAGAATGAGAGAACTGGTGAAGAAGTATTGTGAAGTCTGTAGAATCTGTCAGAGTTCAAGAAGAGTTTGCAGGAAATCTTGAGAAGGACTATCATTCTTATTAATTCTGAATTGTTCTTGAAAATCTATTAGTATAGATGTTATTACAGATCTTCCTGCAAGCCTGAATTTTGAGAAGGTGCAGTTTGACTATATTCTGATTGTAGTGGATCAGCTTATAAAGATGACTTACTTTATCCCTACAATAAAGAAGCTGACATCAGAGAAATTGGCTCATCTCTTTGTTTATAAGATAGTGAGATTATACAGATTATCTGCAAGCATAGTAACAGATCAAGAATCTCTGTTCACAAGTGAATTTTGAGATGATTTAACTTATATCTTGAAGATTGCAAGAGTAATAAGTACAGCATTTCACCTGCAAACTGATGATCAAACTGAGAGACTGAATAGTGTGCTAGAGCAGTATCTGCAAAGCTATATCAGTTATAATCAAGATAACTAGATGATGTAGTTGCCAATAGCAGAGTTCACATATAATAATTTATGGCAGGCCTCTATACAGAAATCACCTTTTCAGCTGATATATAGATTAAATCTGTGAATGAATCTGTTGGACCCTGAAAAGTATAGCTATATGTGCAAGAATTCAAAGAATCAGATGGAGACAATAAGCTTACTTTATGAGAAGGCCAAGAAATTACTTATGAAGGCACAAGTCTATCAGAAGAAGTACTATAATCAGAAGCATACTGCAAAGACTTTTCAGATGGAAGACAAGATGTGACTTGACCTTTGCAATATCAAGACCATACAGTCTAACAAAAAATTGGATTTGTTGAGGCATGAGCCTTGTAGAATTGTGGAGAAGATAGGCTTGTGAGTCTACAGACTGAAGCTGCCTCCAGGTCTGTAAACTCATGATGTTTTCTATATATTTCTGCTCTGCAAGCACAAGACCTGCAAAGAAATTGATAGCTCATCTTATCATGAAGTTCACAAGATAGATGAGAATGAAAAGAAGTATCAGATCCACAAGATAATTAACTCAAAGAGAAAGAGTTGCAAGCTGTAATACAAAGTACATTAGGAAGATTATAATAATGAGAAGAACAAGATATGAGTGCCCACAAGCAATGTCTGTCTACTGAGAAAGCTACTCCAACAATTCTATAATAGGAACTCAGACAAGCCTGGTTTGTGAAAGAAATGAATGAAGGTAGTAGAGCTAGAAAATGGATTAGAAAGAGAAAGAACATAGTCTGAACTGAATTAAATTAATTTCAAAACAAGAAAAAGAAGTAAGCTAAGAACTATATAAGAGTCTTCAGCTTTCTTCTGCAAAGATCTGTAACAACTATTTATAATCTTACTGCTGGAAAGAGCAAGCAAGATGCCCATAATATAGATAATTGTTACACCTTTAACTCAAGCCTACAGAGATGCACTCTGTAAAGACTATATTATTATAGTCTTGCTGAGCTCTCTTGCAGGTGAAGCACTTCTGTTCTGATAGTGGCTGAGCTCCAGCTCAAGTCACAAGAATATTCTTGTAAAGCTGAGCACACATAGTCAACTGATTTAAATTATTCAAACCAGCAATAAGTACAGATCTTTAAATAGACTTGTAACACCATGTTCTTTTGTGAGCAGATAAAGCTTGTGCCCCAGTATGGGGTGGGAGGGCTGGGAGAACTGCTGAATTGGCCCACAACACACCAGTAAAAGTACCAGCTAGCAGCAATTGAGTGAAGATAATCTGGAATCACTATTGTCAGTCTTGCAGAAGGGATGCTGGGCAATCTCAGACACTCTGCAAGACTACAGCACCCACAAATTCTGTCAGAGCAGGAGAAATGGCAACAACAATCTAGAGAGAGTTAGCTGCAAACTGAAATATGATAGAGAATACTTACATTTCTGGCTGGAGCTGGCATAACAACTGTAGAGAGAGAAGGCAGAGCAGCAGGACTCTAACTTTATCAGTATATGAATTAATGTCAGCTTGCAAGAAGCACTTACAGCTTGAGCTGGCAGAAGAGAGCAGTAACAACTAATAAAGAAGAGAAAGAGAAAGAAGTAATAATACTCTAGAACTATCAGTCACAAGCACTTCTCAATCTTTCAGAACTACTTACTGAAGGCCCAATATCTTCTGCAAAGAAGAAGGTAAAGGTTTTTCTGAGAGAAAAGAGAGAAGAGAAGTTACAGAAAAGAGAGACAAGAGAGAGTAAACCAGCAGCTTCTAGCAAGCATTAGTATCTCTGTAAATTAAACCCCATGTGAAGGTGAAACCTTATAATCATGTGAAGCAAAGACACAACCAGAAGTGAACTCACTAACTTGTGATCTTGTGGCCAGATAGGCAGAGCATCAAGATGTAGCTATAGTTTTCTTTCAAACATCAGAAATCTTCTGTAAGTCTGTCTTCCATGTGAAGCAGTGCTTGAAGAGTTCACTTACCTTGATAATAATAATATAGACTAGAGAAGAAAGAGAAGAAAAGAAGAAAAAGAGAAAGCAAGAGAAAGCTCTCTCTTAAGCTAGTGCTTATTATCTAATAGTGATATGGAGCTAGTGAGAACAATAAAGATTCTCTACATATTGTTGTGTTATTAAGCTCTGTTGTATTATTATGTTATGTTGTGTTATTAGAGTTGTGTTGATATTACATCTCTAGTGAGGCTGTACTCTTTTCCTTATAAGGAAATTTTTATTTTTCCCAAGAAATTTTGTTTTTTTACTTATGAAGATTTTTAATGAGATAGCTGTCTTGAGAGATCAAGACTTACAAGAGAGGAAAATCTGTAAGAATTCACCTGTAAATCTCTTACATGAACAAACAACATCTGTAAGAGCTCAGAACCTGGGCTTGCAAGCTGTTGAAAGTATATGTGTTCTTGTAAGACACTAAGTTATGTGCTTGCAAGCACACATAAAAGACTGCTACTGTATGAATCTCTTGTTAGAAGTTAGTAGCAATCTTGTCTACAAGTTGTATATAGCTGCCAATACCAGACCTTTTATCTTGTGTACTCTTTTTTATGTACAATTCCTCCTATAAATTTATTGTCATGCTGATCTACACATATGATTCTCACAAAGTATAACTTAATACTAGTAATTACTGACAGATTGACAAAATATAGATGCTTTATACTATTCAAAAAAGCAACAACAGCACCAAATACAGCAATGGTGGTACTATAAAATATACTTGCCAACCATGGAATGCCAGAAGAGATAATTACAGATTGAGACACCAGATTCATAAGCAAATTTTAGATGACATTAATGGCACAACTGGAAATTCAACAAAAAATATCAACAGTCTACTATTCACAAACAGATGAACAGACAGAATAATTAAATTAAATCTTGAAGTAATATCTATAAGAATATATTAACTATCAACAGAATAATTGAGTTATACTACTGCTCATAACACAATTAGCTTGCAATGAAGTAAAGAATACAACTACAGAAATGATATCATTCTACATGAACTATAACAGGAAACTGGAAATACAGAAACAACTAAGAATTGCATAATAAAAAGCTCAAGAAGTAGAACTCATGACAACACAACTACAAGAACTGCAGAACTAGATGACACTAGATATTAAATTTCTGAATAAAAGAATAAAACATTACTATAACAAAAGATATCAGAAGGCACCAATCTTGAAAGAAGAAAAAAAAGTCTTTCTAATTTAATAAAATATCAAAACCAAAAGATCTAGTGAAAAACTCAATTTCAAAAAATTGGGACCATACAAAATCACAAGACAGATTAGAAAAGTCAACTACAAACTTCAACTACTTAAAAAGATGAGAATATATCCAGTATTTCATGTCTCATTATTAGAGAAAGCACTGTTACACACTAAAGAAATGCCCACAGAGATCAATAAAGAACAGAAATATGAAGTTAAATGAATACTAAATTATTAGAAGATCAGTGGAAAACTTCACTATCTAGTGAAATAGAAAAAGTATAATATTTTGAAAAACATCTGGAAACCAACAGAAAATCTCAGAAACATCTAGATGATTATTATAATATATTATTAATAATACTCTCATCCAGCAAAGCATTAATGAATGAATTGGAGATAATCAGAAAAAAATCTGAAAAAAAAAGATTACTTAATAAAGCAAGCAGACTCTGAATCTCTGTCTGCTCAGTTACTCTTTTCTGCTTTTTTATAAGGATTTGCCTGTGAACTTCTTACACAGATAAACAACACCTGGAAGAGCTCAGGACCTCAGCTTGTGAGCTGTTGGAAGTACATGTGTTCTTGTGAGACACTAAGTCATGTGCTCACAAGCACACATAAAAGGCTGCCACTGCATGAACTTCTTGTTGGAAGTCAGTGGCAATCTTGTCTACAAGTTGTACATAGCTGCCAATACCAGATCTTTTACCTTGCATACTCTTTTCTACATACAATTCCTCCTATAGATTCATTGTCACGCCAATCCACACATACAATTCTCACATTTTTCTTCTTGAGACATTGCAAGTTCTTTACAAACTTCAACTCAGATTCAAGAAATTTGCCAGTCTGATTATGAAGCAGCTTTTTCTGTTTTTGAAGATAAAGAAGACAAGAGAGAGTTTCTTGCTTGATATGCTTGAGCTTGTTCTGAGGCTCAAATAATTTCTGCTAATTAGTGGCAGAAGAATTATTATTGTAAACACAACAGTAACTAGCATGAATACACTCACTACATCAAGAAGAATGACTTAATTTTAAGAAAGTCTTATCTAATAAAGAGCATCAAGAGCAAGAAGAAAGCATTATAAATCTGAATTACTTAATAACAGAAAGAAGATTATTCTTGTAAATATTAAAAGCAGATAACATGGTGAAAGAAAATCATAAGAACACTCACTAAAAAGAAAGACAAGAGAAAATCAGAAACTCAAGAAAGAAAGAATACTTTTTTATACTTTAAAAAAGTAACAGACAAAGCAGTTGAAAACAATATACTGTAAAAAAAAAGAATAATGTTATGAATTCTGCAGCACAACAACAGAACACACAGAATAATTAGATGATATCTGACAAGATAGAATCATAAACTGTTACAGAAGAATCTTAAAACAAGAATTATGTGAGCAGTAATAGAACTGATAAGCTGACCAATCACACTAAGCACAATAGAATTAATCAGAGAACATAGCAAACATATTACAGTAGAACAGATAGAACAGCTTAGCAGAACTATTACCAGAGAAGCATCATGTATATAAGAATACTTATTATCAGAGATTTAATGAACTTGTTCATTATGATTAACCTTCTTACTTATCTACTAGATATCTTTAAATCAGATACTTTTATATCTTGATTACTTTTCATACTACTGAAGTTCTGTAATACTGTACAACTGTACCTGATCCTGCTACTCTTGAGAAGGCCCTATAGTCTTGCCCTGAATCTGATACATCTGCACAGAAACTCTTTGTCATCAGAGCAAGACTGCTAGCTTAACTGAAGCACCATTGAACTATTAATTACTACCCCAATCTGTTATTACTTACTGTGATACTCTTTGACCCTTAAAGATTCAAGACTGTCACATGAATACATAACAAATATGAAAGACAAAGAACTTAATAATAACAAGAACAAGATAATAATAATAGCATCATATCTTTGTGAAACAACATTCAATTGGTTTGATATCTATTTGCAGAATTACTACAAAAAAGATAAAGATAATCAGAATGACAACATGCTCAAGATTATTAACAGTTATAACATCTTTATTTAAACATTGAAAACCACTTTCAGAAAAGTCAAGAAATAAAATGTGACAGCCCAGCAGCTACATCACATACAACAAAAGATATTATCACAAGACTATACTATAAGGTTCCAGCAAGTCTGTATCAATACTAATTGAAATGACAAAGTCTTAGCTGATATTTTCTACCAAGAACTATTTGATAAGATCAAAGATAAAATAATGTAATTAAAGAAATGATCATATACTCTGACCAAAATAATTAAAGTGACAGTCAGAATTGGAAACCAACTTTATCAATAAAAGATGAAAAAACAAGAAAAAGCATCATGAAAAAGAGCCAGTCTATTAAATTACACTAGAAGTCAAGACTGAAGCAAGCAAGTACAATCAGACTCTTATAGATATACATCTATAAAGGTGAATGTAATAAAGTTTGACACTCTTAATAAGAAAGAAAAAGAACAGAGAAAAAAGAAAAAACTATACTTCTACAATGAGAATTGTACATGTGAATGAGCATGACAATGAATCTATAGAAGAAATTGTATGTAGAAAAAAGTATACAAGATAAAAGATCTGGTATTGGCAACTATATACAACTTGTAGACAATATTGCCACTGGCTTCCAACAAGAGATTTACAGCTCACAAGCTGAGACTCTGGACTCTTACAGGTGTTGTTCATTCATGTAAGAGATTTACAGGCAAATTCTTACAGATTCTCCTCTCTTGTAAGTCTTGGTCCCTCAAGACAGCTGTCTTATTAAAAATCTTCATGAGTAGAAAAACAAAAACCTCTTGGGAAAAATAAAAATTTTCTCATAAGAAAAAGAGTACAGTCTTACTAGAGATGTGATATCAACACAACTCTAATAATACAACAATATAACAACACAACAGAGCTTAATAATACAATAATATGTAGAGACTCTTTATTATTCTCATTAGCTCTGTATCACTATTAGATAATGAACACTAGCTTAAAAGAGAGCTTTCTCTTACTTTCTCTTTCTCTTCTTTTCTTCTCTTTCTTCTCTAGTTTATATTACTATTACTCAGATAAGTGAACCCTTCAAGTACTGCTTCACATGAAAGACAGACTTGCAGAAGATTGTGAGAATCATATGTGTAAATCAGCATGACAATAAATTTATAGAAGAAATTGTACATAGAAAAGAGTATATAAGATAAGAGATCTAGTATTAGCAGCTATATACAACTTGTAGACAAGATTGCCACTGGCTTCCAACAAGAAATTCATACAGTGGCAGTCTTTTATGTGTGCTTACAAGCATGTGACTTAGTGTCTCACAAGAACACATGTACTTCTAACAGCTCACAAGCTAAGATTCTGAACTCTTATAGGTATTGTTCATCTGTATAAGAGATTTACAAACAAATTCTTACAGATTCTCTTCTCTTGTAAGTCTTGATCTCTCAAGACAGCTGTCTCATTAAAAATCTTCATGAGTAGAAAAACAAAATCTCTTGAAAAAAATAAAAATTTTCTTATAAGAAAAAAAGTACAGTCTCACTAGAGATGTAATATCAATACAACTCTAATAACATAACACAACATAACAACACAACAGAGCTCAATAACACAACAATATATAGAGAGTCTCTATTGTTCTCACTAGTTTCATGTCACTATTAGATAATGAATACTAGCTTAAGAGAGAGCTTTCTCTTGCTTTTTCTTTCTCTTCTTTTCTTTTCTTTCTTCTCTAGCTTATATTATTATTATTCAGATAAGTGAACCCTTCAAGCACTGCTTTATATAGAAGACAGGCTTGCAGAAGATCTCTGATAATTAGAAGAATCAAAAATAACTTTATTCAGATATTCTATATACTTGATCTTATAGCTACAAGTTAATGAGTTTACTTCTGATTGCATCTTTGCTTCATATAATCATAAAGTTTTGTCTTTACATGAGATTTGATTTACAGAAAGACTGATGCTTGCTAAAAGTTTCTGCAGATTTACAGTCTTCTCTTTCTCTCTCTTATAAGTCATTATCACTTTTCTTTCTCAGAAAAACTCCCACTCTTCTCTTTACAGGAGAAGTTGGGCTTCAGTAAGTAGTCTTGAAAAATTAGAAAGTGTTCACAACTGATAGTTCTAGAATATCATTACTTCTTTCTCTCCTTCTTCTTCATCAGTTATTGCCACTCTTTCTTTACCAGCTCAAGCTGTAAGTGCTTCTTGTGAGCTGGTATTAATTCATGTACTAATAAAGTTAGAGTTCTGCTCTGTCTTCCTCTTCTGTAGTTGTTGCTGCTCCAGCTCCAGCCAGAAATGTAAGTATTCTCTATCACATTTTAGTTTACAGCTAATCTTTTCTAGATTATTATTGCTGTTTCCTCTGCTCTGACAGAATTCATGAGTATCATGATCTTACAAAGTATCTGAAATCATTCAGTACCTTCCCCACAAGATTAATAATAGTGATCTCAGATCACCTTTATCTAAATATCACCAGTCACTACTTTTACTGGTGCTTTATGGGCTAATCTGGTAGTTCTTCCAGATCTTTTATTCTATACTGGAGCAAAAGCTTTATCTGTCTGCAAAAGAGTATAATATCACAAGTCTATTCAAAAACCTGTACTTATTACTGGTTTGAATAATCTAAATCAGTTAGCTGTGCATGTTCAGCTCTACAAGAGTATTCTCATGACTCAAGCTGGGGTCCAGCTATTATCAGAACCAAAGTGCTCTGCCTGCAAGAGAGTTCAGCAAGACTATAGCAATATAGTCTTTACAGAGTGCATCTTTACAGACTTGAATCAAAAATATAATAACTGTCTATATTATAGACATCTTGCTTGCTCTTTCCAGCAGTAAGATTATAGATAGTTGTTACAGATTTTTACAGAAGAAAGTCAGAGACTCTTATATAGTCTTTAGATAGTTCTTTTAAAATCAATTTAATTTAATTTGACTATATCTTTTCTCTCTCTAATCTATTTTCTAGTTTCACTACCTCTATCCATCTCTTTCATAAATCTGGCTTGTTCAGATTCCTACTATAAAATTATTGGAGTAGCTTTCTCAGTAAACAGATATTGCTTACAGGAATTTATGTCTTGTTCTTCTCATCATCATAATCTTTCTAATGTACTCTGTACTACAGCTCACAACTCTCTCTCTTTAAGTTAATTATCTTACAGATCTAAGACTTTTTTTCATTCTTATTCATCTCACAAACTTCATAATGAGATGAGCTATGAATTTCTTCACAGGTCTTGTGCTCACAAAGCAGAGATACATAAAAGATATTATAAGTTTACAGATCTAGAGACAGCTCCAGTCTGTAGACTCACAAGCCTATCTTCTCCACAATTCTACAAGACCCATATCTCAACAAATCTAATTTTTTATTAGACCATGCAGTCTTGATATTGTAAAGGTCAAGCCACATCTTGTCTCCCATCTGAAAAGTCTTTACAGTATGCTTCTGATTATAGTACTTCTTCTGATAAGCTTGTGTCTTTATGAGTAATTTCTTGATCTTCTTATAGAGCAATCTCATTACCTCTGCCTGATTCTTTAAATTCTTGCACACATAATTATACTTATCAGAGTCCAATAGATCTGTTCATGAATTTAATCTATATATTAGCTGAAAAGATAATTTCTGTATAGAGGTCTGCTGTAAGTTATTGTACATAAACTCTGCTATTGATAATTACATCATCCAGTTATCTTGATTATAACTGACATAGCTTTACAGATACTACTCTAGCACACTATTCAGTCTCTCAGTTTAACCATCAGTTTGCAGGTGGAACATCATGCTTATTACTCTCACAATCTTCAAGATATAAGTCAAATCACCTCAAAATTCACTCACAAACAGAGATTCTCAATCTGTTACTATACTTGTGGGTAATCCATGTAATCTCACTATCTCACAAACAAAGAGATAAGCTAATTTCTCTGATATCAGCTTCTTTGTTATAGAGATAAAGTGAGCCATCTTTATAAGCTAGTTCACTACAACCAGAATACAGTTAAACTGCATCTTCTCAAAATTCAGGCTTACAGGAAGATCTGTAATAATATTCATGCTAATAGATTCTCAAGAGTAATTCAGAATTAATAAGAGTGATAATTCTTCTTGAGATTTTCTGCAAACTCTTCTTGAGCTCTGACAAATCTTATAGACTTCACAATACTTCTTCACTAGTTCTCTTATTCTTGGCCAAAAGTATTTGCAAGCTATAAGCTTATACATTCTTGCTGTAGCAAAATGCTCTGCAAGAGATAGATTATAATAACATCTGATCAGCTCTATTCACAAGATCTCATTCTGAGAAATATACATGCAATCATCTCAATAGAGAATACTCTTCTTCTGTTTCCACATCACAAATTTCTTTATGCTCATCTTAATGTCTTTACAGACTTTGGCTGCATAGTCATCACTTTGCAGTAGGTTTGGCAATGATGCCAACAGGTTAGAGCTGCCCTTCTTATAAGAATTCTTCTCACAAATCAGGTCTTTGATCTTCTGAACCTGCATTGTAATCTTCTTCACTTTGTATATGTCTTTCAAGATAATCTTTGCAAGTAGTTTCTTGGTTGTAATTCAAAACTTTACAGAGATGAGTTGTATATTCTTATCTTCTCTCTTCTCTTTCTGATTAGAAGAAACTTGAGCTGTCAGTTCCAACTTTTCTGTAATTTCTTGCTTCTTTACAAGCATGACTCTCAGTTACTTTGCAGTCTCACAACCATTCATATCATTCAGACCAGCCTTCTTGATATAATCAGATCTTTGTGAAAGTTCATCTGCCAGATTCTTGATTTCTTTCATATGGTCAACTGTAAATTAAAAGACTGTTAGTCTTTGTGTCCAGCAGATCTGTCTTTGTGAGAGATCTTGAGCAGTCTGAAAATAGCACAAGCTATTATAATTTGTGAGAACTTGAACTGGTGTTCACAAGCCTTCTAACCAGCAGCATCAATATCTAAATTACTTCACAATTGCAAGCAGTTCTTGATCATGGATGTTATAGTTCATCTTTACAAGTTGCATCTTCCACAAATAAAGTCTAACTGCAATTCAAATGTCATTCTTTGCTAGCTGTAATAGAATACCACACATCATAAAGCCAGATGCATCTGTTTCCAGTCTGGTCTTCCATTCTATATCAAAATAGTGAAGCATAACAGCTTCCATGAATACTCTTTTTAGATCTATAAAGACTTTACAATCTTTCTCAGTCATAAAAGTGTTAGTCTCTTTTCTTATCTCTCTTCACACATGCCTGCTTAGCTTTGCTTCTCCTCTCTTTAGAAGAGCAGTCAGACCACAGACTATCTTAGAGAATCTTGAAATAAAGTACCTGTAAAAGTTTGCAAATTCTAAAAAGATCTGAATCTCTTTCTTACTGATTAACTCTGGTCAGTCAAAAATAGTGTTCATACAGCTCTTCTCTATAAGAATACTCTCTGATATTATAACATACTCAAGATAGTCAATCTTGTAAGCATTGAACTTGCACTTCACCAGCTTGTAATAAAGATCTGCATTCTTGAGTGTCTTAAGTATTAATTTCACATGCTTCTCATGGTCCTTCTCACAAGCCAAGTACATGACCACATTATCAAGATAGGCCACTGTAAACACATCCAGATATTCACTAAGTGTCTTTGTGATATATAATTGGAAGGCTGCTGGTGCATTCACAAGTTCAAAAGATATTATCAGGTACTTAAATAGCTTCTGTAAAGTCTGAAATACAGTCTTCTACTTATTCTCTTCACAAATTTCCAATCTATAGTAGGCATTCTTGACATTTAACTAAGTGAATATTACAGCTTCTGCAAGCTTATACAACACATCTTTAATCAGTAGTAGAGAATATCTATTCTTGACTATTTTTGAATTCAGATTATGATAGTTCACACACATTCTTAGTCTGCTGTTCTTCTTGAACATAAACAGAATGAGTGCTCCTACAGATGACTTGGAAGAGTAAATAAACTCATGAGTTAGAATACTGCTCAGATATTCACAAAAGGTCTCTTGTTCAGCTTGTAAAAGTCTGTATGTTCTTTCAAATTCTGACTGCTTTTTCAGCTCAAGATCTATGGCTAAATCATCTTTACAATATGGTGGCAGCTCTCAAGCCCTCTTGTTACTAAATACTTCCACAAGTTTACAGTAGACTTTCAGTATCTGGAGATCTAGATCTACTGTCACCACCTGTTCTAATTTACAGAAAGTTATCATGTAGATAGACTTCTCTCTCTTTACTAGCTTCAAGAGATTAACTGGTTTAACCTTCACAAGTGAGTCATAATATACAGTTTGAAACTCTAGTCTTAGTTCTCTGAAACATATCTTGAGATTATGTCACTGCAGCTAGCTCAAACTCACTAGCATCTCATCTTTTATGTTTGCAACCATTACTTGTTTATGAAACAACTGCCAGTTTTTCTGAGAGTTACAGACTTCAAAAAATATATTCACAATCTCTTCCACAAAAGTAACATTCTCATAATCTATAGCAGTTTTAATCTCTATAGACATCTTGTGCACCTCTAGTACTAGCTTCACAGCTAATCACAAACTAATCACTAGAGATTAATAACCAGAGTCTATTAGTGCTGACCAGATGATACTTCTGTCAGTTGGACTTCATACATCTAGAATAACAGAGAGGAGAGCAAGAAGACCTTTCTTAGACAACTTTATTATATTGATTCTATTTACTTGCAGCTCTCTAATTTTCTATTTGCTACCCTTTTTCTTGGGATAATCTTTCACAAGATATTCTTTTTGGCCATACTTAAAGCACTTCTCTTCTTTTCTTAAAGCTTCATAATTCTTGATAAGGTCTTTTCCCATCTTCTGAACAGGTCTCTGAAGTTAACTTCTCTTATCTGTTTACAGTCTTGAGTTATCAGTCTTCATATCTTCAGAAGCACTTCTAACTGGATTGATAGACTTCACATGCAAGATATTCTTTTCAAGAACTACTGTTACACTTGGTTGAAGTCAGGTAGTCAGTGCTACTATCTCATTAATATTATCTGGTATTTCCAGCTGTTCATCTAGTTTAGCTCACATAAGCTTATTCAAGTTCCCTATATATAGGTTCTTCTTCATTTTTTCAAAGCTTTCAAATTCTTCACCAATTTCTGTTGCAAGCTCTAGAAATTATTGGTGGTAGACTTGATCAGTTTCATCCAAACTTTTGCAAAGATTGAAGATTGCTTATCAAGAGTTTCACATGCAGTTTGCTGAATCTTCTAGCCTCACATATAGAAATTTCTTGAGACCATTCCAGTTATTCTTTAATAAGTTGTTTTTATAGTAAATCTTTCAGAGATTCTTTTTAATGTAATCAAGTTCTGTAAGAGCATACACAAGAGTTTTCTCATTATTTAATTTGCTCACATTACAAGTGAATTCAATACTGAAGATGAACTGTCAATATTTTATATAGAAGCCAGTCTGATAGAGCTTCATGTGTTGTGATAATCTCAAGACTGATAGATGCTTTACAGATATTGGGTTGAAGATAATTATATTGAGAGATTCACTTTACAAGTACTTTTAGGTGGTCTGGAGAGTATTCAACTTTTCTTGCCATTTTACTATTCTCTTTAGTAGTTTGATTTTCTTGTAAAGTTGTTGGATTTCATCTCTTGATACTAAGATAAACTCTCTCTCTGAGATTGCAATGCTAGTTTCAGTTTTATCTACAGTTGAGAGAGCTGAGATGATTTCAAGATTTGTTATCTTCTTATAAACTTGGGTTTGTTCTTTAGATAGATTTTCTGCTGGTGTTCCAGATTCACAAGCTTCAGGGGGTTGGCTTCTTCATGTTCATATCATTGTCAGGCATCACTAAGAAAGAGTAATAAAATGTTAGAATCATACATGTGAATCAGTATGATAATGAATTTATAGAAGAAATTGTATATAGAAAAAAGTACACAAGATAAGAGATCTGGTATTAGCAGCTATATAAAACTTGTAAATAAGATTGCTACTGACTCCCAACAAGGGGTTCACACAGTAGCAGTCTTTTATGTGTGCTTGTGAGCACATGACTTAGTGTCTTGTGAGGACACATGTACTTCCAACAACTTGCAAGCTGAGGCTCTGAACTCTCACAGGTGTTGTTCATCTGTATAAGAGGTTCACAGGCAAATCCTTACGAAGATCTCTAATAATTAAAAGAAAATATAACTTTACTTCAATATTCTGCATGCTTGATCTTACAGTCTCAAGCTAGTAAGTTCATCTCTGATTGTATCTTTGCTTCATGTGGCTGTAAGATTTGTCTTCACATAATTATAGAGTTTTGCCTTTGTGTGGAGTTTGGTTTATAAAGAGGCTAATGCTTGCTAGAAGTTTCTACCAGTTCAGAGTCTTCTTCTCTTCTTTCTCACAAGTCATTACTACTTTTCTCTCTTAGAAGAACCTTCACTCTCTTTCTCTTCAAAAAAGAGTTGTCCAGGCCTTTAGTAAGTAGTCTTTAGAGATTAAAATATGTTCACAACTAATAGTTCTAGAGTATTATTGCTTTTTCTTTCTTCTCCTCATCAGTTGCTATCTCTCTCTTACCAGCTCAAGCTGTAAGTGCCTTCTTATAAGCTGATATTTAGTTCACATGCTGATGGAGTTAGAGTTCTGTCACTCTGCCTCTCTCTCTACAGTTGTTGCACCAGCCCCAGCCAGAAATATAAGTATTCTTTATCATATTTCAGTTCATGACTAATCTTCTCTAGATTGTTGTTGTCATTCCTTCTGCTCCAGCAGGATTCATGGGTGCCATAATTCAGCAGAATATCTGAAATCATCTAGCATCTCTTCTGCAAGACCAACAATAATGATCTCAGATCATCTTCACTCAAATATTACCAGCTACTACTTTTACTGATGCTTTATAGATTAATTCAGTAATTCTTCCAGATCTTCTATCTCATACTAGGGCACAAGCTTTGTCTGCCTGCAAAAGAGTATGGTGTCATATGTCTATTTAAAAATTCATACTTATTACTGGTTTGAATAATTCAAATTAGTTAGCTGTTCATGTCCAGCTCTGTAAGAGTATTCTTATAACTCAAGCTGGAGTCCAGTCACTATCAGAACAGAAGTGCTCTGCCTGCAAGAGAGCTCAGCAAGACTATAATAATATAGTCTTCACAGAGTGCATCTTTACAGACATGGGTTAAAAGTGTAACAACTATCTATATTATGAATATCTTGCTTGCTCTTTCCAGCAGTAAGATTATAGATAATTGTTACAGATCTTTGCAGAAGAAAGTCAGAAACTCTTATATAGTTCTTAGCTTAGTTTTCTCTTCTTTCAAGATCAATTCAATTTGATTTAGTTCAGCTTAACTATATCTTTTCTCTCTGTAACTCATTTTCAAGCTCTACTATCTACATCCATCTCTTTTGCAAACCAGGCTTGTCTGGATTTCTACTATAAAATTATTGGAGTAGCTTTCTCAGTGAACAGATATTGCTTACAGAAATCTATGTCTTATTCTTCTCATTATTATAATCTTCTTAATGCACTCTGTACTATAGCTCACAATTCTCTCTTTTTGAGTTAATGATCTTATAGATCTGATACTTCTTTTTATTCTCATCTATCTTACAAACTTCATGATGAGATGAGCTATTAATTTCTTTACAGGTCTTGTGCTTGCAGAGTAGAAATATATGAAAAATATTATAAGTTTACAGGTTTGAAGATAGCTCCAGTTTGTAGACTTACAAGCCTATCTTCTTCACAATTCTACAACACTCATGCCTCAACAAATCCAATTTTTTGTTAAATCATACAGTCTTGATATTGTAAAGATCAAGCTATATCTTGTCTCTCATCTGGAAAGTCTTTACAGTATGCTTCTGATTATAGTACTTCTTCTGATAGACTTGTGCCTTCACAAGCAATTTCTTGATCTTCTTACAGAGCAATCTTATTACCTCTATCTGATTTTTTGAATTCTTGCACACATAGTCATACTTATCAAAGTCCAACAGATTCATTTACAGATTCAACTCATATATCAGCTGAAAAGATAATTTCTGTATGAAGGCCTGCTATAAGTTATTGTACATAAACTCCACTATTGGCAACCACATCACTTAGTTATCTTGATTATAACTGACATAGCTTTACAGATACTACTCTAGTACACTATTCAGTCTCTCAGTTTGATCATGTGAGGATTGTATGTGTGGATCAGCATGATAATGAATCTGTAGGAGGAATTGTATGTAGAAAAGAGTACATAAGGTAAAAGGTCTGGTATTGGCAGCTATGTACAACTTGTAGACAAGATTGCTACTGGCTTCCAACAAGAGATTTGTGCAGTGGTGGCCTTTTATGTGTGGTCATAAGCACATGACTTAGTGCCTTGTGAGGACACATGTACTCCCAACAGCTCACAAGCTGAGGTCCTGGGCCCTCACAGGTGTTGTTCATCTGTATAAGGGGTTCATGGGTGAATTCTTACAGATCATCAGTTTGCAGATGGAACACCATACTTATTACTTTCACAATCTTCAAGAGATGAGTCAAATTACCTCAAAATTCACTCACAAACAGAGATTCTCAATCTGTTACTATACTTATAGATAATTCATGTAATCTCACTATCTTACAAACAAAGAGATGGGCCAATTTCTCTGATATCAGCTTCTTTATTATAGGGATAAAGTAAGCCATTATTATTATTATTATTATTATTATTATTATTATTCATTATAGTCTTATGCAGTCAGTAACTATGAAGACTATCTAACAGCTTCTCTGTTAGGATTTACTTAGTATACATTGTAGAAACTGAATAAAGAAAAAAAATTCAAAGTATTTCAAGGCAATATAAGATGTTCTTTCTCCATAAAAGTCAAATAGCAGATAGGACATAATATTAATTTTAAAGGAAAATAATAATTCTTGTAGCAATGTAATACAAATCAAAAAGAAATAAAATTAGCATATTTGAGAAAGCTACTGTCTAGTAGCTATTCCAGTACATTCCAGAAATAAAACTAGCTATTTTAAGCCTAATTCAGTTTCAAAAATAAAATTTAAAGCTAGTTGAGAAATATCAAGTTCTTGTTGAATTTTTCTTCTTTCAGTCTGATAAGCTAAGCAGTCTAATAGTAAATGCTTTGAATTTTCAACACAATTACAGAAATAGCCCTCCTATTGAAGGCTTTGCACCTTAAGCTGCTATATACAATGCGTATAGCAACTGACTGCTGCATCTGTCCTGTCAGGCTCTCTAGCAGGTTTTGCTTCCCTAGCTAGGGACCACTACCCACCTGGAACCCTCCAAGCCCTAGGCTTCCAGCTACCCATCTCAGCATTCCAGCCTACCAATTGGCCATTGCAGTCTTGCCCCAGGGGGCCCAGTCATCCCATGGAACTAACTACCTATTCTACAGCCTATTCTTCATGCTGTATCTAAGACTTAGCCCTAATGTTATTACTAAGCAGGGGCCTAGAACCCACACATACAGCCCTGAAGGGCCAAGATAGGTCCAGGGTGCTTTGTCTAGCTAGTTTCCCTTGCCAGCCACTAATCAAGCACACAGCTAGTGGCCAAGCACCCCCTCCATCTTGCATGCAGTGGGGCAGCAAGGGTTCCAACCAGCTGGGTGGTTTTCAAAGCTATTCTCCAGTTAAAGATAGCCTCTAGGGACCCCTGGCTTTTAGTTGAGAATACAGCCAAAACTATCTGAATTTTATTGCCTTCTTTGGCAGGCAAAAAGGTGTGAGTGACGCCTGTAGAGGGATTCAAACCCCTGCTCCTGGGGGAGGGCAGCCTGAGCCAGGTGGTGCTATTGCCATTGAGCCACCCACACTGGGCATAAAGTGAGCCATCTTTATAAGCCAATCTACTATAATCAGAATACAGTCAAACTGCACCTTCTTAAAATTCAGGCTTGCAGAAAGATCTGTAATAACATCTATACTAATAAATTCCTAAGAGCAATTTGGAATTAGTAAGAGTAATAGTTCTTCTTGAGATTTTCTGTAAACTCTTCTTGAGCTCTGACAGATCTTACAGACTTTACAATACTTCTTCACCAGTTCTCTCATTCTTGATTAAAAGTATTTGCAAGCTATAAGCTCATACATTCTTGCTGTAGCAAAATGCCTCATAAGAGATAGATCATGATGACACCTCATCAGGTTTCTTTACAAGACCTTATTCTGAGAGATGTACATGCAACCATTTCTATAGAGAATGCCCTTCTCCTCTTTTCATGTCATGAATTTTTTTATGCCTGCCTTAATGCTTTTACAGATCTCAGCTGTATAGTTATCACTTTACAGTAGATTTGGCAATAATGCCAACAGATTGAAGCTGCTCTTCTCATAAGAATTCTTCTCATAAACCAGATCTTTAATCTTCTGAATCTGTATTGCAATAATCTTTACTTTACACATGTCTTTCAAGACAATCTTTATAAGTAGTTTCTTGATTGCAATCTGAAGCTTTACAGAGATAAGTCTTATCTGAAGCTACTCCAGTAGCCAGAAAGTGAACTGAAATGCTGAAACAAGCTAGATGATAAACAATAAAAGTTATGTGAAGAACTATATATGAGAATGAGAAATGAATCAAGTAATGATTGAGAGATTTGACTACTTGACTGTAAATATTATTACAGATAAAAAATGAATGAAATTCAAGACCTAAAACATAAGAAACATGCCCAATACCTGATTTATAAATGTTCATGTAAACTTTATCAGAAATAACAAGAAGAGATTAAATGATGAACATGAGTTACAGAAGACTTCATGTATTATGGAGACTATAAATACAACATTAAAGATTGCCAGTGTTGCAGATGTAACACTAAGAAAGAAGAATGAAAAATGCCAGACTTACAGAATATCTCATATATAAAATATCCAGAATACATCAGAATTCATTGAAGCTTTTACTATAAGAATAATTGCTTTATTCATCAAGATGGAAAGAATGATGAATACTACTTATAACTATTAAAGAAGCTGAGAAAAATTCAGAGATAAAGTAACAGTAATGACAAAGAATATTAATCAAGTAAGAAAGAAAAGCCCACACCAAAACTAAAAAAAGAGCTAAGCTGGAAAGTACTAGAATTTGAAAAACATGAAGAAAATGTCATGAAAAAATTAAGTCTCATGAAAAATGAGATACTTGAAGAAGAAAAATGTCTAACAGCAAAAATATTATAAATCTGAGATAATCAGTTGCACTGGACAACATGTGAAGAAGACAATGAATTATTAGTGATAATAATATGTGAATAGCACTGAAGTGAAAAATAAAAAGAGATGAAAGAATCAGACTACTTTTGCCATAATAAATTTAAGTATGAATGCTAATACAAATTTCACAAAAATAAAAGATTTTAGAAAATGACAAGATCTCTGCATGATTTAGAAGAATGTAAAACCTGTACAGAATGTAGAGACAACAAGTATATATAAAGAATACACAAAACCTGGTGTACTAACAAGAAAAATTGCATGATATATAATCAGGCACTCAAGATAACTTTTGTTAATTCAGGAAACAAGCAGACTGCCATAAATAAGAGACTGTAAGCAACAGAAATAGGCAAGTGAAACTATTAGCTATTAACAGATAAATCTGTCATGTCAGAGTTACAGTAATCTTAGTTGAATTAAAGCATGCAATAATCTTAGTAGACTCAGAAGTGACTGAACTATTTATTGACAGATGATTCATCAAATAAGCTGGCATCATGAAGCAAATAAAGAAATACCTCTACCAGTTATTAGAACTGGAAGAAAGAACTCTGAATAGAGTTGAAGAAGAGACATACCCTATTGGAATAAAAATAGAACAACATCATGAGAAAGTGCAAGACAGATTGAGAAAAGTAATATGATTTACTTTAATTGATATTAAAGATGCCTATCATCAGATATGAATCAAAGAAGGTAATAAATGGAAAACAGCTTTCAGAACACAATACAGACTGTATAAATACAATGTCATGTCATTTGAACTCATGAATGCATCAGCAACATTCTAAGCACTAATTAACAATATACTGTGAGAATATCTGGATGACTTTGTCATCACATACCTTGATGATGTGGTTATATACACTAAAGAAAACTGAAAGAATCACACTATAAAGACCAAGAAAGTACTAGAAAAACTATAAAAGTTCAATTTACCAGCAAAACTAAAAAAGTGTGACTTTCATAAGAAAGAAATTAGATATCTTGAACACATTATGTTAACAGAAGAAATATGAATAAAACCAGAAAAAATTAATAAGATACTACAGTAGCTGATATCAAAAGAAGTCAAAGAAGTGCAAATATTTCATGCACTAGTGAACTACTACTGACAATTCATACATGAATTTTTGAAGAAAGTAAGACTGCTTATACAGCTATTCACAAAAGATAAACTATTCAAGTGAATAACAGAGTGTCAACAAGCATTTAATGATAAAAGATAAATTCAGAAAAGAAGAAATAAGAAGGCACTATAATTTAACAAAAAAATATGTAATTAATATAAATGTATTGAATTATGCAATAGCAGAAAAACTACAATAATCAGATAAACAAGAAAAACTGAGATTAGTTGCATGCTATACAAGAATGATGACACCAGCTGAACAGAACTATAATATTTATGACAAGAAACTACTAGTAATAGTAGCATTACTAAAGAAATGGAAAATTGAACTGCAAGAAAACTAATATCAGATAGAGATTATCTCAGATCATGACAACCTGTAATACTTTATGATGACAAAAGAGCTTATAAGAAGACAAGCCAGATGATATACAGATGTACTGGTACACTATAACTTCAGAATAAGATACTGCAAAGATACAGAGAATACCTGAATAGATGCACTAAGCTAAAGACCAGATCTGATGAAAAAAGAACAGAATTCAAAAACACACTTTAAAGAATTCAAAGAAATAAAGAATATAGTTCTGAACTAACAGACATTAAGAGTAACAAGAATCATTACAGAAGAGTCAGATAGAGTGGTATCCAGTTCCGGGATTTCCTGTCCTGGTCCCAGATTCCTGTCCCAATTCCCGTCCTGAGGACGGGATCAGGTTGAAGCTCAGCTTAATGGGATGGGACCAGGTTGTTTAACAGCATATTGGGACAGTTCTGTGGGAACTGGGATTGGGATGGGATTGGGACCGGGATCAAAATCTAGCTAGTAGGATGGGCCCGGGACCTGACATGACAAAATGGGATAGGACTGGAATTTCAATATTGTATATGGGACGGGACCAGTAAAGTGTAGGATGGGACTGGGAACCCTGGTCCCATTTGTGTTGTCAAAAAGTAATGAAATTTGGTAATGGTCCTAACATAATTTTATCAATTTATTCAACTTTGGAAAAGTACTGAAATTTGATAATGCTCTTTGCATAATTGGATCATATTGCAAGCTATTAGCTACTTGAGTCTATCTATTGATAATGTTGATGTATTTTCTGTTCCTCATCTGAATTGAGTAGTGGATTTAGCAGGCTTGCAATCTCTTTCTGTACAATCTCTGAAGTATCTTGATCATCTTGATTGTCTTGGATGACTTTCTTGGCCAACTTCTCATGTGATATGAGTGCTTCATCCAGCATATGCACCTTATCTCCATGTTTAAGCAGCATGATCTTCTTGATTGTAGATGCATGGAGCTGTGATTGTTGATAATGACATGTATTTCAAGCAACATTGAAAACCTGTTCTACCTCAACTCCTGTCAAAGGTATAGCCAGAATGTCCCTTGCCATCCAAGCAACAGTTGGAAAATCAGGCTCTAGCATCCTCTACTGTTCCAGAATTGGAGCTTGAGGTAATGTCAAATTCTTGTTATTTAAATATTGCTCCATTTCATTTTGGAAATTTGCTTGTCTTTAATGGAGTCTCTCAAAAATTATTTGCTCAATATCCTAGAGAAGTTAGCAGAGAAGAAATCAGAATAATACTTATAACAAACATACATCATTCACATCAAGTATTACTTCTCTTGGCTGTTCATATTTCTCATAATGCTTTTTGTAAAACCTCAAAATATATTGTTGGTATGTTTCACACTCATTACTGGTCCAATCCTCTGAATCATATGCTCTCATGTGATGTGATGGATGGAGGGCAGCAGCTACAGCTAGCAGCTCACTCTTTGAATGCTCAGTATCACTATAGTATTTCTGAAATTTCAAGTTGGCAGCTTTGATAGCTTCTTGAATGTTCTCTCTTATTGTTAACTGTTGGGCCTTGTCCTCCTCTCTTTCTAAATGCTGGAAAAGATGATTGTATGTTGCTCATACCAGATGAATTGTTGGGCCTGTTGTTTTGAACAGTATCTTGGTAAATTGACTGAATGACTGCAACAGTCCAACCATATACTCTAGCTGCTTCCAGTCATGGTCCAATAAGTAAAGTCTTTGGTATTTTGGTGATGAGTCCTGAATCCATGAGTCCACAGCTTGTTGAAGCAACAAGGCATGAACACATATCTTATAGATGGAATTCCATCTTGTGTGAACATCTTGGATCATCTTGTGCTGGTTCTCTTGTTGATATTCTTGGAAACATGCAGCAAGTTGGGGGGAGGCATTGATTGCATTAGCAACAAGATAAATCTATTGTCAAGCAAAGATTAGTAAATCAACTCAAGTATATCAAGACTGTTACCAAATTTCATTACCTTTCTAAGAGTATTTGCAAATGTGTCTGTTGATGCTAGATCATCAGTAATTGAGCTCTCATCAAAGGTAGTGGATAGAGCATTATTGTCTGGCTGAATCTTGAGATTGCAAACCAGCTCTTGAACCACAAGTTGAATCACATGAGCAAGACAGAATATTGTTCCACTCTCTGTATCCCAATCAGTTGTCTTGTTCAACTGCTGCAATGCTAGCCTCAACTAATATGTAAGATGTGCTTACATGGTATCATTGTTTGATGCATTGTCACTTGTAATTGCAAGGAGATTACTCTCAAGCCTCCATGCTGTTAGTAATTGTTGGAGAATCTCTGCCATATTCTTGCCAGTATAAGCACTCTCTAAACTTTCAAAATCCAGTAAATGCTCACAGTACTCCCAATCCTTTGTAATGTAATAACCATTAATTGCCATAAAGGCAAGGTTATTGGGACTTGTCCAATTATCTACTGCCAGAGATACCTTGGTTGTTGGGTCATGGTCAAAGAGAAGATTTTGGAATAGCTGATTGTACATATCATTCATGACCTGATATAATGTTTCTTGTGTGGGTATCTGTAAAGCCATTGCAGGGTTGAGCATGGTTATTAATGTGCAGAATGCTGGATTCTCAATAGCATGAAATAAGAGATTCAAGAATATTAATGTTTGCACAAGCTGCTGGAGAAAATTGTCTTGATTGCATTCAGGAACAGGCAGATCTGAATCTGTTTGAGAACACTTCAGAAACTGTTGCTAAGACACCAGAACTGTTACTAAAATTTGTTACATTTGGGAAATTAGGATCCATGACCTACCATCATGTTAACCAGAGTGTTACCCTGTCCATCACCAGTTTTTGTACAATCTTTGCTTGTTAAATGCTTCTTCAGACCACTTGTATCATTTTGAAAAAAGCTTGAATGGCTGAGAAAGGTTTGGCAATACTTGCAAATCATCTCTGGAGTGCTCTTAGAATGCTCTGCCACCTGATCAAATTTTGACCAAAAATCAGAATGATGTTGCTTTGCCTTTCAGTTGGGGTCACCATGCTTCTTATCATTAACCAACTGAGCAGCTTCAGTAGTCAACCATCAAGTAATAAACAACTTATGATGCAGCTCCTTCCACAATACAAATTGTTTTTTTCCATGTTAAACTATGGTCAATTCTGAAGAAATCTCTGTAGATTTTGCTTGTTTGCTGGCTTCAGCCATTAGATTTTTCTTTTTTTTTTTTTTTTTTCACAATCAAATTGATTTTTCTCTAAGTTCTGCCTTAGTCAAAAAAGTAACAAAATGTGGTCAGAGCCCACACAAAATTTAACAATCTCTAGATAGTTAGCCTCATTTTACTCTGTAAGTACAGCAACCAACTACAAAATCTTCTTCTTCTACAAAATGGAACATTCTTCTTCAGGAAAATAAAACATTTTGCCAATTTAATGGCACCCCATTCTCAAATTAATATGAAAAAAGAACTAAAAACCTAACTTCCTCCCCTAGGCATCAATAATCCAATCATCCTCCACCTCATTGTTCTTCTCATCATCCTCATCAGAGAACACCACAACCTCAAAATCATCTTCCTCCACCTTCTCTGGGGCAGGTGGGCTGTTGTTGTCTTCACTTGAATCCTGTAATTGGCCCAGGAATCCTCTCATCTCCTCCTCAACCCCCTCTCTTGACACACCAACTACAGCAAGACAATCATGACCATGGGCCATGACCTTGGCCTCAAGTCTGGCTATCATTTGGCAGAATCAGGCCTCTCTATGTGCAGCAATAGAATGCTGTGTCTGGCTTGTTTTAGCCTAAATATGTCAGGACTGTTACCAAATTTCATTACTTTTGGATTCTACCTTCTTTTTCTGCTGAGCTTCATTCTCAGCCTCTGTGGCCTCTTCTTGATGATGCTTCTTCTCTTCCTCCCTCTCCTTTTGCTGAGAGACCATGAGCTGGTGCTCATGGTACTTCTTTGACTTGCCCTTGGCAAATCACTTGGCCATCAACTCTTCAATAGCTTTATCTTCAATCATTTTGCAATCCTCCTCACTGCTATTCTGCCTGCAATGGATGTCAATATGATTCAACACAAACTACTGAGAGTGCATACCACTCATGTTTTGCTCAGATTCTCTTCAGCACATCATGGCATGCCTTGCAATCTGTCTCTTCTGTCTTGAATATGTCTTTTTGATGGCCTTCCAAGGCCTGACAGTGCTCCTGTGCCATATGAGTCTTCTCTCTCATTGAATATTGTTTTGGCCCCATCTTCATGATTGTATGCAATGAGTTGAATTGCTGGCTACAGGATAATGAGATTATAGAGTATATTGACCAAGTACTTGCATAGAATGGTTACTATACACATTGTTTACATTCTACAGGCACATTGCTATGGGCAAGCTCAATGTGTTGTTGCTATGCTGGCTACAGGATAATGGAATTATAGAGTGTATTGACCAAGTACTGTAGGATAGTTACTATACACATTGTTTACATTCTACAGGCATGTTGCTATGGGCAAGATCAACATGTTGTTGCTATGCTGGCTACAGGATAATAACATCAGGTCAGTCTCTCTTCTCTTCTCTTCCTCTTTCTCTTCTTCTTCTTTCTCTTCAGGGCTAATGTTGATGATTCCCCCTCCCCTCCCCTCCATCACCTTTTTATTTACTGTGCTTCAACATCTGTGTGTACAATGAACATATACTGCAACAAAATGGGTTGCATTAAGAGGTGAGTGCTTGCAGAATACTGCTCTGGTGCATATTGTTTACTGACAAGATGTTAGTTTTCCCTGTGCACATCCATTTTGCACAGCTGGAGAGGAGTGGCACAAGGCTGCATTGAAAGAATGGGCCCTGAAGAAGGGCAATTGGCATAAAGCCAATAAAGATGTTGACCTGGCCAACTTTGACCAGGAGAATCCCCGCCCCTGCCCCCCCATTTAAAATTGGAAGGCCGGCACTTGTATGTCAAAAAGTAATGATTTTTGGTAATGGTCTTGATGCTAATTAGTGAAAATAGGTGCCATCAAGGAAATCTGCCACTTCCAGAGCTCTACCAAGCTAATCTTGCTGGTGGCCCTGTTTCAGTGATTGGTTCAGGAAATTACTTTGTCCTGTCACCAAGAACATGAATATCACTGGCAATGTACTGCCATTAAGTCACTTCAGAAGGCAGCTGAAGCAATCTTGTGTGCTCTGTTTGAGTGTAAGTCACTCTTAGTAATGGCACCAATAATTATACTGAGTAATATAGGCTCTGTTATGGCAATGGCACACTGTAAGTGTGTTATGGTCAACACTGATGATATGAAGCTTGTTCTTGGCATTGATGCCAAAATTGGGTCAAATTATTTCAGCCTGATTGATGTGCCTGATTGCTCCACCCCTGCCACCATCACCTGCTGTCTGTGTGCTGCCCCTGCCCCGCCAACTACTGCTGCCACCACTCCACCACCACTGCCACTGCCCATCACTGCCTCCCTGCCTCCCTCTGGTGCTGTCAGGGTCTCCGCCCGTCAAATGGCAGGTATTAGAGCCCCTGTCTGGTTCACAAAGCCAGTTCTGGAGGAGCAGGAGGAGGAGAAGGAGGAGGAGAAGGAGAAGGAGAAGAAGGAGGACAATGATGATGATGAAGATGATGATGATAATGATTAACTTGCCATTTAGGCAGTTTCTGTTTGTTTGCTGGCTTCAGCTATTAGTTAGTTTTAATACTTGGTTTCTTTTGATAATCAAATTGATTTTTCTATGGGTTCTGCCTTCATCAAAAAAGTAACAAAATTTGGTAACAGTCCACACAAAATTTGATCAGTTTGACTCTTCCCTATGAATTTGACATGATGAGACCGGGAATCCTGGTCCCATCCCAGTCCCACTATGGACCTGGCCAGGATGGGAAATGGGAGTCTACCATCTCTGCTGGAATGGGATGTGGGACATAATTTTCTATTTGAGGATGGGACCAGGAAATAATTTCTGGGATAGGGATGAGAATGGGACCTCAAGCTCTTGAGTGGGATGGGACATGGGACTGAGATTTCATATTTGGGATTCTGGCTGTTTCTAAATTTGGGATGGGGACCAGGTTCAATGGGAAATGGGATCCTGTCCCGGTCCTGAATACCAGCCTAGAGTCAGATATTGAAGAAAAGATTAAAAAAGTAATAAAGAAAGATAAATGTATAAGAAAGATTAACAAAGAAAATGAAAACTTCAAGAAAGAAGATAAAATAATACTATATCATGAACTGATATACATACTTAAAGAGGTCAGAAAACAAGTAATGATACAAGAACATGATACAGTCACTGCAGAACATTTTGAAACTGACAAAACAATGAAGAAGATTACAAGAACTTACTATTGATCAGAAATGTGAACAGATATTCAACAACATATTAAAAAATGTAAGATGTGTGCACAAAGTAAAGCTAGCAAATACTGACTATATGAGAAACTGCAACTAATATCATAACTGTAAGAATTATGAAGATTTATAGTGATGAACTTCATTACAAAACTTCTGAACTTAAGGAACATAAAAGAGAAGAAATACAACTTAATACTAGTAATTATTAATAGATTAACAAAATACAGATACTTTATACTATTCAGAGAGATAATAAGAGCATCAGATACAGCAATAGTAGTACTATAAAATGTACTTGTCAACTACAGAATGCCAGAGAAGATAATTACAGATTAAGACATCAGATTTATAAGCAAATTCTTAACAACATTAATGGCACAACTGGAAATTGAACAAAAAATGTCAATAATCTACCATTCACAAACAGATAAACAGACAGAATGATTAAATCAAATCTTGAAGTAATATCTGCAAGAATATGTTAACTATTAACAGAATAATTAAGTTATGCTACTGCTTATGGTACAATTAGCTTATAACAGAGCAAAGAACACCACTACAGAAATGATACTATTCTATATAAATTATAGCAGAGAACTGGAAATACAGAAACAACCAAGAATCACATGACAAAAAGCTCAAGAAGCAGAACTTGTGACAATATAACTATAGAAACTGCAGAACCAGATGAGACTAGGTATTGAATTTCTGAATGAGAGAATAAAGCACTACTATAACAAAAGATGCCAGAAAACACCAATCTTATTATTATTATTATTATTATTATTATTCATTATAGTCTTATGCAGTCAGTAACTATGAAGACTACCTAACAGCTTCTCTGTTAAGATTTACTTAGTATACATTGTAAAAACTGAATAAAGAAAAAAATTCAAAGTATTTCAAGACAATATGAGATGTTCTTTCTCTACAAAAGTCAAATAGCAGATAGGACATAATAGTAATTTTAAAGGAAAATAATAATTCTTGTAGCAATATGATACAAATCAAAAAGAAATAAAATTAGCATATTTGGAAAAGCCACTGTCTAGTAGCTATTCCAGTACATTTCAGACCCCTGGTGCTCAGCCACCCTAGCCCTAGAGTTCTAGGCCCATCCAGGGGTCAACCAGGTCTGTAGAGAATGCAAACACAGGGGGATACACCTTAAGCTATTATACATGCGCCTATAATAACTGACTGCCGCAAACTGTGGTCTCAAGCCAGCATTAACTATTCTGATTCTAGTTAAGCCACTACTGCTCAGCCTACTGATCTAGTAGCTAGTTCTCTAGAAGCTAAGCTAGCTTACTACCTACTAGACCCTGCCTTCCAGTTGCTAATCTCAGCATCCCAGCCTACCAATTAGCTGTCACAGTCTTGCCATATAATAACTAACTAATTACCTCTATCAGAGATAACCAGAGATGCTCTTGTCAGGTGGTTTTTAAACCCATTCTCCTGAATTGGTGCTCTACTTAGTTATCCAATTATTAGTTATTATTGGATTTCTAAGTGGAGTAGCTTTTAGTAGTGCAGTGGAGCCTACCCACTCACATGCATTTTAGCTTCACCAGATGCTAGGTGGACCTACTATCTCTAACTGATCATCAGTTATCATTAGGTAAGAGGTAGTAAGTAGCTTAGTAGAGCCATGAGCATACATGTGTTGCTTTTTACACCACAACTCTGGTGGGTAAAAAAGTGTGCCAGTTGAAGGATTCAAACCCCACACCCTAGAGTGCATCTGCAGCTCATTTTACCAGTGAGCCACCTGGCAAATTACCAATCTTGGAAGAAGAGGAAAAAGTATTTCTAATATAATGGAATATCAAAACCAAAAGATCTAGTGAAAAACTTGATTTCAAAAAACTGAAATCATATAAAGTTACAAGACAGATTAGAAAAGTTAACTACAAACTTCAACTATCTAAAAAGATGAGAATACATCCAGTATTTCATGTCTTATTATTGAAGAAAGCACTGTTACATGCTAAAGAAATGCCTATAAAGATCAATAAAGAACAGAAATACAAAGATAAACAAATATTAAATCATCAGAAGATCAGTAGAGAACTTCACTATCTAGTAAAATAAAAAAAGTACAATATCTTGAAAAACATCTGGAAATTAACAGAAAATCTCAGGAACATTCAGATAATTGTTGTAATATATTATTAATGATACTCTTATCTAGCAAAGCATTAACAAATAAATCAGAGACAACTGAAAGAGAATCTGAGAATGAAAGATTGCTTAATAAAGCAAGCAGACTCTGAATCTCTGTCTGCTTAGCTACTCTTTTCTGCTTCTTCTTCTCAAGACATTCTAAATCCTTCATGGACTTTGACTTGGATGCAAGAAATTTACCAGCCCAGTTGTGAAGCAGCTTTTTCTGTTTTTGAAGATGAAGAAGATGAGAGAGAGTTTCTTGCTCAGTATGCTCAAGCTTGTCCTGATGTTATGTATTTGCATGACACTCTGAAATCTTTGGGGTTGAAGAGTATCACAGTAAGTAACAACAGATTAAGATAGTAATCAATAGTTCAATAATGCTTTGGTTGAGCTGGCAGTCTTGCTCTGATAACAAAGAGTTTCTGTGCAGGTGTAATAGAGTCAGAGCAAGACTATAAGATCTTCTCAAGAGTAGCAGAATCAGATACAGTCATACAGTATTACAGAACTTCAGTAATGTGGAAAGTAATCAAGATATGAAAGTATCTGATTCAAAGATATCTAGTAGATAAGTAAGAAGATTGATCATGATAAACAAGTTTATTAGATCTCTGATAATGATTGTTCTTATATATATAATGCTTCTCTGGTGATAGTTCTGCTAAGCTGTTCTATCTGTTCTACTATAATATGTTTGCTATATTCTCTAATCAATTCTATTGTACTTGATGTGATTAGTCAGCTTATCAGTTCTATTGCTGATTATGTAATTCTCATCTTAAAGTTCTTCTGTAATGATCTGTAATTTTATCTTGTCAGATTTTATTCAATCATTCTATATGTTCTCTTATTGTGCTGCAGAATTCATAATATCATTCTCTTTTTTTACAGTATATTATCCCTAACTGCTCTGTCTGTTGGCTTTAAAGTATAAAAAAGTGTTCTCTCTTTCTTGAGTTTCTGACTTTTCTCTTGTCTTTCTTCTTAATAAGTATCTTTATGATTTTCTTTCATCATGTTATCTGCTTCTAATATTTATAAAAATAATCTTCTTTCTGCTATTAAGTGATTCAGATTTATGATGCTTTCTTTCTGCTCTCAGTGCTTTTTATTAGATAAGACTTGTTTAAAATCAAGTTATTCTTTTTGATATAGTGAGTGTGTCTATGCTAGTTGCTGTTATGTTTATGATAATAGTTCTTCTGCTGCTGATTAGCAGAAATTATTTGAGGCTCAGAATAAGCTTAAGTATACTAAGCAAGAAACTCTCTCTTGTCTTCTTTATCTTCAAAAACAGAAAAAACTGCTTTGTGACTGGACTGGTAAATTTCTTGAATTTAAGTTAAAATTCATAAAGAATTTGAAACATCTTGAGAAGAAGAAGCAGAAAAGAGTGACTGAGGAGACAGAGATTCAGAGTCTGCTTGCTTTATTAAGTAATCTTTCTTTCTTAGATTCTCTTCTGATTATCTCTGATTTGTTTGTTAATGCTTTGCTGAATGAAAGTATTATTAATGATATATTATAACAATTGTCTGAATGTTTCTGAGATTTTTTATTGATTTCCCAGATGTTTTCTGAGGTATTATACTCTTTTTATTTCACTAGATAGTGAAGTTTTCTGCTGATCTTCTGATAATTCAGTATTTGTTTGACTTTGTATTTCTATTCTTTGTTAATTTCTGTAAGTATTTCTTTAGTGTATAATGGTGCTTTCTCTAATAATAAGACATGAAATACTGAATGTATTTTCATCTTTTTAAGTAATTGAAGTTTGTAGTTAACTTTTCCAATTTGTCTTGTGATTTTATATGATTTCAGTTTTTTGAAACTGAGTTTTTTGCTAGATCTTCACATATACTCTTTTCACAACTCAGTCAAAATTCTTGTTCAAAATGGACAAAACCACATTCATTTGAAAGCTATTCCTCTACCTAACAACCTCTCCAATCTTCATGTGAATTGTCTTGCCGGTTGTTGAGATATAAGTGGAAATAGATGGTGCCAGCCTCACACCTGTCAGAAACACTTCTCACACTATTACTCAGCAACCATATGATCTTTTCATCTGAATTTTAAGAGACAAGCTCAATAACACTCTTTAAACAAACTACTAAATTTTCTTTACTATATCTCTACTATTTGTTGTGTTATTACACTCTTTTTAGCTGAAAAATCTCTTACTGGACACTCTTTTATTTTGATTTTCCTTGCCAAGACTCTTGCTTACTCACATTTTGTTGAGGTGTGCCAAGCTAAGCTAGAGCTCCTATCTTATCTTATCTACTTCCATCTTATCTCTCTGCCCCTTCTCATCTGATCTTTGCTCCCCAGGCCTCACACCAGCACTAAATCAGCCCTATCAACTTGGTACCCTTGATATAGCTGAGCCAAATTGATCCCTGCAAATTCTGACCAATCTCTACTAAATACTAGTATGTTCTATACTGTTTGGTAGCTGAGAAATCAGAATTAATTAGTGAAAAATAGCTTTTCAAATACTTATAGTAACTAAGGTTTTGAACTAGAAACAAGCTATAATATAGGCTACCTTGCAAATCAGAGCAGTTTTTATTAATTTTTCTGCATTTAAGAAAAAAATCAAGCTAGATTTCTAGTGACTTAATAGATTTGCTATCTTTTCCATCTGATAAAAGATGTGCTAGCTTTCTGATGCTGTTACATTTGAAAAAACCAGCTGCTCTTCTCACTTTTCTGCTTAGAATATATCTTATTTTTATAGTATTGGCTCTGGCATCTTGAATGTGAGTCTTTACTACTAAATTTAAGAATATTTTCAGCTGGTTTCTGAAAGCTTTCCTGCAAAAAGCTCTCTAGTTTGATACTTCTCTTTAAAAAGTATACTTGCTAGTATTAATTTAACTGATTTTTGAGATATAATTGTTCATATTTCTTAAATTTTCTAGCTTGCCCTCTTGCCCTCTACTCTCCCAATAGTTTTTTTATAGTTTTTATTTTAGAAGCTGTTCCCGCAATCATAGTTTTCAAAAAAAACTATATAATTTGGCTAGTTCTCTCAAAAGACTAGTCCAGAATTTAATAGATGTAGCTCTGGCTAAAGAAAAACCTACTATATTAAGATTTTCAGCTTTCAGTAAAACAACTGAACTAGTTTGGGTTAACTAGCAAGTGAAATACAAAATAACCTCAGAAGATCTTTTTAAGAAAGTAATTTCAAAAGATTATCTTCTGTTTTCTTATTCAAGAAGATACTTCTTGAAACATAGTCAAAATGTCTTCTACTTCTGATTCTTCTTCTGAATCTGAACAGCAAGATCTAAAGTCAATTCTCAAGCTTCTTGATAAAGAATCTCAGAAGAAGAATCATGTTCTTCTGCAAAAAGAACTAAATACTTGTATCTTAAGTATTCAAAAAATCTTTTCTTTTAAAGAAAAAGAAGATACTACTGTTTTTGAGAACTCTGAACTTCAAAATCTTGAGAAAAGAATTGTACAGCTTGAAAATCAGAAAAAAGCAGTTACTGACAGTAGTAATATTTCACAAAGCTGCTCTCAAGAGAAAGTATCTGCTAGTAATGCTTCCAAATCATATTCTTCTGATCTAAAAACTGGACTAAATACTGAATCTTCAGTTAAATCTTTTTTACTCTTTAAAGTAAATGATAAAGAAGATAAAAAACAGTTCTCTGAGCTAAAACTCTTTAGAGAAAGAAGACTAATTCTCAAGATAAATACTCAAGTACTTGAAGAGATCAGTAACAAAGCTTTCTTCTTCAGAAATAGAATAAATGACAGCTTTACTGAAGCAAATATTACTGAAAAATCAGTTATTTCTTCAATTGCTAAGTTATTTAAAGACTAATCTCTAATTCTAATGACAACAGAAGACCTTTCAGCTGATTTTCTTCAAAAACACGAGCAAACTTGAATATTTATATTCTCAGATCTAATGAACTTTGATCTAGAGAGCATGAAAATTCACAAAGATAAGCACTGGGAAGTCTTTGTAGTTCATGGTATATCTACAGAGATCTTTAATATAGAATATAAATTATCTCTTCTAAAAGAAGAGATAGAAATTTTTAACTATATCTCTTTAAAAAGAACCCCAATCTGGCTATCTTCTGTTGAAAATAGAATACAGAAAAGACATGCATCTGCTGTCTTTCATGTTCAAAATACTACAATAGCTGAGAATCTGAAAACAGTTGTGATTGCTGGACAGAATCTTAAAGTTTGTAAATACAAACAGTCAGAAAGATTTAGAAGCTCAGTACAATGCTTTAACTGTCAAATCTATAAACATACAGCATCAAACTGTGAAAAAGAAGCTAGATGTGATATCTGTGCTGAAAAACATCAAACAAGTATGCATGAATACTCAATTTGTGAGATTACTGGAAGAAAATGTATACACTCTACATTAAAATATGCTAATTATCTAGAAAATCATATAGCTAAAAGTACAGAGTGTGTTTTCTTCAAAAAGTCCAACTATTCAGCACACAATACTAGTAAATCAATGCAACTAGTAAGAGCTAAGCAGAATCTTTCCAGAACTAAATCTGTTTTTAAGAGATCTCATGAAACAGATTCTGAAGATGAAAATCAAGTTGTAATCTCTAAGAAGAAGATTGAAGTTAGACCACCATTTATTAATTTATGTTAAATAAAACTTCAAATACTTTTTCAAAATTGATCTTTCTTCAGAATAATGGTGAGAGAAATGAAAAGTCAATGCATACATGTCTTGATATTAGATTTGAAAAGAAAATTGATTATATTTTATTTCAGGAACCATAAATGAGCTCAGATAATCAGTTTACAGTACCTCATAATGCATATTATTGCATTCTCTCTGAGAATAAAGATTTGAGATCTAGAGTAGCTATTTTTGCTAGAAAACAGTCCAGATATCAATCCTGCTTAAGATCTGACTGTGAGAATTGTACATGTAGATTGGCGTGACAATGAATCTATAGAAGAAATTGTATGTAGAAAAGAGTATATGAGGTAAAAGATCTGGTATTGGCAACTATATACAACTTGTAGACAAGATTGCCACTGGCTTCCAACAAGAGGTTTGTGCAGTGGTGGCCTTTTATGTGTGCTTATAAGCACATGACTTAGTGCCTCACAAGAACATATGTACTTCTAACAGCTTGCAAGCTGAGACTCTTAACTCTCATAAATGTTGTTTGTCTGTATAAGAGATTTACAGGTGAATCTTTACAAATTTCCCTCTCTTGTAAGTCTTGATTTCTCAAGGCAGCTGTTTCATTAAAAATCTTTATAAGTAGAAAAAGAAAATCTCTTGAAAAAAATAAAAATTTCCTCATAAGAAAAAGAGTACAGCCTCACTAGAGATGTAATATTAACATAACTCTAATAACACAACATAATAATATAACAGAGCTCAATAACATAATAATATGTAGAGAGTCTCTATTGTTCTCACTAGCTTCATGTCATTATTAGATAATGAACACTAGCTTAAGAGAGAGCTTTCTCTTGCTTTCTCTTTTTCTTCTTTTCTTTTTTTTCTTCTCTAGTCTATATTATTATTATTCAGGTAAGTAAACCCTTCAAGTACTGCTTCACATAAAAGACAGGCTTGCAGAAGATTTCTGATGTTTGAAAGAAAACTATAGCTATATTTTAATGCTTTGCTCATCTGGCTGTAAGGCCACAAGTTAGTGAGTTTACCTCTGATTGTGCCTTTACTTTGCATGATCATAAGATTTTGTCTTTATGTGGAGTTTGATTTATGAAGATACTGATACTTGCTAGAAGCTGCTGATTTGCTCTCTTCTCTTTCTCTCTTCTGTAACTTCTCTTCTCTCTTCTCTCTTGAGAGAATCTCCACCTCTCTTTTTATAAAAGATATTAAGCCTTTAGTGAGTAGTTCTGACAGATTAAGAAGTGCTTGTAACTGACAGTTCTAGAGTATTATTACTTCTCTCTCTTCTTTTTCTCCACCAGTTATTACTGCTTCTCTTCTGCCAGCTCAAGCTGTAAGTACTTCTCACAAGCTGATATTTAATTTGTGTGCTGATAAAGTTAGAGTTCTGCTACTTTGTCTTCTCTTTCTGCAGTTGTTGTGCTGGTTCTGACTGGAAATATAAGTATTCTCTATCACATTTCAGTTCATAGCTAACTCTCTCTAGATTGTTATTGTTATTCCCTCTGCTCTAGCAGAATTTGTAGATGCTATAATCCTGCAGAGTGTCTGGAATCATCTAGCATCTCTTTCACAAGATCAACAATAATGGTTTCAGACTATCTTCACTTAATTGCTGCCAGCTGGTACTTTTACTGATATATTGTAGGCTCATTCAGTAGTTCTTCCAGATCTGCCATTCTATACTGGAGCACAAGCTTTGTCTGCTCATAAAGAAGTATGGTGTTGCAAGCTTATTTAAAGATCTGTACTTATTGCTGGTTTGAATAATTCAAACCAGTTAATTGTGCATGCTTAGCTCTGTAAAAGTATTCTTATAACTAGAGCTGAGGTCCAGCTATCATCTAGACAGAAGTGCTCTGTCTGCAAGAGAGCTTAGCAAGATTATAATAACATAGTCTTTACAGAGTATATCTTTGTGAACATGAATTAAAAGTGTAACAACTGTCTATAGGCATCTTGCTTGCTCTTTCCAGCAGTAAAATTATAGATAATTGTTACAGATCTTTACAGAAAAAAGCTGGAGACTTTTATATAATTCTTAGCTTAGTTTTTTCTTCTTTTGAGATCAATTTAATTTGATTCAGTTCAGCTTGACTATATCTTTTCTCTCTCTAACTCATTTTCTAGCTCTACTACCTCTATCTATCTCTTTCATGAATCAGGCTTGTCTGGATTTCTACTATAAAATTATTGGAGTAGCTTTCTCAGTAAACAGACATTACTTACAGGAACTCATGTCTTGTTCTTCTCATTATTATAACTCTCTTAATGTACTCTGTACTACAGCTTGCAACCCTCTCTCTTTGAGTTAATTATCTTACAGACTCAATACTTCTTTTTATTCTTGTCTACCTTACAAACTTTGTGATGAGGTGAGCTATTAATTTCTTTACAGATCTTGTGCTTGTGGAGCAGAAATACATGAAAGATATCATAAGTTTACAGATCTGAAGACAGCTTTAGTCTGTAGGCTTGCAAGCCTATCTTCTCCACAATTCTACAAGATCTATGTCTTAACAAATTCAATTTTTTGTTAGGCTGTGCAGTCTTGATATTATGAAGATCAAGTCACATCTTGTCTTTTATCTGAAAAGTCTTTACAGTGTGCTTCTGGTCATAGTACTTCTTCTGATAGACTTGTATCTTTGTGAGTGATTTTTCAATCTTCTTACAGAGCAGTCTTATTGTCTCTGTCTGATTCTTTAAATTCTTATATATATAGTTATACTCATCAGGGTCCAATAGATCTGTTTGTAGATTTAATCTATATATTAGCTGAAAAGATAATTTCTGTATGGAGACCTGCTATAAGTTATTATATGCAAACTCTGCCATTGGCAACTACATCATCCAGTTATCTTAATTATAACTGATATACTAGCTTTGCAGGTACTGCTCTAGCACACTATTCAGTCTCTCAGTTTGGTCATCAGTTTGCAGATAGAATACTGTACTTATTGCTCTTGTAATCTTTAAGATATGAGTCAAATCACCTTAAAATTTACTTATAAACAGAGATCTTCAATCTGTTATTATACTTGCAGATAATCTGTGCAATCTCACTATCTTGTAAATAAAGGGATAGACCAATTTCTCTAATGTCAGCTTTTTTATTGTAGAGATAAAGTGAGTTATTTTTGTGAGCTGGTTCACTACAACCAGAATACAGTCAAACTGCATCTTCTTAAAATTCAGGCTTACAGAAAGATCTGTAATAACATTCATGCTAATAGATTTTCAAGAGTAATTCAGAATTGATAAGAGTAATAGTTCTTCTTGAAGTTTCTCACAAACTCTTCTTAAGCTCTGGCAGACTCTACAGGCTTCACAGCACTTCTTTACCAGTTCTCTTATTCTTGACTAAAAGTATTTGCAAGCTATAAGCTTGTATATTCTTGCTGTAGCAAAATGCTCTGCAAGAGATAGATTATAATAATGCCTGATCAGCTCTATTTACAAGATTTTATTCTGAGAGATGTATATGCAATCATCTCTATAGAGAATGCTCTTCTTCTCTTTCTATATTGTGAATTTCTTCATGTCCATCTTAATATCTTTGTGAACTTCAGCTGCATAGTAATTACTTTGCAGTAGATTTGGCAATGATGTCAACAGATTAGAGCTGCTGTTCTCATAAGAATTCTCTTCACAAACCAGATTCTTAATCTTCTGAATCTGTATTGCAATCTTCTTTACTTTGCATGTATCTTTCAAGACAATCTTTGTAAGTAGTTTCTTGATTATAATCTAAAGCTTTGCAGAGATAAGTTGTACATTCTTATCTTTACTCTTTTCTCTTTTGTTAGAAGCAACTTGAGCTATTAGTTCTAACTTTTCTGTAGTCTCTTGCTTCTTTGTAAGCATCATTCTCAGTTGATTTACAGTCTCAGAACTTTCTGTATCATCTAGACCAGTCTTCTTGACATAATCAGGTCTTTATGAGAATTCATTTGCTGGATTCTTGGTTTCTCTCACATGGTCAACTGTGAATTAAAAGACTGTCAGTCTTTATATTCAGCAGATCTGTCTTTGTGAGAGATCTTGAGCAGTCTGGAAATAGCACAAGCTATCATAATCTGTAAGAACTTGAACTGGTGTTTGCAAGCCTTTCAACCAGCAGCACTAATATCTAAATAACTTTACAATCACAAGCAGTTCTTGATCATGAATGTTATAATTTATCTCTACAGATTGCATCTTCCACAAATAAAATCTAACTGGAACTCAAACACCATTCTTCACCAGCTGTAATAGAATACTATACATCACAAAGCCAGATACATCTGTTTCCAATCTGATCTTCTGTTTTATATTAAAATGGTGAAGTATAACAGCTTTTGTAAATGCTCTTTTCAGATCTATAAAGACTTTACAGCTCTTCTCAATTATGAAAGTATTGGTCTTTCTTCTCATCTCTCTTTATACATGTCTGCTTAGCTTTACTTCTTCTTTTTTTAAGAGAGCAGTCAGACTGCAGGCTATCTTAGAGAATCTTGAAATGAAGTGCCTGTAAAAGTTCACAAATTCTAAGAAGATCTGAATCTCTTTCTTACTGGTTGGCTCTGGCCAGTCACAAATAGTGTTCATACAGCTCTTCTCTATAAGAATACTTTCTAGTATTATGATATACTCAAGATAGTTAATCTCGCAAGTATTGAACTTGCACTTTGCCAGCTTGCAATAAAGATCTGCATTCTTGAGTATCTTAAGTACTAATTTCATATGCTTCTCATTATCTTTCTCACAAGCTGAGTACATGGTTATATTATCAAGATAGACTACTGTAAACACATTTAGATATTCACTAACTGTCTTTACAATGTACAATTAGAAGGCTGCTGATGCATTCACAAGTTCAAAAAGTATTATTAAGTACTCAAATAGCTTCTGTAGAGTTCAAAATGCAGTCTTTCACTCATTCTCTTTACAAATTTTCAATCTATAGTAGATATTCTTGATATCTAACTGAGTGAATATTACAGCTTCTGTAAGCTTATACAATACATCTTCAATCAGTGATAGAGAATATCTATTCTTGACTGTTTTTAAATTCAGATTACAATAGTTCACACATATTTTTAGTCTATCATTCTTCTTGAACACAAACAGAATAGGTGCTCCTGTAAATAACTTGAAAGAGTGAATGAACCCATGAGTTAGAGCACTACTCAGATATTTGTGAAGAGTCTCTTGTTCAGCTTGCAAAAGTCTGTACATTCTTCTAAATTCTGGCTGCTTTTCTGGCTCAAGATCTATAGCCAAATCATCTTTACAGTATGATGACAGCTCTCAAGCTCTCTTATTGCTAAACACTTCTGCAAGTTTATGATAGGCTTCTAGTATCTAGAGGTCTAGGTCCACTGTCACCACCTGTTCTGATTTGTGGAGAATTATTATATAGATAAGCTTCTCTCCCTCCACTAGCTTTGAGAGATTAACTGATTTAATCTTCATGAGTAAGTTGCAATATACAGTTTGAAACTCTAGTCTTAGTTTTCTGAAATACATCTTAAGATTATATTATTGCAGCCAGCTCAAACCCACTAGCATCTTATCTTTTATGTTTGCAACCATTACTTGTTCATGAAATAACTGCCAGTTTTTCTAAGAGTTACAGACTTTAAAGAATATATTTACAATCTCTTCTGCAAGAGTAATATTCTCATGATTTATAGCAGTTTTAATGTCTATAGGCATCTTGTGCATCTCTAGAGATAGCTTTGCAGCCAATCACAAACTAATTACTAGAGATTGGCAACCAGAGTCTATTAGTGGGCCCCCCAATTTCCTATTTGCTACTCTTCTTCTTGAAACAGTCTTTCACAAGATGCTTCTTTTGAGCATACTTAAAGCACTTCTCATCTTTTCTCAAAGCTTTGCAATTCTTGATAAGATCTTTTCCCATCTTCTGAGCAGGTCTCTGGAGTTAACTTCTCTTATTCATTTATGATTTTGAGTTATTAATCTTCATACCTCCACAAGCACTTCTAACTGAATTAATAGATTTCATATGCAAGGCCTCCTTCACAAGAGCTGCTATCACACTTGATCAGAGTCAGGCAGATTTTCTGTTGATGTTCCAGGTTTGCAAGCTTCAGGAAGTTGGCTTCTTTATATTAATATTATTGTCAGGCATCACCAAACAAGAGTGGCAAAATGTGAGAATCATACATGTAGATCAGCATGATAATAAATCTATAGAAGGAATTGTATGTAGAAAAGAGTACACAAGATAAAAGATCTGGTATTGGCAACTATATACAACTTGTAGACAAGATTGCCACTGGCTTCTAACAAGAGATTCATGCAGTGGTGGCCTTTTATGTGTGCTCATAAGCACATGACTTAGTGTCTCATAAGGACACATGTACTTCCAACAGCTTGCAAGCTGAGACTTTTAACTCTTGTGGGTATTGTTCATCTGTGTAAAGGGTTCACAGGCAAATTCTTACACTGACATATGCTCTAGTAATGATCTTCTAGTTATAGATATTAAAGATAAATACAATCAGTTTGAAACCATGCAACTGATAAATATCTATAATCAAAAAGATCTAGAGGATAACTCAAATCTTTGAACTATTGAGAGAGAACTAGTAAATATCTCACCTTTTCAATACTCTATTATTACTGGAGATATGAATGCTCACTATTCATGGTGGAATTCAAATATAGTCAATTCAGTTAGAGCTGAAAAACTAGTAGAATGGCTTGAGGAGAATAATATGGATTTAATAAATAAGATAGACAGAGAAACTTTCTTCAGACCAAATCTATCATCTAAATGAATCATAGATTTGACCTTCTTCTCCACCAACTTAACTCAAAAAATTGGTGGATTGATGAAGCTCTTCACTCTGGCTCTGATCATGAAATTATTCAATTCAGTATTGAACTAAATACTGAAAATCTTGTTGAAAATCCACTTTATTCAAATCAATATAAGTTTCAGAAAGCTAATTGGGATGAGGTAAATAAATCTCTTCTTCAAAATCTAGAAAAAGACAAATTTCAATGGACTTCAATGGAAAATACTGCATCAGAACTTGAATTAGAAGCAATTAAATAAAGAAATCTAATTCCAATCTCTATTGAGAAACACATTCCCAAAAAGAGAATAACTGAAAGATCTAAGCCTTGGTGGAATAATGAGCTAAAAATCAAGAGAAAAACTATGACAAAAGCCTTTAGAAAACTGAAGAATAAGCAAGTTAGCTTAGAGTTCTTTCAACAAACTAGAAATGACTACTTTAATGCTATTAAAGAGGCAAAGTCATCTTGTTGGAATGAATTTCTGGAGAATGCTCAAGAAAAAGAGATTTTTAAAGCATATAAATATACCAAAGAAAAAAGAGTGGAAAAAACTCCTATTCTAGAATTCTCAAACTTTGAAAATGAAATAGAAAATAAAGCCATCTCATTTAAAGAGAAATGCAATGCTTTTATAAAAACTCTTTTCAGAGAACCACTGAGTTATCCACCAATAAATTGGAATGAATATCATGAAAATCCAGATTGGAAATAGCCTAATCTTCAAGAAATAGAGATCAAGAACTCTATTTTTTCAGGCTCCAAAACCAGTACACCTGGCCCAGATGATATATTCTTTCTTATACTACAAAAAATCTATCCAGTACTTAAAGATAGATTTTTCAAGTTATACTCTATACTATTTGAAAAAAGATATCATCAAGAAATCTGAAGAGAAGCTACTGGAGTTATTCTAAAGAAACCAAATAGAAAAGCTTCACTACCAAAATCTTACAGAATTATCTCTTTACTTAACTGCTTGAGAAAAGTTATAAAGAGAGTTATTGCTTCTAGATGTTCTTATTGGGCCTTCTAAAATAAACTACTATATTTTGATTAGTTTGGAGAAAAAAAGCAATGCTCTGCTATAGATGCTGTAATGAGTTTGGTACATGATATTTAATTAGCAAAAGCTAATAAATTAGCTTCAGCTTTTTTTATTGATATAAAAGGAGCATTTAACTATGTTTCACTAAATAGACTTTTAAAGGTCTTTTCTGATTTGCAACTACCTAAATCACTAGCTATATGGATTTTTCATTTTATGCAAATAAGAAAAATTCAACTGGTTTTTGATGGTGAGAAACAACAAGAAAAGATATCTATAAATATTGGAATTTCTCAAGATTCATCTCTATCTCCAATACTTTTCTCTATATATACTATATTTCTCTTTAAAAATAATAATGATTTAGATCTTAAAGATATCAGAATTCCTAGTTATATAGATAATACTAGACTTGTTGTCTTCTCTTTCTCAATAGAAGAAAACTGCTTTAAGTTAGATAAAGCTTTACAAGCAATATCTAATAGACAAAATTCTCATGTAGTTCAATTTGATATGGAAAAAACTGAGTTGATCCACTTTACTAAATTATTTAGTGAAGATAACTCAGTTAAACTACATGATCAAGTTTTTAAATCAAAAAAGCTAGTGAGATGGTTAGGTATTTGGCTTGACAATACTCTTACTTTTAAGAACCATGTTGAAATTAAGATATCAGCTGCTGAAAGAGTTCTTAATTAAATAATTAGACTTTCAAATACTGAAAAAGATCTTACTTTTCAAGCTATGAGACAACTTTATATAGCTTGTATTACCTCAGTAGCTGATTATAGTGGTCAGATTTGATGGAAGAATCAAAAGAATCTTCTTCATAAGTATGAAAAACTTCAAAACTCTGCTTTAAGAAAGATTCTAGGAGAATTTAAAACTTTTTCAATTTATGCTATAGAGATTGAAGCTGCTATTCCTCCTGCCAAAGTAAGATTTAATAGACTATACAGAAACTATGCTTATAGACTATTAAAAATGCCAAAAGAATATACAATCAGAAAAAGAGTATCTTCTAGCTTTCCACCTTATAATATTGGTGTTGATCTTGATTGGGGAAGGTTTTTAGATTGAAATCAATCAGAATTAAATAATAAATATGTTGTACAAACATCAACTAAAAGAAAAAGAAAAAGAAGAAAAATCAATAAATAAAAAAAGTATTCAAGTTAACTATTCAGAATTTGTTCAATGATTTCAAATATATTATCTTCTCTAAAAACAGAGAGAATCAAAGCAAAATGGAATGCACCTTGGTCTGAAAATCTAGCTGATTTGATAGATATTCAAATTGAAAATTCAGACAACAAAATAGCTAAAGATAGTCACATAAATAGAATTAAAAATCTAGATAATAGATCTTGAATTCTCTATTCAGATGGATTCAAAGCTGAAGAAAATCAATATGCTGGTGCTGGTGTATACAATCTACAAGATAATATTAGATTTTTATGGAATCTAGGAAAACATCTTGAAGACTTTAATGCAGAACTCTTTGCTATAGATAAAGTATTTAAATTAGCAAGTTCTATCTTTCAGTCTCAATCAAGATGAATATCAGATATCTGGGTATTTTCTGATAGTCAAGCTGCTATTCAGAGACTCATAAATCAAGATCTTAATTCTGGCTTATATTATCTTCAATCTATAAGAAAAACTGCTAAGTCTATTAAAAATCAGCAAATTAATCTACATCTTCATTGGGTTCCTGCACATGTAAATATACATGGAAATGAAGAAGCTGATCTAGCAGTAAAGAAAGCTACAGAATTAAATCAAGTTTGTTCTGAAAGATATATATCTCTTACTTATATAAAAAGACAAATAAAAGAACAAGTAATGATAGAGTAATTTGAAGATCTTTTTAATAGAGAAAGTTCTATAAATTACTACTCTCAATTTAATATAAAATCCAGATAGAAAGCATCTACTCTTTCTATATCTAAGAAGATATGATTAACTATTTGCCAATTAAAGCTTAATTATGAATATTTCAGATCTTATCTAATAAGATTTTCTGACTACTCTTTCAATTTATACTCTTTCTGTAATTATGTTGAAAATCCAAAGCATTTATTATTAGACTGCTCACCTTATCATACTGAAAGAAGAAAAATTCAACAAGAGCTTCATATTTCTCAACTATCTTTAAATTTTATTTTTGAAACTGAATTAGACTTAAAATGGCTAGTTTTATTTCTGAAATGTACTGAAATAGCTACTAGACAGTGGCTTTCTCAAATATGCTAATTTTATTTCTTTTTGATTTGTATCACATTACTACAAGAATTATTATTTTTCTTTAAAATTAATATTATGTTCTATCTGCTATTTGACTTTTGTGAACAAAGAACATCTCATATTATCTTGAAATACTTTGAATTTTTTTCTTTATTCAGTTTCTACAATGTATACTAAGTAAATTCTAACAGAGAAGCTGTTAGGTAGTCTTTATAGTTACTGACTGCATAAGACTATAATGAATAATAATAATAATAATAATAATAATCAAACTCTTATAAACATATACTTATAAAGCTGGATGTAATAAAGTTAATAACTTTCATAAGAAAGAAATCAGATATCTTGGACACATCATGTCAACAGAAGAAATACAGATGAAACCAGAAGAAATTAATAAGATACTACAGTAGCTGACATTAAAAAAAGTCAAAGAAGTGCAAATATTTTACAGACTAGTGAACTACTACTGACAATTTATACATGAATTTTTGAAGAAAGTAAAAGTACTTATACAGTTATTCAAAAAAGACAAACTATTTAAGTAAATGACAGAGTACCAACAAGTATTTGAAATGATAAAAGATAAAATCAGAAAAAAAGAAATAAGAAGACACTACAATCTGACAAAAAGATGTGTAATTAACATGAATGTATCAGATTATGTGATAGCAGGAAGACTATAACAACCAGATAAACAAGAAAGACTGAGCTTAGTTACATGCTATGCAAGAACAATAATACCAGCTGAACAGAACTATAATATTTATGACAAGAAACTACTAGTAATAGTAGCATTACTGAAGAAATGAAAGATTGAACTGCAAGAAAATCAATATCAGACAGAAATTATTTCAGATTATAACAATCTGTAATACTTTATAATAATAAAAGAGCTTACAAGAAGACAAGCCAGATGATATGCAGACATACTGATACACTATAACTTCAGAATAAAATACTGTAAAGATACAGAGAATGCCTAAATGAATGCACTAAGCTGAAGACCAGATCTGATAAAAAAAGAACAGAATTCAAGCACACTCTTTAAAGAATTGAAAGAAATAAAGAATATGATTCTGAACTAACAGATGTTGAGAGTGACAAGAATTATTACAGAAGAATTAGAAATTAAAGAAAAGATTAAAGAAGCAATAAAGAAAGACAAATATATAAGAAAAATTAACAGAGAAAATGAAAACGTCAAGAAAAAAGATAGAATGATACTATATCATGAACTAATATATATACTTAAAGAAATCAGAAAACAAGTAATGGTACAAGAATATGATACAGTTACTGCAGAACATTTTGAGACCAACAAGACAATAGAGAAGATTACAAGAACTTACTATTAGCCAGAAATGTGAACAGATATTTAACAATATGTTAAAGAATGTAAGACATGTGTATAAAGCAAAGTCAACAAATACTAACTATATAAGAAACTGCAACTAATACTGCAACTGTAAGAATTATAAAAATTTATAGCAATGAACTTTATCATGAAACTTCTGAACTCAAAAAATATGAAAGAGAAGAAGTATGACTCAATACTAGTACTTACTAACAGATTGACAAAATACAGATACTTTATACTGTTCAGAGAGACAACAACAACACTAGACACAGTAATAGTAGTACTACAAAATATACTTGTCAACTACAGGATGTCAGAAGAGATACTAATTACAGATCAAGACATCAGATTTACAAGCAAATTCTAAATAATATTAATGGCATAACTGGAAATTGAATAAAAAATGTCAACAGTCTACTATTCACAAACAGATGGACAGACAGAATGATTAAATCAAATCTTAAAGTAATATCTATAAGAATATGTTAATTATTAACAGAACAATTAGATTATACTACTGCTTATAACACAATTGGCTTAAAATGAAGTAAAGAATACCATCACAGAAATCACACCATTCTACATAAACTACAGCAGAAAACCAGAAATACAGAAACAATCAAGAATTATATGACAAAAAGCTCAAGAAGCAGAACTTACAGTAATATAATTACAAGAACTGCAGAACTAGATGAGACTAGATATTAAATTTCTGAACAAGAAAATGAAGCACTACTACAATAAAAGATGTCAGAAGACACTAATCTTGAAAGAGAGAGAAAAAGTATTTCTAATTTAATAGAATATCAAAATTAAAAGATCTAGCAAATTATTATTATTATTATTATTATTATTCATTATAGTCTTATATAGTCAGTAACTATAAAGATTATCTAACATCTTCTCTGTTAGAATTTACTTAGTATACATTGTAGAAACTGAATAAAGAAAAAAATTCAAAGTATTTCAAGATAATATGAGATGTTCTTTGTTCACAAAAGTCAAATAGCAGATAGAACATAATATTAATTTTAAAGAAAAATAATAATTCTTGTAGTAATGTAATACAAATCAAAAAGAAATAAAATTAGCATATTTGAGAAAGCCACTGTCTAGTAGCTATTCCAGTATATTTCAGAAATAAAACTAGCCATTTTAAGCCTAATTCAGTTTCAAAAATAAAATTTAAAGATAGTTGAGAAATATCAAGTTCTTGTTGAATTTTTCTTCTTTCAGTATAATAAGCTGAGCAGTCTAATAGTAAATGCTTTGGATTTTCAACATAATTACAGAAAGAGCATAAATTGGAAAAGTAGTCAGATAATCTTATTAGATAAGATCTGAAATATTCATGATTAAGCTTTAATTAGTAAATAGTTGACCATATCTTCTTAGATATAGAAAGAGTAAATGCTTTCAATCTGGGTTTTATTTTGAATTGAGAGTAGTGATTTGTAGAACTTTCTCTATTAAAAAGATCTTCAAATTACTCTATCATTACTTGTTCTTTTATTTATCTTTTTATATAAGTAAGAGATATTTATCTTTCAGAACAAACTTGATTTAATTCTGTAGCTTTCTTTACTGCTAGATCAGCTTCTTCATTTCCATGTATATTTACATGTGCAGGAACCCAATGAAGATGTAGATTAATTTGCTGATTTTTAATAGACTTAGCAGTTTTTCTTATAGATTGAAGATAATATAAGCCAGAATTAAGATCTTGATTTATGAGTCTCTGAATAGCAGCTTGAGTATCAGAAAACACCCAGATATTTGACATTAATCTTGATTAAGACTGAGAAATAAAACTTACTAATTTAAATGCTTTATCTATAGCAAACAGTTCTGCATTAAAGACTTCAAGATATTTTTCTAGATTCCATGAAAATCTAATATTATCTTATAGATTATATACATCAGTACCAGCATATTAACTTTCTTCAGCTTTGAATTCATCTGAATAAAGAGTTAAAAATCTATTGTCTAGATTTTTAATTTTATTTATGTGACTATCTTTAGCTGTTTTCTTGTCTGAATTTTCAATTTGAATATCTATCAAATCAGCTAGATTTTCAGATCAAGATGCATTTCATTTTGCCTCTTCTATTGAAGGCTTTGCACCTTAAGCTGCTATATACAATATCTATAGCAACCAACTGCCACATCTGTTCTGTCAGGCCCCCTAGCAGGTTCTGCTTCTCTAGCTAGGGGCCACTGCTCATCTGGAACCCCTCAAGCCCTAGGCTTCCAGCTACCAATCTTAGCATTTCAGTCTATCAATTGACTGTCACAGTCTTGCTCCAGGGGGCTCAGTCACCCCATGAAACTAACCACCTATTCTATAGCCTATTTCCCATACTGTATCTAAGACTTAGCTCTAATGTTATTGGTAAGCAGGGGCCTAGAACCCACATATACAGCTCTGGAGAGTCAAGATAGGCCTGAGATATTCTGTCTAGCTAGTTCTCTCTGCCAGCTACTAATCAAGCATGCAGCTAGTGGCCAAGCATCTCTCTCACCTCACATACAGTGGGGCAGCAAGAGTTCTAACCAGTTGAATGGTTTTCAAAGCTATTCTCTGGTTAAAGGCAATCTCTAGAGATCTCCAACTTTTAGTTGAGAATAGAGCTAAAACTATCCAAACTTTATTACATTCTTTAGCAGGCAAAAAAGTGTTAGTGGTGCCTGTGAAGAGATTTGAACTCCTGCCTCTGGAAAAGAGCAGTCTGAGCCAGATAATGCTGTTGCCATTGAGCCATCTACATCAGACAGAGTTTGGTTGTACTTGCTTGCTCCAGTCTTGACTTCTAGTGTAATTTAATAGACTGGCTCTCTTTCAAGATGCTTTTTCTTATTTCTTTATTTTTTATTCATAAAGTTGGTTTCCAATTCTGGCTGCCACTTTAATTATTTTGGTCAGGGTGTGTGGTCATTTCTTTAATCATGCTATTTCATCTTTGATCTCATCAAATAGTTCTTGACAGAAAGTATTAGCTAAGGCTTTATTATTTCAATCAGTATTAATACAGACTTGCTGAAATCTTATAGTATAGTCTTGTGGTGATATTCTTTGTTATATGTGATGTAGCTGCTAGACTGCTGCATTTCATTTCTTGACTTCCTTAAAAGTAGTTTTTAATGTTCAAATAAAGATGTTGTAACTATTAATAATCTTAAGAATGTTATTATTCTGATTATCTTTGTCTTTTTTATAGTAATTTTACAGATAGATGTTGAACTAATTGAATGCTGCTCTGTAAAGATATAATACTATTATTATTATCTTGTTCTTGTTGTTGTTAAGTTCTTTGTCTTTTATATTCATGTAGATGTATAGTTATTTCAAGAAAGCTTATAATTTTTCTCATTTACTTTTAAAGAGTTCTAATAGATTGACTTTGACTTTATCTTTCTTTTTCTATTGTCTGATGAACAGAATGGCCATGATCTGAATCTCAAGCTACTTATTATAGTCTTTTAATTTATAATTCTGCTCTTCAAGTTTCTCAGTAATCTGTTTGAGCTGCAAGATTCTATTTATAAGATCTTAAGTGTTGATGGCTGATGCTTTGAATGCAGATATAGTTTCTATATTTTATTAGATCTTGATGTGAGATGGAATTATATCTTTATTTTTTAATATGATACAAAAAGTTCTTTCTTTGTACATAATTTCTAAGATCTCAGATGTATTCTCTTCTGAGTCAGGGGTAATTAATATATTATGTATTTATATGACACTCTGAAATCAAAAAGTATCACAGTAAGTAATAACAGATTAGAGTAGTAATTAATAGTTTAATAATACTTCAGTTAAGCCAGCAGTCTTGCTCTGATGACAAAGAATTTCTGTGCAGATATAACAGAGTCAGAGCAAGACTATAGAGTCTTTTCAAGAGTAGCAGAATCAGGTACAGTTATACAGTATTACAGAACTTCAGTAGTATAAAAAGTAATCAAGATATAAAAGTATATGATTTAAAGATATCTAGTAGATAAGTAAGAAGATTGATCACAATAAACAAGTGAATCAGATTTCTGATAATAAGTATTCTTATATAGATGATGCTTTTCTGATGATAGTTCTGCTAAGCTGTTCTATCTGTTCTATCATAATATATTTACTATATTCTTTAATTAATTCTATCATGCTTGATGCAATTGGTCAGCTTATTAGTTCTATCACTAGTCACATAATTCTTATCTTAAAGTTCTTCTGTAATGATCTGTAATTCTATCTTGTCAGATTTCATTCAATCATTCTGTATGTTCTGTAATTGTGTCACAGAATTTATAATACTGGACTCTTATAGATATTGTTTATTTGTATAAGAGATTTGCAGGTAAATTCTTACAGATTTTTCCCTCTTGTAAGTCTTGATTTCTTAAGGCAGCTGTCTCATTAAAAACCTTCATAAGTAGAAAAGCAAAAAATTTCTTGGGAAAAATAAAAATTTCCTCATAAGAAAAAGAGTACAGTCTTACTAGAGATGTAATATTAATATAACTCTAATAACACAACAACCTAATAATACAACAGAGCTCAATAACATAATAATATGTAGAGAATCTTTATTGTTCTCACTAGCTCTGTATTATTATTAGATAATGAGCACTAGCTTAAGAGAGAGCTTTCTCTTGCTTTTTCTTTCTCTTTTTTTCTTCTCTTTCTTCTCTAGTTTATATTATCATTATCAAGATAAGTGAACTCTTCAAGCACTGCTTCACATGAAAGACAAACTTGCAGAAGATTTCTGATAATTAAAAGAAAATATACCTTCACTTTAATGTTCTGTGTACTTGATTTTGCAGTCTCAACCTAGTAAGTTTACTTCTGGTTATATCTTTATTTTGTGTGGCTGTGAGATTTGTCTTTGCATGACTATAGAGTTTTGTCTTCACATGGGGTTTGATTTACAGAGAGACTGATACTTGCTAGAAGTTTCTACTGATTTAAAGTCTCTCTTCTCTCTTTCTTATAAGTTGTTGCTGCTCTTCTCTTTTAAAAGAACTCTTACTCTTTCTCTCTCTTTAAAAAAGAGTTGTCTAGACCTTTAGTAAGTAATCTTTAGAGATTGAGATATGTTTGTGACTAACAGTTCTAGAGTGTTATTGCTTTCTCTCTCTCTTCTTTATGAGTTACTGCTTCTCTTCTGCCAGCTTAAGCTATAAGTGCCTTTTCACAAGCTGATATTTAATTTGTGTACTGATAAAGTTAGAGTTCTGCTGCTCTGTCTTCTCTTTCTGTAGTTGTTGTACTAGTTCTGGCTGAAAATATGAGTATTCTCTTATTACATTTCAGTTTGTAACTAATCTTCTCTAGATTATTATTGCTGTTTCTTCTGCTCTGGCAGGATTCATGAATGCTGTGGTCCTGTGAAGTGTCTGAAATCATTCAGTACCTCTCCTACAAGACTGATAATGATGATTTCAGACTATCTTTACTCAAATACTGCTAGCCACTACTTTTGCTAGTGCTTTGCAGACCAATCTGATGATTCTTCTAGATCTTTCACTCTATACTAGAGCACAAGCTTTGTCTATCTATAAAAGAATATGATGTTATGAGCCTATTTAAAGATCTGTACTTATTACTGATTTAAATAATTTAAATCAGTTAACTGTCTGTATCCAGCTCTGTAAGAGTATTCTTATAACTTGAGCTAGAGTTCAGCTGCCACTAGAACAGAAGTACTCTGCCTGCAAGAGAGCTCAGCAAGACTATAATAATATAGTCTTTGCAGAGTGCATCTCTGCAGGCTTGAGTCAAAAGTATAATAACTATCTATATTATAAGCATCTTGCTTGCTCTTTTCAGCAGTAAAATTATAGGTAGTTGTTACAGATCTTTGTAGAAGAAAGCTAGAGACTCTTATATAGTCTTTAAATAGTTCTTCTTTTGAAATCAATTCAATTTGATTTGACTATGCCTTTTCTCTTCCTAACTTCTTTTCTAGTTCTACTATCTCCATCCATCTCTTTTGTGAACAAGGCTTGTCTGGATTTCTACTATAAAATTATTGGAGTAGCTTTTTCAGTAGATGAATATTACTTACAGAAATTCATGTCTTGTTTTTCCCATTATTATAATCTTTTTAATGTACTCTGTATTACACCTTGCAATTCTCTCTCTTTAAGTTAATTATCTTACAGATTCAATACTTCTTTTCATTCTTGTCCATCTCACAAATTTCATGATGAGATAAGCTATTGATTTTTTTACAGATCTTGTGCTTACAGAGTAGAAATATATAAAAAATGTTATAAGTTTACAAATCTAAAGACAGCTCCAGTCTGTAGACTTACAAGTCTATCTTCTTTATAATTCTACAAGATCCATGCCTCAACAAATTCAATTTTTTGTTAAGCTGTATGGTCTTGATATTGTAAAGATCAAGCTATATCTTGTCTTCTATCTGAAAAGTCTTTATAATGTGCTTCTGATTATAGTACTTCTTCTGATAGGCTTGTGTATTTACAAGTAATTTCTTAACCTTCTTATAGAGCAATCTCATTGCCTTTATCTGATTCTTTACATTGTTGCACATATAGTTATACTTCTTAGAGTTCAACAGATCTGTTTGCAGATTTAATCTATATATTAGCTGAACAGATAATTTCTGTGTGAAGGCCTGCTATAAGTTATTATACACAAACTCTGCCATTGGTAACCACATTATCCAGTTATCTTGATTATAACTAATATAGCTTTACAGATACTGCCCTAGTATACTATTCAGTCTCTCAGTTTGACCATCAGTTTGCAGGTGGAATGCTGTACTTATTGCTCTTGTGATCTTCAAGATATGAGTTAAATTATCTTAAAATTCACTCACAAACAGAGATTCTTAATCTGTTACTATACTTACAGGTAATCTGTGTAATCTCACTATCTCACAAACAAAGAGATAGACTAATTTCTCTAATGTCAGCTTCTTTATTATAGAAATAAAGTGAGTCATCTTTATAAGCTGGTTCACTACAATCAGAATACAGTTAAACTGTATCTTCTTAAAATTCAAGCTTGCAGGGAGATCTGTAATAACATTCATGCTAATAGATTTTCAAGAGTAATTTAAAATTGATAAGAATGATAGTTTTTCTTGAAGTTTTCTGTAAACTCTTCTGAAGCTCTGGCAGACTCTACTGACTTTACAATACTTCTTCACCAGTTCTCTTATTCTTGACCAAAAGTATTTGTGAGCTATAAGCTTGTATGTTCTTGCTGTAGTAAAATGCTCTACAAGAGATAAATTATAATAACACCTGATCAGCTTTATTTGCAAGATCTTATTCTGAGAGATATACATGCAATTATTTCTATAGAGAATACTCTTCTTCTCTTTTCATGTTGTGAATTTCTTTATGCTCATCTTAATATCTTTATAAACTTCAATTGTATAGTTGTCACTTTGCAGTAGGTTTAGCAATAATGCTAACAGATTGAAGCTGCTCTTCTTATAAGAATTCTTCTTGTGAATCAGATCTTTGATCTTCTGAACCTGTATTATGATCTTCTTCACTTTGCATGTGTCTTTCAAGATAATCTTTGCAAGTAGTTTCTTGATTGCAATCTGAAGCTTTATGAAGATGAGTTCCATATTCTCATCTTCTTTCTCTTCTCTCTGATTGGAAGAAACTTGAGCTGTTATGTTATGAATCCTGCAGCACAATAACAGAACACACAGAATGATTGAATGAAACCTGACAAGATAAAATTACAGGCTATTGTAGAAGAACTTTAAGATGAGAATCATGTGACCAGTGATAGAACTGATAAGCTGACTGATTATACTGAGCACAATAGACTTGATTGAAGAACATAGCAAATGTATTGTGGTAGAATAGATAGAACAGCTTAGCAGAACTATCACCAGAGAAGCATTATGTATATAAGAACACTTATTACCAGAAATCTGATGAACTTGTTCATCATGATTAATCTTCTTACTTATCTACTAGATATCTTTAAATCAGATACTTTCATATCTTGATTACTTTTCATATTACTGAAGTTCTGTAATACTGTATGATTGTACCTGATTCTGCTACTCTTGAGAAGATTATATAGTTTTGCTCTGACTTTGTTATATCTACATGGAAACTCTTTATCATTAGAGCAAGACTGGTAGCTTAACTGAAGTACTATTGGACTATTAATCACTACTCTAATCTGTTATTACTTACTGTAATACTTTTCAACCCCAAAGATTCAAGAATGTTATGTGAATACATAATACATTAATTATTTCTGACTCAGAAGAGAATACACCTAAGATCTCAGAGATTATGTACAAAGAAAGAACTTTCTGTATCATGTCAAATAATAAAGATATGATTTCACCCCATGTCAAGACTTAATAAAATATAGAAACTATGTCTGCATTTAAAGCACCAGCTGCTAATGCTCAAGATCTTATAAATAGAATCTAGCATGTAGGATGTCTTGTCAATGTGAAAACAAAAACCACATGCTTTATTGCATAATCATGTAGGAAAGTAGTTGACAGACACAGGCACTGGTAATTGTGTTGTTTGAGAGAGGTGCTTTAAATTGCGAAGTAAAGGTGGTGTAGTTATGCAGACAATAACCAGAAGGAGGAGCCAGCCAGCATTATAGGAGTCAAGGGCATGTCTCAGCATCTCAGAGAGTGCCATTGCTAGTGACATAACCTTCTGAGAGTGATGGGTAAACTATTAAAAAGTCAAAGTTAGTGGCAATATTCATCTGTTTAAATTTTCTAGATCACGAGTTTCTTTCCAGCATGAAATACATCTACTAGCTGTCAATAGAGTGTCTTTCAACTTTCTGTTAGAGGTTGTTGGAATAAGAAATCCAAAGACCACCCTTAATGAGAAATGATGTGATGCTGGCTGAGTTTGTCTTTTAAGTCTGTGTTAATACTGATTGGAATAACAAAGTCTTAGCAGACATCTTCTATCAAGAACTATTCAATGACATTAAAGATAAAATAGTATAATTGGAAAGATAATCATGTATCCTGATCAAAATAATTAAAGTAGCAGTCAGAATCAGAAACCAACTTTATGAATGAAAGATAGAAAAACAAGAAAAGACATCATGAAAGAGAGCCAGCCTGTTAAATTATACAGGAAATCAAGACTGAAGCAAGCAAGTACAACCAGATTCTTATAAACACACATCCATGGAGCTGGATGTGACAAAGTTTGACACTCTTGATGAGAAAGAAAAAGAACAGAAGAAAAAGAAAAAACTATGCTTTTATTACATCAAGTTAGAACATTAAGCAAGATAATACAGAGTAAAAAAGACAGATTAAAAGAACAAGAAATTCAGAGCAATCTTAAAAGAAAATAAAGAAGATTCTGAAGTTAAACAACATCTTCAAGCAATAACTTAGAAAGAGCAAATCAAAAAAGGACTCCAATAACAGTTCAGAAAGATATTCAAAGATTAAATTATGAAAGCTTATCTGAAGCTACTTCAGCAGCCAGAAAATGAATCAAAATGTTAGAACAAGCTGAACAACAAACAATAAAAGTTATGTGAAGAACTATATATGAGAATAAGAAATGAATCAAGTAATGATTGAGGGATTTAACTACTTGACTGCCAATATTATTACAGATGAAAAATGGACAAAATTCAAGACCCAAAATACAAGAAACATGCCCAATATCCAATTTATAAATATTTATGTGAACTTCACCAGAAATAACAAGAAAAGTTCAAACAATAAACATGAGTTATAGAAGACTTCATGTATTATAGAGACTATAGTTATGATATCAAAAATTGCCAGTATTACAGATGTGACACTGAGAAAGAAGAATGGGAGATGCCAGATTGATAGAATATCTTATATGTAAAATATCCAGACTACACCAGAATTCATTAAAGCTTTTGTTACAAGAATAATTACTCTATTCATCAAGATAAAAAGAACAGCAGATATTACCCACAATTATTAAAGAAGCTGTAAGTAATTCAGAAACAAGATAATAGTAATAGCAAAGAATATTAGTTAAACAAGAAAGAAAAGCTCACACCAAAATTGAAAAAAGAGCTAAGCTAGAAAATACTAGAATTTGAAGAACACAAAAAAAATATCATGAAAAAATTAAGTCTCATGAAAAGCAAGATACTTGAAGAGAAAAAATGTTCAACAGCAAGAACACTACAGATTTAAGATAACTAATTGTACTGGACAATATGTAAAGAAAACAACAGATTGTTAGTGGTAATAACATATCAACAGCACTAGAGTGAAAAACAAAAAGAGATAAAAGAACCAGACTACACTTGCTATAATAAATTTAAGTACAAATGTTAATGCAAATTTCATAAAAATAAAAAATTTTGGAAAATAGCAAGATTTCTGCATGATTTAGAAGAATATAAAATCTGTACAGAATGCAGAGACAACAAGTATATATAAAGAATACACAAAATCTGGTGTACTAATAAAGAAAATTGTATAATATATAAACAGACACTCAAGATAACTCTTGTTGATTCAGGAAATAAGCAGACTATTATAAATGAAAGTCTGTAAGCAGTATAAATAGGCAACCAAAATTGTTAGTCACTAACAGATAAACTTGTCATCTTAGAGTTACAGCAATCTTACTTGAATCAAAGCACACAATAATCTTAGTGAACTCAGAAGTGACCAGATTATTTATCAACAGAAGATTCATTAAACAAGCTGGTATTATAAAGTAAAGAAAGAAATATCTCTACCAGTTATCAGAACTGAGAGAAGAAACCCTGGACAAAGTTAAAGAAGAAACATATTTTGTTAAAATAAGAATAAAACAATACCACAAGAAAGTGCATTTTAAAGTGATGAATTTAGAGAACTATAATATAGTCTTGAGATACTCTTGATTGAAACAGCATAATCCAGAAATTAACTGTAAGAAGAAAAGATAAGACTGACAAACTGTAGATGCTCTGTTGAACTAGAAAGTTATAATCAGAGATCTACACTTAGAAATAACTTAGGCAAGACACTAGCTGTAATAAGTTAGATCAATTAGAAGATACTGCATGAAGAATAATTAATTAATATCAAAGAAATCTATAGAAATCCAACTCATAATGAAAAAGCAGATCAAACAATAAAGAATCTTAATAACTCAGTATAGCTGCAAGTATGAAAGAATGATTAGAATGAAGAAATTAAAAAGACTTTACCAAAAGAATTTTGAGAATACATTAATGTATTCAGAGAAAGAAATTGAAGTAATAGCTTACCAAAGCATAAATTCTGAGACTATAAGATAAAGCTACAAGAAGAAAAACAATCAACAAAACTGCTAATATACAGATTGAACAAAAAAGAATCAGCTGAAGTAAAAAAATATATTAAAGATAATCTTCAGAAAGATTATATAGGAGAGTTAATATTACCAGCAGAATATCTAATACTGTTTGCATCAAAGAAAGATAGAACTCTATAACTATATGTAAATTATAAACAGTTGAACAGCATTACAGTCAAGAACTGTTATCTGATATTACTGATTAAGAAAGTTCAAGACAGATTAAGAAGAGTAACATGGTTTACTCTAATTAACATTAAAAATGCCTACTATTAGATATGAATTAAAAAAGAAGATGAATAGAAGACAGCTTTCAGAACACAATATGAACTGTATAAATATAATATTATGTTATTTGAACTCACAAATGCATCAGCAACATTTCAAGCACTAATTAATAATGTACTGCAAGAGTATCTAGATGACTTTGTCATCACATATCTTGATGATGTGATTATATACACTAAAGAAGACTGAAAGAATTACACTGTAAAGATTAAGAAAGTACTAGAAAAACTATAAAAGTATAATCTACCAGTAAAACTAAAAAAGTGTGACTTCTATAAGAAAGAAATCAGGTACCTCAGACATATTATATTAACAGAAGAAATATAGATAAAGCTAGGAAAAATTAATGAGATACTACAGTAACTGATATTAAAAGAAGTCAGAGAAGTACAGATGTTTTATAAACTAGCAAACTATTACTAACAATTCATACATGGATTTTCAAGGAAAGCAAGACTGCTCACACAGCTATTCAAGAAAGATAAACTATTTAAATGAATGATAGAGTGCTAACAAGTATTCAAAGTAATAAAAGACAAATTCAGAAAAGAAGAAATGAGAAAACACTATAACATGACAAAAAAATGTATGATTGATACAGATGCATTAAATTATGTGATAGCAGGAAGACTACAATAATCAGATGAACAAGAAAGACTAAGAATAGTTACATGCTATACAAGAACAATAACACCAGCCAAACAGAACTATAATATCCATAACAAAGAACTACTAGCAATAGTAGCATTACTGAAGAAATAAAAGATTGAACTGCAAGAAAATCAATATCAAACAGAAATTATCTCAGACCACAATAATCTGCAATACTTTATGATGACAAAAGAGCTTACAAAAAGACAAGCCAGGTGGTATACAGATGTACTAGTACACTACAACTTCAAGATAAGACACTGCAAAGACATGAAGAATGCCTGGATAGACACACTAAGTTAAAGACCAGATCTGATGAAAAAAGAACAAGATTCAAGAACACTCTTTAAAGAATTAAAAGAAATAAAGAATATGATTCTGGACCAACAGATATTAAGAGCAACAAAAATCATTACAGAAGAATCAGACATTAAAGAAAGAATCAAAAAAGCAATAAGATAAGATAAATACACAAGAAAGATTAATAAAGAAAATGAAAACTTTAAGAAAGAAGATAAAATAATACTATATTATAAACTAATATATATATCTAAAGAGATCAGAAAACAAGTGATGGTACAAGAACATGATACAGTCACTTCAGAACATTTTGAGACTGACAAGACAATGAAGAAGATTACAAGAACTTACTATTGGTCAGAAATATAGACAGATATTCAATAACATGTTAAAGAATGTAAGACATGTGCATAAAGCAAAGCCAACAAACACTAATCATATAAAAAACTGCAACCAATACCACAACTATAAGAATCATGAAAATCTATAATGATGAACTTCATCACAAAACTTCTGAACTCAAAAAACATGGAAGAAAAGAAGTACAACTCAATACTAGTGATTATTAATAGATTAACAAAATACAGATACTTCATACTGTTCAGAAAGGCAACAACAGCACCAGACACAGTAATAATAGTACTATAAAATATACTCACCAATTACAGAATACCAGAAGAGATAATTACAGATCAAGATACCAGATTCACAAGCAAATTCTGAATAACATTAATAGTACCACTGGAAATTGAACAAAAAATGTCAACAGCCTACCATTCACAAACAGATGAACAGACAGAATAATTAAACTAAATCTTGAAGCAATATCTGCAAGAATATGTTAACTATCAACAGAATAATTAGATTATACTACTGCTCATGGCACAATTAGCTTACAACAGAGCAAAAAATGTTACTACAGAAATAATACTATTCTACATAAACTACAGCAGAAAACTGGAAATACAGAAATAATCAAGAATTGAACAATAAAAAGCTTAAGAAGCAGAACTTACTGTAAGAATCATACATGTGAATCAGTGTAACAATAAATCTATAGAAGAAATTGTATGTGAAAAAGAGTATACAAGATAAAAGATCTGGTGTTAGCAACTATATATAACTTGTAGACAAGATTGCCACTGGCTTTCAATAAGAGATTTGTGCAGTGGCAGTCTTTTATGTGTTCTCACAAGCATGTAACTTAGTATCTCACAAGAACACATGTACTTTCAACAGCTTGCAAGTTCAGATCCTGAACTCTTGCAGATATTATTTATTCATATAAAAGATTTACAGATGAATTCTTACAGATTTCTCTCTCTTGTAAGTCTTGATTCCTCAAGACAGCTATCTCATTAAAAATCTTCATGAGTGGAAAAACAAAATCTCTTGAGAAAAATAAAAATTTTCTTATAAGAAAAAGAGTACAGTCTCACTAGAGATGTAATATCAACACAACTCTAATAACATAACACAACATAACAACACAACAGAGCTCAATAACACAACAATATATAGAGAGTCTCTATTGTTCTTACTAGCTCTATATCACTATTAGATAATAAGCACTAGCTTAAGAGAGAGCTTTCTCTTGCTTTCTCTTTTTCTTCTTTTCTTCTCTTTCTTCTCTAGTCTATATTATTATTATCAAGATAAGTGAACCCTTCAAGCAATGCTTTGTGTAAAAGACAGACTTGCAGAAAATCTCTGATAATTGAAAGAAAATATGGCTTTACTTTAATGTTCTGTGCACTTGATCTTGTGGTCTCAAGCTGGTAAGTTTACTCTTGATTGCATCTTTGCTTCACATAATTATAAAGTTTTGTCTTTATGTAGAGTTTAGTTTACAGAGAGACTGATGCTTAGTAGAAGTTTCTGTAGATTTACAGTTTTCTCTCTCTCTCTTTTGTGAGTTATTACTGCTCTTTTTTCTCAGACAAATCTTCATCTCTTTCTTTGTGAAAGAAGTTGAGTCTTTAGTGAGTAGTCTTGAGAATTTAGAAAGTGTTCATAACTGATAGTTCTAGAGTATTATTGCTTCTCTCTTTTTTTCTTCTTCACTAGTTATTACTGCTTCTTCTCTATCAGCTCAAGCTGTAAGTGCTTCTTGTGAGCTGATATTAATTTGTGTGCTGATGAAGTTAGAGTTCTGCTCTGTCTCTTCTTTCTACAGTTATTGCTGCTCTGACCCTGGCCAGAAATGTAAGTATTCTCTATCATATTTCAGTTCATGGCTAATCTTCTCTAGATTGTTGTTACTGTTTCCCCTGCTCTGGCAGAGTTCATGGGTGCTGTAATTCTATAGAGTGTCTGGAATCATCCAGTACTCCTCTTACAAGATTAACAATAGTGATTTCAGATTATCTTTACTCAAATATTACCAGCCACTACTTTTACTGGTGCTTTACAGACCAATCCAGTAGTTTTTCCAGATCTTTCACTTCATACTGAAGCACAAGCTTTATCTGCTTGTGAAAGAGCATGGTGTCACAAGTCTATTTAAAAACCTGTACTTATTACTGGTTTGAATAATTTAAACTAGTTGACTGTCTGTATCCAGCTTCACAAGAATATTCTTCTAACTCAAGCTAGAGCCCAGCTACTACTAGAACAGAAGTGCTCTGTCTGCAAGAGAGCTCAGTAAAACTATAGTAATATAGTTTTTACAGAGTGCATCTCTGTAGACTTGAGTTAAAAATGTAATAACTACCTATATTATAAGCATCTTGCTTGCTCTTTCCAGCAGTAAGATTATAAATAGTTGTTACAGATCTTTACAGAAGAAAGCTAGAGACTCTTATATAGTCTTTAGATAGTTCTTTTAAAATCAATTTAATTTGATTTGACTATGTTTTTTCTCTTTCTAACTCATTTTCTAGTTTCACTACCTCCATTCATCTCTTTTGTGAACCAGGCTTGTCTAGATTCCTACTATAAAATTATTAGAGTAGCTTTCTCAGTAAACAGACATTGCTTGCAGGAACTCATGTCTTGTTCTTCTTATTATTATAATCTTCTCAATGTACTCTGTACTACAGCTTATAATTCTCTCTCTTTAAGTTAATTATCTTACAGATCTAATACTTTTTTTTATTCTCATCTATCTCACAAACTTTGTAATGAGATGAGCTATCAATTTCTTTACAGATCTTGTGCTTGCAGAGCAGAAATATATAAAAGACATTATGAGTTTACAAATCTGAAGACAGCTCCAGTTTGTAGACTCACAAGTCTATCTTCTCCATAATTCTACAAGACCCATGCCTTAACAAATCTAATTTTTTGTTAGGCTGCACAGTCTTGATATTGTGAAGATTAAGCCATATCTTGTCTCCCATCTGGAAAGTCTTTATAGTATACTTCTGATTATAGTACTTCTTCTGATAGACTTGTGCCTTCACAAGTGATTTCTTGATCTTCTTACAGAGCAATCTCATTGCCTCTACCTAATTTTTTGAATTCTTGCACATATAGTTATACTTATCAGAATTTAATAGATCTGTTTACAGATTTAATCTATATATCAGCTGAAAAGATAATTTCTGTATAAAGATCTGCCATAAGTTATTATATATAAACTCTGCCATTGGCAACTACATCATTCAGTCATCTTGATCATAACTGATATAGCTTTGCAGATACTGCTCTAGCACACTATTCAGTCTCTCAGTTTGATTATCAGTTTGCAGATAGAATGCTGTACTTATTACTCTTACAATCTTCAAGATATAAGTTAAATCACCTCAAAATTTACTTATAAATACAGATTCTCAATCTGTTACTATACTTGCAGGTAATCTGTGTAATCTCACTATCTTGTGAACAAAAAAATGAGCCAATTTCTCTGATATCAGCTTCTTTATTATAGAGATAAAGTGAGTCATTTTTGTAAGCCAGTTCACTATAACTAGAATACAGTCAAACTGCATCTTCTCAAAATTCAGACTTACAGAAAGATCTGTAATAACATTCATGCTAATAAATTTTCAAGAGCAATTTAAAATTGATAAGAGTGATAGTTCTTCTTGAGATTTTCTGTAAACTCTTCTTAAGTTCTGGCAGATTCTACAGGCTTTGCAACACTTCTTCACCAGTTCTCTTATTCTTGGCCAAAAGTATTTGCAAGCTATAAGCTTGTATATTCTTGCTGTAGCAAAATGCTTTATAAGAGATAGATTATAATAATATCTGATCAGCTCTATTCACAAGATCTCATTCTGAGAGATGTACATGTGATCATTTCTATAGAGAATGCTCTTCTTCTCTTTTCATGTCATGAATATTTTTATGCCTGTCTTAATGTCTTTACAGATCTTGGCTGTATAGTTGTCACTTTGCAGTAGATTTGGTAATAATACTAACAGATTAAAGCTGCTCTTCTTATAAGAATTCTTCTTACAAACCAGATCTTTAATCTTCTGAATCTGTATTGTGATCTTCTTTACTTTACACATGCCTTTCAAGACAATCTTTGTAAGTAGTTTCTTGATTACAATCTGAAGCTTTAC